>NC_137104.1:27675825-28373325 GCF_949357685.1 Gobio gobio | reverse complement strand
CACAAATGTATACAATAAATGCATGTGCTACCCTGGTGTGATTATTCATCCATCCATCCATCCATCATCTTCCGCTTATCCGGGGCCGGGTCGCGGGGGCAACAGTCTAAGCAGAGATGCCCAGACTTCCCTCTCCCTAGCCACTTCCTCTAGCTCTTCCGGGGGAACCCCGAGGCGTTCCCAGGCCAGCCGGGAGACATGGTCCCTCCAGCGTGGGGACATGCCTGGAACGTGCCTGGAACACCTCCCTGGGAAGGCGTCCAGGAGGCATCCGAAATAGATGCCCGAGCCATCTCAGCTGGTCCCTTTCGATGTGGAGGAGCAGCGGCTCTACTCCGAGTTCCTCCCGAGTGACCGAGCTCCTCACCCTATCTCTAAGGGAGCGCCCAGCCACCCTACGGAGAAAGCTCATTTCGGCCGCCTGTATCCGGGATCTTGTCCTTTCGGTCATGACCCACAGCTCATGACCATAGGTGAGGGTAGGAACGTAGATTGACCGGTAAATTGAGAGCTTTGCCTTGCAGCTCAGCTCCTTCTTCACCACGACAGACCGGTACATCGACCGCATTACTGCAGAAGCTGCACCGATCCGTCTGTCAATCTCCCGTTCCATCCTTCCCTCACTCGTGAACAAGACCCCAAGATACCTGAACTCCTCCACTTGAGGCAGGAACTCTCCACCCACCTGAAGCGGGCAAGCCACCCTTTTCCGACTGAGAACCATGGCCTCGGACTTGGAGGTGCTGATTCTCATCCCAGCCACTTCACACTCGGCCGCAAACCGTCCCAGTGCACGCTGAAGGTCCTGGTTCGAGGAAGCCAACACGACAACATCATCTGCAAAAAGCAGTGACGAAATCGTGTGGTTCCCAAACCGGACACTCTCCGGCCCTTGGCTGCGCCTAGAAATTCTGTCCATAAAAATTATGAACAGAACCGGTGACAAAGGGCAGCCCTGCCGGAGTCCAACATGCACCGGGAACAAGTCTGACTTACTGCCGGCAATGCGGACCAAGCTCCTGCTCTGGTTGTATAGGGACTGAACAGCCCTAAGCAGGGGGCCGCCGACCCCATACTCCCAGAGCACCCTCCACAGGATGCCACGAGGAACACAGTCAAATGCCTTCTCCAAATCCACAAAACACATGTGGACTGGTTGGGCAAACTCCCATGAACCCCCCAGCACCCCGGAAAGGGTATAGAGCTGGTCCAGTGTTCCACGACCGGGACGAAAACCACACTGTTCCTCCTGAATCCGAGGTTCCACTATCGGCCGAATTCTCCTCTCCAGTACCCTGGCATAGACTTTCCCGGGGAGGCTGAGAAGTGTGATCCCCCTATAGTTGGAACACACTCTCCGGTCCCTCTTCTTGAAAAGAGGGACCACCACCCCGGTCTGCCAGTCCAGAGGTACTGTCCCCGACCGCCATGCGATGTTGCAGAGGCGTGTCAGCCAAGACAGCCCCACAACATCCAGAGACTTGAGGTACTCAGGGCGGATCTCATCCAGCCCCGCTGAGTTTCCACCGAGGAGCTTTTTAACCACCTCGATGACTTCAGCCCGGGTGATGGACGAGTCCACCTCTGAGTCCCCAGCCACTGCTTCCTCAACGGAAGACATGTCGGTGGGATTGAGGAGATCCTCGAAGTATTCCTTCCACCGCCCGACGATATCCCCAGTTGAGGTCAACAGGTGCCCATCTCCACTGTAAACAGTGTTGGTAGGGCACTGCTTCCCCCTCCTGAGGCGTCGAACGGTTTGCCAGAATCTCTTCGAGACCGACCGATAGTCTTTCTCCATGGCCTCACCAAACTCCTCCCAGGCCCGATTTTTTGCCTCCACGACTACCCGGGCTGCAGTCCGCTTGGCCTGCCGGTACCGGTCAGCTGCCTCCGGAGTCCCACAAGCCATCCAGGCCCGATAGGACTCCTTCTTCAGCTTGACGGCATCCCTTACTTCCGGTGTCCACCACCGGGTTCGGGGATTGCCGCCTCGACAGGCACCGGAGACCTTACGGCCACAGCTCCGAGCGGCCGCAGCGACAATGGAGGTGGAGAACATGGTCCACTCTGACTCAATATCTCCAGACTCCCTCGGGATCCGGTCGAAGTTCTGCCGGAGGTGGGAGTTGAAGATCTCTCTGACAGGGGGCTCGGCCAAACGTTCCCAACAGACCCTCACAGTACGTTTGGGTCTGCCGGGTCTGTCCAGCTTCCTCCGCCGCCATCGGATCCAACTCACCACCAGGTGGTGATCAGTTGACAGCTCCGCCCCTCTCTTCACCCGAGTGTCCAAGACATATGCCCGAAGGTCTGATGACACGACCACAAAGTCGATCATCGACCTCCGGCCTAGGGTGTCCTGGTGCCACGTGCACTGATGGACACCCTTATGCTTGAACATGGTGTTCGTTATGGACAAACCGTGGCTAGCACAGAAATCCAATAACAGAACACCGCTCGGGTTCAGATCAGGGGGGCCGTTCCTCCCAATCACGCCCCTCCAGGTGTCACTGTCACTGTCCACGTGGGCATTGAAGTCCCCCAGTAGAACGACGGAGTCTCCAGTCGGAGCACTTTCCAGCACCCCTCCCAGAGACTCCAAGAGGGCCGGGTACTCCGCACTGCCATTTGGGCCGTAGGCACAAACGACAGTGAGAGACCTATCCCCGACTCGAAGGCGCAGGGAAGCGACCCTCTCGTTCACCGGGGTGAACTCCAACACATGGCGGCTGAGCTGGGGGGCTATAAGCAAACCCTCTCCAGCCCTCCGCCTCTCACCATGGGCAACTCCAGAGTGGTAGAGAGTCCAGCCTCTCTCGAGAAGTGTGGTTCCAGAGCCCAAGCTGTGCGTGGAGGTGAGCCCGACTATCTCTAGTCGGTACCTCTCGACCTCCCGCACAAGCTCAGGCTCCTTCCCCGCCAACAAGGTGACATTCCACGTCCCTAAAGCCAGATTCCGTGTCCAGAGATCGGGTCGTCGGGGGCCTGCAGGTGGTGAGCCCACAGGAGGGAGGCCCCACGTCACTCCTTCGGGCTGAGCCCGGCCGGACCCCATGGGGGGAGGCCCGGCCACCAGGCGCTCGCATACGAGCCCCAACCCCGGGCCTGGCTCCAGGGTGGGGCCCCGGCTGCGCCATGCCGGGAGACGTCACGGTCCTTGGTCTGATTGTGGTCATAAGGGTTTGTGAACTGTTCTTGGTCTGGCCCGTTACCAAGGACCTGTTTGCCTTGGGAGACCCTACCAGGGGCATATAGCCCCAGACAACATAGCTCCCAGGATTATTCGGGTACTCAAACCTCTCCACCACGATAAGGTGACAGTTCAAGGAGGGGTGATTTTTCATATCATCCTTAATTTCTTGCTTAGTTTTTAGATAGCCAGTGTTTCCCAACCTCCACAGGCCCATCGATAAGACTCAAGTACCTCTTTTCAACAACTACAAATGTTTATTTTCCCATATTATACTGGTTATTGTGTAGCATTAAAGTCACAAAGCTTTAAAAAAGCAACATCAAAATATTTGTCTATACTCTAGCCTATCTAAACCTGTATGACTTCTTATGTGGAGCACAAAATATATTCCTAATGGGAAAAAAAACAACAACACTTTTCTCACATATAATTTCAAAATATATTCTTATATGTTCCACAGAAGAAAAAGTCATACAGGTTTGAAATACAATGAAGGTGCCCATTTTAATGTAGGTGACAATCCCTTTAAAATGGGTCCACAAAAACATAGACTAACATGTTGTCTGTTCTTTGACAATATGTTGCACTGTGGTGAAAATTATTTTGAAACAACCTTACATTACATTACATTTAGTCATTTAGCAGACGCTTTTATCCAAAGCGACTTACAAATGAGAGCAATAGAAGCAACTACAACAGTCAGAGGCTACAGTATGCAAGTGCTGTAACAAGTCTCAGTTAATCTAACACAGAACACAGGATTTTTTTTTTTTTTTTTTTTTTTAAATAAATTAGACAGACAGAAAAATGAATAGAATGTTAAGTGCTATTCTTGATTGGTCAGGTGCTGCTGGAAGAGATGCGTCTTTAGATGTTTTTTGAAAATGGCTACAGACTCGGCTGCTCGAATTGAGATAGGCAGGTCATTCCACCAGGTGGGGGCAGTCCAGGAAAAGGTCCGTGACAGTGATTTCATGCCTCTCTGGTATGGCACCACAAGGCGTCGTTCACTGGTAGAACGCAAACTCCTGGAGGGTGTGTATGTCTGAACAAGCGAGTTAAGGTAAATTGGTGCAGAGCCAGTGGTTGCTTTGAAGGCGAGTACCAGTGCCTTGAATTTGATGCGAGCGGCTATTGGTAGCCAGTGGAGTCTGATGAAGAGAGGCGTGACGTGCGCTCTCTTCGGCTCGTTAAAGATCACCCTCGCCGCTGCATTCTGGATCAGTTGCAAGGGTTTGATAGTGCATGCCGGAAGGCCTGCTAGAAGAGCAGAAGAGCATTACAGTAGTCCAGTCTGGAGAGAACAAGAGCTTGGACCAAGAGTTGTGTGGTCTGCTCAGATAGGAAGGCTCTAATCTTCCTAATGTTGTATAATGCAAATCTGCAGGACCGGGTTGTTGCAGTAATGTGGTCAGTGAATTTTAGCTGATCATCGATCACAACTCCAAGATTCCTGGCTGTCTGGGACGACCTCCCATTTAACTGGGAGGGCAGAGCAAATCCCCCATTTAGAACAGAGCATGCATCAATGACAACAGAATGACATGATTAAGTTAGCAATTTAAGGAGGAGCTGGGGAGGAGGTGGGTTGCAAAGCAGCGTGCAGCAGAAGCGTCCAAGCAGGCAGATTGAAGTGAAGCTATGCTTAAGTAAGGTGCCCTGTTTGAGAGAAGCCAATTGAGAGCATAGGATCAGCTGAAACAGATCAGCTGAAAAGAGGTGCGGAGTTAGAATTTCCCAATCAGCTGATAGCGGAGCTTGACTACGTGGCCTGCCAGAACTAACGCTGGCGCTTGATTTAAGGTAACTAGAGATTAATGCCAGCTCCAGCTTGGATCCAGCCTCTGAAGACTTCAGATGAACCAACACCAGATGACACCTACCCCTGCAAGGTCTCCAGAACATCAAATATGGATGAAATAAAAAATGTATAATCATGTTATCATTGCTTTGAAATGCAAACTAATTTTGCTTAAATGGATATATGATATTTGTCAATATTAATTTGTAATATCTTACAACTGTACTTTCTGATATAATTGATTAATTAAATTGACTTGAAAGAGCCATTGCATTATGGTTACTGTACCATTTTGATGTTATGGACCCAATCTGAAAATGCAGTTAGAAGAGCCATCACATTGTGGACCCATTTGGGGAAGTAAAAAATGTCACTGGTGCTTTATACCCATGGTGCTTGAATATCATCCTTCACATTTTCAAAGATTTGTACTGTAGCGTTATGAAATAATGGACCAACGAATTTGACAAATGACAGTACAGTAATGAGCCTTTGCATTAATGGCACCAGTGGACCATTTGGAGGCGCTATATCTCAGCTGCTTTCATGGGTGCGTTCACAGTTCCACTGGGGAATTATACCCAGTGTGCCTGACTGTCACCATGCAAAATTCCAGACATTTTTACTGTAGCATTTTGAAGTTATGGATCCAGGAATTTGACATATATGACAATACTGTTAGAATAGCTATTGCATTGTTGGCCCATTTGGAGGCGCTATATCTCGGCTGCCTTCATGGTTGCGTTCAAAGTTCTACTTGGGCATTATACCGAGTGTGCCTGACTGTCACCATGCAAAATTCCAGACATTTTTACTGTAGCATTTTGAAGTTATGGATCCATGAACTTGATATATATGACAATACAGTTAGAATAGCTATTGCATTGTTGGCCAATTTGGAGGCGCTATATCTCGGCTGCCTTTATGGGTGCGTTCAAAGTTGCACTGGGATATTATACCCAGTGTGCTTGACTGTAACTATGCAAAATTCCAGACATTTTTACTGTAGCATTTTTAAGTTATGGATCCAGGAATTTGACATATATGACAATACAGTTAGAATAACTATTGCATTGTTGGCCCATTTGGAGGCGCTATATCTCGGCTGCCTTTATGGGGGCGTTCACAGTTCCACTGGCGCATTATACCCAGTGTGCCTGACTGTCACCATGCTAAATTCCAGACATTTTTACTTTAGCATTTTGAAGTTATGGATCCATGAATTTTACATATATGACAATACAGTTAGAAAAGCTATAGCATTGTTGGCCCAATTGGAGGCGCTATATCGCGGCTGCCTTTATGGGTGCGTTCAAAGTTGCACTGGGGCATTATACCCAGTGTGCTTGACTGTAACTATGCAAAATTCCAGACATTTTTACTGTAGCATTTTGAAGTTACGGATCCAGGAATTTGACATATATGACAATATAGTTAGAATAGCTATTGCATTGTTGGCCCATTTGGAGGCGCTATATCCCGGCTGCCTTCATGGGTGCGTTCACAGTTCTAGTGGGGCATTATACCCAGTGTGCCTGACTGTAACTATGCAAAATTCCAGAAATTTTTACTGTAGCATTTTGAAGTTATGGATCCAGGAATTTTACATATATGACAATATAGTGAGAATAGCTATTGCATTGTTGGCCCATTTGGAGGCGCTATATCTCGGCTGCCTTTATGAGTGCGTTCATAGTTCTACTGGGGCATTATACCGAGTGTGCCTGACTGTCACCATGCAAAATTCCAGACATTTTTACTGTAGCATTTTGAAGTTATGGATCCATGAATTTGACATATATGACAATACAGTTAGACTAGCTACTTAGACTAGGTCGCTCCGCTATTGCATTGTTGGCCCATTTGGAGGCGCTATATCTCGGCTGCCTTTATGGGTGCGTTCAAAGTTGCACTGGGGTATTATACCTAATGTGCTTGACTAACTATGCAAAATTCCAGACATTTTTACTGTAGCATTTTGAAGTTATGGATCCAGGAATTTTACATATATGACAATATAGTGAGAATAGCTATTGCATTGTTGGCCCATTTGGAGGCGCTATATCTCGGCTGCCTTTATGAGTGCGTTCAAAGTTCTACTGGGGCATTATACCCAGTGTGCTTGACTGTCACCATGCAAAATTCCAGACATTTTTACTGTAGCATTTTGAAGTTATGGATTCATGAATTTGACATATATGACAGTACAGTTAGAATAGCTTTTGCATTGTTGGCCCATTTGGAGGCGCTATATCTCAGCTGCCTTTATGGATGAGTTCAAAGTTGCACTGGAGCATTATACCCAGTGTGCTTGACTGTCACTATGCAAAATTCCAGACATTTTTACTGTAGCATTTTTAAGTTATGGATCCAGGAATTTGACATATATGACAATACAGTTAGAATAACTATTGCATTGTTGGCCCATCTGGAGTCGCTATATCTCGGCTGCCTTTATAGGGGCGTTCACAGTTCCATTGGCGTATTATACCCAGTGTGCCTGAATGTCACTATGCAAAATTCCAGACATTTTTACTGTAGCATTTTGAAGTTAAGGATCCATGAATTTGACATATATGACAGTACAGTTAGAATAACTATTGCATTGTTGGCCCAATTTGAGGCCCTTTATCTCAGGGGTGTTTATGGGTGCGTTCAAAGTTGCATTGGTGCTTTATACCCATTGTGCTTGACTATCATCATTAAAATTTTCAGACATTTTTACATTAGCGTTTTTAATTTATGGATTCATGAATTTGACAAACAACATTACAGTTTGAAGAGCCATTGCATTGTTGGCCCGTTTGGAGGCGCTATATCTCTGCCTTATTCCCCATGAACTTGACTGTCACCATACAACATTATAAGTAATATTACTGTAGCATTATTGAGTTATGAATCTATAAATTTGTCAGATGTGACTGAAATTATGAATCTACAAATTTGACAGATGTGACGGAACAGTTACATTACAAATTGCTCTATTGGCCTAATTGGTGGCACTATATCTCCGCTGCCTTTGAGGGTGCATTCAATTTTGAACTGGAGCCTTATTCCCCATGAACTTGACTGTCACCATGCAACATGTTATGCAACATGCATATAATGTTTGTTTTTTGTCGTCATAAACTATGCATAATTGATAGTTATGTAGTTAAATAATGTTTAGCGGACGTTTGCAACACAGTGTACTTATACTGAAATGTAATGCATCAAGTAGTTCCCTTCACTTGCTTGTAGACTTGTTTAGACATCTTTCGAGTCTTCAAGCATGGTTAGTTACAGTGTAGCTATACTTAGGAATTGGAGCATAGGTTTATTGTTGATGTATATTGCATAGACCCTTACTGGAAAAAGCTACGTTTTTAAAACAAAAAAGGTCCTTTATACAAGACGAATCTTGGCGAAATCCTAACGCAACAGTGAAGGTAGGCTATATATATATATATATATATATATATATATATATATATATATATATATATATATATATATATATATATATATATATATATATATATATATATATATATATATATATATATATATATATATATATATATATATATATATATATATATATATATTATTCGCCAAGATTCGTCTTGTATAAAGGACCTTTTTTGTTTTAAAAACGTAGCTTTTTCCAGTAAGGGTCTATGCAATATACATCAACAATAAACCTATGCTCCAATTCCTAAGTATAGCTACACCTGTGTATATATATATATATATATATATATATATATATATATATATATATATATATATATATATATATATATATATATATATATATATATACACAGGTGCTGGTCATATAATTAGAATATCATCAAAAAGTTGATTTATTTCTCTAATTCCATTCAAAAAGTTAAGCTTGTATATTATATTCATTCATTACAAACAGACTGATATATTTCAAATGTTTATTTCTTTTAATTTTGATGATTAAAGTTAAACTAAAGTTAAACTATACACAGGTGCTGGTCATATAATTAGAATATCATCAAAAAGTTGATTTATTTCTCTAATTCCATTCAAAAAGTTAAACTTGTATATTATATTCATTCATAACAAACAGACTGATATATTTCAAATGTTAATTTCTTTTAATTTTGATGATTATAACTGACATTTAAGGAAAATCCCAAATTCAGTATCTCAGAAAATTTGAATATTGTGAAAAGATTCAATATTGAAGACACCTGGTGCCACACTCTAATCAGCTAATTAACTCAAAAAAGGCCTTAAATGGTCTCTCAGTCTAGTTCTGTAGGCTACACAATCATGGGGAAGACTGCTGACTTGACAGTCGACCATTGACACCTTGCACAAGGAGGGCAAGACACAAAAGGTCATTGCAAAAGAGGCTGGCTGTTCACAGAGCTCTGTGTCCAAGCACATTAATAGAGAGGTGAAGGGACGGAACAGATGTGGTAGAAAAAAGTGTAAACGCAACAGGGATAACCGCACACTGGAGAGGATTGTGAAACAAAACCCATTCAAAAATGTGGGGGAGATTCAAAAAGAGTGGCCTGCAGCTGGAGTCAGTGCTTCAAGAACCACTACGCACAAGACATGGGTTTCAGCTGTCGCATTCCTTGTGTCAAGCCACTCTTGAACAACAGACAGCGTCAGAAGCGTCTCGCCTGGGCTAAAGACAAAAAGGACTGGACTGCTGCTGAGTGGTCCTGAAGTGAAGATAATGGGTAGACGTTCAGTCTAGGTGCTAATTCTGGGTTTATCACCATGTTCACTCAGGTGTGTTGGCCAGAAAACCACTTAAGGCCAAATCTCCAGAGAGTGAAATGAAGAGAGGAGAGATAGTTCTTTTCATTCTGTTTATTCCTTCCTCTTTCTTGTATAAGTGAGTTTAAAGGTGAGTATAATTTCGAGTGTGGTTTCTATAAAGATAGAACGAATACAAATGAATAAAGGAAACATATGCATACACTCATTCTTCCTTAAGCACAAATACACATTACAAACATAAAATAAACAGTAGTCAGAATATGACTATATCTCTTAAACTCTAAATGTAAGCAGAGAGAAAGGATTCAAACACTTATCAGATTTTCTAACATGCATTAAGTTACCAATAACGTAGATAGAACTTACTGTCGTCTATGATATACTTTAAAGCATCAATAGCGATCCAGATAATGATATTTAACATCACTTTATATTTTATTCAACCACAGAATACTTAACATTCATAACATCAAGTATTGAATGAAGTAAACATGTCTAAACCCATTTAACCCGACGCAGTCTGATGGACCGAAACTAGAAAGTAACGTGCGACCGTGGATATAATTAACACAACCGTCGTGTAGCAACCCTTACACTCCTAACTCTCATCCATATCGAATATCAAAATAACAGCTGACAAAGAAATACAATATCACGAGTAATGCAGCAGATTTACTTACTTCTCTCATTCACGCACATTCTGAGGAAAATGTCACTCACAATTATAATCCAACCGACCGATGATCTCTATCATACTGAATACTAACTGCGTGACAACCAACTGATCATCTCTATCGTACTGCATACTAACTGCGTGACGTCAGATATAGTATACAAACCAGCGCACGCTTTTGCTACCCTATTACACGCACTGAATAAACAGGAGTGAAAGTGAAACATAAAGCACATTATGGTCAACTGTACTAAATAATAGCAACATCAACATAACTTTGGGGCCTTTTCTACAGCCGCCCCCAAATGTATGTAAAACATTTGCTCATCACTAAAGGCAACAAAGTTCTATGGCTGGGGTGTAGTGGCAGGTGTGGAACCGTCTCCCTTGCAATATCAGCTGGTTTAGCCTGCCACTTCTGGCGAGCTTGTAGACTCGGCACATAGAGTCGGATGAAACGGGCCCAGAAGTGATCAGCCAAAATTTGGGAGTGTCTCCAACGGCGGCGACAGATGAGCTCACTTTCGGGGTAGACTACCTGAGGTAGCGAACCATCAGGCCGCCCCATGAGAAGAACACTGGGAGTCACTGGATCTGGGTCGCTGGCATCTGAAGACACATAACCCAAGGGTTAACTGTTAAGGATCCCTTCCACCTCAGTAAGTACGGTCCGCAGCACTTCTTCTGGAACAGGCTGAGCACCAACTGTGGCATAGAGTGCGCTCTTAACTGAGCGTATCTCCCTCTCCCACACCTCTCCGAAATGGGGAGCTGCTGGGGGGTTAAAGCGGAAGAAGATCTTCTGTGGTGCAAGGAGTTGTTGTAGTTCTTTAGACATTTCAACGAAAGTTTCACGGAGTTCTCGCTCCCCTCCCTTAAAATTTGTCCCCTGATTGGAGAACAGCTCTGCAGGTGTTCCTCTACGGGCAATAAACAGACGAAGGGACATCAGGAAAGCATCCGTATCAATAGAGGTAAGGAGGTCCAAGTGCACCGCCCTAGTTGTGAGGCACTTGAAAATTATCCCCCATCTCTTCTCCCGGCGCCGGCCCACCTTGATCTCAAATGGCCCAAAGCAGTCCATCCCCGTAGAATAGAAGGCAGGCTTGAAAAGGCGCAGACGGGCTGATGGCAAGTCTGCCATCTTCGGCACTGCAGGTTTCGACCCTCCACTGTCGACAGTCAGCGCAGCTATACTGTTAGCGCCGGATAGCCTCACGCCCTCGCAGGATCCAGAAGGAGCGTCGAAGCTCAGCGAACTCCCGCTCTGGTCCTGGGTGGCGGAGGCGGTTATCAAAGTCTTGAATCAAGAGCATAGTTACTCGATGACCTGGGTCCAAGATGACTGGATGAAGAGTGGTCAGTTCTAGGCCTTCTGCTCGACGGAGTCGTCCTCCAACACATATAAGCTCTCCCTTTTCATCCAGCTCTGGAGACAGCGTGCAAAGTCGACTGTAGCTGGGGACAGGTTTCCCAGCTTTCAGGAGGCTGTACTCCTGCTGAAAACTATCCCTCTGAGCCCTCTGAAGTATTAACTGTTCAGACTGTCGGTAGTCTTTAGCTGTGGGCTTATCATTAGAGTTGGCCGCCCCATACAGCTCCTGCACTGTCCCTTCCAACAACTCCTTCCACGAGTCGTATTGGCCCAGGTCTGAAGTTGACTGGCTCGATGCAACAGCGGCGACCCCACAGAAGATAGGTATCTTCTGCTTGGTCAACAGTGAGGTCCTCTGGCCATGAGTCTGGACTGGTCAGGAGGAAGGCTGGTCCCAGGCTCCATCTATTTGGCTGAATAAGCTCTCGCAGCTTCTTACCTCGTGTTACGTCATCCGCAGGGTTTCTTGCGGTATCAACATATCTCCAGGCATGCCCGTCAGTCAGCTCCTGTATCTCGGCCACGCGGGTGCCCACAAAGACCTTGAACCGGCAGGATTCAGACCTCAGCCATGTCAGCACCGTTGTGGAATCTGACCAAAGAGTTGTCCGATCAATGTGGATGGTAAGCTCCCTTTTCAGCACCTGTGAGAGCTGTGCACCAGTAAGGGCAGCACAGAGTTCTAATCGGGGCATAGAGTGAAATCGCTTAGGAGCGATTCTGGAACGGGCCATCAGGAATGACAGATACACTTCACCGTGTCGGTCAGTGGTCCGGAGGTACGCCACTGAACCATACGCCTCTTCTGAGGCGTCGCAAAATACATGCACCTCTCTCTGAAGACTGGAAATGTCTACAGACTTTGAGTACGGTCGGGGCATGGTGACTTGAGGTAAGACTTGCAGTTCCTCTTCCCAGTCTTTCCATCGCTGCAGAAGCTCCTGTGGCAGTAGTGGATCATCCCATCCCCTGTGTTTGTCCCAAAGGTGTCGGACAATTATCTTAGCCCTGGTGGTGTAGGGTAGGATGAAGCCCAATGGATCGTACTGACTCGACAGCACCTTGTAGATATTACGCATCGTGGGAACACTGTCCTCCACATGACGATGCTTGTAACCAAGAACATCAGTCTGGAAGAGCCAGCTTAGCCCTAGAGTAGATTCTGGGGTATCGATCTGGTTCTGAGCCAGCCACAGCTCAACACTAGCAGAGCAGCTCTCTTCTGGTAGGTGACTTATTACACCTGGTTCATTGCTTGCCCACTGACGTAGATCGAAGCCTGCAGACGCAAGAAGGGCTCGTAGTTTGTCGACTAGATGCCTCGCCTCAGCAATTGTGGGAACACTCTTGAGGCAGTTATCTACATAAAAACATTTCTGAACTGATATCCTCACATCTTCATCTGGCTGGCTGTTATCAGAGACATGGCGCTGTAAGGCAAATGTGGCACAGCAGGGGCTACATGTTGTACCAAACGGTAGCACCTGCCACTCGTACACTGCAGGAGGTCCTTCTTGACTGATGTCGCGCCAAAGAAATCTGAGCAGAGCACGATCCTCTGGGAGGAGGCGAACTTGGTGGAACATGCCTCTAATGTCTCCGCTAACTGCAACTGCATGCTCTCGGAATCTTAGCAGAACTCCCAGTAGTGATGCTCCTAAGGTCGGCCAAGGCAGTAGATGGTCGTTTAGGTTCTGCCCTCGATACTGATAGGAGCAGTTGAATACTAGCCCATTCTTGCCATTATGGCTCACCATATGGTGAGGGATATACCATTCCTCGCAACCTTCCTCGTCTGAAACTTTCGGTCCACACTTGATGACAGATGACAGGACTCTGGCAAGTCGCCTCTCTACACTTCGTAAACAGGGCATGACAGCTTCTTTGGTAGCCTAAAAGAGTGGCATGTCTTTCCGGCGGAGCAGTGGGGTTGCGTAACGGAGAATGCCATCCACCTCTACCCTGATTTTGGTCTCCAGGATGCTGATAGCCTCTTGGTCCTGCCTTGAACGAGTAACTAGTTTCTTGCTTCTGAATGGAACAATGTCAACCTGCCATAATCTCTCAACATGTTTCATAAGCTCGCTCACCTGGGGTGTTACTGTTGTAAATAGACACTGCTGGGATTGGGCATGGTGACGGACTACACTCGCTGGGCCCTGCAGAGTCCAGCCCAGCCTTGTGCGGATGGCAGCAGGCCCACCTGGCGGTCCCAATTTGACAGGTTCAATGGGTGTGATGAGATGGGGATGGTCACTCCCAGTGAGAAGCAGGGGTTTGACCTTTATAAGAGTCCGTATGGGAAAATGTCACTCACAATTATAATCCAACCGACCAATGATCTCTATCATACTGAATACTAACTGCGTGACAACCGACTGATCATCTCTATCGTACTGCATACTAACTGCGTGACGTCAGATATAGTATACAAACCAGCGCGCGCTTTTGCTACCCTATTACACGCACTAAATAAATGAGAGTGAATGTGAAACATAAAGCACATTATGGTCAACTGTACTAAATAATAGCAACACAAATATAACTTTAGGGCCTTTTCTACAGGTCCAAAGTTATGTTCTCTGATGAAAGTCAATTTTGCATTTCCTTTGGAAACCAGGGTCCCAGAGTCTGGAGGAAGAGAGGAGAGGCACACAATCCACGTTGCTTGAGGTCCAGTGTAAAATTTCCACAGTCAGTGATGGTTTGGGGTGCCATGTCATCTGCTGGTGTTGGTCCACTGTGTTTTCTGAGGTCCAAGGTCAACGCAGCCGTATACCAGGAAGTTTTAGAGCACTTCATGCTGCTGACCAACTTTATGGAGATGCAGATTTCATTTTCCAACCGGACTTGGCACCTGCACACAGTGCCAAAGCAACCAGTACCTGGTTTAAGGACAATGGTAGCCCTGTTCTTAATTGGCTAGCAAACTCGCCTGACCTTAACCCCATGGAAAATCTATGGGGTATTGTGAAGAGGTAGATGCGATATGCCAGACCCAACAATGCAGAAGAGCTGAAGGCCACTATTACCCCTTTTCCACCAAGGCAGTGCTGGTGCTAGTTCGGAGCCAGAGCCTAGTTTCAAATCGGTTCTTTGTGTTTCCACACCCAAAGCACCAGCTCCGAGCCAGGAAAAGTGGTTCTTAAGTATCACCAAAACATTGCTGGGCTAGAAGTAAGAACCGATTACGTCAGGCACTGGGGGCGGGGTCAACAAGACGAACACAAACTTGAGATTCGCGATTTTTGAAATAGCAGCTAATGGAGCTAACAGCTGCTGCTCGTTTGTAATCTCCGTCTATACTAATTACGTCGAACTGCATGAATGCGTTGTATTCGCTGTGTTTTCGTTGTGTTTTGATGCCGATGTAGGATCGTAAAACCATGTGCATCAATAGTAACTCAACGTTTGCATTGTTGATGGAAGGCTTGTTAGCAGCGGTGCTGTGCAGACCGATCACCGTATGACGAGTCCAGCGAGAGCACACGACTCCTTATGCTTTTGATTCACTCATGCGTTTTTTTTTAATATCATACGTGGATCGGTCTGTGCAGCGCCAATGTATCTCGAACAAACCTGGTGTGTTTGTGTTTCCTGCTGCCTCGCTAGCGTTGCTGAGAAAGATGAGACGTATACAGTGACGTAAGACTTGGCTCTGTTGTTTCTCTGAGAATGTGGATAAGCAAACGGTTCTTAGAAGGCTCCTCAGTCCACCTCAGAACCAACTATGAACTGGGACCAGCACTGGCTCTGAACTGGCACCCGGTTCATTCTGGTGGAAAAGGGGTATATCAGAGCAACCTGGCCTCTCATAACACCTGAGCAGTGCTACAGACAGACTGATCGACTCTATGCCACGCCGCATTGCTGCAGTAATTCAGGCAAAAGGAGCCCCAACTAAGTATTGAGTGCTGTACATGCTCATATACTTTTCATGTTCATACTTTTCAGTTGGCCAAGATTTCTAAAAATCCTTTCTTTGTATTGGACTTAAGTAATATTCTAATTTTCTGAGATACTGAATTTGGGATTTTCCTTAGTTGTCAGTTATAATCATCAAAATTAAAAGAAATAAACATTTGAAATACATCAGTCTGTGTGTAATGAATGAATATAATATAAAAGTTTGACTTTTTGAATGGAATTAGTGAAATAAATCAACTAATTATATGACCAGCACCTGCATATATATATATATATATATATATATATATATATATATATATATATATATATATATATATATATATATATATATATATATATATATATATATATATATATATATATATATATATTATATATATATATATATATATATATATATATATAGGAAATTGACAGCACCTCCAAAGGGCCGACAGTAATGGTACTACATTTCGTAAAGTTGTCATAATACAGCATTACATATATGACAAAAAAAAAGAAAATGTAGAAAACAATTAAGAGAAATTAATTAATTTGCTTACAGGTGGATAAAAGGTATTTTCAGTTATTTTAAGCCAGTCGTTGTTTCTTAGCACAATGGACAATTACATAATAATAAAAAAACATAAAAATAAAATGTATGGGTCCATAACTTCAAAATGCTACAGTAAAAATGTCTGGAATTTTGCATGGTGACAGTCAGGCACACTGGGTATAATGCCCCAGTGTAACTTTGAATGCACCCATAAAGGCAGCCGAGATATAGCACCTCCAAATGGGCCAACAATGCAATAGCTATTCTAACTGTATTGTCATATTTGTCAAATTCATGGATCCATAACCTCAAAATGCTACAGTAAAAATGTCTTGAATCTTGCATGGAGACAGTCAAGCACACTGGGTATAATGCCTCAGTGCAACTTTGAACGCACCCATAAAGGCAGCCGAGATATAGCACCTACAAATGGGCCAACAATGCAATTGCTCTTTTAACGGTACTATCATATTTGTCAAATTCATGGATCCATAACTTCAAAATGCTACAGTAAAAAATGTCTGGAATTGTGCATTGTGACAGTCAAGCACACTGGGTACCAATGGGACCAGATTCTAGAGGTAGTCCACAACTCTTCCATCTGTGCACGGCACGGATTGATTCATTGTAAACTAATACATAGGACTTACTACACTAACCACAGATTGTCTAAGTTCTACCCCAATGTTATAGATGTCTGTAATAGGTGCAACCAAATCTCCTGCAGATTTCATTCACATGTTTTGGTCATGTTCTAAGCTAACAGACTTTTGGTTTAAAATTTTCAACACTCTTCACACAGCCTACCACTGTATATCAAACCCAAATCCTTTGTCCGCCCTTTTTGGTATTTCACATGGCAGCACTCCAACAGCTGAAGCACAACATTCTCTGGCCTTCTGTACTCTACTTACTAGGCGATTGATCTTACTTAACTGGAAGCAAGCCTTACCTCCATCATATGACAGATGGATTAAGGAAGTTTTACATAACTTAAAACTTGAGAGGTTAACGTTCTCCCTTAGAGGCTCCTTGAGGATATTTGACAAAACTTTGAACCCCTTGCTTTCCATCATAGATTCTCTAAATATCATTCCTGATGAGTGAAATGTTTATGTCCTTTGGACATACAGTGTAACTAACAACAATGCTACTTATTATTTTTATTTTATTTTTTATTTTTTTATTTTTTTCTCTTCTTGTTTGTTATCTAGGAGTGGGGGGCGTCATGGTCTGGGACCTCATGTAGGTGGACAGGGATAGTGTTATGTTGGAAGTGTGGGGGGAGAAACTGGAAAAAATGTGAGCACTGTTGTATATTTATAGGTTCTGTTTCTTATTGTGTGCATCCTGTATTTTGGTGCTCAATAAACATATTTTGCACATTGTAATTGGCTGGTTATATGATGTCATTTATTGAAATGCTTTGCCACAGAAAATTGTAGATTTATGTTTATCTTTAAATATTTTAAACATGCATGCTACCAACATATATATTTTTACCAACATATTTTTTTAAGAATATGGCATTTCCACAGTACCTTTATGATGGAATGAACTCTTCTGACACAACTCATCTGTGAGTGACTGACTCAACTACTAATGCACTAATTAAATGCTTTAACCCTTAAATGCATACCTCGGGTCTTTAGCGACCCGAGACGTCATTCTCTCCCCTCCTCCTCATTCATTTTTTAAAGTTAGACATCAACCTTCTTAGTATTCCTCAATCAATCCATTTTAAACAATATAACAAGAAAAACATAATAAAATTATAATTGAATGACTGTTTTTCCACTAGTTTTTTGTCAAAATTGTATAGGGTCGCTAACGACCCGAGTGTGTAAGATTGTAAGTTTTTTTTTCTTCTGCACAATAATAAATTAATCTATAATGACGAAATAACTGCAATTCACCTTTATTCCACAAGGTGGCAATGTCTGATACACAATGATGACGTTTCACTCATAGTTACCTCAGACAGAAAACAAAACAATAATAGGCTATTGAAATGGCTCAGCGATTTACTGCAGAGCAAGTACTGAACACATTCAAATATTACTGTCACCAGGGCCGGCTCTAGCTCTTTGGTTGCCCTAGGCGAGATTGAGTTTTGCACCCCCCCCCCGCCCCCCCCCCCTAATTGTTAAGCCCACCGGCAACTGTAGTTGCCAGTGTATAGTTGTCATTTTCCTTCTGTAAGTATTTTTCTAGATATTATCCATGTTTTATATCTTAATGACACACAAGCAGACAACCAAATAAAGGATTTCAAGAAAAAAAAAAAAGTATTAACTTCCTTCCTGTCACATGAGACTGCCAACTTCCTACCCCTACTTCCAGGGAGCACAACGAAGGCAAACCCTCCCAAAGAAAGGATATTTTCATGTTACTAATAAGTATTTTTGTTGACATATATATATCAACATAATCATGAAGGTCTCTAGAATCATCCAAACAAAACAAATCTTACAACAAATCTATAGTTTTTAGTATACTTAGTCAAACATAATAAATTTGATTATGAATAAAGATTGATCTGTTGAAAGCAGTTATTTTGAGTTAGATGCTAAATGTTCTCCTCTTATTCATATTTGACATTGAAGGGGTGCATACAACATATTTGCCCACCGGCAACTATAGTTGCCACAGATTCAAATACAATTTTCAAGAAAAAATACAAAAACCTGGGGAAAATAAATGCAGAACATGCCATTCAGAAAAAATTGGGCACAAATGGGTTAAGTATTTATAAAAACTATACAAACAAAAATGCTCCTAAAGTTACTCCAAGACTTAAAAAGCTAATTATGACTTAAATTATGCACTCTAATAAATTGCACATACAAAAATGCTACAAAGAACGTTATATTTAACGTTTAACGTTTATTATATTTAACAGATTTTTAACAAATTATGACTCAAACTATGGATGAACAAACAAAAATGCTTTTATAGCCACTCCAACACTTAATCAAGAAAATTAAGACTTGAAGGATCAACTGCAATAAATTGGTCATACACAAATGCTAGAAAGAATGTTCAAGGATATTTACCAAATATTAACTCCAAAAACTGTGCAAAAACTCTCTTAAGCACCTGTAAAGACACTTAAGCAAATTATGACCCATAAACTGGATTAACTATGCCCTCTACAAACAAAAGTGCTATTATAGATACACTGTACTTACCACTACAAAATTAAAATATACAAGTTCTAGTAGCTCTATCCCTATCTTAAATAATAAAAGATGAACAGTTGTTTCTGGCATTTCTATTCACCTTCAAAATTGACGCAGCATTAAAATTTGGCTCGTCTGGATTTCCTTATTGTCAGTGAAATGCGTAGTAATATGTAGATAACTAGCTAGCTAGTGATAGCTTAGTGACAGCAATGAAACGTCCAATGCCGTCCAATATTAGTTGATAATATCGATAATACGAAGTTAATTTATTTCGTTTGACACCTTTATGGATGAGATGAGAAGACTTACCTCTATACTGGGCTTTCTTTTGATCGTCTGCCTTTCTCTTTTTCCGTCCCTGTGCACTCGAGGGTTTAGACCGCTTCATTTTTGAAGAACGCGCCAGTGCTGAGCACTTGCCTGACCTAACGCCTGAACGCCTGTGCTCGACAATACTCACTATCAATTCAATCTAATAATCAGGTTAAGTAATTAAACGTGTGGCTGAGGGGGCGCCCAATGATGATCTTGTTTAATAAACAGTATGTTTTATTTCGCTTGTTTTAATTCTATGCTTAATGGGAAGTAAGTTTAAGGGCGCCACTAGAGGGCGCCTGGCTGCGCCCCCCACAAATTTGTCGCCCTAGGCAACCGCCTAGCTCGCCTATAGCAAACGCCGGCCCTGACTGTCACTGTCACTTGATGATGGATCTGGTGAAGGAAGCTGTCAGTGATCAAAATATTTATTTTCAAGATGTTGAAAATGAGTTTTGAGAATATGCGTGAGATCGCGAATATGATCCAGATGCAGAACGTACTGGCAAATGAGCTCTGACGAGGACAGTGATGATGGTATAAAACATCTGCTCAAACTGAACCCTTCCAAGCTCCTAAAGGTAACGAAATATGTTTTATTTTATTCTTCTGTAATTGTTGCTCTAATATCAGGAGTTTTATATGTTATCGCGACATAGATCTATCCATGTTAGATATAGATCATGGTCGCTAAAGACCCGAATATGTACGAATGTTTGGCAAAACATTTAAGATATTTAATTTAAGGCTTAAAAAGCCTGTAATATTCTTTCACTGAATGTTTCATCTACATCTCTGTAGTTATTTTCAGAATTATTCCAGAATGTTGTATTCAAGCACTTCATCATGTCTCCCTATGAATTGCATTTGTTGTTTGTTATCATTATGAATAAAAACCTTTTGCTAAATCAATGGATATACATATAATGTAAAAAAAGAAAAGAAAAAGAAAACATCTCGGTTACATATGTAACCCTCGTTCCCCGAAGGAGGGAACGGAGAAGTACGTCGGAACTGACCCACGAATTGGGATCTGATTTCAGAGACCAATCTACTTCGAGTGTGTTAAAAACGTGCTCAATCACTCGGTCACCTTCGACAAACGTCGGAACTGACAGACGAATTGGGATCCCTACCAAAATGCCAGGAGGCTTCCAGCGTCCTGCTTGAGCGCACTGGATTGTCTTAGATGGAACGAAAGTCAGGGCTCCAAGCAGGGAGGTCAGTCACTGCTGTTTCTGCAAGACCCACTCAGTGTGACAATTGGATAACGCTGGGAAAGCTTGCCCGTCTCGGGAGATGGTACACTGCGGAGCCACATCCTTCAGTTGAAGGATTGGTGGCGGAATACACATAAGGACTAACCTGGCAGGGTAGTGCAACATATGGCAGTCTCTGAGGTGGTTCCAGCCTGGTTCCAGGGGGGAAAGAACACGCCAAGAGACGACAGAGCGGGGCTAGCTAAGTAGGGTAGCTGGTACCGTGGAAGAATACACATATGGGGTTGCCGTGAGGGAACCATGGGTGCAGGCCTGGCATCAGATGGCCGCAACGTCTGGCACCGAAGGGGTGACGGAGGAGCTTGACAGGGTTAGCCGTTTCCAGGGAACACAACTGGAGACAATAAACGCACGTATCCGGCCCAGAGGGCAGGAGTGGCGTTACAAGCCGACACTTAGAACGGGCACTTAGCGCTACTGGCCACTGGGGGCAAGGATGCGGGAAGATACCGGCTCTACACGGAGGCTATAGAATCTAGCAAACGTGTTAGGTGTCGCCCAGCCCGCAGCTCTACATATTTCTGTCAGCTCTACATATATATACATATGCCTTGAGCCAGCGCCCAGGAGGAAACACACTCCTTGTTGAGTGTGCTCGCAACCCGAACGGGCAAGGCACGTCTTGGGACTGGTAAACCAAGATGATAGCATCCACTATCCAGTGGGCTAACCTCTGCTTGAAGACAGCCTTTCCCTTCTGCTGGCCTCTGTAACAGACGAAGAGTTGCTCTGAGGTCCTAAAGCTTTGAGTCCGGTCTATGTAAGCGCAAAGAACGCGGACAGGACATTAAGCTAGGGCTGGGTCTGCCTCCTCCGAAGGCAGCACTTGCAGGTTCACCACCTGGTCCGAAAGGGAGTGGTAGGAACCTTTGGCACGTATCCAGGCCGGGGTCTCAGGACAACGTGAGAGTTGTCCGGCCCGAATTCTAGGCACGATTCATTGACTGAAAGTGCATGCAGGTCCCCTACCCTCTTGATAGAGGGTAAAGCGGTCAGGAGCACTGTCTTCATTGACAGGATTTTAAGCTCTATGGACTGCAACGGCTCAAAGGGAGGGCTCTGAAGTACTCTGAGCACTAGAGCCAAGTCCCAAGAGGGTAACGAGTTTGGACGAGGAGGATTAGCCTCCTCGCACCTCTGAGGAACCTGACGATTAGGTCGTGCTTCCCTAAGGACTTACCTTCAACTGCATCGTGATACGCTGCTACGTACACTTTGAGGGTGGACGGAGACAGCCTTCGCTCCAGCCCATCTTGCAGTAAAGAAAGCACAACGCTAACCGAACACCTTCGGGGGTCTTCCCGGGGGGAAGAGCACAATTCAACAAACAGGTTCCACTTCAAGCGTAGAGGCGCCTCGTAGAGGGGACTCTAGCAGAAGAGATGGTGTCTACCACTGTTCCTGTGGTAGCCCACCTAGAATCTCCACGTCCCGTCCAGGGACCAGACATGGAGTTTCCAGAGGTCTGGACACGGGTGCCATAGAGTGCTCCGTCCCTGAGAAAGAAAGACCCTCCTCAGGGGAATCGGCCAAGGAGGGGCTGTCACGAGGAGAGTTAGTTCTGGGAACCAGGTCCGGTTGGGCTAGTAGGGTGCAACTAACAAGACATGCTCCTCGTCCACCCTGACTTTGCACAGGGTCTGTGCAAGAAGGCTCACTGGGGGAAACGCATACTTGCGTAGGTCCCGGGGCCAGCTGTGCGCCCGTGCATCCGTGCCGAGTGTACCCCCGGTCAGGGAATAGTACAACTGGCAATGGGTCAAGTCCGGAGAGGCAAACAGGTCTACCTGTGCGGCTCTGAAGAGGCCCCATATCAGCTGGACCGACTGGGGATGGAGTCGCCACTCCCCTGAAGGTGTCGGCTGCCGCACATGGGATGTGAATGGCACGAAGCAACCTCAGCTGCTTCTGACTCCAAAGGAGGAGGTGACGGGCGAGTTGGAACATGCGGCGGGAGCGTAGACCCTCCCTGACGGTTGATGTACGTAACGGCCGCAGTGCTGTCCGTACGGACCAGTACATGCCTGCCATGTAGCGGCCCCTTGAGGCAGTGCAGTGCCAGATGTACCGCAAACAACTCGAGGCAATTGATATGCCAATGCAATTGGGGTCCCGTCTACAGACTCGCAACTGCATGTCCGTTGTACGTGGCCCCCCAGCCCGTGGACGAGACATCCGTGAAGACCACAGCATGCCTGGACACCTGTTCTAAGGGCACTCCGGCCCGTAGAAATGAAGGGTCCAACCACGGGCTGAAAGTTTGGCGGCAGTAACGAGTCACTGGGACCCGGTACTTGCCGCTCTGCCACGCCCACCTCGGGACTCGGCCGTGAAGCCAGTGCTGAAGCGGTCTCATATGAAGCAATCTGAGCGGCGTTACCGTGCCTGCAGATGCCATATGCCCCAGGAGCCTCTGAAAAAGTTTCAGTTCAACACCGACCAGACTCGTTCCTCTGTGAGGCGCGCAGTCTGGTTGACCGATCCAACTCCGAGATAAGAGATCCTCTGCTTGGGACATAGTTTACTTTTCTATTGGTTGACCCGAAGACCCAACAGGCTAAGGTGACTGAGCACCATGTCCCTGTGTTCGCACAACTGCTCCCGAGACTGAGCCAGTATGAGGCAGTCGTCGAGATAGTTGAGGATGCGAACGCCGCGTTCTCTGAGCGGAACAAAATGGCTGCCTCTGCGACTTTCGTGAAGACACGAGGCAACAGGGACAGCCCGAAGGGCAAGACTTTGTACTGATTTGCCTTCCCCTCGAACGCAAAGTGTAGGAACGGTCTGTGTCGAGGAAGAATAGAGACATGAAAGTACGCGTCCTTCAGGTCGATCACTGCGAACCAATCTTGGGGACGGATGCATTCGAAAATGCCTTTCTGCGTTAGCATTCGGAACGGGAGCTTGTGCAGGGCCCGATTCAGTGTACGCAGGTCCAAGATTGGCCATAACCCACCACCTTTCCTGAGTACAATGAAGTAGGGGCTGTAGAACCCGACTTCATATCGGCTGGAGGAACCGGCTCGACCGCGTCCTTCGCCAGTAGGACATCGATCTCTGACCGCAAGACCTAAGCATCGCTGCTTCGCACGGAGGCGAAGAGGATGCCCCTGTACTTGGGAGGCCGTAGGCGAACTGAATCGTGTTGCCGAGTCTGATGGTACGGATGAGCCAGCGAGACGGCCTGGGGAGCTGTAGCCAAGCCCCCAGAGACCGAACAAGCGGGACCAATGGCACCACAGACGTACCCGGGGTGGGGCAGCAAGGTGGAACAGACAGATCCGACTCGGGAGGCCCGGAGGCGGCCCGGAGTGTTGTCTGAGTATTCCAGGGTGGGGCAGAGTGTGGGTGAGAAGGCCTGGAGGCGTCCTCGAGCCGCACACTGCTGCTCCCTGGCGAGGGGAGGAAAGGAGTGGCAAGGCCCGGGGGCGTCGCACACTGCCAACCTGGCCCTCCCTTACGTCAGCACCCTGTTTTCCAGATGGAGGCTGCTGCCTGGGGTGCCCTCTGCGACAAGCAGGCAGAAGTGCTGTGAATCAGGATGTTTTTTTGTTTAGTTTTTTTTAAACCGCCTCTGTCTGCTTCTGGGCCACCGAGAACTGCTGGGAAAAGTTCTCGACGGCGTCGCCGAGGAGGCCAGCCTGAAAGACAGGGGCATTGAGGAACTGAACTTAGTCGGACTCACGCTTATCTGCCAGGTTTAGCCCCAGGTTCCTGGACCACTAGTGTGGACATTGCCTGACCCAGGCACCTTCCGTCGCCCGGAGAGCGAGGTCCACTGCCGCACGCAGTTCCTGCTGTAGCAACAATGAGTTTCGGGGAATAATTAATTCAAATGGTATAAATATTCTATGAATATGATTTGCTTGTCGTACTGAAAATATCAACGTATAACGGAACCTTTAATCATTTAAAAGTAACCTTTATCCAAATTGATTTCTTCATCAATTATCAATCTTACAAACCTTAAGAAACATTAATCAGCTTGATCAGGACAAATAATATCTCTTATGTTTGTACAATTTGTATCACTGAAGTAGTAATACAAGAAAATCAAGCTTAAATGGGTTGCTAAAATCTTACATCTCATTGACTTTGATATTTGTGAGCAAAACAATACGGATTCACTTCAATGCAATCATTGGGTTTTAATAAAACAACTACAGTTTACAAAGCTATGATTCACACGGGGGGAAATATGCATATATATGTAGGAGAAAACAAACAATATGGTACAAACAAGGAAACATGAAACTTAACGAATAAGGGAAAAAGAATGATGGAAAGAGAGAATTAACAAGGGAGAGAGAGAGAGAGAGAGAGAGAGACAGCTTCACAGTCCTTTCACAAGAGCCCTCAAGAAATTCATATTCCCATGAACGGGAATAATTCAGACAACCTTTTCCAAGCAGTTTGATTGTGAAATAGAATACTTGCATTACTACGGCTTCTCGTGTAAGTGTCTGAGTTCGAATCGTCGGGGAAGTTCGCTAAGGATTTGCGGGTCCAGGAGAATTTCTTTGAAGTTTAGGAAAGTTGCTCCAGAAGTCTGCCGGTTTCTCTCTCCGTGCGGGGAGGCCTTCTCTCAGGGTTGGGGTCAGGGGTCTTCCCCTCCATGGCGAAATGCCAAGAGGTCCGTTCCTTGTGGTGGCGAAAATGCAAAGAGTTGATGGTCGCTCTTGTTCTTATAGAGGGGATGGCCGACGCCCAAAGAGTTCAACGCTCCAATCTCTTGCGGCTTCACGATGACGCCTCGGATCTACTCAGCGTAGATGATTACATCAACACACAGGCCCTTTGTTTAAGTATGATTTGATTAGACAAGTCACGAGGGCTGTGAGGTGTTCAGACTTTGGCCTTCCTGCCAGATGAATGATTGAATCATTACTGTTACAGTCCCCCTTTTTGTCGGATGATGTCCTATGGTCATTATCGGACAACCCCCATCACAATGGTCGGATGGCAGGTGAATCGGGACGGTTGGATAGCAGGTGTTCGTTATGGCTGAGGAGCCAGCTCGATGAGGTTTGCATCTGCATCTGGCGTGGTACCCTCCCTCCAGGGTTTCCATCGGAGACCTCCAGACACAGCTGTCGTGAGTTTGGCTGTAGAGGTTCTCATCTCGTTGAACTTCCAACTTCCAAACTTCCAACTTCCAGATACATAGCGCAGTGTCAGCTGCGGTCCAGGTTTGGACAACAGGCGAGGTATTCAGGATAGGCAATCGGGACAATGCTTGGAGGGCTGTGTTGAGGGGAGCAATGTCAATGAGCTGAGGCCCCCCTTTTTCAATCCACCGTTCTAGTTCTGGATCTAGGGTGAAGTTGTGGTCCTTGAAAAAGGCTGGGATTTCTAGCTCTGACTGATACTCTTCACTCGGAAGATGGTACAAAGCCAAATCGTCCAGGTGGTGGATGGCCCCTCGCGGTACTTGGATCCACATGTTCTGGTCAAGCAAGTTGATACGGGTGGCGGTGTCATGCTGGTCGTAGATCAGCATAGTGGTACGCACCGGAGTGTTGACGAGCCACCTGTCACCTACGATCTCTGCCTGCGTCTTGGTGACTTGGGTACGAGGCGTGGCGTCGGTAGGGCAGCGGGTGTCGCTGATCATTGGTTGCAGTCCGCAGATTCCTTCGGTGTTGTCTCTGAGGAAGGGCTTGTTAGGGCAGAGGTAGTGAATGTCTTTAGTCAGGGTACACATGTGCAGGTTCGGGGCTAAGTACAGCTGTGTATCGCTGTCGTAGTAGGCGACCACCTCGGCAGTGCGCACCTTAAGGTGTGTGTTACCCTTCCAAAAGCCCACATTGATAATGTCTTTGAGTCGGTAGATTCGGCTCGACTTGATGATGGGTAAGTTAAGAAGGAAGCCCATCTCCTTTTGCTCGGGGTCCACATAAAGGGGAATGGTCCTACCCAGAGAGTAGGCAAGGTGTACTTGCAGAGAGTCGGTGGGTGTGTTGATAGCGGATGCCAGCACACTTTGCACCAGGCTCAAGGGTATAAGGCATGGTGGGATTCTACCCATGGCTAAGCTGTCGATGGAGGATCTTACTTCCCGTAGCATGTCAGTCATTAAGGCTGTGACCAGCTGCGTTTGAGCAAAGTCATTCTGGAAGACTGTAAACAGCTGTTTCATGGAGTTCACGGTCTGGTTCAACAGGACACTGTGGGTGTTTAGAGTTACCACCGTTCCTCTCAATGTCTTGCCGACAGTTTGTAACGCTGAAATCTGTGTGGTGAGTTGCTCTTTTAGCAGTGGAAGTTCAGTCTGAATTTCAGCCACATGCCATCTTATCGTGGCTCTGTTTATGGCGTTGACACTGGACATGCCAATGTTAAACAGAGTTCCAACGGTGGCGGCGGCTCCGAGCAACGCTCGCAGGAACCGTTTGGAGCGGCGGTTGTGTCCGCCTAACTCTGCTTGGGTGACTGTCATCTTCTCCAGTTGGTTGAGCATGTGCTTGACATCGGCCTCTGCATGGAGGAGAGAGTCCTCTGTCCACTGGGCACCGGCCCAGCAGTACTGGGCTACTGCGTGGGGGATGTGTGCTCTGTAGACGTTGCGAGGGTCGAGTCGAACGTACACTTTCTGGGTGTGCGTCCGGAAATGGGTGATCAGGAGGTATGCTGTGGTTTGGGCGGTGTTGTTGGGTGCTGGCAGGCACTCTTCCCATTTGTTAAACTGGCACACCACCGTGAGGAAGTACTTGTTGCCTCTTGCGGACCTGGGCAGTGGACCCACCCAGTTGATTTGTAGGTCTGACCACGGGAACGTGATCCCTCTGCGTTGCAGTGGGGCTCTGTGGTTCTGGTTTGCTGGATGGAACTAGCAGCAAACCAGGCACTCTCTGACATACTCTGCCACATCTTGTTGCATCCCGGGCCAATATGCCACCTGTTTCAGTGTGTCATACGTGGCCCTGGTGCCGTGGTGTCCAGCACATGGTGTGTCGTGGGCGTACATTAGCATCACCCCCCTTTGCGACCGTGGCACCACAAGCCTTGGCCCTGTGCTGTCATCGGGCGCAAACCACAGAATGTTGTCCTGTATACGCAACATGTGTCTGGAGTTATGTAGGTGTTTGAGGCCTGAGTCATCAGTGAGCTCAGAGTCAGTGATAGGGTGGCTGGAGGGGTCAGAGAGGTGGTCAAGAATTGTCTTTATTGCAGTGTCAGAGGCTTGCATATCCGCAATGTCGTTGTTGGACATCTGCAGAGTTAGCGATAGCGGCTGCGAGGCGGGCATTGTAGCCGGGGCCGGTCGCTTGCTGCAGGTTAGCACTGCAACGTTGGGGCTGGATGTGAGGTTTGGGGGTACCCACATGTCGCCGTGTAGTGCGCCCGTCTTGGCGAGGGCGTCGGTTTGGTCATTTAAGTCTTTGTCGAGACCTGGTAGCTTCGAGTGTGCTTTTACCTTCTTCCAGTACACTGTCAGGTCATGTGTTCTTGTGATGTTGTCACATTCCTGGAACAGGTGTTGGTGTTTGACTGGCTTGTTGTTAGCGGTCTTGAAACCATTCTGTTTCCAGCTTGGAAGGTGTCACACGAAACTGAGTCTGACATAGTTAGAGTCTGAGCAGATGAGCAGTTCTCTGATGTCATTTCCTGATGCGATCTGTAGGGCTATGAGAATAGCTGCTATCTCTGCATATTGCAATGACTGAGGACCCAACTTGGAGTGTTGTGGTGGGCACGGCTGATCGTTCACCCACAGCACTCCTGCACCTGCCTTGAGGATGCCATCGTGGTTGTAGGAGCACCCATCAACGTAGGCCGTGGGCATGCCCTGGCACGCATTCGGTTCAAAGTATCTGTGACAGGTCAGTTATTGTTGTTGGGGTTCTTGTGCATCCGCTGCAGCAGCAGGCGTGTTATCAGAGCAGTTTTGGCATACAGCCAGGCCATTGCCCAGTGCAGACTTGTGATTCTGTGCGTACCGTGCCTCAACGTTGCGTCCCTGGAGGGCCATTAACCACGTGGCTATACGTGAGTTAGTGACAACGTCATCTCGGATGCGTTGGCTGTTGAGGAACATTATGGGCTGGTGGCAAGTCTCTATGATAACTTTCTGTGCCCCAATGTAGTTGTAGAATCGCTGAATGGCCCACACAGTGCAGAACAGAGCTTTTTCACAGTCTGAGAACTTGCACTCTGGTGGGAGAAACGTCTTGCTGGCATATGTGACCACCTTCTTGTCTTGGTCATGTCGTTGATATAGGCCAGCGCTGCGACATTGGTCGGAAAACCCGGCTTCCAGGTAGAATTCCTTCTGTGGATCGGGGTAAGCAAGTCATGGAGCTGTGCATAAATGTATTTTTAGTGCCGTCATGGCGTATTCTTGAGCATCTGACCAGACAAAAGGGCAGTCTTTCTTCAGCTGGGCTGTTAGAGGTCTGGCCATGTCTGAGTAGTTTTCAATGAACTGTCGGGAGTAATTGCATACCCCTAGAAAACTGTGCAGGTCAGAGACGTTAGTAGGAGGCTTGATGTTTTGAATGGCATGAATACGGTTTGACTGAGGTTCAATGCCTTGGGATCCGATTAGCAGGCCCACGTAGTTGACCTTGGTCCGGCACCACTGTCCTTTGTGGAGGGCGATCTTGGCACCGGCTGCGGATAGTTGGTTCAAAACATAGTCTCTTTCTTTCAGGTGGTCGGCCACCGTTGTGCTCTTCATGAGAACGTTGTCTACATAGATCAGGTTGGTCTTGAGAGGTGTAGCAGGTTCATCAGTCTCACTGACAGGCTGGTGGGAGACTGTGTGTACTGCGAGGTGACTGTCCTCGGTCAGCTCCGTTCGGCACACCTGATCTTTGGTCATCGGCATGACAGACGTGAGGGCAATGAATTTGAAGGGTGCAGTGAACAGTGTGTTATCTGTACTCCCTCGGGTATCAGTGGAGGTGGAATGGGCCCAATGATGGGTAGTACAAGTTCAAAGTCATGAAAGTCATGGCTCACTAGCCATCCCAGCCGGTAGGCCTTAGGAATGTTGATGTCAGTTGCTGTGCAGTTGTTGAAGAGGATGTAGACTACACGAGATGACACTTCAGTGAGGGGTGTGGCTTCAAGTGTGAGTCCAAGTTCCACACATTCAGGTGAGGGTTTGAAGAAACCAAGCGTGTGGTTTAAGGTTTGGCCACATCGCATGTTGAGCCAAACAGCGACCCCTTTGGTGTATGCTGGTATCACCGTTCCCTGTTCGTTGACTAGGGTGCAGACCTCCGGGATGGTCTGTCCTGCCATGAGGTTGTCATGACTGATGGAAACGTGTGGCTGTAAAGTCAGTGGGGTTTCAAGTCGACCTTGCCTGAGGTCCACAGCAGCGATTAGCCCCTGGTCTGATTCTGGATCAGAGTGTTCATGAATTAAAGCTCGTCGTACCTGCCAGTAGTCTGCTTTGACAGTCTCTGGTTGATGGTCTAGAAAGCTGCGTACGTCCCCGTTAGATGTGATTCTGAGTAGGTACAATCTGTCCCAAGTGTTTGTGTTAGCGACAGTCTGCAGGTGAAAGTCTATGTCTTGCAAGTAGGCGTCAACGTCGTCTCCTCCTGCAGGGTCTGGGCTGAACGTAGGGATATTTCTGGCCAGCTTGTAAAGGTCTTTATGAGCTATGTGGCTGCTGACCCTGACTTCCTGGAAGGGCTTCCCTTCCTCCGCCGCTGGCGGGGGTTCGTGGAGGCTAGCGGGTGACAGTCTGAGCAGTGGGCTGTCACCCCCCTTTCTAGCTCTTGGTTCTTGGCTAAAAGGTGCGGACCAGCTGTTCGGGGGAAACTCTGTGTGGTGCGTTTCCCCTTCCGGGTCACTTTGCAGTTTATATGAATGTTTCAGTTCTCTGTGAACAAGGTCAAGTTCATCTTTGAGCTCATGTCTTTGCTGGACAAGCTCATTGATCTCGGCTCGGGCAACCTGCAAGTGTTTTTCGGAGGCTTTGGCTTTGGTATCTCTGTCTTTGAGTGCAGTGTTGGCTCTCTCTAGGAGAGCTTCGCCTCTCCGGAGCTGTTCGTTGAGTTCTTCCCTGGTGTCTTTCTCCGACTGCTCTCTGTGGTCTGTGTCCAGACGCAGATCTTCCAGGGCCTTTCGAAGTCTTTCTACTTCTTTCTCTCGTTCTGTGTCCGTTTCCCCCTCTTTCTCTAGGTCTCTAGAGTAGCTGATCTAGATGACGCTGGGTGAGGGCCTGGTTTCTCCGGGTCTCCTCGGCTTGGAGCTTTAACTCTGCCGCTTCCTGTTCCAGGTCGGTGTGGCTCTTTACTCTTAGCCGTGCCTGGGCGACAAGGTTGTGGGTGAGGCTCCCGAGGATCTTGGCCAGTTCTTCGTGAGAGTAACTCTGCGTCGGGTCATGTGCCGTCAGCTGGTCTAGCTCTGTGTCCAGTTCCTCCTGTTTCAGCTGTTGCAGATCACTGGCGTCCTCAGATAGAACAGTGCTCGTCATCGCTTCCAGCCATACCGCTAGGCGGTCACAAGGGACAGCGGGACTGGATGAACGGGACATACTGGTTCACTGTGGGCGAGAGAAACACAGCACACACACACAAAGAGTCCAATGCAAGTTTGTTCTAAGGTTAACAAGCTCTTGTACGGACCATGCCGTCAACAAGAATTTTGGCTAACTGATGTAAACAGTGATGTAAAACTCTATTACTTAGCTTTCCTTGGGGTCTCTTGGTGAACTGAGAGAAACAAGATTACGACAGTCCGGACAGTGAAGGTAGGAAAGAGCATAGTGAAAACAAACACAAAATGAATTGGTCTGCAATAAAAAGGAAAATACTATACTCAGGGGAGTATCTAATATTCGGCTTATAATGTGGGTTTTATCACATTTAGTCTATCCGGGGCGAATTGAGGTCGCTCAAGTGGAAAACCAGTGGCGCAGTCGGCCTTCCGGGCGTTCCCAAACACCCAACTGCCTCGGTCCTTCGTTACTCTGTATCGCGTTAGCCCACTCAAACAGCTTATGACTTTAAACACAACCTGACAACACCAACCCGTCAACCGCCAGCCAGCACAGCAAAATTGGCACGTTCCCTAGAACCCTCTTTTTCAAGAGTGGTCCCCTATTAGACCATGGTTTAGGTACAGGTACCAGAAATTGCATTGTGTGTGTCAGCTGAACTGGTTGACTGGCTTTGGAGTGTCAAATTGCTGATGTCGCCACTGCGGGCCGCAACGGTGGACAGAGGTAAAAGAAACCGAGATTCACACGCAGCCGATGCCGGTCACGTCGGTTGTACAACCTTGCTCGTGGAGACCACGTTGAGACGATTCTCAATTCACCACCGATGCTTGTGAGCCTTACAATAAATACACAAAGAGGGTAAACAGGTGAAATCAAAATGAATTAGGACTCTATTGTTTACCGGATCGAGTGATTTATGGTTGCAGGCGAAAATGAAGTGGAAAAGAGAGAGAGAGCTGTGAGCTGACTTAGCAGAGTACGGCCGCACGTGGCGTCCTTCCTTCCAAGCGGACTGTCAGTAACTTTAACCTCTTAACAAGCGCCCCATTTTTTAGGAATTCTTTGAAAACGATATACCCAAATGAAAATGTCTGCAGCTCTTAAACCCTATGGTCTATATTCATAAACCTGGTCTTATTTTAAACTAGACACTTGAAATATTGCTACCCAAGAGTCATAATAACTCAAAGTAATATGGGAACAGAGTAATATACATGTAAATATACATGTAAGTGACTCACGTTTTTTGTTTTTTTGTTTTCACTTAGGGAAAAAAATATTATAATTTAATGTTAAGAGCCTGAAAATAACTTAAATATAAAACTGAATGTCTAATCATGTCATGATTCAAATATGAGGATGATTCTCTCAGTAATGTAGCTTCTGTGAGCTTTTATGTCAAGAAAAGTCTAGGCGTCATTTCAAAAAGGCCATTTATTTCAGAACATTTGCTATTGTAAAGAGTAGTTTTTCATTCAAATAAATCTGCAATAAACTGCAATATACTACTAATTATAATGGATAAACAGTTACTGAAAACTAAAGCAACTATTTACAGAGATTACAAAGTGTAAAAAACTAATTTAGCTGATGGGAAGCGTCAGTGAGAGGCTGCGCGCTCTCCATGGCGCAACTGCAGTGGAGCGCGCAGTCTCTCACTGAATACAGCGCACAAACAGTATTCACCAAAGCCTACTTACGCAAACTGCGCAAGATAATGCCTTTTGATTGGTTACTAAGTCCATCAATCAAACCTTTGTTGGAAAGGCATTGGCTGGGCACCGAGTGCCTTTATCCAACGAAAACCATGGGCGCAATGATTGACAGCTCACCGAGCCTGTAAGGCACTTCCTCTATATGATGCATCCCAGAAGAGTCTCTGATTGAAGGAGAGAGACGGGGGAGGGTTTAAAATACGTGGGAGAAGCTATTCTAGCAGGGGGAGTTTGCCAGACACGGAATAGAATCGATATTTCATTGAAAATGGACATGATTGATCACGCTAACTCAAAACTCTCTTGCAAACAACGGAGGATTTTTAGTTTTTTCCCTATTTTTTCGTTGTTTTGGATTAAAAAGTGGGATGCATTTTGAAGAGTGGACTCTTACACAGAGATGTATGCGGGTGTTTATTGGATTCGTCCGATCTGATCTGAACGACAGGAGATGAAAGATGAGTAACGCTGATATTATGCTAATGTTTACATGGACGGTCCTTTAGCGTTTCATTTAACCCTTTCCTCTCTGGTGTATTTATTGCAAAAACAAGTTCAGAACATGAATCTTGAGTGTTTTAGCTTTCAAATGATGCATAGTTTGTGATAGTTGATTGAATATTTTGTATAAAACAAAAGTAAATAAAAGTACACACCCCCCCACTTCCGTCAACCCCCCCGTCCACGATCCGATGCGGGTTAAGAAGTTAAGAACCTAATTTTAATTTAAGTTAGAGGAAATTAATTTTTCCTTTTAAACCCAAATTCAAATAAGTGTGTTTAATCAGCGAGAACGGAGACCTGGTTGCTGCCTAATGTTTAGTAAAATTGCATAAATGAAAACGTTTCTAACAAGTTACAAATACAATTCACAGAGTTAAACAATTCACATGCTCTACTTAGGAAAGAAATTAAGTTTGTTAAAACAAAATTAATAGCGGAGAGTAGAACTATCCGAAAATGCCCATGAGATGGCGCAGTCGAGTCCACCCAGACTAGAGTTAGTTAGTTGGGCCCGATCGGGATAAAGTTTTGGTGAAGTGTAATTCGAGAGCTGTTAAGTCGCGCCCTCTGGTGTCTAGCACGCAGAGTTGCACCTGCTCGTGTGACTGAAGACCAAAAATCAAATGATGGCCGCGCACATCCGCAGAATTAACACAAATCACAATTACTTTTAGACCACGGCGGATCTTTTTGTGCTATATTGGCACAAACAAATTGGCAGGATTCATTCACTGCACAAGAAAATGTGGATACAGGAATTACCGTCTGTTTACGTCACATTTACAAGAACTCCAATAGACATTTATCAAACTGGCTGACTGGCTGAGTCATGTTTTAGGTCTCCGATTTGGGTAACTAAGCCAATGTGAAACCAGGAGTTTTATCGTTTATCTTAACGATTTAATATTATATTAGGTCTATTATTGAAGAGAGGAAACTCGCTCTATTTCAATCTTCCGCTTGAAAGAAGATTTCTTCGTTCAAGTCAAGCGGGATAAAACAATATTACGCATGTACGGACTGTACAGAGATTTCTTTATCTCTGCAGGACATCTAATATTGCTAAATTAGCATCTGTTAATAAGCTTAAGCTGAGCTCGGCGTTGTGCCTAGTCAGTAAGTGAGTTCGCTTTGCACGATTTGTCTCACAGTTCAAACAAACGAACGAAAACGCGCGTGCATAATATTAATACCCAAAAATACACATGAATATGAATATTAATATTGCTCACAAAAACAAAGTTTGAAACTGCCCGCATCCTCCACCAGAACTGTAGCAACAATGAGTTTCGGGGAATAATTAATTCAAATGGTATAAATATTCATGAGTCTATGAATATGATTTGCTTGTTGTACAGACAATATCAACGTATAACGGAACCTTTAATCATTTAAAAGTAACCTTTATCCAAATTGATTTCTTCATCAATTATCAATCTTACAAACCTTAAGAAACATTAATCAGCTTGATCAGGACAAATAATATCTCTTATGTTTGTACAATTTGTATCACTGAAGTAGTAATACAAGAAAATCAAGCTTAAATGGGTAGCTAAAATCTTACGTCTCATTGACTTTGATATTTGTGAGCAAAACAATACGGATTCATTGGGTTTTAATAAAACAACTACAGTTTATAAAGCTACGATTCACACGGGTGGAAATATGCATATATATGTAGGAGAAAACAAACAATATGGTACAAACAAGGAAACATGAAACTTAACGAATAAGGGAAAAAGAATGATGGAAAGAGAGAATTAACAAGGGAGAGAGAGAGAGAGACAGAGAGAGAAACAGAGAGAGAGAGACAGCTTCACAGTCCTTTCGCAAGAGCCCTCAAGAAATTCATATTCCCGTGAACGGGAATAATTCAGACAACCTTTTCCAAGCAGTTTGATTGTGAAATAGAATACTTGCATTACTACGGCTTCTCGTGTAAGTGTCTGAGTTCGAATCGTCTGGGAAGTTCGCTAAGGATTTGCGGGTCCAGGAGAATTTCTTTGAAGTTTAGGAAAGTCGCTCCAGAAGTCTGCCGGTTTCTCTCTCCATGCGGGGAGGCCTTCTCTCAGGGTTGGGAAGACCAGGGTTGGTCTTCCCCTCCATGGCGAAATGCCAAGAGGTCCGTTCCTTGTGGTGGCGAAAATGCAAAGAGTTGATGGTCGCTCCTGTTCTTATAGAGGGGATGGCCGACGCTCAAAGAGTTCAACGCTCCAATCTCTTGCGGCTACACGATGACGCCTCGGATCTACTCAGCGTAGATGATTATATCAACACACTTTGTTTAAGTATGATTTGATTAGACAAGTCACGAGGGCTGTGAGGTGTTCAGACTTTGGCCTTCCTGCCAGATGAATGATTGAATCATTACTGTTACACTGCATAACCCTTGGGTCGGGACTACCCTCGTGCATGCAGGACAGAGGGTAGTAAGAGAGGGAAAAATGTATACAGATTTTGGCCCTTTTGGTATTCCATATTTTGACACCAAATAGTTCCATACTGCTAATTTTTCCAATGCCCATCCGGGAAAAAAGGCACGGGGGCAGGCAAGGTGATTTAAGCGTTGCACTACGCCTCAGCCACCCGGGAAAGCATGGCTGTCAACTCTGAATCTGATTCAGCAAGAGAACACACTATTATAGTGGGAAACTCAGCATCATCATTTCCAGCAAATAACAGCCCTCTCTCCGATGCAGCAATTGAAACACTAGGTCCCCTTGTTTTTTAAAAGGACCAGCAATCCCATATGTAAGCTACCAGCAGGCATGTGAGACAGTGAACGTGGCCGTCAAACTCCATATGAAAAAGGCAAGACGAACACTGCACCGACGTGTTCATGTTCTCATGAGAGAACATGAACAACCCACAAACACAGTCTCAGCATGCTTGTGATGCGATAGAGGAGTGGAGGCCCACGGAGATGTACCCGGTGGGGAAGCACCACTGTAATCCTCAGGTCACCAAGGCTTATTAGCCGAAGTAGCCCTTTTCTGGCTTTTGCAAGAAAAGAAACTAGATCAGGGAATAGGCGAAGGGACTCAACCCCGTTTGAGGTTTCATAGTCTCGACCGCGCATCTCTAAAGCGCAGAGTGACGTGCTGGGTTGCCGTGACAACCCCCGCTGTCAGCCGGCGCCTGACGGCACACAGCGTGCTGAACGCTCAAGCCCTTACGAGAAAGGTGAAATGAACCACGCGCCAACGTGACCATACTCTCCTGAGAGAGCATGGATCACCCACGAACGCAATCTCACATGTTTATATGTGAGAGAGATCGTGGCCGTCAAATGAGGACAGGAAACAACTGCATCCAGAAACACACGGTTTGAATTACATCTTGAAAAAGACGCAGGGTCAAACCTTGTTGCTCTTTTAGAAAAGCAAAACTGCTCTTTTAGTGCTGCGCAGGTCAGAGACGTTAGTAGGAGGCTTGATGTTTTGAATGGCATGAATACGGTTTGACTGAGGTTCAATGCCTTGGGATCCGATTAGCAGGCCCACGTAGTTGACCTTGGTCTGGCACCACTGTCCTTTGTGGAGGGCGATCTTGGCACCGGCTGCATATAGTTGGTTCGAAACATAGTCTCTTTCTTTCAGGTGGTCGGCCACCGTTGTGCTCTTCATGAGAACGTTGTCTACATAGATCAGGTTGGTCTTGAGAGGTGTAGCAGGTTCATCAGTCTCACCGACAGGCTGGTGGGAGACTGTGTGTACTGCGAGGTGACTGTCCTCGGTCAGCTCCGTTCGGCACACCTGATCTTTGGTCATCGGCATGACAGACGTGATAGCAATGAATTTGAAGGGTGCAGTGAACAGTGTGTTATATCTTTTAGTGCTGAAGGGAGATGACTGCGGCTCACACAGTTCAGATAGTGCAAGCCTGCCTGAGCACTCAGAAACGGAAACGCCCAGCCAACCAACAAAATCAGCTCTTTATCTCCTCTGAATGGCCAACCGCTGAAACGCGCCTTCATACCCGCACTGGAACACAGTCCTTCTCACGAGACTCGAATAACACTCTTCGTAGAAACTGCGAAATGATGCACTGTTCGGCTCCGAAGTAGAAAGCAATGATCAAGTATTCCACTTCCTTACTTATACCCACGCTGCGGGGCGGTGTGTGAAATGCGTGAATCGCATGCCAATCTCCATTGGCTCGTTTTTAACACACTCAAAGTAAATTGGTCTCTGAAATCAGATCTGAAAGGGAACCAACATTCAAGTAATGTAAGTAATCCAAACCCGAATAGGCCTACTGTTTCTACACCAAAATGCATGCACTGGTTTAGTATCATAAATAGCTGCTTGTGACACACTCATGTATAGGGATTTAAGCATTTGTTTTCCAAATGACATTGAATTAAACCAGCATATTTGTCCATTTTTTTTCAAGTCAATACAAAATTTTTACTGAATTGATAGCAAGCATGGCATTGAAGTTCCTGTTTAACTCCTAAGTATAATAAATTATTTATGCAATACAAAGTCAGTGAGTGTGGCATACTATGAAAAGATGTTACCAAGACCATGAAAGACAATGCATCAATGTTCATATTAGTAGCCGCAGGAAAGGATGGAAGCCTGGCCTTGTAGATGAGGCTATTGTGTGAGAAGCAATAGAGAGCATCCAGGTTTTGTAATCGCTTTCAAACAGATGCTGCTTCGCTTCATACTGCATCCTTCCAAGACACACAATGGAATAACGTGGACTAGAAAGCATTAATTTGGTAGCTTCTTAAAGCTGTTGTATAAATCACCCTGAAATTGATTATATAGGCTGATTATATACATATTTGTGGGCATAGTGACTTTTTCCTAAACTATTTCCCCCACACAATAACAATGTAATGTATAATTATTTATTATAGTATGGTATTTTATTTTTATTTTTTTATTTTTGTGGTCATGAAATGAATATGTTCCCAAAACCAGTGTTCCCCTCAAGGAACTTTGCATTCACTCACAAAACATTTGTTTTCTCTTGAAAATGTTTTGTTGTTTCCTGAGAAACATCATGGGTCTCCGATCAAAAAATCCACCCTAATGAAAAATATAATTTCTTATTTCTTTGAAGTTTTAAAATGACCTAGACATCTTCATTTAGATTTCATGCCATTCGCTTAGAGGAGGTTATTGGGTAGCAAGCAAAATTCTACCTTGCATGCTAATTACAAATCATAACACAGATCAACTAGTCTGAACTAGCATATAATCAGTTGCATGTTGAGGTTGGGGTTTTAACAAAGATAAATGTTGTCTGGCGAGATGAGGGAGAGAATGCAGTCATTCATCTGACCTTATCAGACAATTCTAAATAAACAGCATTGTGGGAAATAAGAAGGAGATCAATGCACAGCAAGAGTCATCCATCGCCACAACTGAAAGCCTCTGGTCTGTTCAGCTATTTGATAAAAAGTCCATTAAAGCATGTCTCATTAAATGATAAGCTCAAATGAAATCACAGGATGGAAAGATTTGAAGTAACCACCTCATGGTGTGTTGGTAGAGAGTAATTGTAGGCCATCTAATAATCACAACAACAAAAAAAGTATATATAGGCACAGCAGCATGCAATAGTCACCACAAATTGATTTCGCTTTTATATTGAAACTGAGCTGCAAGAGGCTAATTGGATTATATGATGTGCCGTGACCCGTCAAGTTGTGGCTTGTTCTGAGATATCAGTGCTTTACAACTAAGATATATATGAGTAAAAAAGGTCATGATGGATCAGAGAAACTATAGTGAAGAGACTTATCACAACACTGCAGTCTTATCAAGCATAATAAAACAATTATCTCCCTGAAGCAGGTTCTTTAGATTGTATACCCGTAGTACAGTGTTCATTTTAGGACATCCTCAGACCTCAGTCATATGATGAAAAGGCGTCATGCCTCAGACTAAAAGGCTTCAGGTCTCAGGAAAAACATCCTCAGGTGTCAGGTCTCATACAATTAGGCATCGGACGAAAAAGTCTCAGACTAAAAGGCATCGGACGAAAAGGAGTCAGACTAAAAGGCATCAGACGAAAAAGTCTCAGACTAAATGGCATCGGACAAAACGGACTCAGACATAAAAGGCATCAATCAGACGAAACGCACAAAGAACGAATGTTTTGAATTGCACCGCCTCAATATGATGTCACATACATGGTTTTATACTGCTGAGATTATTTTGTAAATTTGTATTATTCTCTAGTTTTATTTTCACATTTAAATCGTTAGCTAAATAATACCACATTGCAACTAGCTAACTTATTGGCAAACTATGGTGAAGGCAAAGAAAAAAACCTTTTGAGACTGTGTTGTTATAAGCACAGCGCTGATTTATGTACAGAGGTTACAGAGGCGTGTGGTGGGAGCAGCAGCACTGGCTAATTGTTATTCAAGCATAATAAAAAGCATATATATATATAGAGAGAGACCTAAAGTAAGCTGTACTTGATATTTTATTCTTAGTTTTAATGTTAGGCCTACACTGTCCAGCAGAAATAAAGGAGTTTAGCTAGTAGCAATGTGTTATTGTTTAGCTAATGTTTTAAATGTGAAAATAAAAACTAGCGAATACAAATTTACAAAATAATCTCAGCAGTATGTGACATCATATTGAGGCTGTGAAATTCGAAACATTCGTTCTGGGTGCGTTTCGTCCAATTGGTGCCTTTTATGTCTGAGTCCGTTTTGTCCAATGCCTTTTAGTCTGAGACTTTTTCGTCCGATGCCTTTTAGTCTGACTCCTTTTCGTCCGATGCCTTTTAGTCTGAGACTTTTTCGTCCGATGCCTTTTAGTCTGAGACCTTTTCGTCCGATGCCTTTTAGTCTGAGACCTTTTCGTACGATGCCTAACGAGACCTGACACCTGAGGATGTTTTTCCTGAGACCTGAAGCCTTTCAGTCTGAGGCGCGATGCCGTTTTGTTTGACTGAAAACTTTTAGTCTGAGGCATGACGCCTTTTCATCATATGACTGAGGTCTGAGGATGTCCTAAAATGAAGACCGTAGCACAGTGTTACATCTGACATTTATCAGTATGATAAATAAGCTTATAATAAAACAAACAAACATGTTACTCATTACTCGGATGTAGCTATTTCATGTCTCAGAAGTCTTAATGGAGATCTCAGTCATGTTTCATTGAAGTATAATAAATAAATAAAATAAAATAATAAAATAGAATATAATATAATTAAAAATAAAAATAATAATTATTATAAAATTTTACAGAACAGCAGTAAAATGACAAATCTAATATTTATGACTGTGACTGTCTTGATTTCTATTTGCTTTTAAAAGTGAAACCATTGAACTTTTATGTTGATGGAAAATGCAAGGAGACCTGAACGCTCTTGTTGCTATTTTGTTGACAACAGATTTATAAACGATTCTCATTACAAAATTTGAAAAGACGGTTAGTGATTGTTGCCTTTTTAAATGTATGTTATAAGTGACACAATCTCACAGCATTGGCAGATATGGAGTTTGCATTGATTAATCGCTTCCAAAATAAGTTTGTGTTTACATAATATATGTGTGTACTGTGTATAATTATGATGTATACTGTAAATACACACACATTCACGCCTATATTTAAGAAAAAAAAAAAAAATTATATTTATGTATAATATAAATTATATAAATATTAGGGGTGGAATGGTTCAAGGTTAAAAAAATCAAACCGCACAGTTCTCCACCCACGGTTCGGCACGCACTTGCACCGCGGTTCATCTAAAATCTGATGACGCATCTATAATATGGTTTCATGAAAATGTAAAACAGACAGACAGCTCTGGGACCATCTTTGGGATTTCCGCCTGGATTTGGCCTACCCAAATTGAAAAGTTTCCCATTCCCACATACAGTGGTCTAAATACACAATTTTGGTGTCATTTTACATAAACCACTGCTAAAAGTGATAAACATGTAATTCACGAGTTCACACTTACATCAAATTAAATGGAGTAAAGATTATGCATATTTGGCGTGCTGTCCGGGGGAGGGCTCCGGGGGAGGAATTTTGGACCGAACCCAGAGTATCCCCCCATGATAAGATAGTCTAGAACTAGACTGTATTTTATTATGGATTGTGTTGACGTCTAATGAGAGTTTATTAAATCAAAGTGAGGAGATGGGGTGGTGGAGGGATGCTAAAAATAAAAACAGTCAACGAAAGAAGGTAAATATGCTGTATATATACACCTCCTATTGTTGATTAAATCGATTGGCTTGATGTGCTCCACATGTTTAATTAGGTTTAATTATCTGGATGTGCTCCTCCCGAAATTAGTTACTAAAACTTCACGTATATGTTGTCTGAGCTGTAACAACCCCCCAAAAAGAGGCACTTTTTGATTTTTTGGTTATAAATTCAGTTTTGAAAGTGTGTAACTCAGGCCCTGTGTGCTCTAGCACCCTGCATACAGTTTGGGCTGTTTCCACAAGATTCCAGAAAATACTGGAAAAAGAATTTTGTCTGTATCATGATGTATGCCAGATTTATTCAAATTGATCTGAAGGGTAACACTTTATTTTGATAGTCCACTTTAGACATTCTACTAACTATAAGTAACTTTGCAACTACATGTCAACTAACTGTCATTAGAGTATTTGTAGACTGTCTGCTTAATATTTACTAAAACTTTATTTTGTTTGTCCCCAAACAGACATTCTACTGACTATAAGGAACTTGGCAACTACAATTCAACTTATTCTACTAACCCGAACCCTAACCATAACCTACCAGTCTACTGACAGTCAACTAATACTCTAATGACAGTTAGTTGACATGTCGTTGCAAAGTTACTTATAGTTAGTAGAATGTTTAAAGTGGACTATCGAAATAAACCATCTGGTGTAACCATCTTAAGTGCTAAAATTTCAAATGGTACCACATATGAGGTCAGAGCTCCTCCACAGACATTTCAAATTTAAAGTATACACTTGATGATGTCATTCCAGACCCTGTACAGGGTCTGCAGAGTTAAAAAATTTTCTTCTTCCCCAAGACAACAAAGAGATTAAATGGAGATACTTTTTATTGATCTCAGGGATGTTTTTTTTTCTTCTTCATATTTCCATATTCTCCTGAGAAGTATGACCCATGTGAATTCCGAAAAGGCTTTAATCAATTACCAAAGCAACTGCAAATGTGTTTTCAGATAAATGTCATGGATGGATTGCTTCCAACAGCACTGAAAGAGCTAGCGGTGCATTCTCAGCCATGGCATTGTGTTAATTTATACGTGAACCGCTTATGATCTGGGGTTCAGTGTCTCTGAGCTGCTCGGTTTGCAGTAAAAAGTGGTGGGGCTTTAACATAAAATAAAAATATATTAATATAAATTTAACTACCATGTGCCCCAACAAATACTGCAGGTAGAATATAAATCAAGTAAAAATTGTATTAAAAAAAAGTTTGATTACATAATATATGTGTGTGTATATAATTATTGTTATTGTATAATTATTGTGTAATTATGTATAAATACACACCCATTCATGTATAGGTTCAAATTACAAATTACGGTTCAGTTTGTATCACTGTTTTAGGGTCCTGTTTCGGTACGGTTTGGTATGTGCTATGTCAGGGTAATTAGGACATTTGTCAAATAAAAATAATAAAAATAAGAACAAATAATCAAACTACAAGCATTAATCATTATTGAAGTTACAAAAGCTATTCAGTCAAGAGCAGTGAGTGATTTCTTAGTCATTTGTTGTTTGATTAACATTAAAAACACAGACAAGAAAAGGCTTCTTTCCCATTAAGAAATAATGCACATCAGTACATACTGTTACCCATGAACGCACGTCTTTTTCGACTGTTTACATTTTACTTAAGACAATCTACTATGTTCGCTAGGATTACTCACCAAGTATAGGGCATATATAAGGGGCATGTTGACATTTTTTTGTGTGAATTTGTCCGTTCAAGCGCAAGATTACGTCTCAGTTCCGTATGTAACGTCTCGGTTACGGATGTAACCCTCGTTCCCTGAGGAGGGAACGGAGACGTAATGTTAGTGACTAACGAATGGGGGTTTCGCTTAGAAGCCTATCATCTTCGAGCTTAGAGAAAACGCCCAATGGCGTGCCAATGCCATGGGGCATGCGGAATTTGCATACGTAACTCCGCCTCACCGCGTGAGTATATAAGGAAGTACGAGGCCATATCGCATTATGTTACCTGCTTGAGGAGCCAAGACTGAACTCCTGCGTTCCAGGTAGCACAGCTGATGCGGCAAGGGGACGTTACGTCTCCGTTCCCTCCTCAGGGAACGAGGGTTACATCCGTAACCGAGACGTTCCCTTTCGTTCAGTCACTACGACGTAACGTTAGTGACTAACGAATGGGGGTCCCAATATAATCCCGCCACTCAGCTGTCTTCCAGTGCCCTGCGTAAGTGTGAGTACCCTGTCGTAAGACTAGTACGGACGAAGGACTCCCACTTATCACAGGATTACCAAGGTACACTGGGAAGCATATCCCAGTGAGGGAATGCCAAGGATGCCTACCCGTGGGGAGGACTTAAGAGACACATATGACCCGGCTAGGGGCTGCATATGGAGATCTCTAGGGCACCAGCCGAAGGTGGATTTTTAACCCTAGGGTTGGCGGGGGACACGGCAAGGGAAGAAACCCGCTCACTGCGGAGACTTACGGTGAAATACTCGTGTGGGGGTCGCCGGAGGGGAACCATGCACACGGGGCACCTGGCCGGAGACGAGGGTCTGGGCTCGCTAGAGGGCAGACACACAGGTATCGGCGTAAGCAGTGCTGGAGGAGCTCAGGGCTCTCGGGGAGCTCACCTGAGGAATAATCGCACGTATCCAGTCCGTGGAGTGGAGTGGCGAGCAAGTGAAGACACCAAGCCTGGTCCATTACCGGCCCCTCGGGGGGGCGAGTACATAGTCGGACACTGGCTCCACTCGGAGATAGTAGAATCTGGCGAATGTGTTGGGTGTCGCCCAGCCTGCAGCTCTGCAGATGTCTGTCAGCGAGGCGCCATGCGCTAGAGCCCAAGAGGAGGCCACACTCCGAGTGGAGTGTGCCCTCACACCAAGGGGACATGGTCGACCTTGCTGCTGGTAAGCCAAAACAATGGTGTCCACTATCCAGTGAGACAACCTTTGCTTTGAGAGAGCACTTCCCTTCCGCTCTCCACCATAACAGACAAAGAGCTGGTCTGAGGTCCTGAAACACTGCGTCATGTCTACGTAGGCGCGGAGGGCGCGTACTGGACAGAGCAATGCCAAGGCTGGGTCTGCCTCCTCCAAAGGCAGCGCTTGCAGGTTCACTACCTGATCTCTGAAGGGAGTGGTAGGAACCTTGGGCACATATCCAGGCCGGGGTCTCAGGATCACGTGAGAGTTAGCCGGCCCGAATTCCAGGCACGCTTCGTCAACCGAAAAAGCCTGCAGGTCCCCGACCCTCTTAAGAGAGGCCAATGCAGTCAGCAGAGCCGTCTTCATCGACAGGAACTTAATATCAACCGACCGCAAAGTCTCAAAGGGAGGCCTCTGCAGAGCACTTAAAACTACTGAGAGATCCCAAGAGGGTACGAGAGGAGAGCGAGGAGGATTCAGTCTCCTCGCTCCCCTCAGGAACCTGATGATCAGGTCGTGCTGACTTACCTTTTTGTTCTCCAAGAGATCGTGGCGGGCAGATATAGCGGCCACATAAACTTTGAGGGTGGAGGGAGACAGCCCACGCTCCAGCCCCTCTTGGAGAAACTCAAGCACGGACCCGATCGGGCATTTCCAGGGGTCTTCTGGCGGGAAGAGCACCAGGTGACGAAGAGGTTCCACTTCAACGCATAGGCATGCCGAGTGGACTCTGCCCTAGCGGAAGTGATGGTGGCGACCACCGTAGGTGGCAGGCCACTCAAACCTGCCGCGTCCCGTCTAGGAGCCACACGTGGAGGTTCCAGAGGTCGGGACGCGGGTGCCATAGGGTGCCCCGTCTCTGAGTAAGGAGGTCCGGTCTCAGAGGAATAGGCCAGGGAGGGGCTGTCGCAAGGAGTATGAGTTCGGGGAACCAGGTCCGGCCGTGCCAGTACGGGGCGACCAAAAGGACCTGCTCCTTGTCCTCCCTGATCTTGCACAGGAGTTGTGCGAGTAGGCTCACTGGGGGGAACGCATATTTGCGTAGGCCCCGCGGCCAGCTGTGCGCCAGTGCATCCGAGCCGAGCGTGCCCTCGGTCAGGGAATAAAACAGGCTGCAGTGGGAAGAGTCGTGGGAGGCAAACAGATCTACCTGTGCGTCGCCGAACTGTTCCCAAATCAGCTGGACCGTCTGGGGATGGAGTCTCCATTCTCCCGGGAGAGGCTGAAACCGCAAGAGCTTGTCGGCTGCGTGGATCAGGACTCCCGGAATATGGACAGCACGAAGGGACCTCATGCGCTTCTGACTCCATAGGACGAGATGGCGGGCGAGTTGAGACATACGGCGGGAGCGTAGACCGCCCTGGTGGTTGATGTACGCTACTACGGCCGTGTTGTCTGTCCGGACAAGCACGTGTTGACCCTTCAGCAACGCTCGGAAGCGGTGCAGGGCGAACCGTACTGCCAGCAACTCGAGGCAATTGACATGCAGTAGGCGCTGGGGTCCTGTCCAGGAGCCCGCGGCTGCTTGTCCATTGCACATGGCACCCCAACCCGTGGCAGAGGCATCCGTCGATACGACAATATGCCTGGAAACTCGTTCTAAGGGAACACCTGCCCGTAGAAAGCTGAGGTTCGACCACGGGGTGAGCGTCTGTAGGCAGGGCCGGGTCACTTGAACCCGGAGCGTGCCAGACTGCCATGCCCATCTCGGGACTCGATCGCGAAGCCTCATATGAAGCAATCCGATCGGCGTTACCGCGGCTGCAGATGCCATATGCCCCAGGAGCCTCTGAAACAGTTTCAGTGGAACCGCACTCTTGCTCTCGATTTGACGGAGGCAAGTCAGCAGAGACTGCGCGCGCTCGCTCGAAAGCTGCGCGCACATGGCGACCGAGTCGATGTCCATACCGAGAAAAGCGATCCTCTGCGCGGGGCAGAGTTGCTCTTCTCCCAGTTGACCCGAAGGCCCAGACGGGCTAGGTGTTGGAGCACCCGATCTCTGTGTCCGCAAACCTGCTCCCTAGAGTGGCCCAGTATGAGCCAGTCGTCGAGATAGTTCAGGATGCGAACCCCGTGCTGCCGAAGGGGCGCAAGGGCTGTCTCGGCAATCTTCGTAAAGACGCGAGGGGACAGAGATAGCCGGAATGGGAGGACCGCGTACTGATATGCCCGCCCCTCGAAAGCAAACCGTAGGAACGGTCTGTGTCGAGGAAGGATGGAGACATGAAAGTAGGTGGCCTTCAGGTCGATCGCTGCAAACCAATCGTGAGGACGAACGCATTCGAAAAGGCGTTTCGCAGTCAACCTCTTGAATGGAAGCCGGTGAAGGGATCGGTTCAAGATGCGAAGGTCCAGGATTGGCCGTAACCCACCGGTTTTCTTGGGTACAATGAAGTAGGGGCTGTAGAACCCCGACTTCATTTCGGCTGGAGGGACAGGCTCGATCGCACCCTTCGCCAGCAGGGTGGCAATCTCCGCACGCATGACGGGGGTATGGGCCCCGGTCACGGTATAGCGGACTCCCCTGTAGCGGGGAGGAGCCTGCGGGAACTGAATCGAGTAGCCGCGCCTGACGGTCCGCGCGACGCAGCGGGACAGCCCCGGAAGCTGAAGCCATGCTTCCAGAGACTGCACCAACGGGGTCATACGGACGGCAGACGTACCCAGGGTGGGGCAGCGAGGCAGCGTTACCGGCCCGAACAGGGGAGGCTGTTGGGCGTCCCGGGGTCGGGGCACGGTTAACGGCTGCGTCCTGACAGAGGAGACCAGGGAAGGACGCACGTTCCACTGGGGTCTGCTCTGCCAGGAGGCTGGCGACAGAGAGGGATGCGAGTGGCGGGACCCGTGGGTGGCGCACACCGTCATCACCGGTCTCTGGGTCCTCAGAGACAGGAACATGAGTTCTTCCCAAGCGCTGCTAGTCCGGGGGCCAGCAGCGGAAGGATTTTCCCCCGGCCCTCCACCGGGGGAAGGAGAGGACCTGCTGCCATCCCCTGGGAAGAACTGGAACCCATCTCTGAGTTGTCCACCTCCAGCCTGGCGTTTAACCAGTCTGGGGAGCGGACTGGGCGACATCCTCAACCACCTCCACGGCGCGGCCCAGGTGAAGGCTGCTGCTGGTGCCGGGCGGGAAGAGGGAGGGCGCCCTCGGCGGCGACCGGACTGAGGCGACTGAGCCGGCGGCTGGTGCAGCAGCTGACCGCCGGGGCAGTACGTGTTACAGCCACAGTCTGCAATGGGGCGGCCGAGAACCGTTGGGCGCAGTTCTCAGCCGCGCCGCCGAAGAGGCCAGCCTGGGATATGGGTGAGTTGAGGAGGTGGGCCCGCTCAACGTCCTCCACATCACCAGGTAAGGCCAGGTGTTCTCCCGGACCACAGCTGTGGACATCGCCCGACCCAGGGAGCGTGTGGCCACCTTCACCGCCCGGGGGCGGGATCAGTTGCGGCACGCAGCTCAATGAAGAGCCCTGGGTCGGCTCCACCCTTGTGCATGTGCAAAGGGGCGGCGGCCTGCCCGTAGTTCTCCAGGACCACGCCACCGAAGTAGACGAGCCCACAGGCTTTGGGAGGGTGCTTAGGACAGCCACACCACGCCACGTCAAAGCCCTCTGTGGACACCGTAGTGCGCAACAGAGAGTTCAACAGTGGGGGGGAGGGGGCCCCAGTGTACCCTAGGCCGCGGCCCCATCAAGGGCAGAGAAGGCGGAGGAGGCCACCAAACGGTCGCGGGAAGCACGGGGACTTCCGGGACCGCGTGATCTCCTCATGCACCCCGGGAGCGAAAGGCATTGGGGGCGGGGCCCAACAGCTGTCGGGTGCCGCCCCCAAAAACCAATCGCGCAACCACGAGCACCCGCGACTGGGCGGAGTTCCACACCAGCGCGAGACTCGCGGCTGCCCGAGATAACATGGCTGTCAACTTTAGGTCGGATCAGGCAGTGCTGACACACCCGGAGGCGGAGCACAACCTAATCGTCATCCCCAAAGGACTCCAGCCCACCTTGGGATGCGGCGATCGACATCTCACTGCTATCCGGAGCGTGAACTGAACGAACGGGGCGTCAGAGACGGGCCGTTGATTCAGTCCAACACTCGCGGGAAGCGATGTGTAAGAGGGGGGCGTATGCAAATTCTGCATGCCCCATGGCATTGGCACGCCATTGGCCGTTTTCTCTAAGCTCGAAGATGACAGGCTTCTAAGCGAAACCCCCATTCGTTAGTCACTAACGTTACGTCGTAGTGACTGAACGAAAGGGAACCTTCGTTCCCTGAATGAGGGAATGGAGACATTACGTCAGTGACTGACGAATGGGGGTTTCGCTCATTCGTCACTCATGATGGCGTATATGACTGAGTGAATCACGTTCAAGCACACGGCACTCACATACAAGAATGACTGTTTTGTCCATACTTTTTGATCATCGCTGTTGTAATGTATTGGGAAGCCAGAATGTGCATCCATCGACAGAAACATACATTAAGCTATGAAGAAAAACAAGCTTGATTAGAACATGAACAACAATAATGACAATGAGATAAAAGCAACATTGGAATGTTTTATTCGTTCATGTTACATTTTTTTTTTTACAAAATAAAACACAACCAATAAATACAAAGATAAAAAGCAACTTTTTTTTGGCGAGTTCCTCACCATATTCCAATAGTAGCATTTTTGTTTCTTTTACATAATTGCGTATATCTTTTTGTTTTACTGTGCTCAATGACAGCGAGCAGCAGCACCCAAAGCACACTGGTCACAATGGATTGCAATGAAACATGAAACAGGCATGCAGATCCATGAGTGATCCTCTTTGCGCGCACACAAACACGCACACACACACACACACCTCATACAAAAATGAGTTGGCACATTAAAGACAACATCTACAAATTTTTTTTTTCAAAATATATATTATATATACACCAAACAAAAAAACTAAAACTAAAATAAAACAAATAAACCCAGAAACTATCTTTTTAACTATTCTTCTAACCTGTCTGAACTTTTGAGTGCCACTTTCTGATTTAAAGGTGAAGAGTATCATTTTTGCACCACTAGCATCACCAAACAGATTTACAAGAAAAACTCACCGTCTTCAAACAGCTGTCCCAAACACTCCCCGATCTGTTACTGGTCAGCCAAACACATAGTCCCGTCCCAAATTCACATCATTGGTTGAGTGAATGTTGCTGTGTTGGGATGCTCAAACAAACAGAGCAATGTTTTGATAGCGCCACAGTGTTACACTTTTGAAGAGAATCAACCTATGAATGGCTCTGCACATTAAGCTGGGATAGGAGATTAACATCATCAAATTATACAGATCACCTATAAGTAATTCAATAAAAAAAGAAAACCTCCATCATCACACCCTCACATTCAAGGTATGCTTTCCGGTAAAATCATCACAGTAGATCGCCCCATGAACACAGTTTAACAATACACATAATGTACAAACACAATGTTATCCGCCCATGTTTTCGCTGTTGCAGTCACATGGTTTCAGCGTGTTTTCCTCCCGCATGGTGTATAAGCCCTATAGGCGAAGCTCAGAGCCCGTCACGTGATCAAAGACGTATGTCGCACATCTCAAAGCAGTTGAAATCTCATCAATTCCCTCAAGGGTTTGGCAGGAATATATGGCACAGGGAGTCAGTGGAGGAGAAAGCACCAAAACAAAAAGTACACAGAGTACAATAGAGGTTGATGGTTAAAGAAATGTGCCAAGTCTTGCATTCCCACTCTTGACGTAGATATGCATTCTCACTGGAGGACAGCTCATTCATATGGGCTGGATTGGCCCAAGCGAAAGGAAAAAGAGGAGGCAAGGTGAAGAGGTTGAAGCCAGTGTTGATGAGGTCTTGAGCTCTTATGTTATCTGACCTCCAGGCAGTCCAGGTACTCCAGAGCCAGCTCGTAGCAGAACCTGTACTGCTCCTGTGAACGACATCAAGGTCGCATCAATTTCTTTGGTGAAATTCACAAACTACATTTCACAAAATACAATTGCATAATGCAAATAATTTTTTTTTACATTTAAAGAAAATGTGAGTGATGTTTGCCTGTGAATCGTTAATCCTATAATAAACATCTGATTACAGAACTATGTGATTTTTCACCCTCTCTAGTGATTAGTATAAAGCTAACTAACTTGTAGTTGCAAAGGCAATTTTGAGTTATACTGAGCAGATGAATCTGATGGCTTGAATCACATCGCTGTGCCTATAGTTACAGGTCATCGCCTTATCAGTGCGAATTACATTAACAACATCAAAACTCCCTCAATAACAAAAGAAAGATGGATGTCTAAAAAATATGTCTTATGACCAGGTAAGTAGCTTATATGCGGTTGTTGTTTTGACCTGTTTTAGATATAATGATTGCCATTCATATCAGATAACGGTGGAGACTATTCTTGTCAAGACTATTACTGAGACTATTACTGTAAGACATAAAATAATTATTATAACAATAAAAAACTAACTGAAGTATATATTTTTTGCAATTATGACAATATTACAGTCAACCCTGAACATAGTGTTACATATGTGTTTTATGTGTGTTACATGTGTGTATTTGCATTTGCTGTCCATTATGGATGTGTTGTGGTGATTTATTTTTGACAAATTATGTAACAGAGTGCAACTTACAACAGCCCATTTTTCCTTTCTTATGAGTGATTTTGTGGGTTTTATTTTGGGATGTGTTGTAGTATCGCTCCTTAATTTTTTTGTGTTTTCTGCATTGCAACTGGATTTTTTGGACAAAATATGTAACAAAAAGCAATGTTTTTATAGTTTGGGGGGTGGGGCTGTTTGTGGGTGGGTGGAGTGGTGTATGCGTGTGTGAGCATGAGCATGAGTGTTTCACATTGTGTTCTGTGTTGTGGCTGATTTTTTTATTTTTTTATTTGACAAATATAAAAAAAAAGGATTTCCCCATTCCCCAAATATTTTTACAATTATGTATATAATAATAATAATAAAAAAAAAACATCTTAAATCGCCCCAACACTGAACACATGTACAGTAAAAACATTAATAATGTGAGTGATATTACATTTTTTTTTTTTAAAAATACATTATTATGTTACAAAATCACATTTTACTGTCTGGGGTCTCTTGAAACCCTGAAACATCCTGAGTGTGACTTTTTTTGCACCAACATACAACCAGATATAATTCCAATTTATGTTTTTGTTTGTAGAGCTAGCAAGTGTCAACCACCACGTTAAGTCTCATGCCATTTAGATGAAGGGAACTATTTTTTTTTTATTTCAGCAAATGTCATTTGTGGTCAAAAAGACCTGATGCGCGCAGAAAAAAATATTTGCCAAAGTGTCATACATATTGGTTAGGGGTTTGGTCTAATTATGTGAATTAGCTATAGTGAAGATTCCCTATCTAAACACCACTAACCATAGACTCCACCATGTTGGGCTTGGAGTTCCGGAGAGTCTTGACGGCATAAAACACATCGACCATGTTGTGATGATGCACCATCTCCATTATCATGGTGCAAGCGCAGAAAGTGCCACTACGTCCCCCACCATTCCTTAAAGACATTCATATGTTGTTTTATTAGCATCTTCAAGAAAATAAGCAGCTTGTAACACATGAAGGAGAGGGATCTGTGCAGCACACTTTCAAAGCTTGTGTGGATTATTGTATTAGAGATGTCTGGAGGGGATAGCGGTGAAAGAGCCATATTTGTGCCACCACAGGCTGCCAGATATCTGCAATACTTTTGAACATGAAGGAATGGAAAGTACCAGTGTGCTCTAGGGAAAAGTCATGCAATAAAAATGTCACATCCTACTGAGCTAAGATTATTTCCCCTAGGGCTACTGATAGAAGAAGGGCACCCCAGCACAGATGCATTGAAGCCCAAATATGGTTTGTCTGTACGACATTGTCATTAATAGAGGATAGACATATTAAACTACAGACACGTGCAGGTGGCAGGTACGTATCCTGAGGCAAGAGCACTAAGAAGTCAAATGCTGAGAAAAAATGAAGTCATGAAAAAGCAGCCTGAGATTAAGCGCTTTAAGCAGATTTTCCCTGTTGGGTGGCCACGGAAATTGCAGGAGCACAGGAGCAAACAAGACCTGGATTGTATAATCAACACAATGAAGTGTAATTGCTCTCCAATTAGCATTTGGAACAGGAGCAGTTTGAAACTTACAAGCAGTGCACTATAGTGCGACCATCGCCACACTCCCTCTGCCACTTCTGCACTTGTGCCAGCAGGTTGAGAAAGGCCTTCTTAGAGTCTGGGATTTCACGATAAGCCGACCAGCGCAGAAACTGGAAATGTCGCACTACCAGATGACCTTCCTGCAACTGAACGATAAACACAGAGAGACCAAGACCAGAAGAAAGAGAAAATTATTAAAAATCGTAAACATAGCATGCAAAATTTAATTAAAATGGGGTTTTTAGTCTGTTCAAGTCAAGAGGGTTTAAATCTCTGAGGTAGCATATATGGAGCCCCTGAAGGGACATGGTGGTATAAACCTGCTTTTGCATTTGCTCTCAAAACTTTTGCATTCCCCTAGAAACTTTGAGGGGAACACAATACTTTGAAAGCATATAAATATAATTTTACCATATGTTTTTCATCCTCATGTGCCCTTAGGGGCTCCATATGTGCCACATCAGAGATCTATACCTTCTTGCTTTAAACCAACAATTAAAACCAAATAACAACAACCTGTTAAAACTTATATTAAATTACTTATAGTAAAAAGCAAAAACACAACGTGCATATTTTTGTGTCCAAGTGCATTATTTCCTTTTAAAATAATTAGATAAATTCATGACATACAGTCAAACCCAAATTTATTCAGACACCAGATATATTTTTTTACAAGTGGGTGCAGGACACTAAAAGTTAATTTATATAAGTGAGGATAGTAAAATAAATTAAACTGTGACATATTATACCCAAAAATTCTTTATACAGTGGACCACCAGTAAAATTGATAAAACATTTTGGACCAGAATTATTCAGACACTTTGACCTGACCATACTTTGCTTAAGTGTTTTTTTTTTTCTTTAATAAGTGTTTTTTTTTTTCTTTAATTGCCTTTTACGCCACAAACTGGACAAAATAAAGCATTGCTTGGTCATTGGTTGATCTAAATTGGTATGATCTAATTGTGTACTTGAATTTAACTTCTGACAGCTGATTGGTTGATTGTAACCCATTACATACCATTCTATCAAAGTTATCTGACATTATCAAGAATTTTTTTCTGACACAGTTTAACTCTTGAGTTATTAATTATTTAATTTTCTAAACTATAGTGAATAAACTGATAATGTGAGAAAATGTTGAAGGTGTCTGAGTAAATTTTGGTTTGACTGTATATCACTTTATTCTATAAAAACATATTTAGTTTGAATACATTTTCAGTACATTTAAATAATACATATTATTTTATGTGTTGTTATGTTAAACCCACAAAATGTCAGGTGGTGCAACTATCCAAACAAATGAACAGACTAAGAAAACTATTTAAAATTGTGTCTTAATAATAAATAATAATAATAAAAAACGAAATACTATAGCAGTTATTTTAGGTTTGAAACCTTCCATATAAACACATTTTATAAATATCCGTAGTTTTAAAGCTGTTGAGATCATTTAAAAACTTTTATCCAGCGATTGGTATATTCTCAAATGTCCGGGTGGCACAACTGTAAACATTGATTATGAACTGACAAGGTAATAACAGTAAACGTGATAATGCATCATCCATAAGACCCCAACAGATCCTTTTGGCAAAGTGAAAAGGTTTGTAGATCTCTCCCAAATACTGGTAAAAACTTCTCATTTCAAGTATGTGTAGGTTGGTTCACGTTCTATGTCAGGTGGTACAACTACAGTACACTGTAAACAAAAATGGTACTAAATAGCACTAAAAGTGGTTCATTGGCTTTTAATCATAGGGGAACCACTTTAAGTCCTATATAGCACCTATCTTTAAAGGTGTTATACAGCATCTTTGTCAAATGGTGCTATGTAGAACCCATATAACATATAACCCATTTATGCTTTTCTGAGGTCAAAAACCCTTATGTGGGGGCCCTGGAGAGTTTGAGAACCGTAAAAGAACGATACAGGGGCTTAATGGATTCTTTAAATGGCAGTGGTGCTATATAGCTCCTTAACCACCCCAAAGAACCGCCGAAGAACCACACTAGGCTTGATAGGTTCTTTATACGGTAATGGTGCTATATAGCACCTCAACCATCCCAAAGGACAGCTGAAGAACCTTTTGTGTGTGTGTGTATATATACATACAACTATTTGGTTGTACCGCCTGACACAATGAAATTAAACACTTTGGAATGTCATTTAACAACTGAAACTTGTTTAAATGCATTGTTCATGACACAAAAAATGTATGGGAAATAAAATCAATAACTACAAATCAATAAGCATCCCAAACCTAGTCCCTTCTTCACGATTTCACAATTTCACGATTCTTTATCGTCACTAGGTACAGCGAAATAAGAGCAATCCTTCCAGTGCAGTCACATATACTTAGTGCAGCTAAAACATCTATATGCCATAAACAATATAACACAATACACACAAAACCAGTGCAGCCAGGCGAATAGTCAATATTGCACAGAAATAGTGTACTATAAGCAGTAAGAACTGCATGATATTGCACACAATAAAAGGGAGGTAAGTGCAACAGAATGTAAACAGAACATAATAAAGTGAAGTGTAGACATATACTAAATAGTCAATAGAGTTATACGAGAGATGTTGTTAACCTGTGGGTTGGCATGTATAAAATGCCCCATCAGATTACTGCATTCCACACATTCCCTGTGTGTGTGTGTGTGTGTGTGTGTGTGTGTGTGTGCTGGCAGTGTTCAGTTCCCTTATGGCGCTGGGGGTAAAAACTGTTCATATTGAGTCATACTTTAAATATTCTGGTGTACTTTTTTGTAAATTTTTTATGTTGTTGTTGGTTTTTTATATAAAAATGTGTTTTTTTTTTAATGTTTTTTATTGCTTGAAAAAAACTGATAATAATAAAACTGTGGATATGTCCCATATCGGTAACAGGGTTCCAGAAATGGCATACACATTTTAAGTAAAACATCTCATATAATAATTAGTTTGATCTCCTGACATTTCCAAACAACATTATCTGAAGGTTAAGCACATCCATTCACTGATGCCTGAAAAATGTCACTCTATTTTGTATCATATTCATGGTACATCTACTGTAAGTCAAACTAATTTCAAAACAGCACACAATATTCAGCTCATCTGTAAGTCATTGACTGGATCCTTTGAGCACTAATTAGCATCTAAATTGCTCTGTAAAAAAATCGTAAAAGCATTGTTCTGTCACTGGGCTTTTCTTTGTCTAGGGATGGCGCCGTTTAGCAACATGATCTATCAATAGCACTCTACGCCTCAGTCTTGTACCTTTTTGATGTTGTGAGAATCATCATTCCAACATGGGTGGCTCTCTCTGGGGTCCTGCGAAGAGGCAGTATGGGACAATTTCTGACAATGACATGGAGTGTTTGCCTGGCTTGCAGTCTCTCAAAGAGACAGAGGGGAAATAGGGAATGACAGGGGCTAGCCAAACTGACAGAGGTACGGATGGGAATGTGGCTAAAGGTTGACAGCCTGGCTGACAGGAGTGCTAAAGGGGGCCAACAATGAGAGGTGAAACACTCGGGACAAGATTTCAAAGAGACAGAATGTTGACAATGATGCCATCAGGGAGGACTAAGGTCAGCTAGAGGTGTGAGAAAGTGCCTTTTTATTCAGACAAGTCAATATCAGAAGCTCAGACCACACTGAGAGAGACACTATGCACACAACTTTATCACTCTATCACACACACACACACACACACACACCCAGCGAGAAATTAACAGGTCTAATTATAGCAATGTAGTGTCCGCCAGTGCTATTTTGTGAAATGGAGACTGACCACACTTTTAAACCTTTGCTTTAATTTCATCGGTATTGAATTAATTTTCTATATGTCTCTGAATAGATCATTTAGCCATTAGCCTCTCAGTTAATTAACCTTTCTGGAGTGGCCATGAACTCAGATAATCTCTTTTTAAAAAAGATAGATGTTAAGACAGGTGATTCGTCTAGTGAGGTCTGATTTTAATGAGGTAATGTAATAAATGTCAGCACTAAAACTGGGTGATTGTAAGACACATAGGAGATAACATATATTTGAAGATGACATATATGGCACTATAAACTCACCCGTGTGATGTTGTTCACCCTGAATAGACGGGTGACAACATTGTCATCAGTGGATCTGGAGAGTAGCTCCACCGTCATGGGTCCATACTGCTGCATCCCTGTTTCAGGCCAGTACTGAAGACAAGGCTGAGAAAGAGAAGAAAAAAATTACACATGTAAATTGCTGTGTAATTACATTTGAATTACAGAAGTGAAAAAAAGAAAGAAAATTATATACTACAACAATAATAATATTAATAATACTACTAATAATAAAATGCATATATAACTCAATAAAATACAATTAAACAGCACATACACCAAAATAATACAACTGTATTATTATAGGTGAACAACATCAATGATGACATTGTTGATCATAAAATGGAAAGGTATGATACCTATTATAACAATGATTATAAACATTTAATAAAGCATATTGTAAAATATGTGTTTTTAAATATTCAAATATTATTAAATGTTTTCTTTTTGAATTATGCAATTTGATATGTAAGAGGAGCGGAGGGGTCTTGCATCATCATGAAGGGGTTTATTCTGCGTTAACAACCGGCTGAATGTACATTATCCCACTTATTACATGGCTACATGCCATATTTGTAAATAATTAGACATGAAGTAGTGTCTTGAGTTGAAATATTTATTATGTCTTTAAACACAAAGCTTCCACAGAGAAAGACGTTGCTAGCAAGCGGTAAGTGCATTTAAGGGATATGATATGGTCATATCACTTATTACACAGCATTTCGACACACAAATGAATATGGAGATAAGAGATATTGGTTTGAGATGAAACCGTTTTAAAATCTTTTTGTTGTTGATCCAATTACAAATTTAAACATATAAGGAACATAAATCAAAACCACAATGAAATATATACAAACAGATGCCATGAAAACTGACACATTACAATAAAAGTATTTGTGTAGGTCAAACAAACATATTTAGGAAATCTGGGCAATCATTTATCCAACAACATCACACTGATTTCTGCCCAGCTCTGAATAGTCCAGTCCTTTGCACCACTGAGCTTAGCAGTAGTGCCCTCCTGGAAGACAATGTCTCTGAAGTAAGATAGCCAAATTAAAGTTGTAGTGGTGGATGGTTCTATCCAAAGTTATGGAAGCTTGTTTCCACCACAGAACAACATTTTTAAAAAGATGATTGCAACTTTTTTCTCTCACAATTGCGGGTTTTTATCTCGCAATTCTGACATTTTTCAGAAATAAACTCACAATTGCGAGTTATAAAGTCAGAATTGCATGATATAAAGTCGCAAAATTGCATGTTAGAAAGTCAGAAATGAGAGATATTTTTACGATCACCAGTGAGAGTGCCTGCGATCACCACCAGGGGGCACACCACCCTGGACTATTGCCATAACATCTAAGACTACATTTCCCATAATCGTTTGCCTGGACTCATCAGCCATGATTGTTTTCAGCCGTGTCTCATTAACCTCATTAGCCGTGTTGGGGAAAGTTACTTTGAAAAGTAATGCATTACAATATTACGTTACTCCCTTAAAAAGTAACTAATGCGTTACGTTACTTTTGCGTTACTTTTTCTCACCTGGGCTGGGCTTGTTTTTGTTTATAACAAAAAAGTTATATTTTTGTGCAACGGTAAAGACCTCTTCATACCAAAATTGAAATAAGCCCCAGGCTGAGATAAAAACGCAAATTCACACATGAACAGTAGAGGGCGCAGCTCTGCTGCCATTCTGGATAATGGGAGAATAGGATGCAGGAGAAAAAAGTTTTACCAATAAAAACAAAAAATCTAGTAATTTTCATCATCAAAGGTCAGCAGCAAGACATTGGTAAATTAAATATAAAGGTATTAGGCATAAAAATAGTTGTTTTATTTAACATTTAATTATTGGAGGTTTGCATAGTACTCTGATTTTGCATTTGACTGATTTTATTTATTTTGAGGAGTACAGAATCTTTATTGTGCAAGTGAGATAAATAAATGCTCACATTTAGTCTGGAACTACAATAACCCTCATGTTCACACACAACGCCTCTGCACTTATTTTTCTCAACATGGGGGCAGGAGAGCTGTCAGTCAAATTAATGTGAAAAAGTAACTCAGATATTTTGTTGTAAATTTGAAAAGTAATGCGTTACTTTACTCGTTACTTGGAAAAAGTAATATTATTACGTAACTCAAGTTACTTGTAATGCGTTACCCCCAACACTGCTCATTAGCCATCCTATATAAACCATGTTAACTCTGTCATTCACTGCAAAGTCTAGTTTAGTGTAACAACTGCAATTCTGAGCGTTCTCCCTGGTTTCTTGTCTGTCGGTTTTTGGATAACCAGCCTGTTCTTGGATTACTCTCTTGCCCATGTTCCCACCTTGTTGTGTTTGTTTGTTTAGACTGCCTGCCTATGTTTTGACCTTGCCTGTACTTTTGACTATGATTGTGGATTACCCTTGAACCCTTAAATGCATACCCTGGGCCTTTAGCGACCTGAGACATCATTCACTACCCTCCTCCTCCTCATTAATTTTTTAAAGTTAGACATCCACCTTCTTAGTATTCCTCAATCAATCAATTTTAAACAATATAACAAGAACAAAATAATAACATTATAATTGAATGCCTGTTTTTCCACTAGTTTTTTATCAAAATTGTATAGGGTCGCTAACGACCCAAGGTGTAAGATTGTACTTTTTTTTTCTTCTGCACAATAATCCAATTAATCTATAATGACGAAATAAGTGCAATTCACCTTTATTCCACAAGGTGGCAATGTCTGATACACAATGATGAAGTGACGTTTCACTCATACTTTACTGCAGAGTGAAAACGAAACAATAATAATTATAATCTGCAAAACTTGAAATGGCTCAGAGATTTACTGCAGAGCAAGTACTGAACACATTCAAATATTACTGTCACTGCACTGTCACTTGATGATGGATCTGGGGAAGAAGCTGTCAGCGATCAAATTATTGATTTTGAAGAGGTAGAAAATTAGTTTTGAGAATATGCATGCTTGAGATCACGAATATGAGCCAGATGCTGAATGTACTGGGAAATTAGTTCTGACGAGCACAGTGATGATGGTATAAAACATCTGCTCAAACTGAACACTTCCAAGCTTCAAAAGGTAACAAAATATGCTTCTGTAATTGTTACTCTAATATCAGTAGTTTTATATATTATCGCGACAGGTATAGATCTATCCATGTTAGATGTAGATCCGGGTCGCTAAAGATCCAAATATGTAAGAATGTTTGGCGGAACAGTCATGCATTTAAGGGTTAATAAAGCTGCGTTTGGATCCTCAGCCTTCGCGTCTCAGAGCAGTACGTTACAGATATAAACTTGCAATTACCTTTTTTATTCTGTGGCATAAGCTTCCATACAAAGGTTTAATGTTTTTCTTGGCAAATGCATTAACTAACATTGTTAACAATAAACAATACATGTGTTACAGTATTTATTAATATGTTAACATTGGTTAAATACAAGTGTTCATTGTTTGTTTGTGTTAGCTCAGGTCCATTAAACATTAACAGATATAGCTTTTGATTTTAATAATGTATAAGTGAATAAGATTAAACAATGCTTTAGAAGTATTGTTCATTGTTAGTTCATGTTAGCAAACTGAAACCATATTGTAAAGTGTTATCTATTGGCATAATATTTAAAAACAAAACAACTTTTATTTATGTACCAAATTTTTCAAATCAATCTTATTTTGAATTTAGGAATACTGCCCTAATATATTTATATACACCGGTCAGGTGTATGACACTGTTATGACACAGACCACTGACAGGTGAAGAGAATAATCCAGCGTATAGCGTTGGTTCTGGCAGGGCACGTTAGTCAAGCTTGCATCAGCTGACTGTCAGCTGATCACATCTACCTATAGGAATACGATGCCTATCACAGCGTGCATATATAAGCTCCTTCAGTATTATCAGCTGCTATCGCGTTCTCCGGAGCTAATTACCCTCCTCCATCCCCAGCTCCTCCACTCGTCAGTCAAGATTTGGCATTCTGATTCCCCCTGAATCAGACTAAATTCGAATTAGGTTGTACATTTTAATATTGACATTAATGCTATCTGCAATACATCGTTGCTTCTGTTCTGTTTACCCTAAGGGGGGTTTATCACTGCTCTCCCTGCTCTTATCCATGCTAGGCTGCATGGATGCGCAGGGAGTTCTTGCCCAGAACAGAACCATACCGCCAATCTTAACTATATGCAAATTGTCTATCCCTTTGACGATAGTGATCCTGACAGAAACACTGATTATGTCTTCATCACAGCACCTGTCAGTGGGTGGGATATATTAGGCAGCAATTGAACATTTTTGTCCTCAAAGTTGATGTGTTAGAAGCAGGAAAAATGGGCAAGCGTAAGGATTTGAGCGAGTTTGACAAGGGCCAACTTGTGAAAGATGACTGGGTCAGAGCATCTCCAAAACTGCAGCTCTTGTGGGGTGTTCCCGGTCTGCAGCGGTCAGTATCTAGCAAAAGTGGCTCAAGGAAGGAACAGTGGTGAATCGGTGACAGGGTCATGGGAGGCCAAGGCTCATTGATGCAATCCATGTATGATCCGATCAAACAGACCAGCTACTGTAGCTCAAATTGCTCAAGAAGTGAATGCTGACCCCTGTCCACCACCGAAAGCGTGGTGGGCACGTGACCATCAGAACTGGACCACAGAGCAATGGAAAAAGGTGGCCTGGTCTGATGAATCATGAAAGAGTTTTCTTTTACATCACTTGGATGGCCGGGTGTACGTTGCTTACCTGGGGAACACATGGCACCAGGATGCACTATGGGAAGAAGGTCGAGGCAGTGTGATGCTTTGGGCAATGTTCTGCTGGGAAACCTTGGGTCCTACCATCCATGTGGATGTTACTTTGACACAGACCACCTACCTAAGCATTGTGGCAGACCATGAACACTCTTTCATGGAAACGGTATTCCCTGGTGGCTGTGGCCTCTTTTAGCAGGATAATGTGCCCTTGCCACAAAGCAAAAATGAAAAAAGAAAAAACGAGTTTGAGGTGTTGACTTGGCCTCCAAATTCCCAAGATCTCAATCCACCAAATTCCCAAGATCTCAATCCAATCGAGCATCTGTGGGATATGCTGAACAAACAAGTCTGATCCATGGAGACCCCATCTCGCAACTTACAGGACTTAAATGATCTGCTGCTATCATATTGGTGCCAGATACCACAGCACACCTTCAGGGGTCTAGTAGAGTCCATGCCTTGATGGTCAGGGCTGTTTTGGCAGCAAAAGGGGACCAACACAATATAAGGAAGGTGTGGTCATAATGTTATGTTATGTATGATCGGCATATATATATATATATATATATATATATATATATATATATATTTATATTTACATTGTGCCCCACATAATGTAAATAATGAGATACATATTCAAGTTAATGTCTATGAATTGTATTTTTTTTTTTTAAGATAGCAGACAGAGAAAATGGGCATCTTTTGATTAAGCGAAGGGTGAAGATAGACAGAGAAAGGATAATAGAGTAAAGGAAACGCCAGAGATAGGCTAATCAGCACTGAAAATCCAATTGCGGCCCACCAAGATAAATAATCCTTGCTCATTTCTCCATATCGGCTGCATTTTCTAGTCCAATCTCCCACCAGATTACCATTTGCTCAATGTGTCAATTAATTTTCACTCACGCCTGTTGCAGACAGATCTAATCCAACACAGTTTTATTTGAAACGAGTAGGCGTGAAACAGCTTCAGCCATGTATTTCCAGTGTGAGATAGAGAGATGTTGATATAGATGAGATAGAAATTGATAAATCCTTGTCACAGTGATGCGTATTAACAGATTGACATGGTGCAGAAGATGATAAATATTCATACAAACACACTCAGACAGATCAGAAAGGGGTGACGGCAGAGGAAAGAGAACAGCGGGATATTTCTAGAAAGTTAGAAGGCTAACCGAGTGAGATAAAGCAAAGAAAAACATTTGCACACATAATATGGGGGACAGGAAACATAAAAAACTATAAAATAGTCTTGTGCAGATCACCTCACAAATATAAAGCACAAGTACAGATGTATTATCAGGTGAGTCTTAAAGACGACACCTCTAATTTTGTATTCAGTCGAATAATGTGCACCAGAGATGCTTTATGATGGAGAATGGGTCACAGTGGTTCCCCGCAGGGGAAGAAGAGTGAAAATCACGAGTAGGTTGGTGTCTTGGTGAGTTTGTCCTTTCCATTGCCAATTTAGTCAAGACAAACACATTAACAATGTGGGGAGTCTCAAATGAAAGGCACATTGTGTGTACACTGTTCACCCAGAGTGAAAATTATGGGGTCTGGGGGGGTCTGACCTACCAAAAAATAGCTTTCACACCCTCAAAGACTTCACAACAAAAGATCGCAGGGGGGCTTAAAATATGTAAAGGTTATATTCACAACACAGATGTCTGTGGCCTAAACCTGATTTTCTCTCCTCACATGTGGCACAAATGTGTTTTTTGGATGAAGCAAAAACATTACAAATTGCACTGACATTTTTAATTGTAATCTAAATCACTTTCATATGTGGAAATACATTTTTTTAAATAACTGGTGCATTTATTTTCCTATAAATAGTTACTAAATAGTTACAGTATACATGAAAAATGTAAGTTTTGAATAAATCTGGAGTGCATATTTAAGTTTGTTCAATAAAATCACAATTCATGCCATTTTTCATTACACAATGCTTTCAGTCCCACTTTATACTAGGTGTCTTTAACTAATATGTACTAACATTTAAATTAATCATATACAATGCACTTATTGTGTACGCCTACATACATGTTTTTACATTGTACTTATATTTTAATCATGTAATTACATCTGTAATTACACTGTTGAACCTTCCCTTACACCTCAACCCACCCTTAAACCTAACCATACCACCAAACCTGTCCCTAACCTTACCCGTATACCCACCTCAGTAGCAGCAAAAGTGTTTTGAAATACAACATGATCACATTAAGTTTTTAATGTAAGTACATAGTAGTTAAAGACACCAAATATAAAGGGCTCTATCATACACAGGCTGCAATGCGGCGCTAGGTGCAACGCAAGTGTTTTTTTGCTAGTTTCATTTTTTTCTGTCGTTAAACTAGCAAAAGTAGATTCGAACACGCCCTAAGTGCACCTGTGCGCTTCAGACCATGCACTTAGATCGTTAAAATAGGGCCCAAAGTGTGACCATGCTTTCTTTTGTAAAATATCTTTGAAAAAGAAAGTATGATACTTCTCTACTGTTTAGAATTTACTGCAGTATATTACATGGTTCATGTTTACATTAAAGTACTCTTTTTTTTTAGATGGCACTGAAATTGATGTCCTAAGGGGCCATTCACACAGAGCATGTTTTTGTGTTTAAAACGCAAGACGTCTAAAAGGTCTAGAGGTCACTTTTTAAAAGTTTTAAAATCTTTTTTTTTTTTACTTGATAATAGTCTTTTTAGATTGCTGTGTCATGCTCGAGACACTACAAAAGATGCAAGAGGGGAACATAACGGTTAAACAGGTCTATCAACCATGTGTTTACATTACATTTACATTACGTTACAAAAAATTTAATGAAAGACAATGGAAAATTAAAGATATTGTGCAGTAGAATGGAAACACACACTGTGTGCAGAGCCTCAACACCTGTGTAGGTGTTCCACTGTTTTGATTGTATTTAATTGTTTTAGATTTGGAATATATTTCAATACGCCGATACTTTGTACTTTGTACTTTGTATTATGTTAGGTATTGAACTTTTAATTGTTTTGAGAAAAAAAAAATACAAACACATGCAAATTGGGCTGTAGGTACATAGAAATTTAGTTATGGTTGTGTCTATGTGACAAAAGCAGCCATGTAATTTGAAAGAAGTCATTGAATGTATTTTGTGCCAAAGCAACAGAAAATTTATCCATAGTTTAACACACATACACTGCGTCCAAAATCGAATACTTCCCTACTATATATTATACAAAAAACAGTACACCAACAGAGTAGTATTGTATATCCGAATAGATAGTATTCGAAAAACACGAAAAGTACCCAGATGATCTACTACTTCCGCCGAGATTCTGAGGTGCTCATTCGATGGACACATCACTATCCCATGAGGCCACGGGAGAGGATTTATGAATAGCAGTGAAGCAATGCAACTGATGCTGGTAGGTCACATGACATAACAACATGGCAGATTTAGTACATCTGAGTTTCATTTTTACTACCCATATGTATATTATATACTGTAAAACAAATTCAAATGTAGTACCTACTCAGTATGCAATGTCGGACAGAGCGATAGATTTTGGTTGTTCTCACTGTGTGAAGAAGTTTTGAAAAACTGGCTTAAATCTGGCCTAACCTAATGAAAGTTCAGTATAGAGTAAGCTATAAACTGAGCAGAATAATTCCAGGAATGAGTGCTATTGTGTAATTTGCACAGCATCAATGCACATTGTGGGTTGTTGATCTGTTAATCTAGCTCTCTTACCCAGGCAGAGTTGGACTGGTTGAGTTGGTTGAGCATGATGATGGAGGTACAGCCGTAGTCAAATACAAGTCTCCAGAAGTCTGCAGTGGTGGTGGGCAGGGGGTGAGGAGTGACCACAAATGCAGCAGGCTGCAGGAAGCTGTCCATCAGTGCTGCGTTTATGTAGTTGCTGCCATCTCCCTCAGTGGACACGAGAAACGCGAGGGCACGGTCGGGCGGCAACACGTCCATGCTCCGGTTCTTCTCGCGGTTCCGGGGCAGCAGAGAGACGCTGCACTCCTCTACATCCAGGTGAGGGGTTACAGAGTTTAGAGTCTGAAGAGAAAAAAGCCAGACAAAGAGAAAAGACAATGGATCAAGGGGTGTCTGGGTGCACTCAAAGGAAATGGAATGAGATAACTAAGTGAGACAATAAGAGAATGAGGAAGTACAATTATGCAGCAAGCATAATTGACTAGAATTGATAAGAAGGAAAAATGACCAACACAGCTAAAGCGGAAAAAGTGTAAAATGATGTGAAAGGAAACACATTAAGAAAACAGATGTTCCTGACATCTACTACTAGTGTCTAGAATTATGATTATTTTATCATTATAATTATTATTATTTTAAAATAATTTTTGTCTTATCGACTTTATGTAAACATATGTTATGTGAAATAGCATATTAAGGGCAGTACTAAATGCTGATAAAAATGATAATCCCTCTTTTTTAATTAATACTTTTTAATTATTTGAATGACTATATTTAACATTTCACAGATTCTGCAAGGTGTATTTCAACATATGACCTCAACTAGGTCTAGATGCAGAGGAAATAATTTGAAATAAAAAGGATTTGTCTCGGGCAAAGAATGGATACAAAGCTTAATAGCTGAAAATAAATGCAGACTGGTCACATATGAATACTTATGCTATGAGCCTTGAGGTGAATGAATCAAACTGAGAATTATGCTGATTATTACACTTGATGTGTAAAGTACTTCAATCCTGATTGGTTCTGACAGCACAAATGGGACATTACAATTATGATTATTAAGATTACATTGGCTCTGAGAGCTGTGCTATCAGGAGTGCAGGGACAGGTATACACTCTGAGAGTGTTAGGCATGAAGCCATTAAGAGCTTAATGTTAAAAACATACATGCGGAACTGCAAAATGAGGGAAAACCCCATTAAACCCTCTCTAAGTGAACGAAAATAGATGCTACAGCTGGTTGACTTCATCAAAGTTTGAGCTGTGAGTTAGTGTGTAGCACTTAAACTGAATGAAACAAAACGACATGATTGCATTAACAGCCATTGTCATTTTATTGAAAATACCATAAAATGAATACAATTCTAACAAACTACATTTTGTCAAGAGAATGTGAGTGGTGCTTTACTGTGCTACTAGATGTTACCAACTTTGGAACATGAAAAATGGTTGGCTAAAAGGGTTGTACCTTGTTTTGGGAATAACATGCAATAAGAAAAATAACATGCAATAACAATCAGAATCTCATCTCCCATTCCCTTTAAAAGCCAGTGGCGCTTGCACCATGGCGGATTTGCATTAGTAATCCTTTTATTTTGAATACTTAAAAATGTTTGAGTGCTGCTGCGTGTCCCTGTGTGTGTAATAAGCAGAGTGTACATGCGTTGTGTTCCCGCCTATAGATGCATATTACTAACCGCCCTTTAACCCTTGTGCATTGTTCAAATTCACTACCCTTTCGTTATGTTCGTGGATGAAAACAGCCACTAAATTAAACTGCTGTAAAAATGTATCAGATAAATATTTTTTTCAATTTTTTTTTGCATAAATCTCTTAATCAACCTCAGTCCTGATCAAAACTACTAAATGTTAAAAAAAACTTTAATTGCCACATTCATAAATTATGTCACTGATTTGGGGAAAAAAACACACAAAATGACTTATTTTCAATATAAAATGTGATTGTAGACTGGATGCACACACACACACACACACACACACACACACACACACACACACGCACACGCACACACACACAAATACACAGACACACAGACACACAGACACACAGACACACAGACACACAGACACACACACACACACACACACACACACACACACACACACACACACACACACACACACACACACACACACACACACACACACACACACACACACACACACACACACACACACACACACACACACACACACACACACACACACACACACACACACACACACACACACACACAATAATATGCTGTTATAATCCATATAAAAGTCCATAGAAAACTCCATTGAAAAGCCAGAAACTAAGCTTTTTTTTTTGCACAGTCCGATCTAAAGGGTTAATGGGGCCACCTGGTTATCAACCGTAAAATTTACAAATTTTACCTCTTCCCAACAGGGAAAACCATCAAAAATAAAAAATGCATGAGTATATGGTGTCATGGCGTTGCAATCAAAAAATGTGGTTATAATGGAAGTCAATGGGGCAAAAACAGCCACGAACAGTAAATGAGGGAGAACATTTTTTAATCTGATGCTGCACAAAAACTAACAATGCATCAAAGCCAATGTTGTTTCTGATCTTTGACATGTCCAAGACTGTGATAAAAGGTAAAAAAAAAAATCCAGTCCACAATCACATTTTACATACAATGTACTGTTGAGTTTTTGAAAAATGTCAAAGCATTTTCCCAAAATATATGTTAAAATAAGATTTGTCACCAAAAATCATTCCATTTGCTGAAACACAGAGAAAGTTATGGCCAAATTAAGACTCAAGACCCCCATAGTGGATGAAAACATCCCCAACAGCACATAAGGGTTAAATAACACAAAAGATACTATGCTATTGACTTTAGATCAGGTTTTTATTGGTCAATGGCGCAGTCCTGCATGCCATGGCCATGGGCGCACACACCACAATAGCTCTTTAGGGTAACAACTGTCAATTTTTTGCACAGTCCGTAGTAAAAAGAAGGAAAATAATAATAATATTGTGAGGTTTTAATCTCTCGCTTCAATACAGTGTACAGTGCATACAGTGCTCCTAATTTTCCAAAAGACTAATCCAATTACACAATTACTCATTTTTCACTTAAACGGTAATGGACTTATGTTTGGTCTCTTTATGTGGCCAGAAGTGTTCATATGCTACACTTTTTTTTAGAGCGTATAAGCATTTTAATTTGTCAGTGTGTTTCAGCGGTACCTCCCATTTGGACCAATCTCACCACACAATCTCTTCCTGGGTCTAAGCAATGAGATGTAGTCAATGTACTTGAACAAGTACCATCCACAGTGCATTAGCAGAGTCTACAGCATTAAACCGGGCTGTCATTAGACTGTCATCAGCAGTAATATTGCTGGATATTAACTTGCTAAAAAAAAAACGCAATAGGCATAATAATGTTTTTTTCTCAGCTCAGTGGTCACAAAAAGGATACATCCTTGTATTTATTGAAATAAAAAGAAAAAGAGTGAATTTGCCAAAAATGTGATATGTGGCTATTCACCATTTGAGAGTTCTGGGGTCAGTTTTGTAAGAATGCTGTGAATACTTTTACCCTGGAACATGTGCAGCTACTTTGAAACTCATAAAGCTACTCAATAAGTACAGTTGACTTCTAAAATGACTCCGTGCTACTTGAGAAACAGACATTCTAACTAGAAAATGATGTGTATTGGCTCAGTTTGCTCAGTTGAAAAGTTGTATGCACAATACAATGTGGCATAACTGGTCCAGATCTCTCTTGAATCATACTCACCTGAAACTCTTCTCACAGTTGAGATCAAGAAAACATTTACAGTGTACTATAAGTTATAATAATAACTGAAACTAACAGGAACTGAAATGGATATAATTATCTGTTCTAAGATCTGAACATGTATGCAGCAAAATATAACACATTTGACAACTAATGAACTGTTATAATATGTATAACATGTCTTTTTTAAGATATGTGATAGGAATGTAGGGTTGAAAATAATCAAAGATATTTGAAAATTAACAAAGACATTTGCTTTCCAGTTTTAACCCCCTCCGAGGGCCATTTGGAATTCCTAAAGACACAGGGGTGTACATAGTGATCAAGGCCTGTAGGCCAAGATGTGTGTACATCGGTTGACTTCTTAGTTTCACACTTTTAGTAAAGTGGGCAAAGTTGTTATTATCTGATTGGTCAGTTTGAATGTCTTACATTTGGGTTTCAGTCACATGGTCAAGGAAGGGATAAAAGAATATTGCAACTGTTGCTCTGTCTTTTTGATTCTCTGGCTCTTCTTTGCTCTTTTCTTTGTCTCTTTCTCTCTACACACTCTCTCTCTTTCTATCCCTCAGGTAAGATTCTACATATATGAGCCCGATTAATGGTCCGATAAAGTTATTATCATCTCATTCATCTATTTTGTAACTATTTTAAGTGTAACCATAACCGAATATTATCATTAAACCCTTTCAATAACAAATTATGTGCTAACTAGTTTTACCGAATGTATTACCTTTAATGTGCTACCTATTGCAATATAGTCACACTATTGCAACGCTCTCCCACATCTTTTTTGCTATTATAACTGCACTTATTTCAGTCATTTCTATAAGTAGCAGTGGGTGGTAATAGACAAGAAATGTACAGATTTCTACCACCTTGCTGATAATGTTTTTCAGCGATTCTGCAGCCTGAACCACTGTAGGCAAACCACCCTGAAACTAACCACCATAAAAACACAACTAACCCTAACAGAACATGCCAAGGTCCAAGCCAATTGCAACCAATTGCCCATTAAAATCAGTCTATGTAAGTCTCTTTTTAAATTTTAATATCACAATGCATACTGGTTAGTGACAAATCATTAACCACTTCAAACCCAACACTAAAATGTTGGATTAATCTTTTTTGAGTCTTTGTCCTCAATTCATTCACTCCTAAATATGACTCACCTGAAACTCTTCTCGAAGTTGAGAGGTGTTGGTCTGAGAATCCACACTCAACATGTCCTTATAGGTGAGCGCAAACTCACTGATGGGGATGGCGGTCTCTCCGCACAGACAGGCCTCTAGTATGGCATCATGAATAAATATATACTGCTCCTAAAACCACAGGGAGAGAGAGATTGACACAGAAAAAGTCAGTTCAGGACACACTACGACAGAAAACCGCTTCAAAGAAATGAGGCCATGTCAAAACATGCACGATGCAGTGTCCAATTATTTGCTTTTATCTGGCTTTAATTAAAAACGATGTGACAAAATGTCAGAGAGATTAATCGAGGGGCTAAATATTAGCTTAATTTAGCAGTGTGGGAGGGAAATGTCAAATTCAATCATATCTATAGTCCCACGTAAAGATATAAAACACTTTTGCAATCATTTACAAATGGCCATTGGCGGAATGACTTGAGACTTCAGAAATTGAGGTATATGACAATAGTTGTCCATAGAGATACTAGAAATAATTATATAATTTTTCTGAAGAAAATTTGAGTGATGCTTGCCCATGGTAACAAGTTGCCATGGCTTAATGGGTTTTCTGACTGGTTGCCAGAGTGTTGCAATGGGGTAGTTAAAGTGTTTAGAGTGTATGTGGTTTCTAGGGTGTTCAGGTGGTTGCTTACTGACCTAAAGTGGCTTTTGCACTGGGTAGTTCTAGGGACTTAGTTATAACCACCAGGGTGTTAACCACCAAGATAACGCCAAGAAGTGACATAAGCCACGCTTGTTGTTGTAACTTTTATTTTGACGGCGTAGCAGATTTTGACTGCACTGAGAACACTAGAGCCTGAGCACACAGCTCTTACTTTTTCCGTCTTCATTAGTTTACGATCTGTTTAACAGTCCTGTCTAATAAGATATTAGATAGAACTGTAATACAAAGAAAGTAGACAGTATATGAAACAGTATTAGAGTTTGCCACGTGGTTGATGTCCAATGTTGCTAGCTGAGCATACTGTATACATCATCGTGTTTCACTTGGTCCCCTCAAAATTTGCGTTGGATTTTCATATCTCATATTGGATTGGAAAATCATGCCTGCGGCGACATTTCTGCAAAATTATATTACGTGGCTTCTTGCATGTTTTGTGACATTTTCAAAGTGAAATGTCCAGTGAGAAGAGCTAAAAGTGTGTTAAATGTTATCCAGTAAAGATGAATGTGAATCTGGCAACATTTTACTTAAGGTAAATGCTAAAAGGTAAATGATCTGTTGCATTTGAAAATAACCTACCACCTACACTAAACCAACGAATAATGTTAACAAAAGCAAACATGAGATAAAAACACATTGCGCTAAAGCAAGCATGCCATTTTAGCTTGCTTCTAAAAGTCTTTACTATGCAAGTTTACAATGTCAGAAAAGCCATACTGAATATATGGAGCTGGTTATGTGATGAAAACATAAAAATATATTAGTTTTTAAATTATCCACTATGGTAAAATTGTTTTGAGGTCATAACCTAGTATTGTACAAGAAACAATGCAAAGTAACCCTGTTGAAAACCCCCCCCCCCCCCCCCCCCCCAGCATATCCTGGTATGTTTTGAAGCATGGCAGATGGTTTGAGCTGGTTTATGCTGGTACTTAGTTGGTCATGAGCTGGTTTAAGCTGGTCTTGAGCTGGAGCTAGTTTCTTAGGACCAGCACTTGACCAGCTTAAACCAGTTCAAACCAGCTGACATGCTTAAAAACTTACCCAACCAGCATATGCAGTTTTTTTCAACAGGGAAGTCTTTATTAATTGAATATCAGCCCATGTAAGCATTACTTGTGTGAAAAGAAATAAAACTTGTTGCTCTTTTTTCTGTCATTGGTGTTCATTTCAGCTGGAAAGGGCCATGAATTGTATGCATGGAAAATGTAGGTGGAGACACATTTTTGGACCTAATTCAAAGGAGCTTAACTCCAAGTCTCTATGACATTCTGGCCTCTAGATGTGATTCGAGTCCCCTGTCAATGTAAGATGGGATTTGTTCGCCGATATTTCGTCTGACTCGCTAATCCAATCTCTTAAAAAGTAATATTTTAAGAATATAAACAAGTCACATGATGTGAGGTGTTGTTTGGGAAAAACTACATAAGGAAGTTTATTTAAGTAAGGTATTTATAAAAATCGTGAAATAGTGATGCTTGCTTTATCAAACAATCATTATAGACACATAAGTGTCCTTAATTAGATAGCAATTTTTTTCTTCTGATTCTGGTTTACTCTTTCAATCTGTCTATTTATCAGAGGGTTAAAGGTCAGGCAGGAGTATTCTGTTTGATATCGATTGAGGAAGTACACTAGACTGGCCTTCAGCTTGCTGTAGCATAAGCAGCAGTGTGTAATAGTGAGGGCAGAGATCTCTTATGCATTATAAAGCAGTCTAGACAGCAAGACGTGTTTCATGGCTTTGCTTTTGTCTTCAAAATCGTTCTTGTGATATTAAGCGACCAGTGATTATACATTAAATTATGGTTACTCCTTTGTTGTCCAGGCTCTTGAGGGTTCACTTGAATAGAAAAATATTCACAGCTACTTTCGTCCGTCAGCTTATTAACATGCAGTTCACCAATTCCTTCTCTGTCTTTCATAACTGAATGAATTTGAGTGGAAATAATAAGATGGGAATATAAATTATTCAAAAGTAACACATTTTTATACAAAACGCATTTTAATGTCTAAATCTCTTTTCCCAAGCATCCTCAGAGAAACTTGTGTTCAAGCCCATTTTTCATATAATTGATTCTGTAAAGAATATAGAGCAGTTAAACGCAAGGCAAAATAGTAAACTCGAATTCGCCATGAAATATTACATAACATATAGCATTCAACCTATACTGCACTTGTATGATAGATATTAACATTTAAAAGCAACTTGAATTGCCATTCTCAGCTCATTTTACTTTCGTCATCTGTACGCACAAGTGAAACAGGACAGGAAAGTGGGACTTGCTTTTATCTAATAGAATTGATTAGTTAATTAAGTTAAGCCATTAAAGCTAGGATGTGCAGTTTCATATAAGCTAGCAATAGCAAACTAGCTTTGAAAGCACAAAAGGGGAAAATATTCAACCCTCCCTCAGAACTCTCTTCAAAGCCACACCTCCTCTAAAACACATGAACACGCACTGTCAAAGCAAACTCTTAATTTTAATCAATGTTTTTAAAACGAATTTTGCTTCATATTGATGTTTAAATATTATACCCTATGTTGTTGTTGTTGTTGTTGTTTTTAGAAAGTTAATTGCTTTCTTTAAACTGAATTTCGTTTTGTATAAATTGTATCTTAATTTTAATCAATGTTATTAAAATGAATTTTGCTTCATATTGATGTTTAAATATTATACCCTAAGTTGTTGTTTTTTTGTTTGTTTTTTAGAAAGTGAATTGCTTTCTTTAAACTGAATTTCGTTTTGTATAAATTGTATCTTAATTTTAATCAATGTTTTTAATATATTTGATATAATATAACAGACTGGTATAATAAACATATTAGTATATTTGATACCAATATAGCAGACAATAGCCTTAGCGCTGGCTCATGCATTTCATGTGTTTCTGACTGAAGCTCGAAATTATATTTGAGTATTGTGTGTATTTGATCATTTACAAATGATTCAGAAAATATTTGCCATTGAAATGACTGGGAAAAAGTATCTCAATCAACCTAAAGTCACCAGATACTATTTGAAATCATAATTGCATTGCATTATGTTGTTTTAAATCCCAAATATTTTACTTATAACATTCATCATTACCAATTATTCAGTTATTTGTTTTTATTGAATATTGAATTGGGTTCAGTGTCACAATATTACAGTTTTTTTTTTAGCTCTTCTTTCAAAAACATTTCTGATTGAAATATTGTTTCTTTTTTTGGCAGACAATTTAGCTTGCTTTAAGTAAAAACTTTAAGTAAAAAACATTTAGATTTTTCCCCCAGAAAACTTTTTTTTTTTTACTGTTACTGTTACTGTACTTATCTAGGAAACCTAAAATCTAGTAGGCCTACCTAAAGCTCATTTATTATGCAGCTGTTTTACAAAATGTAAATTAATATATTGTTTTATGTGAATGTGTAGCATACCTGTCAAGTTTTGGATTTGAAAATAAGGGAAATTTTTCGGCGCCCACCGGAAGCAGTCCCACCACCCCAACCAAGCTCCAGTATCCCTTACATTTTAAGACAGGTGTTATAGCATAAATGAAAACACAAAAGGGTATATATGATATGCAAATAAGCCTTTAAATAAATGCTCATTTTCTGTTCATTTAACATTGCTTGTCTTTACATTTTATTTTCATTCCACACATTCTTTTCATTTCATATTGCTTTTCTTTTACAGTTTTTCTTTTCATTTCACATAACTTTTCTTTACTCTTTTAGTGAGTTATTGAACAAATTTGTTGCAGACTTTGCATTCTTTAAGACTGTTTTGGAAGGAGTGTATTTGTGGGCTGGGCCAGAGTGGTTCATTTTACATGAGAGTAGAGCACAAACAGTTCTGTTGTCTAATGTCATCCTATTCTCTGTAACAATCTTTCGCTAAATACCCTTTCTGAACTTGCATTGCTATGGGCAGGGCTCGACATGAACGCTTGTCCGGGACAAGTTGATTTTTTGAAGGGGCAAGTGAAAAATAATTTTACTTGCCCAACGGACAAGTATCCTGAGTAAAATGTCAAAACAAAAAATAACTAGGGAATCACCAAAGTGCAGTAATGATTCTGCATTCAGTTAGTGTAAGTGGAGATCGATAGTGGATAATAATATCAAACGAACTGACGTTAACAAGGTTGTGCTGTTGAGGCTCACGCAGCCTCTCGAGGAGAAAATCGAAAACAAATGAGCGCCGCTCATACAAAGAAACTCATTTAACATACACGGTTAAAATGGTGTAGTTATTATATTTATAACATATGATACAGTTAAGCAACATCACACTAACAAGAGTGTTGTTTTCCTGAACACCATCACGACTGGAAATGACACTGATTTCATACGCCAGTTCCATAAACAATTAATTAACATTAAGTCACTTACATTTTATAATTAAATTCGCTGTCCCATTGATCACGGTATTTACACGAGGGTTTTTGTTTTTTTGGCAGGAGTGCCTTAATCCGTCTCTATCGTTACGTCCATCATCCGTCTCTGTTTTGTTTTTTTTCCCGCGTTGTCACTCGTCATCTGACCTCACACACTAACCTCGCGACAACTGACACCTATACTGTAGGCTACTGCAGATGGCAGTTATCGTGAGGCTAGTTACAGAGCTCAGATTGGAAAAGTTTTTGTTTTTTTACTCCGGTATTATTGTTTTTTAATAACGCAGGTTAAAATACGGGAGATTTACAGGAAAATACTAATATGGGAGGACGGCGGGAAAGAAGGGTAAAATATGGGACTTTCCCGGCCAAAACGGGATACTTGACAGGTATGATGAGTAGGCTCAATGATTCTCACATCATATTGAAGCAAAAACAAAAAAAAAACACATCTTGTGAACACATATCTATTGTGTGTTTTGAAGCCTTAATTAAAAATTTTATTTATTTATTTTTAATTATGCATAAACATTATTCTCTCAAAAATACAAGCATGTACATACATGTTGCTCACATATTATGGTAGCCCAGTTTGTGCTGAATACAGTGTAATTGCACTTTTGCCATTAATATGTTTATAAGCAACTGAAAACTGCACAAATGTCAGAGCATGTCAAAACTTCTAAAGGGCCCCAAAACAGCTCAGACTCCTAGGGGTAAATGTGACCCATTCTTTTATTTCTGAACTTACCTCAGTCTGGATCATATTAATGCGTCGTGAGCAGAGTGTCTTCACACAGTTATAGATGTCCACCACACCCTCACACTCCGCCATATCCAGCATTACGTCCAATACTATGTAACAGCCGGTGCGGCCAGCGCCCATACTGCAGACAGACAAAAAGATGGCTGAAGGAATAAAGTCATATTATTAAATAAATGAGTAAATTAAGAAATAGGCTAAATTACCTAATGAGGGTGGCCTCGAATTTGCAGTATCCGACCCCACCCCCAAGCCCCCCTGAGAATTATAAAAGCCCCCCCAGGTCGTGTGTCCTGGCACCGGGACTGCCCCGATGTATCGGCCACTAATCAGTATCGGCCAATAAAAGCTATCATTTTCACTATCTGCCTTCACCCGATTAGTTTAAAAACAGCCGATGATCAGGGGCGATTATATCCTATTAATCAAAAGGATGCAGAAAAACATGTCAGACTGCAAAAATAGGAAGTAATGCTTGATTACCTGCAATGGACAACCACTGGCCCAGCATCAGGGGGTGTGGAGGCTTTGACCCGCCGGAGGAATGCCAGCAGTCCTGTAGCATGATACGGGACTCCATGCTCTGGCCAAGATGTAAAGTGGAATTGGCAGACCTCATGTTTGGCTGGGTAACCCCGCTAATAGAGAACAAACAAAAATGTATATATATATTAATTTTTTTCATAATTTCATCAAAATACCGCATATTCAAAAGCTCCATTAACAAATTTACATTTCATTACAAAAAAATCATTGCAAAACATTGACAAATATCTCAACATGCTTACCCGCTCCATTGCAAAGGTGCGTACAGTGTATTCTGCCAGTGTTTCTGTTTTCAGTAGAGTGATTTTAATGTCTCCATAGAGCTCGTTGTCATCTGGCCAGTATTTACAGCACTTCATCTAAACAAAACAAATCACATTTCTCAAATCATATTTACAATTTGGTTTAATTCTTAAATTTTGATTTAATGTTAATCATGAATATTTATTTTTCCACTTACAAATACATATATACAAGATTATTAATTATAAAGACCATACCATACTTAAAGGCACAATGTGTAAGAATTTTGAATTAAAATATCCACACACAAAAAAACACTAATGTTGTATATTATGTTGACTTCTACATTATCTCAAATGTTTCCAATAATGTTTAAATACAGAGAAATTCATCAATTTTAACCTGTGTAATGGACTGTGTCATTAGGTCACGTCATATATGCGTTACCCTCGATTTATGTCCACTCCCACAATTCAACACTCATTCATGGCGTCATCAAGCCATGCCTTTGTAATCATTTTGAATAAGTGACCTCAAGCGTCGAAACTTACATACTGTACCTTTAATCAATATATTACAAGCCAAAATTAAAGACAACTACGAAAGATAAACACTAAACTACTTGGGGACACTACATTTTTCAACTAAACATCTAAATAAATCTAATTAATAAACTAAATTAACCATTTAAACTAAATTACTGATCTAATTATTGATCTAAAGCCCACACTGTCACTGTATGATAATTGAAATGAACTGATGACATCACCGTTTTTTCCCAGAATGGCTATACAGCTGAATAAAATTATACTGCATTATTTTCCTGTTTAACACTGTAAAGCTGCTTTGAAACAATCTACATTGTTAAAAGCGCTATATAAATAAAGTTGACTTGACTTGATAAACCACAAAAAAAAAACACAATCATCTCTGCCGTCAGTAAAGCTAGCCAGTATGTGTTCTGCACATCAACAAACTGCACATAGACGTATTAAACAAAAAATTTTTAAACCAAAAACCGTGATTTTCAATTAGACTAATATAAAAATGCACTTTAAATAAATGACATGGGGCCAGATTTACGAAACCTGGCAAATTAGCATAAGAGCGTAATTCCAAAAAAGCATAGATGGGAGTGGGAAGTTCTGCGTGTGATCTACTGATGCGCAAATTAAAGAACACAGGTGCAGCTGGATCATTTCCATAATGACCAATGCAATCTACCGGTAAGCGACTGTTTTTTTTTTTTGGGCAGTAAATAATAGCGCAAACACCAGTAAATTGACAAGCGCAAACCTTTGTAAATCACCTCGCATGATTTAAATACTCTCCTCCCATACATTTTGCATCAGAAATGGAAACTCCTACAAATGCATATGCAACAAGGTCAGCTGCAAAAATAACCCTGTCAATGCATTTTCAGCGCTAGTTTTCCACTGGGTGTAGTAAATCCTGACTGTAGTTTTTTAATGCCAAATAGGGTTTGCGCTGGCACAAGCTATTAGTAAATCTGGCCCCTGGTTGGTTTATTTTTGTAATTTAGCCTAATGTATTATCAAAATGTTTGAAGAGGGAATTAATTATTAGAATCAGTGTATTTGTGAATAACTGCATTTTGAGGCATGCTAATTTGACAAAATACAAAAATCTAAAATTTGTTGACTATAGATTCTGCCAAAATATCATAGTTACTACCACATAAAACTGTAATACTACAATAAACTTGCCGTAACTTGATTGAAGCCAATAAATAAATACAACCAAATGACTGAAAGTGACTTAAAAATAGATCCTATATTAATTTACTGTGATGTTACAGTACTAACAACAACTGTAGTAACCATGGTATTCTGGAGGAAATGGGACAAAGGAAAGTACAATTAAATGCAAGATGGCTGGGGCGATAAAAATCATTAATCAGATGGAATGTTCTCTGGCTAATGGGGTGTCTTGGTAAGGTTTATCTTCAGTAATGGTCAGCTGTGGACTGCAGTGGTCAGTGTTTAGTAATAGATGGTGTCCATTAGTGGGCGGAGGAGGCGGCCGGGCAGCCGGAGGCAGAGGTAGAGTTATTCTACTCACTCTCCCCACCTCCACCAGTTTGGTGATCATCACGATGCTGTAGCAGTTCTCCTGCCAAACCATGCGCCAGAAGTCATAGATCATGTCCTGCTTGGGCCCTGCGGAGAGAGAGAAGAATAAGGTTTCATGGAGAATTGTGGGAGGTGAATGATTTGAACACAGGATAAAGAGAGGATAGAGGTGGTTTTGTGAAATAGCGGGTCGCCACTTCAATGAGGATTACATAAGAAAAGAGAAATGGCAGGCTGCTGGGACGGAACAGCTATAAGTTCATACAGAATCGAGAAACTGTTGGCAGCGAAAAACGAACATTGAGTAGCAAAAAACTAAATTTCTGGTTCCAAGATGCTAGGCTGATGCTAGGGTGTTAGTTACTAAGGCAAGTGTTTTCAGTGTACTGCTATGTGGTTGCTAAGATGTTATGAATGCTTGTGTGTGTGTGTGTGTGTGTGTGTGTGTGTGTGTGCTATGGTGCAAGGCCATCATTAAGGGAACATTTTCCTGGGCCCTGTGATGCGGGGGCCCATGACCCTGTGACGAAGGCCAAGTAATAGCATTCTGGTGGACTTTAGTGTGTTTCTATGTGGTTGCTAAGCTGTTTGGATCTTTTCTAGCTTGTTTCTGTGCAGCTACTTAGGTTTTTAGAATGTTCTTATGCAGTTGCTAAAGTGTTCTAGGTGGTAGATGCTAGGGTGTTTCAAATAGTTTCATATTTTACCATATCAACAATCTCTAGATATCACTATGGTATTCTCTATAGAAGAGTGTAAATATATTCTTAAAGCAGTGTAAATTCAGTGTAAATCCATGGGATTCTCACCCTCATTCCAAAATGATAAGACTGATAGATTTCTGTTCATCACAACCTAAACTTTGACGCTTCAAAAAGTTCATAAAGATGTTAAATTAATCCATATTAATTGAGCGGTTTAATCCAAGTCTATGGAACAGATATGATCATGTTATATGATTAACAGATTTAATGTAGGCTTTTTATTCACATAAGACCCTTCCACATAGCAATACCGGTAAATTACCGTAAAATTACCAGAATGACTTTACCGATAAATACACAAATATGCTGTTCACACAAACAACAGCGTTCTGTTTTTTTTACCGGTAAGAGACCATTCACACATCAGCAGCAAAATACCGGTAAATCATCAGATCTTTAAACGCTGTACTGTTGTCTTCATCTGCCCTCATGAGGAGAAGAGCTTTAGTTTCACTATCATTTCAATTTGACAACATCTTTTTGACGTCTGAGTGACAGGCATAACGAATGATCTAACAGAACACGTGTTTGCTCTTTAAAACACGACACTCACGTAATAGTATCAAACTGTAGAGACGCAGCGCTGATGAATGTAAAAAGACTCTCGAGCATGACGTTGAAAAAGGTGTGAGATGTGGCGTAACAGTCAAAGATGATAATTTTGCGCATATTTAAATAGAAAAACTATTTAAAACCTTACTGTACTGTAAACAGCACAGAGTATTCACGTGATCTTTATAAGTCTTTATGATTACCCAAAGCAGACTTCGGTAACACTTTATTTTACAGTGTCCTTGTTACATATTACGTAAGGGATAATGTACATCCAGCCGGTTGTTATCGCAGAATAAACCCGACAGAGTGATCAGGACACCGACGCGAAGTGGAGGGCTCTTGCATCACTCTGAAGGGGTTTATTCTGCGATAACAACCGGCTGGATGTACATTATCCCACTTATTACACGGCTACTTGTCTTGTCTCAAATAAATTAGACACAAAATATTGTCTTGAGTTTAAATATTTTATAAGCTCTTACGCAAAGCTTCCATGAAGAAAAACAGTTCCAAACTGTTTTAAGCCTTTATCTATTGCTGAAAAGATGTGATTTTACCATACATGTTGAAATTAATGCTGAAAGGGTTAGTTCATACAAAAATGAAAATTACCCCATGACCTCAAGTCATTCTAGGTGTATATGACATTCTTCTTTCAGACAAATAAAATTGGAGTTATATTAAAAAAGTCCTGACTAATCCAAGCTTTAAAATAGCAGTAGTTGTAGCTTTGTTTTTGAAGTCCATAAAAATGCAGCTGTCCGTCAAATAACGTGCTCCACACGGCTCTGGAGGGTTAATAAAGGCCTTCTGAAGCAAATCGATGCGTGAGCAGAGTGTAAGATGTTTGTGTAAGAAAAATATCCATAGTTAAAACTTTATATAGTAAAGTTCCGGTCGTGAAACCCTTGAAGTCTTACTTTGTAACCCGTGGTGGTTAACTGTTTTTCAGTCACAAGATGGCGCCAGACAGTAAAACGACAGCGTTAAGCTTATAAGTAGTACCGGTCAAGATAACTTGTAGCACACGGATGAGCAGTGTGTTATTCACTTTGGTGGTTGTTATCTTGGAATAACATACCACTGGAATGCGAGATTGATCAGAATCAAGTATTCCACAGAGCCGTGCAATAAATGTACTTACTATAGTAATAACAGTAAATTATGCATAACTACATGCAACTAAACCTCAACCAAACCCTATTAATACCCTAACCCTATAGTAAGTACATGTAGTTAATCGATATTACTCAGTACTTAAATATATAATTACACTGTAACAACGACACCTTAAAATAAAGTGTAACCCAGACTTCTTACGTCAGCGTGTTCTGATTTCATACGTGAATATACCGGTAATCTTCATTCTGCGTACACACAGCGCACAATACAGATAATTTTCTGGTAACAACGTTCCTTAATGGTAAATTGCCGGAACTAATTTATCTGTATTTTTGAAAAGGTCCTGTTAACACATGATCTGTTACCAGTAATTTACCGGTAATTTACAAGTAAAGACTGTGTTTGTGAAAGGGGCTATACTATATATATATATATATATATATATATATATATATATATATATATATATATATATATATATATATATATATATATATATATATATATATATATATATATATATATATATATATATATATATATATATATATATATATATATATATATATATATATATATATATATATATATATATATATATATATATATATAATATATATTGATCAACGCACATACAAAAACACATCAAATATGATCAACGGAAATATAAACGTGCTTGCTTGATGAGCAAGAATCGAGATGCTGCTCGATTCATACAGATTACTTTTATAATGTGTTGAACATTTTGAAGCATTAAAAAGTGTTGATGTGTGGCTGTGTGGACTTTCAAAGGAAGGATACAAATGGTTTCATTAAAAATATTTGTATTTGTGTTTCTCAGATGAACGAATGTCTTATGGGTTTAGAACGTAATTGTTTGGGGAAACAATATCTTTAACACTATCATTGAGAGATGAGTTAGGTGCTGTAGTTTAATAGCTAACTCTAAGCATGAGCAATAGTAATAGTGATGCTTACCTTAGCAAACACCACTAATAAAGTATTTACTATTAATAACATGAGGAAAACCTCTTTCTTGCTCACTCGTCTCATTCTACACATGCAGAAACACACACACATGGCAACATTAATGCAGCGCTTCGAACATTAAAGGAACGCTGCTGAAGGATTATAACCGCCCTGACTCTGTCAGTGCTGTGCGCATTCTGCCCTCAGGCTAGAAGTCTGTTATCTTCTCTACCTGTTAAAACAATTACAGCCAACAACAGGTGCCGCACTTCCTGTGCAGCTTTCCCAATATCGCCTGCAGCTACATCCTCTAAAAATCTCATTTGAACATTCTGCTTTACAGCCAGGAAGAAGCTAAGGTTATTCATCATAAATAATAATGTTAAAAGAGGAATGTTTTAGAGGTTTAAATAGAAGATGGGAAGACATTTGTTCTACAGCTATGTGTTTGTGGGAATTTGAAATGCCATTTCCCAGATGACAGCATCAGAACACTGGATCCAGCCCAGGTTAATCAAAGCACCTCTGCTTGGAGAAAACTGCTGTTGTGTTTTCAGAGCAGAAAACAAACAACTTTCATATTTCCTTATGTAAAAAAAAAAGCTTACAAGACCAAAGAAACTGCATACCAGAGCTGTTAGAAACCAAATAAAAATGTACTAAAATATCTTACCAATCACATAGTAACATGTTGGAAACCACCCATAATACCCACACAGAAATGCACCAAAGAGAACAACCAAACACATAGTAAGTTTCGATCCAAATATTTTCAAGTTTCGCACAAAAGGAAAAAAATATAAATGTGAATTATGTGTGTTTTCCTCCAGTTGTTCAAGCGGATGATGGTGGTATTTGGTAACATAGTAACTAACAGTAAATAAAACAAGGCACGCATAGAAAATGGAGATAGCACTGTTACAAATGGGCAAGTTATACATTTACTAGCAGTGCAGCTTACAATCGCCAAATTGAAAACTTTTTGATGAATTCAGGCACTAGCAGCAAAGGCATTATGATGACGTCGAGTCCCATAAATATGGGAAAGACAACGTCAGCAGGATTTTTGGGCGTTCATAGTGACCAGACATTTTACTCACAACCTTTGCCTATGACATTTCAGAATGTCAGAGGCCACATTTGAAATGTTATGCAACATCATTGACACAATCAGCGGAAAAAGCAGATTAGTCACATGGGTTTAATGTTTGCGACATCAGAATTAATTATGCAAATGCGGTTCCATCTCCCATTATTCGCATTAACTCTTTTTCTGACAAGTCAAAAACCAGCTCAAGTGAGAGTAAAAACTTTTTTTGCAAATTAAGGATTTTTTTTTTTTAAGTTGCCATTTCCATCACTCGTTTCTGATGCGATACTTCAAAATGCACATAAAAACAGGGTGATGGAAACATAGCTAATGAAAAGCAACACCTAAATCACTTATCACCCTATTTAGGGCCATAGCTGCAGGGCTGATAATTTCAATTTGTAAAAAAGCTCATTGAGTCTTGAGCACATATGTATGCGGTGCTGTTACCATGTGGACATGCAGATGATCTTCACAGCTCGACAAACTAGTAAGATCTCAGGATCTAAAGTCAATTTAAAATTCTGGATAGTGAACAAGGCAAACAAACCCCACACATGAGTGTGTGTACACATGCTCAAAAAAGCACAGCAAAGCCAGATGTGTGTTTATGTTTGGATGGAGTCTGTGTTGATCAGTGACCCCGGCGTGTTGACGAACAACATGAGCGAGCGAGAGAGAGAGCAGATTAAATGAGATGTGTGTCTAAGTGTGTGAAGTTTTCTGCAGCAAGCATGCTGGAACTGAGGAGTAGCTGAGACCCGCATATACAAAACTACAGAAAACTGTACATATCCATAGAAGAAGAGAGACAGATAATCACTTCACTTTAACCTGTATACCTTTATAATCAGTTACACTGTCATGTTTTTTAAAAGGTTGCACAAAAAAACAAAACATAAAAAATGTAAGTAAAAACATCAATATTGTGAAATATTCTTAAAATCTCTTAAAATAACTGCTTTTATTTTCATATATATTTAAAGTGTAATTTATTTGTGTGATTACAAAGCTGAATTTTCAGCAGTCATTCCTCCCATCTTGTGTCACATGATCACTCCTGAATCATTCTAAAATGCTGATTTGGTGCTCAAAAACCGTTTCTTATCATTATCAATGTTGGAAATAGTTGTACTGCTTAATATTTTTGTGGAAACTGTTATTCAAAAGAAGAACATTTATTTAAAATACAAATCTTTCGCAATATTTTATATGTCTGTTCTGTCACTTTTGATCAAACTATTGCATCCTTGCTGAATAAATATGGGATTAGTTTTCTGTCAAAAGAATTGCGGTCATGGATAAAAAAATAATATGCGTGAATCAAAAATGTAAGAAAACATTTAAAAACATATTGCACAAATCAAAACTTTAAACGTATTTAAAATAATACTGCACAAAACTGAAACATGAATTCAGAGTAATCCAAATGGCAAAATCCTGTTTTCTGCTCATATTTTCATTTTTTGTACACTTATGCTGTTTTTCTCTTCGCTCATCTTTCCACAGTCTGCAATTGCTTTTCTAAAAGTTGCAGTTTGAGTTGCATGTAAATCAGGGCGGGCTTTAGTGTCATCATTTGTCCACTAGTTCGAGATTGACAGCTCCTCCTCCAGCCAATCAATCGAAGAAGGGAGTTGACATCAATCCAAAGTGACTCATGCTGTACAGGTGAAGATGACTGACCGTACTTTAGTATGAAATGACAGATATCTCATAAATAATTGGCCGATTAGGTTCTAAAATTGTTATGATGCAAGAAATATAGATGGGGGGTGAGAGATGAAATGTCTGTTTTATGGATTATGTCAGTTTTGTGGCATTTGTGCAACTAAATAATTGATCGCTTTAATTATTTTTTTTGTTTTGATAAATCCAGTTAACAATTTGTGTAGGCAGTGCACAGGCAGTGCTACAGCTGCATTTAGAGAGGCATTTTCATGACATGGTGGTCACCCACAGGTTTCAAACCTGCGTTCTGTTCTTTGTAATTGACTGGACATGCTAAGACGTAGGGCTACACCATCAGTTGTTGTGAATTAAATGGTACTGAAGTACTTTACAAATTTTATATCTTTCACACATAAGCCATGGTTTACGTCACATTATATGATGTTCTAATGTAAAATACCGGTAAATAAAACAAAACGTTTATCATTACAAGTGATAACATATGGGTTAACATACACATAACATATATAGGCATAACATACCCTCACTCCAAAGTCCAAATCATTTAGATGTAACGGTATTCAGAATAGAACAAGAATGAAAATACCTAGGCCTATAAAATAAACACAAATTATAGAGACTCATTATAAGCCTAAACAAAAAATATTAAAAGTGAAACTGATATATATGAAATTTCCATATTCACGATGTAACATTTGGTTGCTAAACTATTATTTATTATGTAAAGAAAGCGTTGTACTTCAATTGTGTCTTAAAATCCATGTAAAACAGCATCCTTCACATGGGCAAAAATGTGTTTGGAATAACACCATGGCCACACACACACTGCCCGCTACATCACATATTGAGGAACAGACTATTTAAATTGAGCCTTTTCCCAAAAATGTCAAATTTTTTCTTATTTTGTTTAAATATCTTTTTTTTTTTTGGGAAAAGATGGATCTCAAAATCATACAGCCACTGCTGGAGAGGGTTCAAATAAGCACAAGATGCTGGAAAACTGAAGAACTTGCAGGACCAACAGGATTTTTCTGAAGAACATTGGGCAGTTTAACTGCTCTGGACAAACAAGGGACTCAAGAACAACCATCACAAAAAAAATAAAAAATAATTATATATATATATATATATATATATATATATATATATATATATATATATATATATATATATATATATATATATATATATATATATATATATATATATATATATATATATATATATATATATATATATATATATATATATATATATATATATATATATATATATATATATACTGTATATATATAAAAACCAGCCGTGGATCATCCAGGTAACGACACAGTATCAAGGGTTCATAAACTTTTGAACGGGGTCATTTTTATAAATTCAGCTATTTTTTTTTTTGTCTATAAAAACTATATGTAAACTATATGTAAATATTGTTTATGTAAAATATCTTATTCAGGACAGTTCTAAATAAAAATAACAATAAAAATATAATAAAATAAAAAAAAATATTATACAAAATATAATAAAAATAATAATTATTTCGTTAAAATGATTCACATTTTCACAGATTCTGCAAGGGGATCACAAACTTTCAAGCACAACTATATTTCACACACACACACACACACACACACACACACACACACACACACACACACACACACACACACACACACACACACACACACACACACACACACACACACACACACACACACACACACACACACACACACACACACACACACACACACACACACACACACACACACACACACACACACACACACACACACACACACACACACAGGGATGCAGGCACGTGCAGAGGGGGGGGGGGGCTTTGGGTGCTCGACCCCCTGCCCTTTTTCAAAATGAACCAAAAGTGCCCCTCTCAGACAAATATCAATGATAATATCGTGGTCAATAAAACTAAATAAATGTGATTATTATAACATGACAATGTATACAATAGTAACGGACGGCTCAAAAATCGGACAATTTCTGTTGAGGCGTTGCCATAACGCGTTGCTATGGGTTGAGTGCGTTTTGATTGACAGCTGATTTTCCTCTGTTCGGAAACGGCTCTCGAGCCAAATATGGTCCTGACGTAAAGGAGAGTGTGTGGCCTCGCGGGAAAAAAGTAAACCAATATATTTTTTTTCATCCATAATCAGAGCTAATGTATTGATTTAATTACACATCTATATATTTTAAAGTATTACACAATGCCCGTTTGTTAGTGTATAATACGCCAACCAATCGTGATCTGGCAAAGGAAGTTCAAATTCCATTGGCGATGTGAAGCGGTAATTTTCTGTTCTTATTCATAAATCGGTTGAAAATTACATGGACAGACGAACTAACGTTTGTGGAACAATTTCCTGCGGTTTGTCTCATTTTATAAATTTTATCACTGACAAAATGGATTTTAACTGACAACAAACAAATCCCTGCACAAAACCACATCAGCAAAAGTCGCATTAATGGTAAGTAGCCTAGTGTTAAATTCACTTGTATTTATGTATATTGATACACCGTTTACTATTTCATGAAACTATCAAAGTTAACAAAACCCAAGTGCCACCGGCACCTACAGGTTACGTGAAAGGACTTTATTATATTAACGTTAACATTTTTTAATATTATGCAGCATTATGAAAGAAGTCTCTTATGTTCTTCAAGCCTGCATTTATTTGATAAAAAACAGCAATATTGTGAAATATATTAAAATAATGGTTTTCTATTTTAAAATAATTTAAAATATAATTTATTCCTGTGATCACAGCTGGATTTTCAGCATCATTACTCCACTCTTCAGTGTCAAATGATCATTCAGAAATCATTCTAATATGAGGATTTAATGTCAATGATGGAAACTGTGATACTCTTTTCAAGATTGTTGGATTAATAAAAAGTTAAAAAGAACATAATGTAATAATATTTCACAATATTAGGCTACTTTTTTTTCTGTATTTTTGATTAAATAAATGCAGGCTTGATGAGCATAAGGATATATATATATATATATATATATATATATATATATTGCCCCTTTTTTACATTTGAGCCCCTGCCCCAGATGAACTCTCTGCACGGCCCTGCAGGGATGTAGTGGAGGCTAAACGCACGTAAACGCCGTTTACGCACCTCCCAAAATTCGGAAATTGTGTTTACCCACCTCCAAAGTGCGTTTATCCACCTCTAAATTGAGTTTATCCACCTCTAAATAGCCTACAGTTCCTAAGCCATTTTAAATTAAGCTTATGTCGTTTTAGTTTCATATTGTTCATTTTCATTGGTTGTTTGTTGTACAGTTAGACGAAGTCTTTCATATTGCGCTGCAACTGTCAGTGAGTAGTGGGAAGTTCGGATCATTTTACTGACTCGGATCTTTGAGTCTCGTTCAGCAAAATGAACTAATCTTTTCTCTTTCCGTCTGTATGGGACTGACAGGAAGAACAAAAGACTCGGATCTCACCTGTCGATTCAGAATCAGAACCCATATGTTGCGTAATGTGCATGCGCGGTCAACACAAAATGAACAAATCACTCTCTGAGACAACTCGGAAGTCAACTTAAAGAGTCGTTCAAAATGAACGAATCATTCATGAACGACACGCAACCAAGTTTCAAACATGGATATCCGGCAATTTTTTAAGCGCCGTCAAGACAGCAGCCCTCCTCCTAATGCCAGCAAACGGGCTCGGCTACAAGCCCAAAGTGAGTGAGCTCGGAAAACAGTAATGTTACAAAATTTTATGTTTTTAGGGTTAAATTGGTTCACGGTTAGATTCATGCCACTGACTCAACAAGTCACCTCTTCCTTTTCCCATTAGCCAATGTAGGCCTACAAGTAAAATTCAGGATACATTATAATCAGATAAATAACTGGATGTAATTATATGCATTATCTGGTATTTAAACCACTGAAAGTTTGTGACACCAAGCTCCCTTTGCTAGTCAGCTAGCTAACGTTAGTTATTGTTATCACTACAGCCGTTCGCGGGTACGGTAAACGTTTCTATGGTAATAACAGCGAGTTGGACCAATCAGGCGTCGCTGTTAAGCTTAGGACTGTGGGTAGTGTAGTTTTTCTTACAGACCTCTAGCTACAGAAGCAGAAACTTTCGTTTCACAACTCGTGGTCAGTTTACCTCAGATGTTTTAGACATTATGGCTGATAATCTAAATCTTTATGGAGAAAAATCAATGGTAGTTTTACTTCCTGTTTACGTCTGTAGATTTCTCATAAATTCATCAAAAGTTTACATTCTAAATGCAATCGCAAGTGATCGGTGTCTGCACCCTCATCATCAACACAAAGCTCTCGCTCTTCTTCACCAAATTCATCCTTCTGTCGTTAATCTGCACCTGCCTCATTAGCAATTGGCATAAACTGTAATCGACAACTATTTTGATAATCGATTAGTCGGCTTGAGTAATTTTTTAAGACAAAAGTAAAATTCTTTGATTCCAGCTTGTTTAATGTGAATATGTTCTAGTGTGTTCTCTCATATGTGACAGTAAACTGAGTTATGGACAAAACGAGACATTTGAGGACGTCATCCTGGGCTTTTGGCAAACACTGATCCACATTTTTCTGACATATTATAGACCAAACAACTAATCGATTACTTGAGAAAATATTCAACAGACAACTATGAAAATAATCCCAAATCTAATCATTATGTACAAGTGCATTGCATTGGAACCCCTGGATATAAGCCTCCCCTCTCTATCTCTCTTAAATATATTTGTTCTCTCTGAGAACAATAGCTATCATCAGGATACACTATACACCGGTAGGCAGTGGCCCACCTTACCGTGACCACGATGCGGTCACCCAGAATTTATAGTTTACCCACCTCTTTTTTTTTTTACCACTACACCTCTGCACACACACACACACACACACACACACACACACACACACACACACACACACACACACACACACACACACACACACACACACACACACACACACACACACACACACACACACACACACACACACACACACACACACACACACACACACACACACACACACACACACACACACACACACACACACACACACACACACACACACACACACACACACACACACTGAATAATCTAAAGAACAATAGAACTAAGGTTCTTCATGGAACCGTGCATACTAATGAAAAAAAAACATTACTTTAAAAGAGTGTGGATAAAAAGGGTTGCAGAAATGAAAGTGAGAGGAATAAGATTCAATTCTATACTCTTATAAATTGTATCTGAATAAAACAAAAATAAACAACCTAATCAGTCACCCTCACAAAAGAAGAGACTGCAATGAGAAGGAAGTGCTGTTGTGTTTGGATGCCAAGAGAGAAATTAAGATCAAACAGCAAAAACAATATCTGCATATGAATCATTCAATCCTTTGTCGAAGAATTGGGGCACACAAATACATACTCACACTACACAATGCATATACACAAGTGATTTTAGAGTAGCAAGAGTATAAAGACTCACCTTGTGTTGCAATGAAATGATTGGAGCGCTGGTACCCCTGAGAGAGAGAGATGCATTATTATCAATCAATGTCACTGTATGTTTTAAATACACTTGAACAAAATGAATGTGTTATATTCTGACTTATTATCCCATTTAAGGGTGAAGTGAGTAACTTCTGTGCCACTTGCATCACCAAACAAAATTGCAAAAAGCAATGACCCCCCTGTCCTCCACAGGTCAGACAAACAGATAAAGCTTTCCCAAACTCACGCCATTGTTGTCTCCAAACTCACGCCATTGTTGCAGTTGATTCTGCACATTAAGCTGAGATAGGAGAAAGAAATGATTAAGCTATCCTGCTAAACGCTGTCCATACCATTACGAGCAAGTTACTCTACAGTTACTGAATATGTTAAATGTTATGTTTCTTCAATAAAATGAAACAAAGGAAAAAATGAATCGCACAGTGTAGAGATGGATGATAATATTTTCCAACCTCAAGGCCAAAATGTAATCTCTGACAGAAACACAAAGGCCCGGTTTCACAAACAGGGCTTAGATTAAGCCAGGATTAGGATTTAGTTCAATTAGGACATTTAAGTAACATTTATAAATATGCCTTAGAAAAAAAAACTTACTGGTGTGCATTTTGAGACAAAATAATGGCACTGAATTAAAATATGTCAGTGCAAGTTGCTTTCAGTTAAAACTGCTCAAACATGCATTTTAGTCTGGGACTAGGCTTAATCCTTGTCTGTGAAATTGGGGGGAAATCACGTAGATGAAAAAAAAAGTATAGAAGTATATAATGTATATAAAGTATGATGTTTTTAAGTGAGGCTGAGAATGTGACAGCAGAACATGCATCTCTGTATCTCAAAAATGAAAGTGTTTATTCTTGACATTTGATAAAACAAGCAAATATTCAAATATAGTATCTGTAGTGTGTCTATAGCCCTATTCGTACGGGATTAGTATTATCTGGGCACCTTGTGTGATTTAGAAATTACCCCCCACCCCCCACATCAGCATTTCGTGTGGCACATTCGCACAGGAAAAGTGAATTTGTGATTTTACTCACATTTACTGACTTATCTCCTGGATATGATGTCAAGACTTGGAAAGGTGTTGTTATATATAGCTATGATATATCATAAACAGCCAAACGAGTCGCAGCACAGATCAGCAGCAGAAGTCAGATTTCATTTATCACCCGCGCTGCTCCGCATCATTATGAATGCCTGTGCGGTCGTGCACATTTTACTTTTGGTTTAGCTATTTAAAAGCCCCCGCCGGTGATACCGGTATTACTGGTGTTGTCACAAATTGTATAGTTGTGTATAGCGATATGACCCAGCACCCAAAATACTATCAAAACGCTCCAACGCAAGCTCCATTCTTCGCGAAAAATGGTTAAAAAGGCACACAGGAAACAAAAACCTTGAAAAATTCTAAATGACCCCGCCAAATCCTGGGCAAATCACAGAGATGCAGATTCGCACGGGACTAATATTATCACAGGACTAAATATGCCAAAATATGGTAGGTCATTTGCGGGGGAATTTTTACTTTACAAATTACAGACATGGCCGGTTTGCGGTCAAACATGGAGGTCACCAGGTAATACTAATCCCGTGCGAATAAGGGTTTATGTGATAATAATCTGATATTGAGCTTTAAGAATAGAATTTATTAATGTACAGAAAATCCTAGAAAATGTTATCTTTGTTCAAACATATCACGTTTGTTCAAAAACGTTGCATTTACCTCTGAATAGCAATTCAATGTCCAAATAATCTGGTGCCTATTTTATTTTCTTATGGGAGCCAAAAAAAAAGAAAAAGAAAAGACAACCCTGCATAAACATTTTATCAGCCTTTGTCTTGCATACAGACTTGCCTATAGTGCCTAGAGATTTTCAAATCTGTCACTTATATGGTCCCATGACAGTTAGGATTCTGCCATAGAAGCTAGCTGCTTGTGTAGACAGCAGTTTTCGGAAAATAACTATTTTCCTGCCAGGGTTTTGCCAGAATAACACTGATTACCTCTTCATCACGGCACCTGTTAGTGGGTGGGATATATTAGGCAGCAAGTGAACATTTTGTGCTCAAAGTTTATGTGTTAGAAGCAGGAAAAATGGGCAAGCGTAAGGATTTGAGTGAGTTTGACAAGGGCCAGAGCATCTCTAAAACTGTGTGGGGTGTTTTTTTTATTTTAAATTGTATTATTTATTTTTTTTACCTTCATTTATATAGCGCTTTTTACAACACAGATTGCTTCAAAGCAGCTTTACAGTGATAATAGGAAATTCATTTTGATTTTGATGAAAAGTTGATGATTAATTTCTGTTGTAAAAACTGATTAGTCATTTAATTTGGTGTCATTTAAACAACACCATCTTCAATTACAACAAAAAAAACCCCAATGCATTCCGGACCCTATCCGCACGGCAACAGCGTTTGGTGGCCCGAGAATGCAAACCATGAAATAGGTTTGAAATAGTTTTGAAACTATACCATCATCCTCCCTGCGCAATCTCTAAAAAGGCGAATCCGTGTAAACGGCGACGGCCTATAGGCAAGCATGTTTGAAAACGTATGTGTGCATATGTGTTTTTATCTGTATAGAGGGGAAGGGAGGGTGCTCCCGGTCTGCAGTGGTCAGTCTCTATCAAAAGTTGTCCAAGGAAGGAATAGTGGTGAACCGGCGACAGGGTCATGGGCAGCCAAGGCTCATTGATGCACGTGGGGAGCGAAGGCTGGCCCGTGTGGTCCAATCAAACAGACAAGTGGGGAAAGCGCTGTCTTATAAATTACAGAAATTTCCATCAATGGTGAGGAAAGAGTTCATATTAATTAATGTACTTAATATTTAATATATTCAAAATTTCCATCAATGGTGAGGAAAGAGTTCATATTAATTAATGTACTTAATATTTAATATATTCATCTTCTATTCTTAAAACCTGTGTTCGGAAAGGTTTATGGTTCATTGTAGTGCTTGCAATGTTTTGCTGTTGTCAGAAAACAATAGATGATTTTTATTTAAGGAGCAGGGTGGCTTTATACAGTAAGTATAATGAACCTTTATCTGCTCTTGAAAAATGAATCTGCTCATTTGCCCACACTGCACCTCAGCGCCTGTGTGTGTGAATGTGCGGGTTGGTCTTTGCTTTTGGGGTTGGAACGCTTTTAGTCTTAAAGGTTATGCCCAAGTTGATTGTGCAATAGTCAAAGATTTTTGAGTGGCTATAAATCCAAAGTCTATGTGAGCCTCAATGCTATGGACCATGTAATGATATAAATTGGTAGAGATTTTGCAATACTGCTTATACTTTGACAGATGGTACTGCTTCAGGATATTTACACATGATATTGACAAGTAAATAATGAGGAATGGGAAAATACAAAGCTGGATGTTTCCCATCAAATCAAGACAAGAAATCATTTGTTATTAACGGGTGTTTGTGAAGCACAACAGCAATAGTTTAGTTGTATATGGTTGCCAAGCAATGTCACAACTTGCTCTATTAATAATGAAATGTGTTTGTGTCAAAAAGTTGTCTGTGTACAACTTTTAAATGGCTTCAAACACCGCTCATCTAATCAAAGTTGAAACGACATGTTTTTTTTTTTTTTACTGATTTTAAGTTTTAGTTTGTTTATTTGTTTTGTTTTGTTTTTAACTCATGTGTTACATAATATGAATATGTTTAATCTTCAAACTGAAGCCAGGCTTACCATTTATTATCATTACTGTATAATCTAATCTTTTGGTTTGTAGTTAAAAAAAGAGAAAATAATTTGTAAATTATTACTGTTTATACTACGGGGCCGTTGAATGCTTGAATCTGATTGGCTGATGAACGTTCTGAGGTGTGCAATTATTTTCTGGGAAACGCACAGCGAACGTAGTTCCAGGCAGCTCTCTTGACCGCATTACAGTTCCATATCACTTCGCATAGTTAACAGTAATAACAGAAATTACAGGACTAAAAAAAAACAACATGACAGACGATTTTCCTAAAATAAATCTTAATATTTATGGTGAATATAAAACGTTCAACAACTGGGCGGCAGCAGTATTAGACAGTCCAGATGAAAACCAACAAAAGGAGGCTGACATCAAAGGCAAGCTTTTCTGTCTCATTACTGCAATCACACGTGCTCGCACACGCACTACAGTTTGCACAAAAAGGTGTTGTCAGCGCTGCCCTGACAATTTTATCAGTTAGCCTATATAGTGTAGCAACTTAAAGGCTACACATGACATTTTTTCACTAGCGAGGAAATAACAGCGCTGTTTAGAGACGCACAGAGGTAGCCAATTCACACAAGCTCTCGATCTCTCTCTCTCTCTCTCTCTCTCTCTCTCTCTCTCTCTCTCTCTCTCTCTCTCTCTCTTTCTAATAACTTCATTAATAACTGCAGCAGAATGCTATCAACGGCTCAAGCCTCCGTTAACAGCTTTAAAATGACGTTTCGGAACTAGCAAAAGAGCCGTTGGATGAGACGCGGAAGAAATAGTCCTACTCACAATAGCGATTTAAGTACAAAAACCGGACGAATCCCTTTAAATATATCATCGGATCGATGTCTTGAGGTGTGGTAACCGTAGTATAAGCGTAATAATTGACTCCGGGCCGTTCAATTATTAGAATAATAATGACCATGGGTCCGCTTTGCGTCGTGACCGCATCACCACCTCGGGTGTGCATTATTATTCGAATAATTGAACGGCCCGTCGTCAATTATTCCTTACACATACAATTACCACACAATCTAAAATTGGCATTATGCTATTTTTTTATTTAAAAATCCATCTAAAATAACTATATCATGATCTAATACTTGTACTATGATATAAAATGATTAATTGATGTGACAAAGTGATTCATTTTGGTCTTCATTTCATAATACATTTTAGCCACGAGACCATCATGAGAACATCATGTCTCTCCTGGACAGCTCTCCATGGGAGATTCCCATCAGGAGGGATCTTCTATCTCAAGTAGGGGGAACCATTTATCACCCCCAATCGGAGATATGGATACTGTGGGTTTGGCCCCTGAGGGGAACCAACTCTTAAACTATGGTCTCTCAATCGAGGTTGTTGAGACTATTCTAAACTCCAGTGCTCTTAACTTTATGGTGCAGACATTGTCGGTTTTACCCAGTTAACTGCCCAGTTGGTTCAGTTTTGGAGTTCTTTCAGGATCACTTTTCTGCTGGGTTATCCCACTCCACTTTAAGTTTAACTAAAAGTTTATGTGGTGACCATTGCTGCTTTAGGTGTTGATTCATTGTGGAGACACCCTCTGGTGTCCCGTTTGCTACATGGTGCTATGAGGCTGAGGCCCGCAAGTTATTCAAGAGTTCCGGCCTTTGGCCATTGTTTTGGAGGATTGTTCTATGGCACCCTATGAGCCTAGCGGCGACTCCTGCCTAGAGTCTGCTCCTGACATGTTGAAAGCTTTTCTTCATCCTAGTCCGGGTTATGTGCCTAAGTACCTACTAATGTAGCACACTCTATTGTTCTGCAGGCCTTTTGCCTTTCTCCCTTTCAGACGGCATACCAAGAGAAGCTCAATTTGCATTGCCAAGTTAGGGCTCTTAATTGTTACGTCCACCGATCTTCTCAGTGACGTAAATCTGATCAATTGTTGGCTGCTTTGGTTCAACCAGATGGAGTTTTTTGGCATCTTAGCAAATAATAAGCAAGTGGATCATAGAGGGTATTTCTGTGGCTCACAAGGGGCATGGTCTTCCTTCGGCCTCTAGACATTAGAGCCCACTCTACAAGGATTATGGCTGCCTCTAAGGCATTGTTCCATTCAGGAGGTTTGTGATGCAGCAGGCTTGGCCTCACCACAGATTTTATAGCCTGGATATAGATCCTGGAGTCCACTAAGTTTGTGCTCACTATGATTTACACATAGTCAGGCATTTGTTCAATATGGCATAGTGGGTACAAACATTCCCATAGCATCAACATTCTGATGCAGCGTTCAGTTCCCTTAAAAGGGAATGTCTTGGTTACACCTGTTATGGGTATCCTTTATAGGTTCCACAATATGCTGTCATCTGTCAAAGGACGATATCTCGCCAATGAGATTGGAGTGAGTTCACATGTTCTTCAGATGCAGTAACGCAGAAATGTTCCCCATAGAGTCAACATTCTGATGCAGTGTCTCGTTCCCTTCTCTGGGAACCAGGGTTATAGTCGTAACCGAGAAGTTTTACAATGGGCACTGATTTGATAGAAACGAAAAGGCCTGCACATTAGTGTTTACACTTTAACTGAACACTTAAAATGTTCATACTAAAGAAACCCATGGTCAGATTGAAACAATCATCTGGTGCAATGCAGACAATTTGACAGATTAATCTGTTCAACCCCAAGAAACAAAGAAAATGAATGGCAGCAAAAGCTGTAGAACATTTCAAGGACAAAACAACAAGAAAAAAGAGAGAACACAAAACTCTTAAAGAAGAAAAAATATATAAAAAAATATGTTGAGAAATGTCAGACCTCCTAGCTGTATTCCATTTACAGCCTTTAGATAAAGCTGGAATGCTGAATATTTAAAATAAAAAAATATATATATCTTTTTTTACTGAATTTCCTTGATTTCTCTTTACTTTTGTTTGCCCAGAAGTAAAAATCACATAAAGAAACTGAATCTGTGAATAACAAAGCAAGTGGATTTGATTAAGCTCTTATGAAGGTAAAACAAGAAGAACAAAAAAGACAGGATTTCTACATCATAGAGTAATCTGTACTGAAACAAATGTATGTATGTATGTTTGTATGCATTTATTTTGCATAATATATAAATTGTTTTATCTGCTACAGATCCATGTTTATGTCTTCTAAAAGTCCAGTATGAAAACATTTTTATTTTATTTTATCTTCTCTTGAAGAAAAACATTTCAGGCTTGCCTATATGTGATTATGTTTTTTTATATACATGTCTTTTAACATTTTATCCCCTTTTTCAATGTATTTTATTTGTATAATCTTGTAAAGTGCTTTGAGATGCAACTTTTAAAGGCGCTATATAAAAAACAGTTTATTATTATTAGTCCAAGACAAGGTTTATTCTAGATATCAGAAGCCATGAGAGTGATTTTAAAGACCCCACGAAATAAAAAGTGGTTTTATTTAATTTCTGTTAGGTTTGAGATCATATGCATAAGTTTTACTTTTTGTTTCAATCAGAAATGTCAACACAGAAACAAACAAAAAAAAGCTTTTAAGCTTTTGTTTAAAGCTTAAGCTTGTAAGGCAGTGCATTACAAGGGGTGATGCAATGAGATCAAATAAAGCTACAATAAACATAAGTAAAAGTAAAAAGTAACATAGACAGAAAAGGGCTTAGCAAGAAAAGGTCTGAGCACAGAGCCATGATAGTAGAATAAATGAGTCATGGACAGATGCTAGGAAGACAGGAAAAAGACAAGTACTTACTTCCCTGTTTATCCGAATCTAAGAGATCCCAGACACAGAGAAAGAGAAATGGGTGAGAGAAGAGAGAAAGAGAAACAGGCTAATTAAGATGATTAGAGAAAAAAGGAAAGAGTAAAGATTCCATACTGACCACCTGCAGTGAGGAAATCACTTTAAACTAACTGCAAATTTACGTTCAGATAAGTATTGTCCCAGAAAAAAAAAAACTCCTTAAGTAGTCTCTTGTTCAGCTCTTTAATGTTTAAATGAAAATGTAAAAAGTTATTTTGTCATTTACTATATCATATTCAAATTTCATGCAGACTAAGCGTGGGAATGTTTAGGAAGCTAAAGTCCAGCTAGACACTGCCAGTCCAAATCTGATTATTTATGTATCTGATTGGAATCTGATCTTAAATGATTGACTTCCACACTGTTCATCGCAACAGTTCAGATCTGATGTGTGTGTCCATGCAGCTCTTTCATTTTCTGGAATATCTGCATTGGTTTCTATGGCAACAATGTTGTGTTGATAGGCATAAGCCAAAAACAGCAACAACAACCGCAACATAGAGGGGTTTGCAATACAGATGTTGTCTAATTTCAAACATGATGTTGTGCAGCTGCCGCGTGCTGGACTACTGCGTCTTCTGAGGCAGCGGTAGAACCGTAAGAGGCTGGTACGTGCGCTTTATATGGCGTGAGAAAGTCACATAAACAACGTGGAATCTGATCAGAGTGGACAGACTGAAACAGATTTACAGAAATGCTAAATTTTTAATACGATATCAAACCACATACGTATGTGATTTTTTGCAGTTGGCACTTGCTAAATCTGATCGGATTTTAATTGGATATGCAAAAAAATCGGATTTGAACGGACAGTCTGACTGTAGCCTTTGAAATATAAAATTTTTATTCAGGGACTCAGTCCAATTTTAAAACTATTCTCAATGCTTCTAAACTTTTAGAAGCACGGGTACAAATATTTGATGAATTAAGGTGGCTTTCATTGAATTTCTTCCACATTTAAGACGTCTGCTATGCAGTGAAATGCAGTGTCACACCAGAGCCACATACAATTTTGATACTGTCATTTAACATACACTGTTTTCTGTAGCCATTAGGGATGTAATGACACATCGAATATTAAGATATTGCGATATAAAAAAGTGGCGATTTGTATCGTTGATGAAAACTATATGATTCGCGATACAGAGTTTGTTTTATCCAAGGCTCAGCTTACTGTATTTATAAGGTATAATTCACTCAAAAAATTTTATTCTGTCATAATGTACTCACCCTCATGTCATGATTTTCATTTAACTTCAAAACACAAATGAAGATATTTTTCAAGAAACCAGAGAAAGATTTCTGTCCCTCAATTTAAAGTCCATTCCCCTCAAACTTAAAAGATCCAAAAAATGTCAAAGGCATCGTAAAAAAAATCAATCGAGTGATCTAATTCAAATGACACGATGGCTTTTTATGATGAACAGATTTACAACGATGCACATAGGCCTACTGCAGTAAACACGGACGTTCAAATGATTGCGTGATGCGCAAAAATAAGTGAGTGAATAAATGGTGAACTAACCATTTACAGTTTGGGAATAGTCATTTTGACACGCTTTCTTGCGATTAGAACTGTGACTGATCGCATTGATTATCTGAAGCACACGTGCTACCAGAATGACACTCCTCAAAGTGAAAGCGCTAACATCATTTAAATAACCATATCACATTTAGTTTTAGTAGTATGATTATTCAAAGTGTTTTAGATGGTTTATTCTTATATGTATAGTGCATTAATAGCAGGAGAAGCGGAATATAGCAAGCACCGGGAGAGTATGTTTGCACGCAGTGCGAGTACTGCATGAGAAAAAAAAATTGGTTACGGCATTTCAGTGACATTACTACATTAAACTACTATATATAATGTTAAATATCATGTATAGTAATACAGTGGGGGAATATTTGTGTGTCCTGATAGTATCGAATCGTGACACAAGTGTATTGTTACACCCTAGTAGCCATATATGACAAAACTGACTTTTGAACAAGTGACACAGTGTATAGTATCTTGCATTTGTGATTTCTGTGCACTGAAAAAAGGTAACCTAAAATGTGGTTAAATCTAAAAAAAAAAAAAAATTATATTTAGCATTACAGAATCAATCCAAATATATTAAAGGTTACACAAAGAAAACTAAATTTAAAGGTAAGATCAGGTAGACTAAATAAAAATAAAAAACTATTTGCACCTCACTTCTAATGTTTTATTTATATGACAGCAGAGAAAATCACTTCAAAAGAGAAGTTTACACTGTGCTCTTTTGTCTTCTGTATTGTCTTATTTTGGTATGTCAATTTAGCTTGCATCAAATCATCAAAAGTGATTTGCATTCAAAAATCAAAAAGTCAATCCACTATTTTTGGTAATCATATAGGAGAATTGATTTTTTGATTCTTGAGTGTAAATCACTATTGAGGACTAGAGCAAATCAAGATCTGTTTTTTATAAAAGTGGAGTGATGAGGTTTTAGTATACAAACGTCCATTTTTTCATCTCCCAAAACCTGACTCAAGTACAACCCAACCAGAAAGAGAAATTCAGGTCTGTTCATTTTGCAAGTGCTGATCATAACAAAAGTGGCTTCAGCTTTGAATAGAAATAAATGCAATTCCAAACATAACAAAAATGCACAGCCTTAAAAAACTGACAGAACACCTAAACGTTAGTCCTGATATCTTTAGACTCTTTCAAACTGCAGAGGTTTTGATTGCTCAATTCCACTGGATAACCTTCCTACTAAAATACGGAAAAAAAGAAAGAAAAAAAAATTGATTTACTGAGATTCCAGCACAGATAGTTATAAAATTGATACTTCTTATGTGGTACAGGAACATGTTTTTGTTTGAACATGTGTTTGAAAGTCTTTATCTATCAAATGGTTAAGATTAGAGCAATTGTCTGCCTGACAGGAAACTTATGTTTAAGATTTGTGCTAACAAAAGAAAAGACACATCTGCACTAAAATCAGATGTTTGACAGGTTGTTAGGGAGGCAGAACAATGCAGTCATATGGGATCGTAACCAATAGCTGAAAAACTGAAATAAAACAGCAAGTGACAAAGAAAATTTGTCAATGTGCAAAGCTCTCAGCGAGAAAACAAATTACAATATAAACATGTTATGTGTAACCTTTGTTTAATGGAATGAGGAGTGAGAGAAACACATGTATAGAGATGGAGGTGTGAACAAAAGTGCTAAGTGAAAAGCAGGAAAACTTACATCAATGTAGTTTGCATTGACATAGTCCGAGTTAGGATCAGCCAGGAGGGAATGCATTTTGACACGGTGGCGGTCTTCTGTTTGGGATAAAAAACATTAGAACAATGCTAGTCAGTAATAATATTAATACTAATAATAACAATAACGTGCTACTGTATATGCTATAACTATAACATCCAACTATAATCATTACTGTGAATAACACTTACGACCCAAAAGAGTGTCGTGTCGGCCCTTGGTCTTGTCCTTCTTTTCGTTTATGTCCCAGCCATCGAAAAAACTCTACAGACACAAGCAGAGATATACAAATTAATATAGTGTGTTTGACATCACATCATCTGTACAGCCTACTACCAATAGAAATATATATATTTGTTTTTAAAGAAATACATAATTTATACAGCAATTAAGAATTAAATTGATCAAAATTGACATTAAAGACGTATCATTTTACAACAGATTTCTATTTCAAATAAACATTGCTCTTCTGAACTTTGTATGTGTGTGTGACCCATGTTGGCAAAATGAGTTGCAATGAGCAAATTTTCAAAAGTGAGTTATTGTTATTTTCACATTCTCTATTTAAATGATGTATGATTTGTTGGAATCGGACAAAAAATTACTGAGCTACACCTGTTTGAAGTCAATAGAGTCAGCAAAGTCAATTTTGAGAAGAAAACAATTTTTCTGAAGGGTCCAAAACAAAATCCCCTAGGAACCATACCTTAAAATCCCTTGTAATAACACCAGATTTGACACACACCAAGTTAAAACAAAATATCTATAGGAAAATATATATTCAACTTTTTTTCCCCCATGATACCACAATTGTTTGATAAACATTAATGAAACAGACAACCTATATTAGACCTACCGTACCGCACGGATCTAATAAAATGTTACACATCAAATGTTTTTCCCCAACAGTTAACCAAACGTTCACTTACATAACAGATAATGTGAATACTCGTCAAGAAATTTTTCAAGACATTTTGAAATACTGTAATTACGTGTATTATCGGGATCACGCGCTGTCTGAGGCGTCTTTGTGCGCACGTCTGATCTATCAGTCAGCGTGAATTTGTTTGAAAATCACATTTCATTGGTTCAGACTCATTCCATCAAGAATTTGCGATGAATATTCATAAAGTTGGAATGCGATACCAAAAACGATACCAAACTTGTGCCAGTGGTCGAGAAGCAAGCAGAGGAGAAAAACTGCATTTTTCATGAACAAGGGTTTGGTACACCTCTCAGAAAATGTACAAATAAAGATACTTTTAGATGTTTAATTGCTATTTGGAGCATAGAGACAGAGCGTATTTAGGCCACGCCCACACCGGGGGGGGGGGGGTAAACAATCCAACGCTCTCCATTGACTTTGCATTGCGGGAGGCTGCCTCATTGTCATTTCGGACTTATAACAAAAAACAGAACAATGTCTAAAAGCTGATATGTGACAAGGTGTACAGCAAACAAGCTAAAAAACACAGAAATAAGTTTTTATAAGCTGTCGACCCAAAAAAACGAGCGTTTAAGAAGATAAAAGTGGATACAGGCAATACGAAGTGACGCTTCAGCAGGATGAATGGGTACATTTTGGGATCCTGACACTCAGTATGTCTCAGTATGTGTATGTGTGCAGTAAACATTTTGTCACTGTTAAGTCAAATATCCAAATGTCCGTTTTATATATGATATTTCCTGTCGTTGATTACATTCCGCTCTAGTCGCCGTAGTTATCAGTGTAATATGACCTGTAGCGCTAAGGCCTGAATCCACTTTTTTGTCCTTAAACGCTAGTTCCCATTCAGTCGGTCACGTTCGACGTACGTCGGACGTACCGACGAATTGGGATCACTTCTGGGAGCCCCTATCAGCTTCGAGCTATCTAGAACCGGCCAATGAACAATTGGCGTGCGAGATTTGCATCTCGCGCTCCGCCCCGCGCCGCAGGTATAAACAGGAAGCGAGAGCGAATGCACGCTGTCATTCACTTCGGAGCCACACAGGCATATGAAGGACTCACTCTTCTTCACAGTCGAGTATTTTCGCTGCTATCAAGCAAGAGAGACGAAAGAACCGGAGAATCCAGGAAACGCGTGTTGGAGAGACGGCACATTTCAGTGGGATCCGCGCTGACTCATCGGCTGCCTCTGCAAGCAGAGAAAAACTGCTGTTTTAACAGCAACAGCAAAATCTGTTGGTCTGGTTGGGCGTTTTCCTGCTGAGTACAGGCACGGGCTGCACAACAATCCCGTGCGCTGTCGCGTTTCCCCCTGAGTGCCGTCGCGATGCAACTGTGTCCGGCGACCGCCTCTAACTGGCGCGGTGACCCACGTCTCCCGTCCCGGGCCTGTAAGTTCTCTTCCAGTCTGACTGGGAAGGCTTACAAGCCCTGCGGGCAGGCTGCGTCCGCCTTGCATGGCATGGCGCTGCTTCAGGTCCACCAGGCCCAAGCGCTCCTTGACATGCACGAGGGTAGGCCTGACCCAGAGCTCCTCCGGGAGCTCCGGACGGCGACGGACCTCGCCCTCCGGGCGACGAAAGTCACCGCCCGTTCCATCGGTCAGGCGATGTCCACGCTTGTGGTCCAGGAGCGTCATCTCTGGCTTAACCTGGCTGACATGAGGGAGACCGATAAATATCGGTTCCTGGACTCCCCCATCTCGTCAGCTGGGTTATTCGGCGACGCGGTCGAGAGCTTCGCCCAACAGTTCTCGGCCGCCCAGAAGCAGACGGAGGCGATCAAGCACATCCTGCCCCGGCGGCCCGCTGCTGCCTCCACCCCGCCGCCGGCGGCAGCGCCTCCGACTACTCGTCGCCGAGGACGTCCACCCGCCGCCGCCTCCGCCCCCGCCAAGGCACCGCAGCAGCCTTCCACCAGCCGACGGCGTGGGGCCGGCCGTGGGAAGGATGTCCAGCCCGCTCAGGCCGCTGCCAAGCCAGGTGGCAAGCGTCGTCGCAAGCGACCCTGAGACGGGCCGCCCAGAGATGGAGGAGACTGCTCTGAGGGAGATGGCTGCAGCACCACTCCTTCCCCCGGAGGAGGGCCGGGGGAAAATCTTTTGTTTTTCTATTCCGCCGCTGGCCCCAGTGTCAGCGGCACCCAAAACATCAATAAAAGAGCGGTTTCCAATATCTCTGGGTTCCAAGAGAGCGCGCTTGGCGGTGGTCGACGCTCCCATGCCTCGCCACCCTCAAGTACCTCTCCCTTCGCCAGCAGGGGACACCGGCTGTCGGGACGCACACAAGCGGCCTCCCCACACTCGCACGTCCCCTCCGCGGATGCAGGTAAGTGTTGCACAGCACACTCAGATCCCGCTGCGGGCCGCTCCCAAGCCGTCCGAGCCGGATCCCTGCGTTCCGCCTCGCTGCCCCGCTGCGGGTACGTCTGTGGTGCCGATGGTCCCCCTTGCTCGGAGTCTGGGAGCCTGGCTAGCGCTTCCCAGCCCGTCTCGGTGGCTCATCCGTACCATCAGACTCGGCTATGCGATTCAGTTCGCCCGGCGTCCCCCCAAGTTCAGGGGCGTTCACTTCACGACTGTAGTGGAGGCGAACGCCCCCGTGCTCAGGGCGGAGATCGCTGTCCTACTGGCGAAGGACGCGATAGAGCCGGTCCCTCAAGCCGATATGAGGTCCGGGTTCTACAGCCCGTACTTCATTGTACCCAAGAAAGGCTGCGGGTTACGACCGATCTTGGACCTGCGATTCCTGAACCGGTCCCTTCACAGGCTGCCGTTCACGATGTTAACGCAGAAGCGCATCTTCAGGTGCATCCGTCCCCGAGATTGGTTTGCAGCGATCGACCTGAAGGACGCGTACTTTCATGTCTCGATTCTCCCTCGACACCGGCCCTTTCTGCGCTTCGCGTTCGAGGGACGGGCATATCAGTACCGCGTCTTACCCTTCGGCCTGTCCCTGTCGCCCCGCGTCTTTACGAAGGTTGCGGAGGCGGCCATTGCTCCCATGAGAGAGCATGGCGTTCGCATCCTCAACTACCTCGACGACTGGCTGATTCTTGCCCAGTCGCGAGAGCAGTTGTGCGAACACAGGGACAAGGTGCTCAGTCACCTCAGCCAGTTGGGACTTCGGGTCAACTGGGAGAAGAGCAAACTCTGCCCCACGCAGAGGATCTCTTTTCTCGGTATGGAGATAGACTCGGTCGCCATGACTGCGCGCCTCACCGAGGAGCGCGTCCAGTCGGTGTTGAACTGCCTGAATTCGTTCAAAGGCAGGACAGCGGTTCCACTGAAACATTTTCAGAGGCTCCTGGGGCATATGGCATCCGCAGCCGCAGTAACGCCGCTCGGATTGCTTCATATGAGACCGCTTCAACGCTGGCTACACGATCGAGTCCCGAGATGGGCGTGGCACAGCGGTTCCCTCCGCGTCCAAGTGACTCCGAGGTGCCGCCAAACCTTCGGCCCGTGGTCGGACCCTCTGTTTCTCCGGGCGGGAGTTCCCCTAGAACAAGTGTCCAGGCACTCCGTTGTCTCCACGGATGCCTCATCCACGGGTTGGGGTGCCACGTACAACGGGCTTGCAGTTTCGGGTCTGTGGACGGGGCCTCAACTGCAATGGCATATCAATTGCCTCGAGTTGTTAGCAGTTCGTCTTGCACTCAGCCGCTTCAAAGTGCCGCTCAGAGGCAAGCACGTTCTGGTCCGGACGGACAACACTGCGGCCGTAGCGTACATCAACAAACAGGGTGGTCTACGCTCCCGTCGCATGTCGCAACTCGCCCGCCATCTCCTCTTATGGAGTCAGAAGCATCTGAGGTCGCTTCGTGCCGTTCACATTCCGGGCCTGCTCAATCGTGCGGCCGACGAGCTGTCACGTCAGCAGGTACTTCCGGGAGAATGGCGACTCCATCCCCAGGCGGTCCAGCTAATCTGGAGTCGTTTCGGGGCCGCACAGGTAGACCTGTTTGCCTCCCCAGAGACGACCCACTGTCAGTGGTTTTATTCCTTGACCGAGGGGACCCTCGGGTCGGATGCCCTGGCCCACAGCTGGCCCCGGGAAGAACGCAAGTATGCGTTTCCCCCAGTGAGCCTTCTTGCGCAGACTCTGTGCAAAGTCAGGGAGGACGAGGAGCAGGTCCTGTTGGTCGCTCCGTATTGGCCCAACCGGACTTGGTTCCCGGAACTAGTGCTCCTTGCGACAGCACCTCCCTGGCCCATTCCTCTGAGACAGGACCTCCTGACTCAGAGACGGGGCACCCTATGGCACCCGCGTCCAGACCTCTGGAAACTCCATGTTTGGTCCCTGGACGGGACGCGGAGGTTCTAGGTGACCTACCGCAAGCGGTAGTTGACACCATTACTTCCGCTAGAGCCCCCTCTACGAGGCGCCTCTATGCGTTGAAGTGGAACCTGTTCGTCGACTGGTGCTCTTCTCGCCGAGAAGACCCCCGAAGATGTTCGGTCGCATCTGTGCTTACCTTTCTACAGGATGGGTTGGAGCGAAGGCTGTCTCCCTCCACCCTCAAAGTCTATGTCGCCGCTATCGCCGCTAATCATGAGCTCGTAGATGCAAAATCTCTAGGTAAGCACGATCTGATCGTCAGGTTCCTTAGGGGAGCGAGGAGATTAAATCCACCTCGTCCTCCCTCCATACCCTCTTGGGACTTAACTCTGGTGCTAACTGCGCTACAGAGAGAACCCTTTGAGCCTCTGCAGTCAGCTGAGTTGAAAGTTCTGTCGTTAAAGACAATACTCCTGACTGCGTTGGCCTCCATCAAGAGGGTAGGGGACCTGCAGGCATTTTCGGTCGACGAATCGTGCCTGGAATTCGGGCCCGGTAACTCTCATGTGATCATGAGACCCCGGCCTGGATACGTGCCCAAGGTTCCCACTACTCCCTTCCGGGACCAAGTGGTGAGCCTGCAAGCGCTGCCTTCGGAGGAGGCAGACCCAGCCCTAGCTTTTCTCTGTCCCGTCCGTGCTCTCCGGACTTACGTGGATAGAACGCAAAGCTTCAGGACCTCAGAACAGCTCTTCGTCTGTTACGGAGGACAGCAGAAGGGAAAGGCTGTCTCCAAGCAGAGGATGGCCCACTGGATAGTGGATGCCATCGTCTTGGCTTATCAGTCCCAAGACGTGCCCTGCCCGCTCGGGTTAAGAGCCCACTCCACTAGGGGTGTTGCCTCTTCCTGGGCGCTGGCTCGTGGCGCCTCGCTGACAGATATTTGTAGAGCTGCGGGCTGGGCGACACCTAACACGTTCGCTAGATTCTATAGCCTCCGTGTAGAGCCGGTGTCTTCCTGTGTGCTCACTTCCCATAGTCAGTAACACCGAAGTACCCGTTCTAGTGTCGGCTTGCTGCGCCATTCCCTCCCCTATGGTACGGATGCGTGCGCTTTTCTGCTCCAGTCGAGTTCCCCGGAACGGCGAACCCTGTTGAGTCCTCCGCAACCCGCGGCAGTCGGACGTGGCGGAGCGTTCGACGCCAGGTCTAACACTCGTATGTATTGGTGGAACTTGTGTTAGGCTGGGTTCCGTATGTAGTGACCCCCACGGCGGTCCCATATGTGTATTCTTCCACGGTACGGCTCCCTACGGCGAGCCCGTGTCTTTCCCTCGGCAGAGCTCCTCTGCCGTCTCAGGTACGTGTTGTCTCCCTCCTAATTGGCCGGGGCCACCCCTGAGACTTCCGTATGTTGTGCTGCCCACGGCCAGCCCATACGTGTATTCTCCACATGTTAACTCCCTCTGGGCATGATGTGGCTTCCGCAGCTGCCTTCACAGGCACGCTTTCCCAGCGTTATCCAATACAGTCAGCTGAATGGGTCTTGCGGAACAGCAGCTTTGGCTCTCCTTGCGTGAACCTACCCGCCCGCATCAGATCGGGGTCTGTGGGGCTCTCGCTGGGCGCTGGAAGTGGTAGTAACTATGGCGTTTTCCATAGGGGATCCCAATTCGTCGGTACGTCCGACGTACGTCGAACGTGACCGACTGAATGGGAACGTCTCGGTTACGTATGGTAACCCTCGTTCCCTGAAGGAGGGAACGGAGACGTACGTCCCGTCGCCACAGTTGCTGTACCATCACTGCAGGTCGAGCCACTACGTGTGGCTCCTCAGTGAAAAACAGCGTGCATTCGCTCTCGCTTCCTGTTTATACCCGCGGCGCGGGGCGGAGCGGAGCGGAGCGCGAGATGCAAATCTCGCACGCCAATTGTTCATTGGCCGGTTCTAGATAGCTCGAAGCTGATAGGGGCTCCCAGAAGTGATCCCAATTCGTCGGTACGTCCGACGTACGTCTCCGTTCCCTCCTTCAGGGAACGAGGGTTACCATACGTAACCGAGACGTTTTTTGGGTCAACAGCTTATAAAAACGTCTGGGTTTTTGATTCTGGGTTTTGTTTAGCTTGTTTGCAGTTCACTTTGTCACATATCAGCTTTTATACATTGTTCAGTTTTTTGTAATAAGTCCGAAATGACAAGGAGGCCGCCTCCCGCAATGCAAAGTCAATGGAGACGGTTTGATTGTTTTTCCCCCCGGTGGGCGTGGCCTTCAGATTATGACGCGTGTCGCTCTGTCTCTATTGGGATCGCTAGACGAGTAGGGTTGGGTATCGTTTGGATTTTTTACGGTACGGGTGCCAAACCCATACTTTTAAAACAGTACCGGTACCTAAACGGTGCCTGAACGATACTTAAAAAAAAAAAAAACGACGGTAGATGACATTAAAGAATGGCTTTTTATTGAGAAAAAAATATTAAAAAATATTTAAATTGAACAATTTATTAAAAGTTTAAAGTATACTAAAATATGTAAATATAAATAGATTTACTAAAACACAATTTACTAAAAATAATTCACAGTAAAACCTAACCCAACTACAATAGGCCTAGTTGAACACTAAATAACAGTTAAGGCCTTTGCACACTGAGTACGAAATTCGCATGCGAAATTTTCGCACGTCAAAAAATAAATTCGACCTCACGTTATGTCAATTACGCTTGCACACTGCCTCCGAAACGTTCGTCCGTTAAAAAAAAAATCGGAACAGGTTCGATTTTCTGCGTTTTTCGCATCCGTTTTTCCATCTACAGTTCTGATGCCCAACCTAAAACTGCTGGCAATGCTGGTGAATGAATCGCCAGTGCTCAGATACCTACAATTATATATACAAATATTATTGTATCAAAAATACTACAATATCACACAGCTATAATTATAGCACACCAACTCACTGTAAACCGTGTGTGTGTGCGCGTGCGAGCGGATCCTAGACATACTGCCAGTCTCTCAGGACTGGAAATTGGTGGTCTTCTTTTTAATATGTGGCTCCAGTATCGCTAGCAAAGCATCAAACGGAGCCACTGACATTCAACTTTGAATCGGTCTGGATAATCCCGCAGCTCCTTGATAAAGTGGAAGACGGCATTTTGTGTTGTTTTGCGTTTTTTTTCATAACGCATTCATAAATACGCATCGGACTCAGTGTGCAAGGTCTCTGTGCGTGACGAATTTTTCGGATCACGAATACGAAAAAACGCATGCGAGAAATTCGTATGGGATCAGTTTCCCGCCAAATTTATTGCAGTCACGCATAAAAAAATTATAAGCATGAATCAAAATTTTAAAAGCACATGTAAAAATATAACGCACAAAACTGAAAAATCAATGCAAAGTTAACCAGAATCACAAACAACGCAGTCACGGAAATAAAAATAATAAGCGTAAATCAAATATTTAAACAAGTTTAAAATTATATTGCTCAAAACTGAATCATGAATTCCAAATTTTCCGAATCGCTCACAAAATCATGTTTTCTGCTCTTATTTAAAATTTTTGCATGTCCGCGCTGTTTTCTCCTTTGCTCTTGTTTCCACATTCTCTGCTTGCGGTTTCAAATGTTGCAGTTCAAGTTTCATGTAAATTAGGGGCGGGTCTTAGCAACACCATTGGTCCACTAGCTCTAGATTGACAGCTCATCCTCAAGCCAATCAATTGAAGAGGGAAGTTTACGTCACTCCAATGCGACTCATGCATGCCGCAGTTCAGCCAGCCACTGTTGAGCTACGAGTAACGCGTTCTATATCTGCAAGGAAATACATTATTGTATTGTTATGAATATAATCTTAGGACTCTATTCTTTTTATGATAGACGTTTTAGGGGGGTTTCCTCACAATTAAAGCAGTAAAATGAACATTATCACTTACTGACGCTTGACTGGCCATCCAGCAGCCGCTTTTGAGCTAGTAGCCTATAATGCGTTCTCTATCACCAGTGGTGGAAGTAGGCCTAATAGGCTACAAATAACCAGAGACATATTGACTTTAGTAAAAGTAGAAGTACACAATGACAACCCTACTTAAGTAAAAGAGTACCTGATTTGAAATGTACTTCATGAGAATTAAAAGTAGTTGCATGACAATTTATTCTATTAATGTCTATTCTAATAATTTAAAAAAGTTTAATTAATTTAGTTTTGGGTTAATGTAATTGTGCTTACCATCTGTAGCCCAGTTTGCGTAAAAAGAGTGGTCATTTTCCTCCAAAGGGGAGAGTGACTTTCTGAAGATTTCTTTCATTTCTGAAGCTCATTCTGCTCGCAGCACCCTAAACCCAGAAAGCCCTTTGTGACATGCACTGGTTCGAATATAGGCTATCTGAAATAAGTAGCTAGGACTGCTTCCAACGAAAAAAAAAAAGCCTATTCGTTCATTTAGGCCGTTGTTCACACAGCGCTGGCGCCTCCATGTCATTGTCGGCTTACTCTGCTATATTTGCTTATTGTTTATTAAATCCAGGCAAATGGTTGATAAAACATTGATTAAAATTAAGATACAATTTATTTAAAACGAAATTCACTGAAAAGAAAACAAAACTTGTTGTCAAAATCAGTTCTGACACATTGCGCATCTTATCCTGTTCACTTTCATAATCAACGTAGATTAAATAAATAAAAAAACATTATAATATTTGAACATATGAAATTAAATACGTGTTTTAATTGGCTACGGGTTCTCGTTGTGCTTCGTCGAGTTTTGATGTGTTTTATAGATGCGATAATGTTTCTTATTCATATGTGGTTACATTCCACCACTGGCTGTGAAAAAATATTTCTTTGGAATGAGAGTGGCACTAACCAACTATTTGGGGTCATGATTAACCTCTCTAAAATGTTGATTGTGTAAATTTATATATTTAATAATATATTCATGATTGTAAACAAATATATTTCCTTGCACAAACATTGGGCCTTAGAGATCCGCGGCATCGCCGCGGACTCCGCGGATCGGGCGGATGACGTGACGAAAAATTTTATTTTAATATTTTAAATTCGGACGGGTGGTTCAACCATTCAAATTAATAAAAAAATATATATATATATAGGTTTACATTGTTAAATATTGTTGCAGCGCCTGGTAGGCCACTAAGCAAACCTGCGAGGAGCCCAGCTGTCAGTATGGAGGCCTAAACATCTCGAACATACTGCCTGCTTTGTTTCGATATTAGTTATATCTTAAAACAGCCAGTCATTGTAGTATCTCGGGGAATAGCCATTTAAAAGAGAGAACGCAATAGCTACACTTCTACCAATTCAATAACATCCACAGCAGAAAACGAAGAAATAGTCGGAAAACTTTGCCCATTAATTAGACATGTAAGGCAAGCAGGCAAGTTTTGGAGTTGTTATGGACAATAAAAAATGTGAACATGCGTTGCACAGTTGTGCGGTGGACTTTCAGCGAACGAATAGAGTCTGTTTTTCTTTAATATCGAGGCTCTATAGTTTGTTTCTTGTATGATTGTTAGGCCAAGACGCGCTCTCTTCCCATGCAGTCAAAATAACGGTTTAATTTCTTCAGGCTCGTCCTAGTTGTCACCCTGACATGACAGTGCATGTTAATTAGCCTATAATGTGAATTACTTGTTTATTTTATTCTTTTTGGAATAGGCATTAATTGGTAGTAGGATAAATAGCAGCATGTTGAAATTATGTGCCAAATTGCGTTTTTTATTACTATGATAAAATTGTACAGTAGCCTATTCAGGTAACGTCAGGTTTGCCGATGTGCGTTTTATTTATGGTGTTTATTTATTTTTGTCCCTGTGCGCCGATCGGTTCCCTGCTGATATTCTGGGGTAGGCTACAATATAGGCTAATCATAGCCAATATAGGCTAGCAGGAGCACGGCAAGTGGAGGTGCTGCAAATTTGAGTTAATTTACATGTATTCATTTTTAGCATTTAGTAATTTATTTGTACACTTTAAGTGGCCATTAAAAAAAGGCTTAATATTTATATGTTGAATTATGTTTTTAAAACATACATGAGGCCATATTGTGACCGTTGCGGTGTGCATATAGAGAATGCGTAGAGCAGTAATATTTCCTCCAGAGTGAGAGCGCCTTTCTGAAGATTCCGTTCATTTCTAAAGTTCACGCCTTGTGTCATGCTGGTTCCAATATATGCCTATCTGAAATAAATAGCTAGGGCTGCCCCCAGCTAAAGTTTTTTTTCCCTGTTTATTTAAGCGCTGGTGCCTCCATGCCGTTGTCTGCTATATTTGCTTATTATTTATTAAATCCTCGAAATTGGTTGACAAAACATTGATTAAAATTAAGCTACAATTTATACAAAACGAACTAATTTCTGACCCCCATGTCTTCTTACATATATAATAATCACATTTCATAATCAACGTAGGCTAAATGAAATGAAAAAATAACATTATAATATTTAAACATATGAAACTAAACAAGTAAATAGGCTACAGTAGCCTACAAAGAAATGTCATGTTGGAGCGGGATTTGAGCGCACGCCGTTTTACCGGTGAGCGGTTCATGAGCTCCTTTAGTCAAATGCTCTATAGGCTAAGGTAGGCAGGTTTTTTGCGTTAATTTTCATTTCCTGTCGCTGTGCAGGCTCTTTTATTGTATATGACAGTGTAAACAGCTCAATAACTATTTTAGTTAAAGGTTTAATGTAGGCCAGTCCATTGCATTACGATTGCTCGCGTCAGCATCGCCTTGCATCGCCCAACAAGGCTTTCTACAATCAGCGGATGGCGGGCAGGTGCGGCTTTGAACATTGGTCAAAAAACGTTGGGGCCGACGGATTCATAGCTGTCAACATTGAACTTTGAAAATAAGGGAGATTTCCCGGAATCCATCCACAAAATAAGGGATTTTTTTTACACGATTCTTACCCACAAACTTAAAAAAAAAGAGTTTAAAGAGTTTATAACTACACAAAATATTTTGATTTTGGCGTCAGCGTCCTGATCCATCATTGCACATCACACTCATCTACTCTACTCTCCTTGAAGTTTACTTCCCGCTACTTTTTCCCTCTTTCTCCCGCCTGCGGCTGCAACTGTCTTCTTCTTCTTCGATAGTAGCCTAAGCCAGTGTTTCCCAACCTTTTTTCAGTCATTTTATCATACGTTACGCTAGGGGTATAACGGTACAGATTGCTCACGGTTCGGTTTGTATCACGGTTTTAGGTTGACCGTTTCGGTACTGTTCAGTATTTGCTATGTTCAGGGAAAAAAGGACTACTGTAAAATAAAAAAAAGAAAATAATAAGAACAAATCATTTATATACAAGCAGCAGCACAAATAAATACTATTGAGCAAATATACTAATAAAATAAACTATGCTTTTCAGGTTTTTCAGGTACATCTAACATTAGTTTTCAGGAACAGAAATTGATCAAATGTAAAATAACATTGCATATTTGACTGTTTAAATTAAAGATTAATTCTATTAAACTTAAAAAAGCTATTCAATCAAGAGCAGTGAGTGATGCCCTTGTCTTTTGTTTGACATTAAACAGACAGCAGTAAAGGCTACTGCCCCTTTAAGACCTCAGATATGCGTTGTCTTTTCTGGACTGTATAAAGCTTACTTAAGCCATATACAGACTATGTCTGCTAGAATACTCATCAATATGGACATGTTGACATACTTTTTGCGTGAATTTGTCCGTTCAAGAGCAAGACTTGAAAGAGAACTCAATATTTGCGCGCTGAGAGACGTGTGCGCGCTCTCGGATGAGTGCACAGACACATTTTCTCACAGTGCGCGCGACTTCTCATTCGCGTCTTCTGGCACTAAACCAGATAGTTGCGTGTTCTGAGTTAAAACAATCAGAACGTAAAAATACGGGATATTTTACGGGAAAATACTAAAACGGGAAGACAGCGGGAAAAGAGCTAAAATACGTGAGAAACCCGGAAAAAACGGGAGGGTTGACAGCTATGCGGATTTTGTGATGCGGTTGCGGATAAAATAAAAGCCCATCCGTGCATCTCTGGGCCTATAGTGAACGTGTTTCGCTCACAGCCAAGCGTCAGTATGCACCCAGTCGTGATCATGTACATTTTACTGCTTTAATTGTGAGGAAACCCCCCTAAAACGTCTATCATACAAAAGAATAGAGTCCTAAAATTATATTCATAACAATACAATAATGTATTTCCTTGCAGATATAGAACGCGTTACTCGTAGCTCAACAGCGGCTGGCTGAACTGCGGCATGCATGAGTCGCATTGGAGTGACGTAAACTTCCCTCTTCAATTGATTGGCTTGAGGATGAGCTGTCAATCTAGAGCTAGTGGACCAATGGTGTTGCTAAGACCCGCCCCTAATTTACATGAAACTTGAACTGCAACATTTGAAACCGCAAGCAGAGAATGTGGAAACAAGAGCAAAGGAGAAAACAGCGCGGACATGCAAAAAATTTAAATAAGAGCAGAAAACATGATTTTGTGAGCGATTCGGAAAATTTGGAATTCATGATTCAGTTTTGAGCAATATAATTTTAAACTTGTTTAAATATTTGATTTACGCTTATCATTTTTATTTCTGTGACTGCGTTGTTTGTGATTCTGGTTAACTTTGCATTGATTTTTCAGTTTTGTGCGTTATATTTTTACATGTGCTTTTAAAATTTTGATTCATGCTTATTATTTTTTTATGCGTGACTGCAATAAATTTGGCGGGAAACTGATCCCATAAATTCGGACTCAGTGTGCAAAGGCCTTTACAGTACTAATAACAGCAAAGTAGTTGGTATTGTATGCTACAAACCAGCTTCAAGGTTTAGCTTTATTTTGAAATATGAACATATTCTCTGGCTAAATATTTTAGAAAGCATCGCCTTATTGTTTCCATTGCGACGCGTCATGCTTCTCACATGACACAGCAGCTGCAATAGTGCTGTATGACAGCTGTATCAGTTTTTTCTTTTTAATTCAAAATATTCACAAACTTGTTAACTATGTCATGAACTATCTGATAGTCTGATTTTCAAATATGTGTGAGTGAATGTGTGTTAGTTGATCTATAATGCGCGATGGGCGCCGCCATGTTACTTTGCGCCTCAGAGAATCGAATCTGTTGGATTTACATCACATAAATTCATCCTCGCCTCACGAAATAAATGAAAGTAAGTGCCCGCTGAACTGGGAGAAGAATAGAGTAAACTATGTAATCTGTTAATGTGTAACCCTATAGACGAGGGCTTAATGAACTCATTTTTGTGAAAACCTCAAATTCGACCAAAATTGACATTTTTCACAGTTTTGGCTGTAGCTCGTAATTAGCCTGGATTGGGCCTGGATTTATTTTCCAAGAGGACAATGACCCGAAAAACATTCTTCCACAGAGGGTATCTGCTTAAATATTGAAAATGATGGACTGGCCCCCTAGAAGTTCGGACCTCAACCCCATCGAGTACATTTTGGGCAAGTTGCAAAAAAAACTGGACAGATCTATTGTACATTCAAAGGAAAGCCCTTGGCTTCAGTTGCAGAAGGCATGGGATAACATTAGTGTTGAAGTACTCAGAAGAAATATATTGACACTATGCCAGAGAGATGTGCTGCTAATTGCTGCAAAAGGTGGACATACCAAATATTAATGTGGATAAGTGGATAAAAACTGTACGACTCACTTCATTTGATATTTGATGTGCTCAGAGCAACCATCTGCATGTTTCATGAACATTATGAAATGAAATCATGTTTTGGAGGCAAAAAAATATCTTCAGATCTGTCAGGTGTTCTAATAATAATTTGACACCACTATATATACAGTATATACTGTATGTATATCACTAAAATAATGCAATAAACATAAATGCACATAACTGATAAGAAAAAAAAAAAAGGTAATTTCATTGAAAAATCATTTAATGTGAGCTGCCAAAAAGAATTCTGGGAATGTCAATATCAGTTTTTTTTTGTAAACTTACATGAAATGTGAAACGGAATTAGTTTTTACAGTCTTTCATGTTTTTTTAAAGCAGCGGCTATTTGCACTAAGCAATAGATATTTACACCAAGTGTTAATAGCAACTAGATTCTATTTACACAAAGTGAAAATAACATATTTTCTTAGCGATGGATGATATTTACACTAAGTGCAAATAGTGATAGATGCCATTTACTAAGTGAAATAGCATACTTAGTGAAAACAGTAATATATTCTATTTACACCATATAAAAGTAGCAGTTCTTTGCAATATGTGTAAATAGTAATTACATGCAATTTATACTTTATTTTGACAGATACATACTATTTGCACCTCAGTATTGTTGTACATTCACAGGATGCAATGATAACAGAGAATTATTAAAATTATTAAATGGATGCCGCCTTAATGGGACAATAAAAGCCCTCCCTACACATATCCCTAACGTTAGGCACTTTATTTCCACATTTAGAACATTATCTTAATTTTTATTGAAAGCAAATGCCTTTCCGATGTGATTTGTGATGAGAAAAGGGATAAGAGTGAGCTGAGCTCTGCAAAAGGCGATTCGAACCCCGGTTGATCTGTCAAAACAAAGTTCCTTAAGCCTTTTGCTTTACTGATTGCACCACCGAAGATGTTGAAATACGAGCGTTTTTTATGTTGTTTGGCCCACCAGGCATTGTTAGGCAGAGCTAGTGCGAATAGCACTTGCCAACAAGGCACGCTATTTGCACTTGGTGTGAATAGACACTCCGTATTTTTTAAATGGATACATGTATTAACATTCATGGCAGCGTGTTTTTCATCATATGATGATTAAACTATAAAGAATATAACTTTATAACTGCATCCTATACAACCTAGCACTCCCTAGCACTAGCACTCTCCAAGCTGGCCAAATGCAAATTGCGCTAAATTTGGGACTGTTTGTGGCATTACCTCATTTGCATAATTCCTTTAGTGAAGCTGGTAGAACAACACAGACAACACATGCAAATGAATGAAGCTATCAGTGTGCAAATCATTCTTAATGAATGCTTTCTTCTTCATCCTTTGGGGTCTTGATTTAATATTGTACAGCACATATTTAACAGCACCCATTGTGAGATGGGCACCAGATATAGCTTTGCATCCCTTTCACATTTGCAGGTACTGTTTAGTCATTTATTTATAATTTTATAACACATTTAACTTTCTTTCGTGTAAGAAAAGCATTGTACTTTCTCAGTGTCAAACTCAAGAAAAGCAAGTAGCTGACAGTTTTTCAGTACCTTCTGTTTGTGCATGCATGTACAGAGAAAGCTGTGAGCCCTGCCAACCTACTCCAACTGTCTAAGTGTTTTCTAATGTCGCATATTTTTTGAGCTAATGTGTGACAGATGTTTAGCACACATTCCACCCGAAAGCAGGTGAAGCGTAGCACCTGGCAATTACATCTAAATGACTGTAATTTAAAAAAGGACCCCACGAAATAAGTGCAAGTCACGTTTTCCCACTCGTCCATTAAGTCCCCTTCGCACTCGCTTTTTATCAAGTCAGATGCAGTTTACGAACCAGATGCATAATCAGGAGGCTGATGTTAATTTCTCATTGGGCACAGCACTTTTTTTCTCTGAGTGTGTAAGAGCTTTCCTTTGTTCTAAAACAACAAATGAAGATGGAGGCAGAAGTAAGAGAGAATGTAATTATACATATATTATCATTTATATCGTAAAAATATATAGTGTTGAAAAAAAAGAAAGAAATCTGCTTAATTTAAGGTAAAAAACAAAGGTAGCTGTGGCTGCCAAAACTTTACCGTAAAAAATATGGTAGCAACATACAGACAATTTTACAAAATGAACTTCAATTTACAGTGAAAAACGTATATTCATTAACTAAAATAATGTTAATATAGCAAATTTCAAAAATATGTCTTTTAGATAAGTCTATATAGATATAGAATATACTGACAACCACCTTAAAATCACAGGTGGTAAAGAGAAAACTATGATGAATCAATGCTCATCACAAGTAACTTTTCCATAAGATGAGGTATTAAAGGGATGTGTCACAGCTGCCAGTCACAGCAGTGAAAAATAAGCAATTTCCTCAGTCACTTTAATTTCTGTTTCTGTTATAATGTGTACATATTACAGGTTACACATTACTAAAAAATCTACCCACTACGTTATAGAATCTATATGTGCAGAGTTCAGGGAGACACTACTGTAACGGAGGTGCTTCTGTAGGCAAACAGAGTTGGGAATGTGTCTGCAGTGTCTGCTGTGTCTGATGGTCTTAGTTTGGATTGCCTGCCAGAAGGAAGCTGTTAGAACAAGCAGTGACCAGTGTTTCTTTTAACATTTTTTTAGCAGAGCAAAACAAGACACGATTACACTTTCAGTCTCTGAAGAATTGTATGAGACAAGGTTGTATTTGAGGAATTACATGCATTGATGTGCTTTCTGACAGAAGTAATGTTCTTTTATATCACATCTGAGAGTGAGATGAGAAGAAGAATTTGCAGAATTAGTCTGACTGTATAATCTCTGATCCCCTCGGAGCGGTGTGCAGGGGTGTGTTTCCTGAAATCAATGATGTTTTCAAAAGTCGTAGGACATTTTCAGACCTATAGACAGGGCTTGATATTAACTTTTTTGCTGACCAGCCACTGTGGCTAGTGGTTTTCCAAAGCTACTAGCCATTGGCCACAATTTCCAAGATACCATGGGAAAAACTACCATTTAGCATTTTTTACATTATCTCATAATTTGGCAGCAGGTATATTAGGCTTCTGTCACTTTAAAACCTGACGCATGGATCCATTATACTGTTATACATGCATTTTCTTTCTCAACTCTGTTAACGTTCACTTAAAACATAACCGACTTGTGCTTACGTGAATACTTGCCATTTTGACATTATTTTGTATGTACTTGACTGTTTAAGGCAGTGAAAATGAAGACAAAATAGTTTTATGTGTGCGCACTTTGGATGTGAGCACAAAATCTGTGGGAATGGGTAAAATAATGCGCAATGCACGCAATCCCACGCCAAAATTCAAGCCCTGTAACACCAACAATATTCATCCGGCGCAAATGAAACAAATGAGTGAGAGGACGCGGGTTTGTGTTGTGTCAACTCACTGTCGGAGAGATGAGAGAGCAAGAAAGCACAGCTGGTATCATGTATCTGTTTTGCAGAACATTTGTATTGGAAGCATTTCAGTATCGATATGTATAAAAAAAATCGATATTTTTGACAAGACTGCACTGCATTACAGACAACTGCTGAAATCCACTCGCATTTGATGGGTTGGCGGGTGTTAATGTCAAGCCCTGCCTATCATTTACTTCGTTCTGAAACAGGGACTTACATTGTTACAATGTTGCATTTTCTTCTTGGATTGCTTTAACAAGGCAACATTTCAGCGTATGCTACCAAACAGTCACATGTGAGTAAATATGTCCTCTCATTGGTCAGAACTGTTTATGTTCCAGATTTCCACTCATAGTGTCATCCAATTAAGATGGATTGACAAGCTCACTCCGTGGGCTTGTTGTGGCTTTATCTGTAGTCGGTGTTACATCGATTTTAGAATGTATGTAAGCTTTCATTCCCACTGTAACTGTGCTGCAAATCAAAAGTTTGGAATAATTACAAATTTTTTGTATGTTTTTGAAAAAAGTCTCTTATGACTTGAATTTATGAGCTAAATTTTTAGCAGCCATTATGCCTATGTCTTCAGTGTCACACAATCCATCAGAAATCATTCAGTAATCCTTCAGAACATATTGTCTCTAATTTGCCAGAAAGACATTCATGCCCAAGAGTAAGAGACAGTAAAAGATATGGGATGGTCGTATAAATATTATGTGCTTCTTTTAGATCCAGATGTTGCATGACAAAGCTTAAGGCCATTTTCACAACATCACTGACTGATTTACTGGACTCTTTAGAAAACTGCTGTGGATCCAAATAAGCAAAAGAGGCTGATTTCAGATATGTACAAAGCATTAAAATGAGTGTAGCAGGAGTGTAATCACTGAGACCCCCCACACACACACACCCCACAGTTTTGCACTGTACACTGATTGGTCTGTGAAGATATTTAGGTCTATTGATGTATTTGTCAGTCATACAAATAATATGTATTTTGGTATATTGTATTTTGTTTTTAAAAGGGGACCTATCATGCCCCTTTTTACAAGATCTAATAAAAGTTTCTGGTGTCCGCAGAATGTGTCTGTGAAGTTTCAGCTCAAAATACCCCACAGAATATTTATTATAGCATGTCAAATTTGGATGTGAGCAAAAACACGCAGTTTCGTGTGTTACACATTTTAATGCAAATGAGCTGCTGCTCTACACTCCCTTTCCAGAAGAGGGCAAAGCCTTTACAGCTCATGCTTTGGATACGCTGGCAACAACAAAACTGGAGAACCTCAGGCAGTCAAATGTCAGAAATTGCCAGTAGTGATTTTCAGCCTTATATGTTTGAACCGGAGTCGGATGCAGATTATGGAAGATGTTACTTTAGTTTTAGAATGCAACAGGTTTCAAATGTTAATGAATGGTTGATTGATGAATTTATTTAGTTGTTGTGGAGTTAACTTTATTCAACTTAGCACTATTAGCCTGTTCCATCATGATCATCTATAAACTGTTTTACAGGTGCTCATGTGGGAACTGTAGAAAGATGTCTACAGAGACAGAGAATATATGCTGAGTCTGCTGCATTTTGTTTAATTATGGTTATAATTTATATAATCATCTTTATCCACATTAGCTGTGCGATAATTGTTCTGGATATCAAGTTTGAGCATGACCAGTTGGTATCAACCCATCTTTCAGAATCAATTTTTACGTAAATCCAGCTTTGAACTTACCCTTGTTTGTCAAGCAGTCCGTAAAATGATTTGCACAAATATAAAGACTTTCCCTAATTTCTAACATTTCGTTCATAAATGAAATTCATCCACTGTGTCCTCAGTGGCTCAGATGCCTGGAATCTCTGGAGACTCAAAACAGAACATTAGCAATTTTTATGTGGCACAGACATTATATCAATAAGTGCTATAACGCGGATATAAACATGGTGGACTAATGTGTGGCTCACACAGGGCAGGATCTATGCTAATAGGGCAGATCGTCACCAGCCATGGGTGGGGCTTGTCCGTACTGAAATCTGACAGCGTATTTTCTGACACTTCTTCTGATTTATGGGGATTATAAAAAAAGAGTGGGTGGAATTTTACCATCATAGGCTGGTTGTTTTCACACACTGTTCAAACACCATGCAAAAGTGAATTTTGTATAATATGTCCCCTTTAAATGTAGTTGGAGATACTGGTGCCTCTTAACCCATTTGTGCCCACATTTTTCTGAATGGTTTCATGCATATAGTCATGTTAATAGTGTCCTATGTGAAGATGTTCTGCATTTATTTTCCCCAGGTATTAATTTTTTTTCTTGAAAATCGTATTTGAATGTGCGGCAACTATAGTTGCCGGTGGGCAAATTTGTTGTATGCACCCCTTCAATGTCAAATTTGACTAGGATGAGAACATTTGGCATCTAACTCAAAATAACTGCTTTCATCAGATCAATCTTTATTCACAAACAAATTTATTAAGTATAAAAGTCGAAGAACATTCGATGCAAACTCAAAAAAGCTGCATCTATCTTATAATCTGTTGAATATGAAAAAACAACAAACAACAAATATCTTAAAACAACAACAAAAGTCTTAAAGTGGTGGAACATAGAGCAGAACAAAGTGCAGCCATTAAGTTGCCCTTACAGGGCATTGTGTATCAAAAAGTTAAATGAAAATAAATTAATATAATGACGAAAAAATTACATCTATACAACATAAATAAATTAGCCTGACAAGTCAGACCCACATCAAGATGTTGGGTCTGGAAACTCACCATTGACAGGGCTCAATCCGAGGGGCGGGATAAACGGTTGTCTTTCAAATTCCCTTCGCATACAATTGGATAGCGTCATAAGCGCCACAACCAACCAGAGCGAAGAAGAAGGTGAAGCCGAGCTAACGTTAGTTGATAGACTTTCGCCGTATCCGGTAGGCAAAACTTCGAATATATCTTCTTTTCTTAAGAATGACTTCACTGCCGTTCTTTGTTCTTTTCTCAAAGAAAAGCTCAACTCCAAGTCTTCCAGAGTCGCGGCCAAAGCCGATTCAAAAGACCGCTGTTCATCAGCTTTGTTTACGAGTAGCACGCAGAACCTCTGCAACTGAGACTGACAAATTGATGTATTTGTCAGTCATACAAATAATATGTATTTTTGTATATTGTATATTGTTTTTAAAAGGGGACCTATCATGCCCCTTTTTACAAGATCTAATAAAAGTCTCTGGTGTCCGCAGAATGTGTCTGTGAAGTTTCAGCTCAAAATACCCCACAGAATATTTATTATAGCATGTCAAATTTGGATGTGAGCAAAAACACGCAGTTGTATTTTTGTATATTGTATATTGTTTTTAAAAGGGGACCTTATGTTAAGCCCGCCCACCGACTCTACACACGCTGTGATTGGCCTGACCAGAGTTTGTTTTTTCCAGCTCTCAGGTCTACCGAGAGTTGCTAGACTACACTCGCGTCAAAATAAAATTTCTGCCGCTAGGGTGCGTCTAGATTTCTAGGCTATAAATAAATAAATAGTCCCATAGTATTCAATGGCTGACTGTAGTAGGTGATTTCATATAATAGTGTAAATGTAAACTCATTACTTGTCTGAATTTACACATTATAATGGAATCGTAAGCTACTAGTCATAAAATGAATTAGGGTGCTTGACCGATTAGAATGAAACGCATCCATTCCAAACTGGATGAAGGGTCCTCGATATTTTGGCCCTTACACGACACAATATCATAAAATATGAGATTTTTCCCTATCAAATTAAGGTCTACTGTACAGTAGAGATGTCAGTTAAAGGGTTAAGTTATGTTTTAGGTGGGATATTATGAAAGCAAAAAGCCCTAAACAAGACCAAAAATCTTGATTTATGAACCTGTTAACACAGTATACCCCATTTCCCCATTATATCTACTTACAAGTCATTATATCCTTTATTTGGTTGTTTTCTTGCGTGTCATTTAGATATAAAACATGGATACTATCTAGAAAAATACTTACAAAAGGAAAATGACAACTATACACTGCGGCAACTATAGTTGCCGGTGGGCTTAAATGGGTTAACAGTTTAGTTCACTTAAATTATTTTCTTTTACCTCAAGGCCACTAAAATATCTTGTAGAAGGTGAGACACTAGTCCTTTAAATTTTTGGTTTCAATTGTCCAAAAAGTGCATTGTTGTGAATGGGAATGCTAGTATTAGAGTCCACCTTGGTCCATTGAGCTTTATCAAATGGCACAGTTGGTGTACTAGTTAGTGTACTTGCGGCCTTTAGGGAGTCCCACTTTAAAAAGCATATGATGCACCCTCGATTCACCCTTTTGCACAACTCTGCAAAGGCAGCATTTGGGCCACAGCCATAGCTGTGTCGTATATTAAGCTTTTCTGATTGGCAGTGATTGTTGCTTCACTCAGTATTTGCTTTCATTGAGGACAAAAAAAAAATACTGGATACTTTGTTAAGACACAGTTTTGTATTTTTCTGATTGCTGTACTTTCAATAACCATATCTCTCGCTCTCTCCCTCTCTCTCTGTCCATCTGTCCTGTCGTCATTGAAGATCACCCCAGGCTCAGCTGCTACACAGGGTGACATTCTCATCAAAGTATGCCATTCTTTCATTCTTCCTAAACCAAATCACATAATCAATATTTGTCTCCACCTCAAAACAGTTCTCTTTCTCCCTCTAGTCTATTGAAGATAGTGAACTCAACAAAAAAAAGGCACAAGAAAGATTGTTTTGATTTCGAAGTAGAATGTCTTTAAAATATACTTCACGCACTTCTACTATCACATTACTCTTTGAATTGATGTATAGTTCTAAATTTCTAAACCCTCTAAGAGTGCTTTCAGACTAGAACTTTATGAGCACACTCATATTTGTTTGAGACTTCAGGTCGCGCACCCGCAAACCTTGAAAGCCCTAAAAAGGTGGCTGTTCTGTGTTGACCCTTTGGAAACAAAGCCATATGTTCAAAAACCAAAATACAAAAGCAAGGATGAGCAACCCTGTCCATTTTGCAGAATTCTCCTGCACAGCCATTATAGCAACAGGTGTAAACCGTGTTGCTGCTTTGATGATGCAATTAAACTCTGGTTTGGACCAAGCAATTGAATCACGTGTGAAAGCTGCCTAAATCCAAGACACATAAAGAACATTTTCAGCCATCGCTGAGTGTTTGTCATCCTAATTTTTGTGGTGTGCTCTGCACCGTTACCACTAGTCGAAACCCCATCGGCAGCTTTTCGGTTGACTGGGCATGTTCAATTGGTGGAGGCGCCCGTTGGTGAGAGAAGTCTCTGATTGGATGTTCAGCTTTGCAAACCAGTGCACATGAAGAAAAACAAAAGTGATGAAGGCAAGCAAACAACAGAGTCAAGAGGGCACACACAGAATGATCTTCTCATTTTCCATCGTCATTTGATCTGTGATGTTTTTATCAAATATGTAATATAGAATGTTCTGCTTTTTTCGGTTTGTATATCCACAGTCCTAGATTTTCTGGTTTCCCTTTTTGAATGACGAATGCAGATATCGGCCACCTGCTGATATAAACAGTTATTTCCTCTCATGCAGGTGCAGAACATACATACTAGTGTTCAGTAGTTTTTGTTTTAGTTTTAACAGCTTTTGGAAGCAACATTGCAGAAACCAAAGGTATAAAATAGATGTAAGCGACTCTATAAATTGACTCTTTGAAAAGTACTAGCCACCCCTTGTGAAAAAGTAGTATACCTTAGCATATTTAAAAAAATATATATTATGTAAATAATATACTTTAAAATAATATAATTAATCGCAAACGGAAAGTAATGTTTTCAGACACTTAAATATCAATTAATTGTTAATAATGTGCAATGGGCCTCATACACTCTGCAAAGTTTAAGAATGACTCAAATTTGTTAAAGAATAGATTATTCCATATGATTATAGAATACCACAGTCACTCCTGAACTCACAGTCACAGTTGACAATGATAACCATAGCAATGCTCTGGATACTTGTAGCTGTAAACAAAAAAACAAGAATCCAAACATGGATGGTGAGATAAGCTGTCAGCGTCTAAACATATTTGCATCAACTAGTCGCTGTGGCTCACAGGTGCGCATATAGCTTAGTGTGGGTGACGGGCATGGGCTGCGAGTTGGCTATGATGCTGCATATTTTGTTGCAGGCTAGTCACAGACTTAAAATGTCAAAAAGGGATAGGCTTCAGTCTTGTATTGTGTGCTCGGCTTTAGCTGGAGTGGATGTGGTCTGCATTAGAGCATCAGACAAATCATAGAGCCAACTATGACCTTACCCTCAGCGAGTACCATGAGAACAATGTCTTTAGCAGAAACATGAAGAGGTTTTTAGCAGAAGCACATGAGACAGCCACGGCAACCATTCAGAGGCTTCTTCCACCCTTCTAAGAAATTGTGTCCCAAGACTCTTGCAGCCACTGTCCCTTTTTAGGTCCAAAATAATAAGAAAAAAGGTAGAAGCATGTATTCTTTTTGAGTCATTAATCTGAGCTCATGAGGCACATTAATCCCTCCTTCAGAATCCATGTATTCCACCGAGAAAGTACGGAAAGAGCAAAGAAGAATTGTAGGTATTATTAATACATAGGTGGAATATTTTGATTGAGAAATGTCTTTTCTGTGAAGGGATGATATGAAATACCTTTAAATGGTTTGACAACACTTTGCTCATACTGGAGCCAAGTTCTGACATTAGTGTACAAGTCACGTTCTGGAGCTATCCATGTTTTTTTATAAAACACACTTCTCAGCATGAGGGCTAAGAACGAGAACATACACTATCGTTCAAAAGTTGTGTTTTTTTCAACCAGGTTGCATTTATTTGCTCAAAAATACAGTAAAAATAGTAATATTGTCAAATATAATTACAATTTAAAATAACTGATACATTTATAATTAATTTATTCCTCTGATGGAAAAGTACAATTTTATTAATACTCCTGTCTTCAGTGTCACATGATCATTCAGAAATTAATTATATTATGTTGATTTGGTGCTTAAGAATCTTGTTAATATCAATGTTGAAAATGTTTGTGCTGTTAAAAAAAATGTTTCCAGAACTTTTTGACAGATATAAAGTTCAGGAGAGCATTTGTGTTACATACAAATCTTTGTTGTCATTATAAATGTATTTAATGTCACTTTGGAGGCAATGTAGGTTCTTCAAATAACATAAGCTAATAGATCTGCACAGTTTTGCTTCAAGTTATAAAACTCCTTACTCGGTTTCCCATTACTACATGTCACTGTCTAACCCAGTAGGCATATATTTGCTGAATTGCTTGTCAAATCCCCTATATAACCTCAACGGACCCTCACCTCGTACTCCTGTTTGAAGCCGTACCCCTCTCCTGTCTTCATCTGGTTGATGTGCTGGAGCAGGTCTGCCACTCTCACAGCCGGGTGGAGCTGCCCTGTGTGGTATGGAGAACTTTTTCTCCTGCAATGCCTTCTGGGAGAACCACCCAGCAGGCTGCTGGACTCGTTTACAGTGCTGCGCGGCTCATCTGAGGAGTGAAGAGAAGGAAAGATAAACACAAATAGACTGTGTGTGGAGCAAAGGGAAGAAACTACAGGTAACTTGAAAATTGCAGTGGGACATGTTTTACTGAAGGTGTGAACCGTAACGGCAGAGGGAGTTGTCTTCCTGATACTGTGAATCGCAGTCAGTGTGCGAGTGTGAATTGAAGTAAAACTGCAGGGGCAAATATGTTATTGTCACGGTGTGGTTATCTTAGGAACAAACTGAAGAATCAAAAGATCAAATCCAAATGAAAACTTTAATTATAATGCTATGGAACAGGCAGATGGACAAAGAAACACACACTAACACAATGGTGACTGGACCAAGAGTGCAGGGAAGGGTGCAGCTTAAATAACAAACTGAAACAAGATCAAGTAATGTTAAGTTTGCTTTGTAGCTGGTTGGCTTGATCCTTGGATTATAACACTTTAACAAAGTCTTTTTGTTTTTAAATCCCCATGAGAAAAAAAAAATGGCCAAATTACTTCCAGAACAAACGGCACTGAAAAAGTGGACGAGCACTAATGCACTCTACTGTTTCCACTACTTTCATGTAACATTTACACAATGGCCATCAACCCATATAGCGTTAGAATTAGTGACATTTATTACCAGCTCACTGGCTTGATACTGTTCCAGAGGACAGCTAGTTTACTTTTCAGTGAGAGAGGTGAGGCAGAAAATTTAGAATAGAATAGAATAGAATAGAATAGAATAGAATAGAATAGAATAGAATAGAATAGAATAGAATAGAATAGAATAGAATAGAATAGAATAGAATAGGCAGAGGGCCAGCGCTTTCACTTTACTGGCACACTACAAAACTTGTCGGACACAGACTCATAGACGAGTGGGAGGATGTTTAATATGTAGAGATAGATTATAGTGATCCATATGCAAATAATGACTAATGGAGATAAACAGTGTTAAGTGTTTACTGTGACTGTAATTATCTCAACAACTTTGTTCACTTGTTCACCTGTTTTCCAATACAAGCATTACATGTGATGTGATGTGTGTGTGTGTGTGTGGTTCAGGTATACCCAACACTATTGGGACAAAATGCCACAAAGATGGCAATATCTGAAATCCTTGTCATTATGGGGACATTTTTTGGTCGCCATGAGGAAAACAGCTTATACTGTATATCATACTAAGAGCTGTTTTTTGAAAATGTAAAAATGCGGAAATCTTTCTCTGATGGGTAGGTATAGGGGATAGAATATATAGGGCCCGATTTACTAAAAGCTTGCGCCAACGCAAACCCTCTTTTGGCGTTAAAAAACTATTGTCAGGATTTACTAAAGAAAGTGGACCTTTTTTCACCAAGCTGCTTGGCAATTTCCCCATAGCCCTCTCCAGCTTTGTGGAGGTGTACAATTTTGTCTCTAGTGTCTTTGGACAGCTCTTTGGTCTTGGCCATGTTAGTAGTTGAATTCTTACTGATTGTATGGGGTGGACAGGTGTCTTTATGCAGCTAACGACCTCAAACAGGTGCATATAATTTAGGATAATAAATGGAGTGGAGGTGGACATTTTAAAGGCAGACTAACAGGTCTTTGAGGGTCAGAATTCTAGCTGATAGACAGGTGTTCAAATACTTATTTGCAGCTGTATCATACAAATAAATAGTTTAAAAAAAATCATATATTGTGATTTATGGATTTTTTTTTTAGATTATGTCTCTCACAGTGGACATGAACCTACGATGACAACTTCAGACCCCTCCATGATTTCCAAGTGGGAGAACTTGCAAAATAGCAGGGTGTTCAAATACTTATTTTCCTCACTGTATATATATAATTATATAATAATTATATACAGTACACACACGTTTTATGTAAACACAAACTTTTATTTTGGATGCGATTAGCATTAGGTCATAATGTTATGCCTGTTCGGTGTATATATAACCTGGATTTAAAATGACTCATATTGTGATATAAGATTGAGATCATACCACCTACCTCACCTCTGAAGATTAAAGTTTTTTGTGTGTAAGGAGTAATTCTTTCTGCTGTGTGTGTGTGTGTGTGTGGGGGGGGGGGGGTGTGTTTGTGTACTCACTCCTGGCAGTGCAGTTATGTGAATCCATGAAGGTATGCGTGGTACGATCGTCCTGTTGCAGTGTACTGTGCTCTGTCGTACTGCAGTCCAGTGACCCCAGCTTACGTGTCTTCTCCTGACGATATGTCATGACTGCTTTGTTTATGTTCACCTTCTTCCTGCTGCAGAGTATGAAAGACAAGAGTGAGACTACAAAAAGAAGACTGTAAATGAAAAAAACAAAAACAAATACATAACCAATGGAGAAGTTTCAGAAGAGAAGAGGATTTGGGATAGATCCAAGCGGCAACCTCCCGCAGTTTCTCTTGAAGCCAATACGGAAGTGCCTCAAACTGCATTTCATCGACTGGCCGCTAGGGACAGGCTCCAGAAGGGAGCAGAATCTCATTGAGCCCCATGTTAAAATGGCCAACTTTAGAGCAGAATAAAACATATTTACAGCCTGGTACAAATTGTTGTTTTGGTCTATACGGCTCATTTTGCCCTTCATGACAACTGTGAGGGGGGTGAATTTTTTTTTAACTCATTCGTTTACATTATATAAAGCCTTAAAGTTCTGCATAATTAAGGGCGTGGCCACTTCGAGTGACAGGTGGATAGCCATTTATCTGCTGTCTGTTAGTCATTGCGTCACTTAAGCTCCGCCCACGTCCCGCCTTTTTGCCCATTTTCTGTTATCGGGGAGTGACGCGCCAAGATGGCAACGACCATCTCGTCCCTAGTTTGCGCTTCAGAACGGCTCATCAGAATCCTATGGGTGACGTCACGGACACTACGTCCATATTTTTTACAGTCTATGGATAGATCCCATCAACAGAAACTATAACTTAATTTGTAAAGAAAATGCAAGTGGGTCTTCACCAGGTCATTGCTATACATCGCCTGTAGCATGTTCTAATGCAAAAGTCAAAAGAGGCCAAAGTCTCTGATATTCAGGTTTCTAGATGTGACTGGGTCCTTCCCCTAAGCCAAGTGGATTTCTGTATCCATTTAATTGAAGGGAAAAATGTAGAAAATAGCACACCTCTCAATAAGCCGTATGTGTGACCAATCACACTTACATTTGCAGTAGGGATGCCACAATTCTCAATATAATATTGAACCGTTCGGTACGGCATTTAATTAATTATTTTTCTACAAATTCTATCATTTGCCTCCATCCCAATATACTGAACAACGCGACATACATTCACATCACACGTTATTGGTAGAGTTATACTCACGGAACACTATAGTTATTCACAATCACGAAAGTTCATTATTTGCATGCGTTTTAAATTCTTGCCGGTTAAACATTTCATTCGCGTGCATATGCACGGTTTTAACATGCGCTTTTCCGAGTGCGCGCACTAAACGCCTGTCAAACACGTGATTACTGGACTAAGTAAGTTAGTCGTCTTACTGTGCTAATACTGTCAAATACACACAAGATTAACATAAACACAGTCGGTTATGTATAAAGAGCAGCAGCATATCACCCTGTAGCCCAAGCCCATGGTTAGTACCTGGATGGGAGACCAAACTGGGAAAACTAGGTAGCTGCTGGTAGAGGTGTTAGTGAGGCCAGCAGGGGGTGCTCACCCTGTGGTCTGTGTGGGTCCTAACGCCCCAGTATAGTGAGGGGGACACTATACTGTAACAAGCACCGTCCTTCGGATGAGACGTTAAAAACCGAGGTCCTGACTCTCTGTGGTCATTAAAAACCCCAGGATGTCCTTCGATTAAGCGTAGGGGTCAAAATTGGCCCCTGTCCATCATGGCCTCCTAATCATCCCCATATATATATATATATACGATTGGTATCATCCCTCAGTCTCCTCTCCACCAATCAGCTGGTGTGTGGTGGGCATACTGGCGCAATATGGCAGCCGTCGCATCATCCAGGTGGATGCTGCACATTGGTGGCGCTTTGAGTGAGTGCCTAGAAAAGCGCTATATAAATGTAATTAATTATTATTATTAATAAGAGAAAGTAAAATTGAAGTCCGTCTGTATATTAGATGCACGCAGGTCTTAAATTGACAGCAGCGCAGCCTATAGTGAACACGCTGTCCTTAAAGGGCCAGTTCACCTCTAAAATTATGTCATTATTTACTCACTCTAATATTGTTCCAAACCTGTTTTAATTTCTCGATTACAGAATTTTCATGTTTGAGTGAACTATCCCTTTAATGTTAATACAACAACAAAAGACAAAGAGAAAATCACTCACTGCTCTTGACTGAAAAACGTATATACCGGTAGTAGCTTTAATAACAATTTTTAATAATTTAACAAGGGCGAGAGTGACAGGAAAGAAAGTGAGAGAACAAGAGAGAATGCTAAAAGATAGAAATTTAAAAAGTTTGGCTAATCTCCAACAAATCAAAGCTACTGTAAACAACAGAGGCTGATGGGAAAAGAATGGAACCTAAAGAGAGAATGACTTACGGGTAGTAAGGGTACGAATAGATGTCTCTTCTGGTGAGAGAGAAAAAAACATATAGGTTAGCCTGGCTTCTAGTACATTTACATTTTACAGATACTAAAGCAACTTACAAGCCATACATGTTTTAAAAGCATGCATTCCTTGGGACTCGAACCCATGTCCTTGACATTGCTAGCACCATTCTCTATTGTTTTAGCAGGAAGGCAAGTGATCAGGCAAGTTAACATGCTAATTACTCGAAGATATTGAGATAAACATTTGTCTGTAGCTTCATGCCAGTATATTACAAATACACATTGTTTCACAACTGGCTTCACTACTTGGCTTTACTTCAACTCTCTGAAATCATTTGCTGGTAATATACTGTAGTAGGTATAGTCGAGGCACATATTTGAATCTGAATATATCATCATATATTATTTGAATCTGAATGCACACTTGTATGTTATTTTTAAGTCTAATATTGGTTAATGATATGAAGGAATTGTGTTGGCCCCTTTGTTTTTTGGAACTTTGTTATTGGCTCAAACTTTGTTTTCATACTGTACATTAGGGCTGCACGATTCTTGCTAAAATGTGAATCACGATTTTTCTCCATGGGAATTGAGATCACGATTCTCTTACACGATTCTCATTTTTTCTTATACTTTAAAAAAAATGAATCAATTTGAATTAAAAGTAATTAGTTACAATTAAATTAAAATGTAGAAACAACAAATGTAGACAGACTAGATGTAAATATATGCTTATTACTATTTATTTCTATTTTTATGATTATTTAATATCTTGCCTTGTGGAGAGAGGGTTTTTGTTGTCTTATTTCGTTGTTTCATTTTGTTTTTGCGTTTTTGTAAAAAATGAAAACTATAAATAAAATATTTAAAAAAAAATGTTATAAGAAAACGCTTAACGTGGCTTAATGTACTAAGACAGTGTTACAGACATCCCAACCTGAAAAAAGTCATTTCAGGGAGGTACGCCCCCCAATAAAAAAAAACATGAAAGGAGGAAAAGTATCCCGAATTTCACCACAGAACATGACTTTACTTGTATATTATAATATAATATATCATTAATATATAATTTCTATAGGCCTATGCAATTATTTGAAAAAAAAAAAAAAGTACAATTATGTAGATCACTTTTACTATTTACATAAGCTGGAAGGAGTTTGAAACCACCAAGACTCTACCTAGAGCTGGCCGCCCGGCCAAACTGAGTGATCGGGGGAGAAGGGCCTTAGTCAGGGAGGTGACCAAGAACCCGATGGTCACTTTGACAGGGGTCCAGCATTTCTCTGTGGAACAACCATCTCTGCAGCACTCTAACAATCAGGCCTGTATGGTAGAGTGGCCAGACGGAAGCAACTCCTCAGTAAAAGGTACATGACAGCCCGCCTGGAGTTTGCCAAAAGGCACCTGAAGGACTCTCAGACCATGAGAAATTAAATTCTCTAGTCTGATGAAACAAAGATTGAACTCTTTGGCCAGAATGTCAAGCGTCATGTCAGGAGGAAACCAGGCACCGCTCATCACCTGGCCAATAACATCCCTACAGTGAAGCATGGTGTGGCAGCATCATGCTGTGGGGATTATTTTCAGCGGCAGGAACTGGGAAACTATTCAGGAACGAGGGAAAGACGAATGCAGCAATCTACAGAGACATGATAAAAATAAACAGCTCCAGAGCGCTCTGGACCTCATACTCAAAAAGACTTGAGGCAGTAATTGGTGCCAAATGTGCTTCAACAAAGTATTGAGCAAAGGCTGTAACATAAGATAGAATGTGGAAAAAGTGAAGCGCTGTGAATACTTTCCATATGCACAATTACTTAGCAAGGAGGTTGTAACGTCGCTGTTTTTTAAGTAATTAAACTCACAGGTTCATTGCTAGTAATGAGATGCTGCACAGACACAAGTAATTCACATGCACTCTCTCTCTCTCTCTCTCTCTCTCTCTCTCTCTCTCTCGATAGGCTAATTCATTCAAATAAATCGTATAATTCAATCAAATAAATATAACCTTACTACACTACTTTATCTCTGTGTCTGATTTAGACATGTGCCGGTAAACGGTAATACGATATACCGCAATAATGAACATGCACAATATTGTTATCGTGGGCACTTCAAAATACTGTGAATAATTATTTATTACGAGTTATTCAGATTTTTAGAATGAATTTTAAGAATACTTTACCCATCAACCATTTAAAATGAAAAACACGTCAAAGAGGAACGCACTGATGTAAATAGACCGTGCATGAGCCGAGCACATGGCGGAATGAGGAGACACACTGAAGTGCACATTCATTCTTCGACAGCAGAGGGCGCTGACGGAACAGCAGAAATGCAGCCGTTTCTCCAGTAATCACATAACCTAATACATAATACTTAAATAATTAAGGCTATTAATTTTCAAACTTGCATTTTATATTTTAATCTGGACTAAATGACATGCCCTAGATATTGTTTGAATATGTTCTGACTGTTGTTCAATCACACACTTTACAAGGCTCCAGTATTTAACATTAGTTCCTTCATTAACAAACTGACAATGAAAAATACTTCTAAAGCATGTATTAATCTTAGTTAATTGTACATTTCAGCATACCTATTGTTCTTTATAATTCTTTTGCACTTTAATCTGTTTTAAATATTTGTTTACTTTATACATTTTTGTGTATTGCTTTATTGTATTTAAATGTTTGGTTCTTTTGTTATAAGAAAGGGATTTAACCTGTTATTGTATGACAACACTTTTTTTGCAACTTATTTCAATATCGTGATAATACCGTATACCGTGATAAAAGCTTCAGCAATTAATCGCAACATGAAAATTTGATACCGGCACATGCCTAGTCTGATTTAAAGCGGGCAGAATGCTAGATCTAACAAATGGTAGGTGACAAAACGAACCACTTTGTATCTTTGTTCTTTGTTCCTTGATTACCCCTTCAAGGTCGGTCAGAAATCTTGGAGTAACCTTTGATGACCAGCAGTCCTTCAAAGACCACATTTCAAAGACAGCTTGGTCATGCAGGTTTGCGCTGCACAACAACAGAAAGATCAGACCATTCCTAACAGAGCATGCAACACAGCTTCTTGTCTGACTACTACAATGCGCTTCTGGCTGGACTTCCATCGTATACGATCAAGATGCTTCAAATGATTCAGAACGCAGAGGCACGTCTTGTCTTCAACAAGCCAAAAAAGGGCAGATGTCACACCTCTCTTTATTTCTCTGGACTGGCTACCACTCGCTGCTCGCATCAAGTTTAAGACGTTGACGCTTGCTTACAGATCCACCACAAGCTCACAGCTGAAAACTCATCTCTTCCGTGAGCACTTAACCTCATCTTTAAAAAAAAACAATTCCTTTATTCCCTCCCTATTCTAGCTTATGCTACTCTAGGCAATGTCCAAAACCTCTTCATGACGGATCGCTTCCTGTATTCCTCAGTTGTAAGTCGCTTTGGATAAAAGCGTCTGCTAAATAAATAAATGTAAAATAATAATAACAACAATGATATAACTGCTTTAATTATGTGGTTTTGTTCACATGCAGCATTAATATTCATTATAACTTTGATTTTAATGTACTTTGCTGTAAATTATTTACCAGCATTTTTAAAACTGTCTTCTTCACAGGAGCAATACCTGTATGTGTGAAAATACTTATTATCTTTTCACAGATAGTAAACCAAGCTTTACCTGTACTTCACATTCAACAAGAGTCATTCAATTATATCCATGGAATAACCTATTCCTACACATGCAGTCAATCATTATAGCAATATAAACCCCAGCACAGTGAATTTTCTTGTATGATACTGGATACTATAACACTGGCTTGCTTTTTCTTCTTCTTTTTTTTTGCAGCATTAATGACTGGTTGACTGTTCATTATAACACTTATTACACTGCTGCAGAATGCAGCGATTGACCAATCACAGTGAATCACAAATGTAATAAGAGTGGATAATGTAGTTCTGTACTTAAAGTGTAACAGAGGAATCTGTTTGTCATGAGCCATGAGTTTGGAGCGAGCTGTAATTTAATCATTTAAACCTCTGAAGATGTGTTAAAGCGTTTTGTGCGCTGGTTTATTAGTGTCTAGACGCTGCTGCTGCTGTTGGTGTGGTGTGATGTGACACTGTGAAGAAAATCTAGAATTGGATTTGATTTTAATTGGATCTGAGTCACCCTTTCTTGACAATAACCACGATGGCTCCCAGCAGGAGGATGAGAACAACCAGACCCCCAGCACAGGCCCCCAGAATCAGCCCCATGTCCTCGGCATGCTGGGACACCTCCAGAGCACGCTTATGGTCCTTGCAGGCCACTGAGAGTGAAACACAAAGAAAGACAAAGAGTTAATGAATGATTGTGAGATGTGAGAGAAAAAACAAGTGACATCAGATAAACTTGCTGAATATCAGTAAAACTGTAAATCTACATAAATAATAATCTACTTAAACACTATTTAAAGATAACACTGCTAATTATGGTAAAATGTCAAATATTTCATTCCATTTATTTATTCAATATTATGCATAAATAAAATGAATATAATATCCTAAATATATAAAAGTAATATAGAAAAGTTTTTTTGTCATCACACAAGTCCCCCTGTGGTATTTTTCTATAATTTTTTTAGCAAAAATATAAGTGATTATATATAAATTTTTATTACTATGTGTTTATTGTGTTTTGATATTACTTAACTACATTTTCTACTGTACATTTACATTTTTCATACATTATACACTAATGTTCAAAAGGGTCAGTGTGATTTTTTAAAAGACATGAATACTTAATATTCAGAAAGAATGCAATAAATTGATCAAAAGTAACAGCAAAAACATTTATAATTTTACAAAAGATTTCTCATTAAAATAAATAAATGCATTATTTTTGTACATTATACAGTACCGTTCAAAAGTTTTGGAAAGTGTGATTTTATTTTTACAGACATGAATGCTTAATATTCAGCAAGAATTATATAAATTAATCAAAAGTGACAGCAAAAACATTTATAATTTTACAAAACATTTATAATTCAAATAAATACATGCACTATTTTAAATATACAATTGTCAAAGAATCCCGAAAAAAGAACCACAGCTTCCACAAATATATTCAGCAGCTGTTTTCAACATTGATAATGATTTTTTTCTTTGACAGCAAATTAGAACTATTTCTGGAGGATCATGTGAAACTGAAGACTGGAGTAGTGATGCTGAAAATTCAGCTTTGTCATCAAAGGTATAAATTACATTTTAAAATATACTATAAATAGAAACTATTCATTTAAAATTGTAATACTATTTTAAAATGTTTTACTGTATTTTTGATCAAGCAGCATGAGAGACATAAAACATTAAAAAACTTTTTTTTTTTAATCATACCGACCCCAAACTTTAGTGTATATCTGTAACAGTAGTGCATATCTGCCTGGCAAAAATGGCTGAAATATTTATTTATCAGAAAAAAAGAAAAAGAAAAAAAAAACCTTTTAAAACTAATCTTTAAAGGAAATGTATATAAGATTGTGGCCAAAACTGGTACTGCAATCACTTTCAAATGACTGTAGAGCGGTGTATCCCCTCTCCCTCTCCCCCTCCCCCAGCAGGAAGGTAGGCAGCTGCAAGGAGCTTCCAATGGCAAGTGACGAGTCCTACACAGCAAGTTTTTTTTTTCATTGCATTGTCACAACGTTTTTCTGATTCATAACAAGGTCTTTTAGGTTTCGTAAAGTTTTATTTTTTATCCAAAAAGTTTGTAGCTGCAGCTGTGGTAACTAGAGCAGAGCTGGCAACCCGGATGCCGAAACACTACTGACTTCGTGATTGGTAGATAGGTGGAGGGTGGCGCTTCAGGCCAAAACACAACATGTCAACATCAACATCAGTTGATTTCTCTTTTAAATTACAATATCCTGGCCGGACAACTGTTGTCAGTGATGTAAGTATTTGAAATTAACATGATTTCTTAATGTCTAGTGACATATCAGGGCCATTTTATGATTAATTGAAATACATTTCTTACATACAGTTCCTTTAAAGCCATTTTAGAGAAAACACATAAATATCCAAATATATATTTGAATATCTTCAAATATGAAAAATCATAAGATATAATTTGCCTAGTCGAATCCCTAATACTACAGCACACCACATTATCTCAACCAGCAGATGAGCATTAGAAGATTAGAACAGTAGCCAGGTAATGCTGGCACACTACTGCATGTTAATCTGCTAAAGGTATCGCAGCGTTTGGAGGGAGATGAAGAAACAGTTTATCTGCATCAAGCAGCACATGAACGAGCCACAGGGGAAGAATCTCAACCCAGGGTGCCCATGGACCGAGAGCAGACCGGGTCTTTGGTAAATTGGGGTCAGGTCAGTGATGCAATTGTGCCATTTCTGGTTAGATTCTGAGAGGTCCTGCTCCTAAAATGGAGCATGTTGGATCTACGTTTGAGCTTTCAAAATCCACGTTCTTACAGCCAATTTTATGACTGAATGTCTCCTTTAACAAATATTAGTATGCCATTTTGACTTCCTGTTCCTTGAGAATAACACCGATTTAGCCAAAACTGACATAATTTCAACTCTAAAATAATATGGGAGCAGTCTAGAACACAAAGTTCTGCCCTCTAGTGTCTTAAAATCAACCCATTTTTGAAAGTTTGCCCACAATCTTGGAGTTGGACGTCTTGTTCCAAACAGGTTAGGCAAAAACAAGTTATTTTTATTCAACCCAGAACAAAACTGCCTGCACATAAGAAAGGATCAGGCAAAAAATTCAGTGAGCCCAGCATTTGACCACTTCAGTGTCCAGTGATGACAGATGCTGGTCAAAAACTTGAGAAAGAATGTCACAAGCTAAAACTGGCGGACATTTTGAGCGTGTTCCTCGGATTTTATGGGTTTCTGTGTCTCCATTTTCTCTTCTTATAAATGCAGTCAATTTCCAAACAGCTCCAGAGAACAGCATGAAATCTCTCTCTCGATTAATTTAAGCCCCTGCGGCGCTTCCAAAAGCAGAAATTGCCATTTGAAAAATCACAGGGATGGAAGTGCATCATTATACCATCTGCTGTAGGGACATTAATTACAATATCATTGATTAAATAATACCTAAATAACAGAATATGACATATAAAACAAATAGGCTAAAGGGACATTCTGCTGGTGGGCTATAGTATAATAGTATAGTATATTCAATAATAGCAAAACATTCTTTATGTGCCATTTACAGTACTTCGATTCTTCAGTATCTTCATAAAGATGAACTCACAAACTAATTAACAATATAATGGAGTAATTATTTCTTTCATAAAATAGACACTCGCTTAACTGTTAACAGTGTAGAGCAACAGCCTTGAATAAAAGCTTGAGTCTTATTTTTACTCCACAGCATTGTGACATTCTCCTGTACATTTTGTGATTTTTTGTCATTTCCTCACAGAGAAGAGCAGTAAAAGGTCAGAAACATCTCTGCTCCATCTACCTAGAAAACATTTTGGCCCCACTTTATATTAGGTGGCCTTAACTACTATGTACTTACATCAAAAAATAAGTACAATGTACTTACTGTGTTCAAATTGTATTGCAAAAAACCTTTGCTGATATTGAGGTGGGATATGGGTAGGGTTAGGGACAGGTGTGGTGGTATGGGTAAGTTTAAGGGTAGGGTTAGGTGTAAGGGAAGTGTCAACTGTGTAATTACAAATGTAACTACAGAAATTAACTACAGATTTAATTACATGCAGGTATTTTTAAATGTAAGTACAATGTAAAAACATATATGTACACAATAAGTGCATTGTATCAAATGATTAATTAAAATGTTAGTACATAGTAATTAAGGCCACCTAATATAAAGTGGGTCCAACATTTTTGTATCATATGCACACTTTGGATGTAAAGCATTCAAAATGAGATTGTCTTCTAAGATTTCTTACTAGCCAGATTGAATGCAGCATAGCATTTATTCTTCACAAAAGGCAATTACAGAATGCATAGCAAAAAAAAAGAAAGAAAGAAAGAAAAAGAAAGAAAAAAAAAAATCAATGAATAGAATTATGCGGGGAAATACTAATTAAAAATATATAGATTATAATACATTATGTGTGAGGTTTATGGCCACTCTGCTTCATGGCAGCATTATCAAATGGTTTACTTTACAATAATTCAAAGGCCCATCATTAAAGGGGCTATATGCGTTTTTCTGAAATTTAAACTCGCGACTGACACCTGTGGCCAAAAAACAGAACTGCTCTTATTTTCTGCTCGCTCTCGCAGCGGTGGTGACGTCACATCCGCAGACAGCGCGGGAAAAAGACGACCTGCCAGAAAATAGGAAAAATAGGATACAGGCTTATAGGTGCACCCACTGTGAGAGGACAAGGTGTCAGTATGCTCATCAGGAGATGTTTGAGTCATAAATGGTAAAATAAAAAGGCTATTGTTACATTTATTTTGGGGAAAAAGTTGCATATAGCCCCTTTAAATATGCTGCTTATATCATGATAATCACACCTCAAATCATCTACATGTTTGTCAGGATGTTGTACGTAAAAAGATTAGAACTAATTTCTTACATATCTTATTCCAAGCGTCCATTGTTGAAATGTCATTTTAGAGCTATAATGGAGATTTGAGCAATTGATTTGCGGGTATTTGAGAGACAGGGAGAGAGATTAACTGTGTGTGTGTGTGTATGTGAGAATTACCTGAGGCTCTCAACATTGTTTGGCAGCAGCGTCTTTACTAATAGCAAAGCTGTTTAACTGCTTTAAAAACAGCGATATTACCACCTTGCTACAGAGCAATGTAATGTACTGTAGCTTTTTAGTTGCAAAACTATTTTATTGATTAAGTATTTTATTGATAAAGTCTTATTAGTCTAATTGGTTTACTTAAAGGAATTAAATTCTTAAAGAATTAAAAGGGATTTAAGGAAATAAAGAAAATAAAATAAGAATGGTAAAAGTTCCAGTTCTATTAAAGTAAACTATATGCAAATAATATATATATTTTTTAAATATGCACATATTCACTCTTATTTCCGTCTGCCAAATATGTAACAATGCAAAATGTTTCTTGTCAAGCCAAATTCAGTTATGATTTACATAACTAATGTCACATTTTCAATTCAAAATGGTGAAATACGACACACTCTTTCACCGCTATAAAGTGTTGTGTTGGCATATGCACTAACAGTAAGCCCCGCCTTCTTTGATTTGATTGGCCATCTCACTCATTGACTCTGACAGTGAGGGGGGGGGGGGGACTTGTCCCCCTCAATGTCTATGGTGGTTACGGCCCTGTATTGTGATAATTAAATATTGACTTTGTTATCACCAAAGCTCTCTCTTTTTGGTGTTTGATCATTAGACCATTATGCTGTCTCAGAATCTGAAATCAGTTTCAGGAGTACATTTTGAACACAAACACTCCCTAAAGTCATTGGCTTATAGGGCAGTGAGAAAAAAAGTCAGCCGCCTGAACCAAATCCTACCTGTGACAAAACATATTTTTGTTGTTGTTGTTGTTGCTGCTGCAAAGAACTCCAAATACTGCTCAATTCAAAATAAATATGTATTGAACAAATAGATTAAAGATCAGCAAATAGGCTGTCAATTAATTACATGAGTTGTTTCCTCACTACTGAAGCCTTTCCTCCATTGACATCCATTTAAAAAAAGTCCTCTTGTCTCCCTGCCAGTATACAGCTGCACTAAGCTATTTTTTTGCTAACCTTGGAACTGTGGTGAACATCAGGTAGGATGGCATTCCAGAGACCAGTTTATGGCAAGGCCCCTCTCTAACTATCGGTGTGGTGGAAGATGTGCCACACGGTGATTGGACCCTTGGTGAATGAACATATGCCAGGTGAATGCCAGACACCTCTTACTGGGCAGGAAGGGGGACCTTCTGCACCCACCACCACCAAGGAGAGGACTCTCATTGGTCTAAAAGTTGACTTTAACCAACAAACTCATTCCTAAGGTTTAGGCAAGAGCTGCCATAAAAAATCCTTCAGAACCTCCTGGATGCAGCAGCAAAAGAGAGGCCACAGAGATCTATCTAAATCCATTCATACACATGTTTGGAGGCTTTAAATGTATATAAACTGCAACTCATCCACTTCATCTTCACACCAAGCACTGTTTATGTTAATGGTCATAGACTGTAAACACAACAGTCCAAGGGACAGATCCATTAAAAGACAAACAATTGTGTGGACGATGACTTAACCGTTTCTTATCATATTTGGTCTCTATCTGTTCCATTTGATGCCTTTTATATTTTAAAAGAGGTTTGGTAAAGAAATAATGCATGGGTAAAACATTAAAGACATTGTCTTGACATGCCACTTTATGCTATGCAAATGAGTTCCACACTAGGGTGGGAAACATCGGGGCTACTTCGGACATCAGTAGCCAATCACACTCCAGGATCGGAAAGGCGCCGGATTTCAATCTCCTCCTCATCGGAAAGGGATAAATATGTCCCCAGGGTAGACACACCCTTGTTCTGCGTTTCTAACCCGACGGGGAAGGAGACACTAACAGACACATCACGTTCTGTGTTTCTAACCTGACGGGGAAGGAGACAATTACAGAAACGTCACGTCCTGAGTTTCTGACCTGACGAGGAAAGAGACTACAAGACGGTTGAGGTTAAGCTTTTGAGAGCAAAACCTTTATATTGCTTTCGGCTGCACTCTAGCTGCAAGAAGGGTTCTATCACTGAGAGATCTTATCTGACCCTTTCGACGACTCCAGCAGCACAGCCCGGTCCACCAAGGACCTCTGCATCGGCAGACATTGCCTGTCCCACACGGCTCCTCAGTGACGCAGCCAGCCTGCAACGGACCCTGTGAAGATTCGACTGACCCAGCTACCTGGTCCATTTCCTAAGGACCCTCTCGGCGCAACCAAAGTTCTGCATCCTTCAGCCCAGCGTGGCAACGACTACTGGATCGCAGCTCTGCGCCTCCCCACTGCATAACTCCCCATACCCGCATAACCAGTGGAAGACGTCTCTACTGCCGGACCAATCACCCGACTGTGTGGAACGTAAATATAAACTTACCAAACCTCTGTCTAGAGACCTTGGCATTAGTTTATACATGCAGCATATGTTTTCTAACCTGCTTAGATAACAGTTACCGGAGGTCAGCTTGTTACAAATAATAGGTTTATTATTTGTTTAATGATAAATAAGCATTTATTTATCACCATTTGCTAGAACCATTAGGTGGTTTCCACAACAAGCATTCCCATTCAATTATCTTCCATTGCTACATTCTGTTCAACAGCATTGCATTTATCCATTCTGTGTTCACATCATTTATCAGTGTATTGTTTCATTCATTACTTTTATTTTTGGTTATTAGTTTACTATCCTTTAGAAGTGTATATTCATTACTAGCATTATTAATCATTGAAGTATTTACTCTTGCATATCTATTGTTAATAATCTTCATTCATTTTATTACTCTGTGTCTTCATTGTGTTGATGATCAAAGACTCTACTAGTTATCCAGACTCACAAATCCTTCAGATAAATCAGCTGACCAACTCCCTCTAATTTACATTCATTCTGAATTATTGAACAGCTCCTTCGAGAGTGTTCTTATATTGTTAAGATAGTATTCTTAGCTGGTGCCCCGTATCAAAAAAGGGGAGGGGTCATCTGATACACTCATAACCACACCTTAAGTGACACGTGATCTAAAAATCACTGACGTCAATGGTGAATTGAGTAATAATCACTACAGAACTGTTATGTGTCGTAAAAAAATAATAATAATAATTGCACATATTTGAACGCTCATCAAACAAATGCATTCAACAGCACTGTGGTACAATCAGTAATAAAACAAATTTCTGGAAAATAGTTTAAAAATGATCTATTGACTACAATACAGCCTGAGCCAAGATTCAGATACTTCACATGAGGAGCATTATTATATGATGCGCTACTATTAATGTGAGCTTCCACAATTACTGCCTACACAGGCAGCGTTATTCAGTACTGCATTAACTTATAAAAATGCATACTTTGAATGTAATATATGCTAAAAAAAAGGATTACACATTTTTTTTTGATAAAAGTATAAAAGTAGCATAATGTTGATGCCTTCATTTTGTAAGTGCATCTCTAATGCTTAAAAATGTCTGGGTAGGTAGATCCCTAGGTTTTGGAGCAGGGCCTGTTTACTCCTTTCTTTTAGCTTTATCTTAGTTGTCAGCCTGTTAACATTATATTGGCTCACTATGCCAAACTTGAATGAGAAATGATTATGTAATTGAATCATAATAGTGGGTGAATTGTGCCCATTGCAACTATCACCACTTGTGTTTTGAGAGACTGCCATATTAAGGTAACAAATATTCTTTCATCTCTTGGCAAAGTGTGAGTGAGCTGCAACAAGGACATTTTGTTAGCATTGGTGTATATGCACTGTCAACGAGGCATGCCCTTAAGCGTGTAAACAGTGCAGATAAAGAATGAATTACCTTTACGAGCGATCCGTATGCAGTTGATCCTGGTCTCCTGAGGATAAAACAGAGTTGATGCAAGTTATCAGGGCTATCTGAGGGTGAAAGGATAGCATGTGTGTTATTTATGTGAATATCTAACTAAAAATCCCACAGGTAGTCAAGTATAAATAGAAATGCCTACTTTGATTATATTTACTAGCAAATTAATGAGAACACAGGTTGGACATGAAGGGTCAATCCAGTGAGCACAAAGTCAGCATCCCAAATTACATAAAACATTTTAAGTGACAGATTGGAAATCCTTTACATAGTAAACAACAAACAAACAGCATTTTTCACACAAAACACATGCATTTTCAGACATATCGCTACGTTACTTACTCCTAAAAGGTTCATAATGGTACACATTACTAAGGTACTAACATAGCTAAAACGTTATGCAAATGTTAGAGAAAATAGGTTTCTTTTTTTTGTGTAAAGATTAAAGGGGAAATTACTTTTGAATGTTTTATGAACATTCTGAAAGGAGTAAGTATTTACATTTAAAACAACAACAACAACAACAACAACAACAACAACAACAACAACAACAACAAAAACAGACAAACATTCAACTAAAATGTTTCAGAAAGAAGAATAAAAAAAAAAAACAGTCCACGAACAATTTAAAACTACAAATATTTTTTTTTTCTTTGAAAAAATATATGTGGGATATGCAACACACATTTCTTTTCAATAGATTTTTCCATTAGCATGTCGCTAACCTAACTACACAACGTAATAACAACAACAACAAAATTAAACAATTTTGGGCTAAATAGTAATTTTTAATTAGACGGGACATTTTAGAAGTATTTATAATCAACATTTGCTTGTGTCTGCCATTTTGAGTATATTACACACACACACACACACACACACACACACACAAAGGGTGAACTATAGAGACATATCAAATTAAGATTTACAGGTACAAATTGTAGCTTTATGTGCCAATTATGCAAATTCATGTACCTAGATTGGAGTCAAGACCTTTCTCACCTAAACTACCGGTAAATTGCCTTTTAAATTGAAAATCAGCTTTGAGTCGCTTTCTCCTCTCTTTCACCGGGGCATATGTGACATATATACCACCACATTTTAACATGTCATTAAAACATGTGTTCCACAGTCCTCGTCGAGGTTGTGAGGCAGCACTGAAGGGCAGCATAGAAATTAATCACTGTCAGATGATATATGATATAATACGCGCACTCAACGCTGCTTTTCAAGTGGCTACTAAGAGTGGTAATGCATAACAATTTTCCACAATTCAATATGGTCAATATTCAGAATGAAAAAGTGTCACATCCCCAAATGTGATTGACTCTTATGTGTCTGTGGAAGTATGTATGGGAGGGGTTAACAGCCAATAAATTACAGTTTTTTACAGACGCTAGGACACATTTCTCAATACTTAGGTCACTTTTGCAAAACTCTTCACACAGTGAGCACAACAGTAGTCTATGTGTGCTAAACTTAGGATAAATTATCATTGCTTTGGCACAAAATGCATTCAATGACTACATCTCTCAAATTTCATGAATTCTTTTCTCACTCAGACACAACAACTGCCAAAACTCTTTGTACGTACAGGCCAATTTGCACATGCTTACATACTGTTTTCAAAACTGTTAAACTTATGTTCAAAACAATAACAATACAAAACTGAATAAGACAGCAATTTGCTACATTCCTACAGTAATATTTTAATGAAAGATATTTTAAATCTTAAAATTAAATGCAATAAAAACAATTGGACAATTGGACCAGCCACAGCTTATTCTCATTGTAGATGGTAGATGGTGTGTATACAAATTCTTGTATTTTGGAATTACTTAGTGCCAAAAAAAAATAACGAATTCTGCATCATGTCTGATTCATTCCAGGAACATACACTCACCTAAAGGATTATTAGGAACACCATACTAATACTGTGTTTGACCCCCTTTCGCCTTCAGAACTGCCTTAATTCTACGTGGCATTGATTCAACAAGGTGCTGAAAGCATTCTTTAGAAATGTTGGCCCATTTTGATAGGATAGCATCTTGCAGTTGATGGAGATTTGTGGGATGCACATCAAGGGCACAAAGCTCCCGTTCCACCACATCCCAAAGATGCTCTATTGGGTTGAGATCTGGTGACTGTGGAGGCCATTTTAGTACAGTGAACTCATTGTCATGTTCAAGAAACCAATTTGAAATGATTCGAGCTTTGTGACATGGTGCATTATCCTGCTGGAAGTAGCCATCAGAGGATGGGTACATGGTGGTCATAAAGGGATGGACATGGTCAGAAACAATGCTCAGGTGGGCCGTGGCATTTAAACGATGCCCAATTGGCACTAAGGGGCCTAAAGTGTGCCAAGAAAACATCCCCCACACCATTACACCACCACCACCAGCCTGCACAGTGGTAACAAGGCATGATGGATCCATGTTCTCATTCTGTTTACGCCAAATTCTGACTCTACCATCTGAATGTCTCAACAGAAATTGAGACTGATCAGACCAGGCAACATTTTTCCAGTCTTCAACTGTCCAATTTTGGTGAGCTTGTGCAAATTAGAGCCTCTTTTTCCTATTTGTAGTGGAGATGAGTGGTACCCGGTGGGGTCTTCTGCTGTTGTAGCCCATCCGCCTCAAGGTTGTGCGTGTTGTGGCTTCACAAATGCTTTGCTGCATACCTAGGTTGTAACAAGTGGTTATTTCAGTCAAAGTTGCTCTTCTATCAGCTTGAATCAGTCGGCCCATTCTCCTCTGACATCTAGCATCAACAAGGCATTTTCGCCCACAGGACTGCTGCATACTGGATGTTTTTCCCTTTTCACACAATTCTTTGTAAACCCTAGAAATGGTTGTGCGTGAAAATCCCAGTAACTGAGCAGATTGTAAAATACTCAGACCGGCCTGTCTGGCACCAACAACCATGCCACGCTCAAAATTGCTTAAATCACATTTCTTTCCGATTCTGACATTCAGTTTGGAGTTCAGGAGATTGTCTTGACCAGGACCACACCCCTAAATGCATTGAAGCAACTGCCATGTGATTGGTTGATTAGATAATTGCATTAATAAGAAATTTAACAGGTGTTCCTAATAATCCTTTAGGTGAGTGTATATTGCAGTGAATTATAAACAGATATGTGTCCTTGTTTTACACAATAAAACATTGTATAATGCTACATGTTAGTGTTTTTTAGGTCATTTTTTTGTGGGTGACAAAGTGTGTTTGTTGGCTGTCAACCTTAGCTAGTGTTCTGGAAGTTGATTTGAGACCTGAATAAAGTGTTTTGGTAGTTGTAGTGCATTTTGAATGTGAAATGAACTTCTTTGCCAAGCAGTTATCAGGGGGAAATAGCTCTCATAGAAATTTAGAGAGCTACCGCAAAAACAGAAGTTCAAACACAAAATTCTAAAGATGGACACTTGTTTCTCTGGTGCATAAGGTCTATAAGCTGCAAAATTTGAGGTCTCACTCAAGTCTGTAGCGCAAATAGTGCGAGATGAGTTATGTATTGGGTTTAAAAAATTATCAGGGGGATTAGGGGGTTGGAGCAACAGCCTTTTGCAGCTAGCCTTTCCTACTAATAATTTCTGTTTTATTCTAAAAATGTATTTGTATATTCTAAAACCCAACCCATATGCCTATTGAGCTGCAGTAAGCCACTTTAGTCAGAGTAATTACTGTTTAAATTCAGGGCAAGTCTAATAGAGCAAACCTGCACCTAATTATCAGGAATAATTGTCAAAATAATAAGCACCAGCAAAGCCGAGCATTTAACGTCGCTCATGTTAAAAAGATTTATTTAGGCTGATTGAGATGGAAATGTGTTTGGGTCAGATAAACAATAACCTAAATGAATTTGACTTGTCTTGTGTTAGAATAAACTCACTTTGAATGGTGAGTGTCAGACAGCGTGAGTGGTTGACGCTCCTGTTTATGGCCAATTATGTATTCATTACTTTCCATTAAAGGAGGGATTTTCAACACAGTCCTATTATTGGATACAATGGTACCTTTGTTTTGTTTGTAATGACGAGACAGCCGGCCAACATGAGTCAAAATGAGTGTGTTTGTCTTATTCTCTAAATTTATAACCCTCCTTTTTACTACAGGGACACTACAGAGTCATTCCCTTGACAAAGATACAGAATACAACTCCACAGGCCTCATTAAAATGAAAATTGATGATCAAATGCTTCTCACTTTTGCACTCACAATGAAAACTTCCATGTACCACAGTCTGAATCTCTGCATATCACTTCGATACATCAGACCAAAAGCACCACAACAAAATAAGCAGCATCTTAATAGCAGTAAATAGGATGTTATGTTGTGCTCAAATGATTTATGTCCTTAAATAGCTTTCCAAGGTTGCTACAGAAGCAAATTATATTTTCAGTGGTAGTTATTTATTCTCATTAATTATATAATCATACATAATTTATTACTGTATATAATTTCCTTGGCTGCTGTCTATTTCCCAAATCTCCACCCAACATCAAAGTTAACTGGAAATGAAGAAAAAGTTATGGTGCGTTAAGCAGGCTTAAACAAGAATTGATACTGATAAACTTGTAAAGTCCACGATCTGGAGGGACACCTATCAGCAGAGTTTAGCTCTAGCCCTAATTAAACACAAGCAAACCAGCAAATCAATTCAGTGCCGTAGCGCAAATCTGTATTTATCTATATAGTATCTGTGTGCCACACTCAGGTAAAGTGATGTTAATAAAAGGGGAATGGTCACAGGAGATGCTTCTTATTCTCAAGTGGAAACAACCATACGTTTCGGTTGACCACTTGTGATTGGATCACTTAAACACATCTTAATTCCAGATGGAAACAGGGCTTCAATTTCACTCGCTTGGTTTCCAATTCCATTGTATATATGACAGGCATCAGGGAGCTGTATTCAATATGCAGGAGACTCTCTGAACTCCCAAGAGAAGTGAGATGTCTGAGATAAGCTCATGTGCTATCGAGAAAATCTAATTAAAAATTGTCTGATGAGAATACACTGAAAGAGCCGTCAATGTAGTCTTAAAGAGCTGGTAAACTGAATATGATGTTATGTGTTGCCTTACAAAGAGTTAAAGAGCTGAATAGACCTGAAAAAGACCTGGTCTGAAAGCACACTAAAGAAGAAAGAGAAGGTGACCCATTCAACTGTTAAAGCTCGAAAGCCCCGAAATGAACTGAAAGAAATAGCACTTTCTTAACAACAGAACGAACTGGACATGGTCAAAAAGGTATGACACTTATATGATTCAGATCAAATGGATCTTGTCAAAGGGTCAATAACATCTGGTCAAAGACTCTTACATGTTAATAATCAGAAAAGGTTCATTGTTTGCACTCCTGAACACACTGATAAATGGTCAGTCATTGACAGACATTCAATGAAGGAAATAGGAAATTGGCATCTTCTTGCGGCAATGTAAGCGTAGCAACTGTAAAATGTCAGCAAAAGCAATTTCCTGGTGGCTAAAGCTTCTACATCCATGGCAAAGAGCAGAGAAGATGCCTCTGGGGTCAAGTGTAGAACCAAGGTATTAAGTTATTTATGTAAGTGACACCAACAGTGGTGACAGCAGTGCTGGGAAAAGTTGATATGTGATGATGTGCAAGAAATCTCAGAATGAACCAGGTGTTATACAGCTTGGAGGACTCTTCTATATATAAGATCCCTACGTTTCAATATTCATGACTAGAATGTAACTAACCCCCACCCCCCCATCATTATTGTAGTATAGCTGAAGTCCCGCCATTACTTTAGTTTCAGGACCGCCACGATAATAATAAAATAAAAAAAAATGTGTTGATGTGCAACACACTCCAGTTTCATATTTAAAGAGTAGACCAGATATAATGCTTTCATTTTGTTTTATTCTGTTTGTAAAGATTTCGCTTTTCTGCTGTTATCCTTGGGTTCTTTCTCTCTTTCTGGATTGTCTGTTGTGTTTTTAAGAGTGATTTTTCGGATGCCTGCTGCTGGGGAGAGTACCACCAATCAATAATTTTCTACATTTCTAGTCAGGGTATCTTACCGTGATTTTGTGAATTTTGTGCAGTCTTTAGCAATGCTTTAATAGCCTTTTTCAGAATTGTACATCTCAAATCACTAGCCAATCTGGCAGGTTACTTATTGTGTTGAGTCACATCTGTGCAGATTTAGCGCAAATACTAAACTCGTGAGTCATCATGCAGTGTATTGTGCAGAATCTACACATTTCTGGCTTACTTGAACATAAACATAACTATGCAACAAATAACGGTGTGCTTGTTCATTTGCATTGATGCAATAGCAAGATTACAAAAAAACATAATAATGTGGCGATACCTGGGGTAACTAACCCCATTGAAAAAAGCCAAGCAACGAAGCAGACCCTGGTTTATACTGCATTTGTTAATCTTTGTTAACATTATTTAATAAAAATACAACTGTTAATTTTCTGTTCATGTTACACAACAGTGCATTAACTAATGTTAACAAATACAACTTTTGATTTAAATAATGTATTAGTACATGTTGAAATTAACTAAGATTAATAAATGTTGTAGAAGTGCAGTTCATTATTAGTTCATGTTAACTAATGTAGTTAACAAATGTTAACGAATGAAACCTTATTGTAAAGTAACCCCCCCCCCCCCCCCTTCATTTTGGCTATTAGAAGTTCTAAATGGCCGGTAACTTAAAAATGTAGTAGCCAAATTGGCCAGTGATTGAAAAAATTCATTTCAAACCCTGCTGATACATATGCTAAGATCTGATGGGATGGTCAACAATGTAATATTTAGTGGAAATAAGTCTTAAAAGACAATGCTTTCTCTCTTCATGACAGGATATTTTAAATAAGCCAGCTTCACCCAATATACATACATTCAATTCCTTATGAGTATTTATTGGGCAGATGTGATCACTCACCCCTCTGAAGTTACTGGAGGCCTGGAAGTAGATGAGATAATTCTTGCTGGGGTCAAGAGGTGTGTTCCAGTAGCCGTTGTAGGTGTGGTTGTCCCCCACGGTGAAGGGTGTAGCCTCTGGCAAGCTGCTGGGTGGGAGTTCAGCAGTGTAGTAATGAGGAGGTGCACCACTTGCCCCTCCTCCTCCCACTGGAGTCTCTCCATGGGAGGAAGGTGCAGGGAAACACTCCATGTGACCCAACTCCCTCCGCCTCACTTTTCTGGAGCTGTCCTCCTCTACCACAACCACATGGTAGGTGCTGAACAGGAAGATATAATGGTCTTTAAACCCTGAACTGTTCTGGACTGTACCATACTAATTTTGCATTCCTTGACAGAATAATGGTCTCATGTGCTTAACACTAGAACCGCCACGGGGTAAAATTAACCCATGGCTGTTTTTCAAATGTACATAACAGATTTCCAATAAAAATGTCTCCCAGTCACTGACTTTTACTAAATTGTGTTCTTTACAATCCCCTGTTGTTAAAAATTGTTTAGATAAAACCAGATTTAGAAAAGGGGCATTTATACCTATAAGCGCCAGCGGGTCAAATTTACCCCTATATAATTCCTCTATTTTCGCGCTGTGTTTGTGCAACACGTCGTCTTACTGTAAACAGTCACACAACGCACGGTCAAATAAAGATGTTTTAGCCTATTTATAAATGTTCAAACTTTGGATTAATTATACATTTTTGATTTGCAATTTTGTATTGAGTATTGTTTGCTACTGTTGCTATTTATTCAAGTCTGCCCGTTCCCTGAAAAAAAAATCCGATATGATGGAATGAATAAAACAATTTTCATGATTATCCCAAGTTTATTGCTGTTGTTCTCTTATTCAAATTATAAATTATATAACTATACAAATGAATAATTAATTAGGTAAAACTGTGCACTTGAATTCGTATGTTATCCTTATCGTAAGTTGTCATACATCTTATGCAGTGTTGTGTATTATTATTGCTCTTCATTGTCTATTTAGGGTATTTTAGTCATTTAAATAACATGGGTTATCTTAATATGGGATTAATTACATTTTATTATACTATTACACCACCCAAATATATATTTATTTCCATCTAATTCTCGTCGTCATTGCGGGTTGGTTTAGCCTATAGTCACCAAAAAGTGATTAGTGTAGCCTGCTTAAAATAGCATAAAACAACAGGACAAAAACATAGTTGATGACTAAAAATAATAATTTCATGACTCTATACATTACTTTGTGAAGACAGTGGCATAATACAGTGACATATTACGTTTTTTAGCCGTATCAATACAGTATTAATCTGCATGGGTAAATTTTACCTGCTGGCGGTTTTAGGTCGCGACCTCTGGCGGTTCTAGTGTTAATGAAACAATAGCTAAATAAAACTAAATAGCCTATATAACAGTATAAGAAGGCTCATACAACAGTATATTTGCTACATGATTTTAAAAATTCCAAGCCAAGCACAAAACTATAGAAAGCAATTTAGCTTGCCATTAAAGTGGTTTAGTGTATGTGCAATTACCTTAGAATTCAAACATACCATGATTTGGATGTGCATTTGTCAGCAATTTTCAATGACTTCAAATATCTCCAGTCATATTTATAATGTACAAGCCTATTATTTATTTATTTTATTTGACTGTTTTCCCACTAATGCCATACTTTCAATTAATTTCTTCTGAATAATATGCCGTGTTTCCACCGCAGGAACTTTCCCCAGGAAGGTGGTAATTTTGAGGTGGTACTCTGTGTGTTTCTACCGCAGGAACTAGGGTCTAAATTAAGTTCCGGGTAAATATTTCCCTGTCAAAATGGCCCTGCTTGCAAGGTAGTACTTTTTCAAAGTTCAATAACTTTCGGGGGTGGGTCTTGCCATGAGTTTACGCAGCAATTTGATTGGTCGACTCCACGCAGTATTTTATTTCAACCGCTGTGTGCAGTTTGAGTTGGTTGCTATTCAAATCAACAATGAAGTTTAAAAAAATGACTGATGGACCGACGACGAGGTTAAGGCTTGTGTTCCGGGTAATTTTGGTAGAAACGGGGCTATAGTTTTTAATGACAATCAGCCATACCCCCCCCCCCCCCCCCCCTAATGCTAATATGCATTTAATCTTTGGAAATCTGGATTGTTGTCATTGAACAAGTCTGCCAACAGCCTTGTCAACTTCAAAAATATATTTTTAGCAACAAAAAAATTTTTTTTTTGTCACATTATATCGGGTTTATTACCTAACAGGTGCTCCTCGCCCCAAGGCTGGACGCAGCAGGACTGTTATGGTGCTCTCAGATTCACTCAGCGGAGAGGGGACGTCTTCATAATCAAATGCAGGCGCTGTGGGGGGAAGAAAGAGCAAACAATATCTGATCTGTCTCAGATGTGAGTAAGAAATCAATTTTCTGTGCCAGCATAAATGACACCTGAGTGATTTGAGATCTGGACCAGTGAACAAATCATTCTTTTGTGCTGGTCTGCAAATTCCACTGAATGATCTGACTCTATGTTTCTGTTGCAGTGTTTCTCAGTTAACAGCTCACTGAAGGGGAATATTATCAGTAAACAAAGACTTAAAATACAGATTTAGAATGACATAAGGATGAGAAAATAACAACAGAAGTTTCTTTTTTGTTATCTTTTTTTTTTTTTTTAAATGACACTCCCACACACCCAGCAACTCTAACACACAAAAAAAATCTTTCAAATTAGTCTTGGTTTTCCATTGACTTAAATCCCTTGCTCCAAAGAGAACAAAAATCCACCCCTGACAGAGCGTACCACACAAGGGCCATGAAACACAGTAATGGAGGCGGATGAGAGCGATCCACAGTCTTTTATGAAGTCTCTTGAGGGGTGAGTGCAGAACAGACCTCCTGCTCCCATTCCTGCTTATTATTGGAAGTCAATTAGTGTGCTAGTACAGGGAAACGGGTCAATGTCTCAGCCTTCAGCATACCAAAACAAGCAGAAAATCTACAAAGATGAGAGCCGCCATCACAGTGCTAGAGTTAGATCTGTTTTATAAGAGGACCGTGGGATGTTGCGATTGACATGTTTATTGGAACTAACCTCAAAAGAAACACACAAATAGGAAAAGTTTTGCTAAAGCTAGGTTTGTGTGTGTGTGTGTGAGAGAGAGAGAGAGAGAGAGAGAGAGAGAGAGAGAGAGAGAGAGAGAGAGAGAGAGAGAGAGAGAGAGAGAGAGGATATTTAAGGGAACAGTTATTGCTAAAATTATTTACCCTGAAGCCTATTTGACAAAGCAGGGAAGCTATTTTATGACTTCAGAAGATTGGAATACAGTTCCCAAGTTGTGTGGACGTTTAAGGTGAGACACCACAGATGAGACACCTAACGCTAACTCTAAGACAACTGACCATCTGCAGCAGGCTCTGCCTTCATAAATCACTGAAGCTGTCCGTCAGTGCAGCTCAAGTTCTCTGATTTTGAGACACTTGTAAAAACTCGAACTAAAGTGCATATAAAATCTTTAATTTACAGTGTTTGTGCTTTTTTTTTTCACACGACAGTGTGAAAAAAAACTGATGGTAGAATTTAATCTTGCTGAGGAGGAACACTGAGGCATGAGTGTTTTTATGTTGTTTTACAAATGAATGCTAGGCCTGACTATTTAAGTGACTGTATCCTGATTATAAACTAACTATTACACCATTGATGCTGATAAAGATACCTCAGGACATTTAAGATACTGACACTCCAACAAGTGACATTTGACTGGAAGTTTATATCATTGTTCTTAAGAAGTTCTTAAGAACGTTCTGTGTATATGGTCCCTTGTTTTGTATTACAAGTTTTCTAAAATGTTATGTGTAAATATGTAAATGTGCCATTATCTAATTAAATTTTCAGAGCAGAAATTGGAAAAAGGATTAAGCCATGTTCAAAATTCTTTCATTTTTTGTTAACATATTAAAGTTAAATGGGATTTTGGATATCTCTTTTTATCATTCCATAAATCAGAAAATACTGTCAACAGCGAGAAACAACACACATACACACACACACACACACACACACACACACACACACACACACACACACACACACACACACGTTTAACTCCCAATGTTTTAGGAATAAAATACTATGCAAATCAGGTGAATTATATATAAACAAACCTTTGCAAATATTAAAGTATTTGGGAGAAAACAGCTTAAAAGATATGTATTGTACACTCTAAAAAAATGCTGGGTTAAAAATAACCCAACTTGGAGACTAACCCAGCAATTGGGTTGTTTTAACCCAGCGGTTGGGTTAAATGTTTGCTTAAAACAACCCAATCGCTGGGTTAAAACAACCCAATTGCTGGGTTATTCCATTTTCAACCCAACTTGGGTTATTTTTAACCCAGCATTTTTTAGAGTGCAAATTAAATCTACAGATACAAAAATATATAAAGTGTATATAATAAACACTTAAATGTGTCTTATAGATATTTTCTTTCCACTAATCTGAAAGAAGACATGTTATGGAAGGAAAATATCCCAAAATCTCAAAATTGACCAGTGCATGAGGAAAACAAAAAATGGCCTGTAGTGTACTTTTGTATTTTTGGAGCTTGATAGCTCATGGTAATAAATGAGCAGATCCAAAATGTTTGGAGTGATGCAAGTAAATCATTTACATTTTCGAGGGAACTATACCTTTCATGAGGTTTTTTAAAGGGGACTGTCCAAATGATGCTACATTTTTGGTAATAACTACCAAAGGAGTGAAGACTAATCAGCTTCTCTTTAATGATCCGTTTATTGAGCAAATCAAATGCAAAGCCAGAGACTTTCACCACAAGTCTGTAATTTAATTGGTGAAAATAAGGGTCTACCATTTTTCTTTCAGTTTACACTGTTTTCCCCTCAGTTTGTTGACTTAAGCCTGGGTAAACCTTGGTATCAATATTTCTGCTGTTAAGAGTCAATCTCGCCAAAAGAGTAGCTTTTCCCTAGCTGAGATTATGTCTAATGAAGTCAAAATAAAGTCTGAATAAATCCTGAACCAATTAAAAGGCCCTTGCAGGCATCCCACATTCATTCCAGTGATAAAACCAAAGCCCATCAAGCTTCTAGTGGAAAACTTATAATTAAGTACTTCAGATTCAGATTCAGAGAGACACAGCTTAAATTTGTTGGTTTTCTGACATGGCTCATATCCCAGAATTTCATGTGGCAATTCATATTTCCTCACCTGAGATATTGGTGGTGATTTCAGTTAGGGCAGTCTGGCCAAAGCCCTTAGCGGTGCGGGCACGAACAGACACCAGGTATGTGGTACCAGGGTGAAGCCCGGAGAACATATGATATGTCTCGTTCTTCAGTTTGGAGACAGTGCGCCGTGGGCCAGGAACGTTGATGCTGGGATCTGACGATTCGATGCTCTGGTAGCTGATCTAAAAGACAATAACAGACAGTGAGCCCAGAGGAAATGATGTAATACCGTACAGTGGAGGAACAGTGTTGATGAATCCCTGTGATGCAGTCTTATAGTCAGCTACTGTGTATGCTTCACTTGATCCACAACAGAATATTATATTTTTCGAAAGCACACTTTAAGCTACACAGATTGTTTCAATATAACAAAATTGGTAGCATTCATAGAATGTTACGGGTATGAGGAAACTCATTAAGTTAAAGCAAGTCATTCCAAGACCTAAACATCTATGTACATTCAGACATAATATTTCTAGACTCATTTACTCCCCAGTGATATCTTGCTGCTCCATTTTCTTCCATGCAAGAGGACTCATGGTGTATAAACCATTTAATATATTTCATATAAAATGCAACTCAGCCGGCAGATATATGTTTTCATCCAGAGTCTCAATTATATGGTGACAAACTGTAAAAATGAGAGGACATTTTAACTGCAGTAGACCCACAACTAGATACAGGTGCTGGTCATATAATTAAAATATCATCAAAAAGTTGATTTATTTACCTAATTCCATTCAAAAAGTGAAACGTATATTATATTCATTCATTACACACAGACTGATATATTTCAAATGTTTATTTCTTTTAATTTTGATGATTATAATTGACAACTAAGGAAAATCCAAAATTCAGTATCTCAGAAAATTAGAATATCGCTTAAGACCAATACAAATAAAGGATTTTTAAAAATCTTGGCCAACTGAAAAGTATGAACATGAAAAGTATGAGCATGTACAGCACTCAATACTTAGTTGGGGCTCCTTTTGTCTGAATTACTGCAGCAATGCGGCGTAGCATGGAGTCGATCAGTCTGTGGCACTGCTCAGGTGTTATGAGAGCCCAGGTTGCTCTGATAGTGGCCTTCAGCTCTTCTGCATTGTTGGGTCTGGCATATCACATCTTCCTCTTCACAATTCCCCATAGATTTTCTATGGGGTTAAGGTCAGGCGAGTTTGCTGGCCAATTAAGAACAGCGATTCCATGGTCCTTAAACCAGGTACTGGTTGCTTTGGCACTGTGTGCAGGTGCCAAGTCCTGTTGGGAAATGAAATCTGCATCTCCATAAAGTTGGTCAGTAGCAGGAAGCATGAAGTGCTCTAAAACTTCCTTGTATATGGCTGCGTTGACCTTGGACCTCAGAAAACACAGTGGACCAACACCAGCAGATGACATGGCACCCCAAACCATCACTGACTGTGGAAACTTTACACTGGACCTCAAGCAATGTGGATTGTGTGCCTCTCCTCTCTTCCTCCAGACTCTGGGACCCTGATTTCCAAAGGAAATGCAAAATTTACTTTCATCAGAGAACATAACTTTGGACCACTCAGCAGCAGTCCAGTCCTTTTCGTCTTTAGCCCAGGCGAGACGCTTCTGACGCTGTCTGTTGTTCAAGAGTGGCTTGACACAAGGAATGCGACAGCTGAAACCCATGTCTTGCATACGTCTGTGCGTAGTGTTTCTTGAAGCACTGACTCCAGCTGCAGTCCACTCTTTGTGAATCTCCCCCACATTTTTGAATGGGTTTTGTTTCACAATCCTCTCCAGGGTGCAGTTATCCCTATTGCTTGTACACTTTTTTCTACCACATCTTTTCCTTCCCTTCGCCTCTCTATTAATGTGCTTGGACACAGAGCTCTGTGAACAGCCAGCCTCTTTTGCAATGACCTTTTGTGTCTTGCCCTCCTTGTGCAAGGTGTCGATGGTTGTCTTTTGGACAACTGTCAAGTCAGCAGTCTTCCCCATGATTGTGTAGCCTATAGAACTAGACTGAGAGACCATTTAAAGGCCTTTGCAGGTGTTTTGAGTTAATTAGCTGATTAGTGTGTGGCACCAGGTGTCTTCAATATTGAACCTTTTCACAATATTCTAATTTTCTGAGATACTGAATTTGGGATTTTCCTTAGTTGTCAGTTATAATCCTCAAAATTAAAAGAAATAAACATTTGAAATATAATGTAATGAATGAATATAATATACAAGTTTCACTTTTTAATGGAATTAGTGAAATCAACTTTTTGATGATATTCTAATTATATGACCAGCACCTGTATATCCTCTCACTAAAAGTCATGAAAAAAACTATTAAATTGTAGTCTGATTTGATATTTGCAGAGCTACATATATTCTTGTATAGATTATGTCTTTATGTCCAATGTTTGTGATATTTTGTATTGTTCCATGACAGTCATATCACACAGGGTCATCTTTTTTCCATTAAATCGATTAATCTTTGACTAGATGGGAGGCTCTCAAAGCTTATATAAAAGGACTAATAGTTACACAAGCAAGATACTTAACAAATTCTACCTCTACGTGATTCATATAAATAAATAAAAAATATTAACAAAACATTTCTTTTTTTTAGACTACTTAAATATTTCTGTCTCAGATGTAGAAATACAAATATATTATTATATTTATATTATATTTCAGACCTGGATGGCATCTCTAAAGATATATGGTGTAATGAAACCCCCATATTTTAGCACGGAACAGTCACACCTCAGATTTGAAATTATAGTCTTCATTACAAGCTGTTTGAAGAATCTGTTGAAACTGCTCCACTACCACCCTCACTTTGGAATACTCATATAACATTAATGTCAAAGTCGGAGGAGCCACCTACAAAGAGTGACTCATTTATCTTGCTTAATTAAAGCAAAAATTATTGCAAAAGTACTTACAAGAAAGCTTGAAAAATGTTTAACCTTTCTAGGTACTTCAGAGCAAACATATGTGCGATCTGAAGTACTGTGGTTTTATTGCACATATTACACATCAGAGACAGAGTCTGTTTCACTTTGATGCAGAAGTGTTTGACAGAATTGAAAACAACTACCTTGAAGTGTTAATTTAATAACAGAGAAACTTCATTGTCCCTCTCAAGATCCATCAACTTCAGAAATTATATGCTCTATTTTGCAACTACTTATTATTAAAATGCTGGTGCAGCAAATCAACCACTGAGAAATCGTTACCAAATTCATCAACATAATTTAGCCCATCAACAACAACAAATAGCACAGTGAACATAAAGCTACACACGTCAATCTCAAACGAGCGATGAGTGTAAGCTGAAGCTTACATGTGTATATGCTGACAGCTAAGGTAATTGAAGTGGGCCGAAGCAGTGAAATATTACCAGACTAAAGCACTTAGTCTTAAACACAATTGCCCCATCCGACAGTCTCTGCAAGGCAAAAAAGCAATTATGTTTGTTCGTCGACTAATTGAAGCTTGGAGAATTAACTACAACATGATTAGCATAAGAACACCTAGACTCTGTGAAGGGTGGAGAGAATTTACACACACTAATGGCTTGCTGATTGGGAGGGAGTATGAGGGAAAAAAACAAACCCTGAAAAAAACAAAGGAGGAAATGGATCGTACTCCTATTGCTGAAACCAACATGATTTCATGAGAATTCGTATGCATTTGTCTATAAAGTGTGGTACTACCACACGTACAATTAACCCTCTGGTGCTCCTCGCATCTCGGTCAAAAATGACCGACATGAAGTTTAATAATGTTTGAAAATGAGTTTGATAATGTTTTTTATCTGTCAAAAAATATATATTTTTTTTATTTCAATGAAATGAAGGTACTATATTTTAGTTCGATAAAGTTTTTTATTTAATATGTTGTATTTTTAGGGATTTTTTTAGTATTAAAGGTGCCCTAGAATGAATTTAAACAATATTTTAAATTGTTCTCTGATATCTACATAGAGGGTTTGTGACTTATTTAAGGGCAAAATTAGTCCAGATACGGTTTTACAGGTCCATTTACAACCCTAGAAATTGTCCCTAGAATGAAATGGTCTGTTTTTGCCTTATTTGGAAGGGTCATGAATATTAATGTTGAGTTCTGCTCTGATTGGCTGTTTCACTGCGCGGCTCATTTCAGTAGCTTCAGTGACAACAAACACATCATGACAATTGAGAGATTATTCATCCAACCTTATATGTTTGAACCTGTTTCTGACGAAGATGCAGATTTTGAGGAACAACCAATTGCTTTGAGATTGTAAATGGACGCTGTAATTGTAATTGATAAATAAATATCTTACATTTCTATAGCTGTAAATACGTAATCATGTTTACGTTTTAGTTTCAATGCTAATATGCGTTATGGACATATTGACAGCATCTATGTACTTATGCCTACGTACTGTATAAACAATGAGACTAGGCTGCTGAAACGTTCATGTGATTCTGCATAACAGCTATACTACAATATTCTTCACCCCACAGTATCAAAGGCAGCATAAACTGTGGTGTAGTCATTATAATAGGAATTCAATGCATTAATGTGTCAATTTAGCTTGACGTTATTTACAACCTGACACACTTTTGGTAATTATTACTTACTAAGTCTAATTTTAAGATAGATGTTTCCATTTACAATGCTTTCTAAATAACACATTACCTCATACTGTGTGATCAGACCATTAGGCTCCAAAGGCTCCTCCCACTTCAGAAAGATCATATCGTCCAATGGGGTGAAGGTTAAAGATTCAGGGGCAATTCCTCCTGGGACTGCAGGAAAAGAAAGAAAACAATCAGAGTATGCTCAGATCCATCTTACTAAACAGAGTATAATACACAGCTGAGATGAAGGTGGAACAGGTGGAGGCAAAAACAACACCTCTACAGACTAGAGGGGAGGAACGTTTGATGTTCTTGAACAATTTGTCTTCTTTACCAACACATGGTGTGGAATAAAATAGGGCAAAAAAAAGAGAGAAAGAGAGAACACTTGATGCTAGACTCAATGTTTGAGAAAGAGAAAAGGATCCAACTTTCAACCAGGCATTCAACATGGCTATAGGCTGAAATCATCTCATTACGGCTCAGTGAGTATGAAAGTTGGGGAAACGTATGTAATACGTTCTGGAATGGTCCTCAAATGGTTCAGGTCATACTTAGAAGGGAGAGGTTATTATGTGAGTATAGGTGACCATAAGTCTGAGTGGACATCCATGACATGCGGAGTCCCACAAGGGTCAATTCTTGCACCACTCCTATTCAACCTGTACATGCTGCCACTCAGCCAAATAATGAAAAATAACAAAATGGCTTACCACAGCTATGCTGACGACACCCAGATCTACTTAGCCCTATCACCTAATGACTACAGCCCAATTGACTCTCTATGTAAATGCATTGATGAAGTTAACAGTTGGATGTGCCAAAACTTTCTTCAGTTAAACAAAGACAAAACTGAAATTACTACATTTGGAAACAAAGATGAAATTCTGAAGGTGAATGCATATCTTGAGGCTAAAGGCCTGAAATCAAAAAATCAAGTCAGGAATCTTGGTGTGATTTTGGAGTCAGACCTGAGTTTCAATAGTCATGTCAAAGCAATAACTAAATCCGCTTACTATCATCTCAAAAATATATCAAGAATTAGATGCTTTGTTTCCAGGCAAGACTTAGAGAAACTCGTTCATGCTTTTATTACCAGTAGGGTGGACTATTGTAATGGTCTTCTCACCGGCCTTCCCAAAAAGACCATTAGACAGCTGCAGCTCATACAGAACGCTGCTGCCAGGATCCTGAGCAGAACCAGAAAATATGACCATATCACACCAGTCCTCAGATCTTTACACTGGCTTCCAGTTACATTTAGGATCGATTTTAAAGTGCTCACTCAGATCATCAGGATCAAGTCAATTAGAAATACCAAGGGTTCACTCAAAGCAAGGAGAGTCTGCTTTTAGCTATTATGCCAGCCGTAGCTGGAACCAGCTTCCTGAACAGATCAGATGTGCTCCAACAGTAGCCACTTTCAAATCCAGACTCAAAACACATCTGTTTAGCTGTGCATTTACTGAATGAGCTGTGCCACTGTACGTGCTTTGTCCGAACTGCTTGCATTTTAATTTATATGCTTAAATTTAACCCTGTTTTTATTTTTATTTTTAATTATACTCTTTATTTTTATCTTTCAATATTTTCTTTATTTTTTATTTCTTTAAATTCCTATTATAACTGTAATATTTTTATTTCATTTCTGTGTAAAGCACTTTGAATTGCCACTGTGTATGAAATGTGCTATACAAATAAACTTGCCTTGCCTTGCCTTGCCTTGCCTAATAGTGAGTGTTATGAGCTATAGGAAGGGTGGCTTCCAGTATTCAAATGCAGAATCTTGGACAGTATTGAGGAGAGTTAAGGAAAGATGATTTCACTATGCAAACAGATGGGAAATGTGTAGAATTGGTTCCATTTAAAAAACAAATGTTGATGCCAACAGCAATTTTGGGCCCAAGCATACAACATACAGTTTCTATAGTTGTTTGTTCTGTGATACACATCAATTGCTTCCCTGTAGCTCAAACAGAGCGTGGCGCTAGCAACGCCAAGGTCATGGGTTCGATTCCCAGGGAAAGCAAGAACTGACAAAATGTAAAATGTGTACCTTGAATGCAATGCAAGTTGCTTTGGATAAAAGCGTCTGCCAAATGCATAAATGTAAATGTAAATTGTGATTGCTGCACAAATGCATCAATGCAAGCAATTTGGGGGAAACAAAGTGGAATATGCCACATTAGGCTTCTGTGCTTCCTTTTCCCTGTGAATACTTCCCCCCCCCCCACATGGCGTACATTAAATGGCTCACAGACAAACAAAATGCATGGTATGATTGCAATTATGGATAGATTGTCTACTCATGTTCCTCTTATCCACAGAATTACTACACTGCTCATCAAGTATCAATCATTAAGTAGAATTGAAATCTAAGAGTATGGTCTGTGCCAGCTAGTCAAAGATTGCATGACTTCAATTTGTTCAGTTTGTGAGTCCTCTAAACAAAACAGGTTGCAGGTCTGATCTAGGCCCTGTTTACACCTAGTATTAAAATGTGTTTCGGTTGATCAGTCGAGGGAGACACATTCTATCTCAAGTAGAAAAAAAATCTTACAAAAAACAAGGCTACCACTTTTTACAGTGTACTCTGATACATTATTTATAACTTTAACCCAACTGTTATAGATGTAGGCCTAATCTGTTCTAAGATGAGATATACATCTGAACAAGTATGAAGCATAATGACACATTTTATAACTAGCGAAGCCAACTGTTATAAGTATAATTATAACCATCTATTTCACTTCAAGATTAGATATAAATTTGAAGAAAGAATGCAACATATCATTAGAAAATAAAAAAAATTTAAAACTAAATGTTGACAATTGAAAAATTACAAAAAAACATGCCAAGGTCTAAGCCAATCAAAACCAACAGCCCACTGTAATCAGTCTATATACGTTTATTTTGAGTTTTCCGAAATGCGTCTTGTTTGCAATAACATATCTATAGCTAGCTACATAGTTTTGTGAGGATTTTAACTGAAAATAAAATGTAAACTTGTTTAAACTTTGCCCCTTTCTTGATTTCCAACAGTTGCAAAGTACAACGTGAAAGTGCAAGGCTGAGGTGCCATAGTGGGTTCTAACATCCATGAGCACATTGAGCAGGCAGTTTCATTCTGGTTGAAAGTCTATCTGAGTGTCAAAACGAAAATGTGCATGCTCAGATGTGTGAATTCGGCGATATATCGTGTATCTGCTGATTCACGCAGGGGAAAATAAACTTTCAACAAAACATTCAGGGAATTTAGAACGTTCTGATGAAAGGAAATATATAGTCCATGGCTAGATAGACGTTTGAGAATGCATTGCTTGTCTTACCAGAGAAAATTATTTTTTTATTGTGATCAATCACCCCTATGGTTAATCCGCCTATGCTGTTTCCACCTGGTGTTTAAATCCATCTCTTTTGTCCACTATTAACCACTTCTGTTCTGATTTTTCAAGGGGAGGGTCTATGGGCGGTTAAATGTGTGGGCTTTTTTCAGACCTTTCGATCTAATGGACGAAATAAGCTCACACAATGTACATATGAATGCAACTGGAGACTATGGAAAAACACAAGGAGAGCAGCAGCTTTCGTTTCTGCTCTGACAGCCGCAAGACCACGCCGAATCCTGGGAGTGTGTGTTAGAAATCAGGAATGGTGAGAGAACACTGTGCTTGGTATGTTTTTCATCTTCAATCCAAACTTGGGTTTTCAGCCTAGAAAGTTAAAATCCCATCTGGTTAGCGCACTTCCCTTAATGTATATGCGTTAGTCAGTAGGCGGAGAGTAGACGGTCTTTTGTCAGTCCCTCCAGAAAAAAGCGATTATGCGATCGCACGATTTAATGCATAATCAGCCAAAGTCTGCATATTTATGCGGGGGCCGCATTTTTTCAAATACGCCGCACTTTCGCTGCATAAATTGCCTATTTCCGCGTGCAAAAAATGTCCGTTTACTTCACACAAGAGCCATTTCCCCCATATTGCCATGGGAATGTTTTGAAGTGACGTAATTACCCAATGTGAACATCATCGAAAGCTGCAAACCCCGTGGTGAAACCATAGATATCGGTGAAACCATGATGAAGCACGCAAATGCCCATTTGCCAACAAAAATAACAGCAAAAGACAGCGCAAAGCAGTTTCCCGGTGTGTTGACCGATTTCAAAACACAGCATCATGAAGCTTCGAAGCGTTATGAATCAGTGAGTCGATTCAGCGGTTTGGATCGCCAAATTCACGTATTTCAGCAGTTTGACACGCGATCCGAATCATGAATCGACTCGCTGATTCATAACGCTTCGAAGCTTCATGATGCCGTGTTTTGAAATCGGTCATCCCTATATAAGTCGTTATTTAGGGTTTTTTTGCGCACAAAAACTACTCTTGTCGCTTCATAAAGTTATTGTAGAACCACTGTAGTGAGATGGACTTTGTAACGATTTAGTACCTTTTATGGGTCTTGAGAGTGCACAGTGCATTGTGCCAATGGAGGCCTTTCTGAGCCATCGGATTTCAACTAAGGCCTATTTTTATAACCAGAGTTTTTCCTCCTCCGTGTTCCGAAGATGAATGGAGGTCTTACGGGTGTCCAACGACATGAGGGGAAGTCATTAATGACAGAATTTTCATTTTTGGGTGAACTAACCCTTTAAGAGATTGCACTTTGTGCATTGGAAGCACTCAAATGTCTGTTTTGTATAGCTACCTCTATAAAACAGGAAGTTATTTATTCATTTTTTCAAAAGTTATAGCATATTCCTTTTGTTAAGCTACAGAACTTGTTTGACTCAATGTTTTGTAAATTTGAGCCATGTGTTTATTAAGGTCTTCAATAAAACAAGATGAGAACTTAAATATTCCCAGCACTTTCTGCTATGTAGTGCTTTTTTTCTCTTTTTCATCAAACCGCAGTTTTTGCAAGTTCCCGCAATTTCATCGCATAAAATTCCATAAATATCCCGCATTTTCCATCGCATTTTTGAAGAAAAGGTGCCGCATAATCAAGGATTTTTGCCCGCAACAATAAAAAAAAAAAAGCCGCATTTTTCTGGAAGGACTGTTTTGTGGCTGTTCGAACACATTTGACCACATGAGCATCTACACTATGAAATCAATCTAGTCGAATGTGTTTTCGACTACCTCTGGAAGTGGTCGAAAGTGAACGAGCTCAAAATGTTTTTGTGCTGTCCACTTGTGATCCGACCAACCAAAACGTATCCTAATGCCAGGTGTAAACAGGACTCTTGTCACAGATAGCATAGTAAAAATAGTAGCAATTTATTTTACAGTTATGTTTGCACGTACTTAATACTACTACTACTACTACTACTACTAATAATAATAATGATAATAATAATAATAATAATAATAATAATAATAATAATAATAATAATAATAATAATAATAATAATAATAATATACACCGATCAGGCATAACATTATGACAGGTGAAGTGAACAACACTGATTATCTCTATATCACGGCACATGTTAGTGGGTGGGATATATTAGGCAGCATGTGAACATTTTGTCCTCAAAGTAGATTTGATGTTAAAAGCAGGTCTTTGAGCATTTGACAAGGATTTGAGCGTTTGACAAGAGCAAATTGACCAAATTGTGATGGCTAAACTACTGGGTCAAAGCATCTCCAAAACTGCAGTCCTTGTGGGGTGTTCCCGGTCTGCAGTGGTCAGCATCTATCAAAAGTGATCCAATGAAGGAATAGTGGTGAACCGGCAACAGGGTCAAGGCTCATTGATGCATGTGGGGAGCGAAGGCTGGCCTGTGTGGTCCAATCAAAAAGACGAGCTACTATAGCTCAAATTGCTCAAGAAGTTAATGCTGGTTCTGATAGAAAGGTGTCAGAATACACAGTGCATCGCAGTTTGTTGGGTATGGGGCTGCATAGCCGCCCGCGGACCAGTCCGATTCTGACCGCTGTCCACCGCCGAAAGCACCAACAGTGCGCACATGAGCATCAGAACTGGACCATGGAGCAATGCAAGAAGGTGGCCTGGTCTGATGAATCACGTTTTCTTTTACATCACGTGGATGGTCGGGTGCGTGTGCGTCGCTTACCTGGGGAACACATGGCAGGAGGATGCACTATGGGAAGAAGGCAAGCCGGCGGAGGCAGTGTGATGCTTTGGGCAACGTTCTGCTTGGAAACCTTGGATCCTGCCATCCATGTGGATGTTACTGTGACACGTACCACCTACCTAAGCATTGTTGCAGACCATGTACACCCTTCCATGGAATGGTATTCCCTGATGGCTGTGGCCTCTTTCAGCAGGATAATGTGCCCTGCCACAAAGCAAAAATGGTTCAGGAATGGTTTGAGGAGCACAACAACCAGTTTGAGATGTTGACTTGGCCTCCAAATTCCCGATCCATAAGTCCGATCCATGGAGGCCCCCCCTTCGCAATATACAGGATTTAAAAGATCTGCTGCTAACATCTTGGTGCCAGATACCACAGCACATTTTCAGGGGTCTAGTGGAGTCCATGCATCGACGGCTCAGGGCTGTTTTGGCAGCAAACGTGGAACCAGCACAGTATTAGGTCATAATGTTATGCCTGTATATTGGCTGCAGAGGGCATGACACCATTGAAATTCAAGTGACAAACCAAACGCTCCAACAAAAAAGACTGTAAATGTTGTTTATGCGTTTACAAAATTGTGAATTTCCCTATTCAGCATAAGTTATGTTAACAATTGTTGTTGGGCGTGCAGTTCATTTTAGGGACATTTCATCAAGAACCGTCCTAAACAAATGGGCCGTGAATGAACTTAGCACTGAACTTACCAGTAACATCAGAGACTGCTGATGCTGCATGACATGTCGTGAGATAAGGTAAACACTGACTACTAATGAGTAGATGTCCAGAACATTTTGGAATATAACCAAAAACCTTCACATGCATATCCCATCTCTATAGAGACGCTTGAAAAGGCTGAAAAGCAGCAGAGTGTTTTTATATCCCTCCTTCTCATTTCTCATTAACTCTCTCTGTCTCTTTCTGCAAGCATACTGACTACCAGTAATTTAACATTACTTGGAGAATTAATTAATTCATTAACTTCAGATCTTGATGTTGTTTCTAATTAACCAAACACATCAAACACAAACAAGCTTTATCAGTGTACAAAACATATGAATAAACCAGCAGAGAATGATAAATGGAGAGGATTCATTATGAGCCGTGTTCATTTTCAGATGGGGAGGTTTTCACTTGACCTCTGAGAGTTTCATCTCAATGCATTTGCATGAGAATGCGCCTCCTGCAAAAATGTGCTACCTGACACACAATGTAAATAAAAATGCATAAATAAGCAAAAATCTTTATTCCATTTTGCTGGTGGCCTTTTCGTATGAATTTTTCATATACTTCCATTTAAAAGTATGATCTTCCATTTAATTAAGCTGAAGCATGGTATTCTGTGAGTCAATATTTGTGTTGTTGCTATAATTGGGCTTCAAGCACTGCGGGCATACTGGGCCCTGGTGCGGTCGCTACATCATAATTGCTCAGATAAATACATGCCTTTGCAAAGATGGATGAGTTATGGCTACTGACCCGTGAAAAAAAAAGAAAAAAAAAACACCTCGGGGTAAACGAAAGTTTAATCAAACTCAGAAAGTTTATGAACAATACAGAGATAAGAAATTTAATGATGCAATTCTTCATCATAAGTCGTAAATACTTGATTACATCACATATTGAGCTGTTTGGGAGTTTGTTCTAAAGAAAACTGTTCTGAAACACGAATGGATTAAATGCTTTATGAGACAATACTGTCTTATTAAAATGTTTATGAATGTAGCTGTGCAAGGTCTGTTAATGTAGTGCTTGATTTAATAATGTTAACGTTCCCATGCATGCTAACAGGTGGTTTTCATATTTAAAATGTCTGAATTATTGATTATGTAACTTAAATTACACAAAACTCTTACTAAATCAAGCAATAAATCAGAGGTTACAATATTTGACAAGGAAAGTTGAGTTGACAAGAGGAGTGAAGTGTGGATATGGCCATAAAGTCATGATGGTTTATTGGACGGTGCAGGTTTGAATCTTGCCTTAAAGGAACACTCCACTTTTTTTGAAAATAGGCTCATTTTACAAGTCCCCTAGAGTTAAATAGTTGAGTTTTACCGTTTTTGAATCCATTCAGCCGATCTTTGTATCTGGCGGTAGCACTTTTAGCATAGCTTAGCATACATCATTGATTCTAAACAAACCATTAGCATCTCATTCAAAAAATGACCAAAGACACTTTCAATATTTTTCCTATTTAAAACTTGACTATTCTACAGTTACATCGTGTGCTAAGACAAACTGAAAATGAAAAGTTGCGATTTTCTACACCTATATGGCTAGGAACTACGTTCTCATTCCTGCGTAATAGTCGCAGATCTTCACGGCCGTACCATGGCTGCAGCGGCGCAATGATTCGTAGGTATTCTGTGAAACACGGTGGTAGTATACCCCTTCGACTTACTATCACAGCCCTTTACAACACACAGAACCATGGCTAATCACACAGGTAATTCCACAACACAATTTGTCGGCTGCAAGCCTTAAACTTTCTCTGCAACTACACGAACTTAGTGCCGGTCACATTGAAAGTTACCTAGCTGGGGGCTACTTTAAGGGGCTGTAATATCATTGTGCTGCTGCAGCCATGGTACTGCCGTGAAGATCCGCGACTTTTGCGCAGGAATGAGAAAGAAGCTCCTAGCCATATAGGTGTAGAAAATCGCAACTTTTCATTTTCAGTTGGTCTTAGCACACAATGTAACTGTAGAAGAGTCAAGTTTTAAATAGGAAAAAAATTTAAAGTGTCTTTGGTCATTTTTTGAATGAGATGCTAATGGACTTATCAGAATCAATGATGTATGCTAAGCTATGCTAAAAGTGCTACCGCCAGATACAAAGATCGGCTGAATGGATTAAAAAACGGTAAAACTGAACTATTTAACTCTAGGGGACTTGTAAAATGAGCCTATTTTCAAAAAAAGTGGAGTGTTCCTTTAATACCACTTTTCCCAATATTTACCAGTCATTAGTGATCGCGCGCTCAAGGCTGTTGGACATTAGAAGTAAATTGTAAATTAGAGTTAAATTGTATTAGAGGTAAAAAATGATATAAATACTGATCTGTTTCTCGCACAAACAGATCGTTTCGTGTCTTAAGACATCAATGTGTCGTCACGAGCCACAGGGTTTAATTTGGATTTGTCTGTGCATGTTTTTTTTTTTATTCTCATACATTTTGTTACCATTCATATGCATTATACGACTGACAGACTGCAACCTATATCACCTATATTTTGGATGCCCTGCGGGTAAGCAGATAAACATAACATTTTCATTTTTGGGTGAACTATCCCTTTTACTGTAAACTAATAGTTTGCAAATGATTGGTAAGTACTTTATTACTGTATACCTATTATACAATGTCACTGAATTTTGATTTCATGGTGACTTAAAGGTGCACTGTGTAAATTTTAGCGACATCTAGCGGTGAGCTTGCAAATTGCATCTGCCCACCGCTCACCCGTCCCTTTCGAAGCACATGGTGACTTCAATGGTGACTTCACTGTAAGGGGACCCGCAGTGTATGTAGATAGAAATGGCTCATTCTGAGGTAATAAAAACATAACGCTTCATTATGTAAGGTCTTTATACACCACTGAAAAAATAGTTATGTATATTATATTGCATTTCTGTCAATAGATCCTCATAATATTACAATGCACCTTTAAGGCAAAAAAAAAAAAGATTCAGTACTCACTGTCTTCCTCCGTCTGAAAGGTCACTTCTCGGCTCTCTTTCTTGCCCTCTGGATTGGCCAGCGCCAGCCTCACATGAACGGCATGGAATGGTGGTAGATCCCGGAGTGTGAAGCGGGAGGTGTTCCTCTCCACCGACAGACACTCCCTCACCGTGGCATTATTCCCGCCAGCTCCGCCCCCAGTAGCAGTGGAGTAGCGGTAGCACAACGACAGGGAGTACGTATGACAGCGCGTCAGGTTGTAGCCGACCGGCTCCCACTGCAGGAGCAGCTGACGGGATTGAATCTCCGAAGCCGTCAAACCTTTGAGGGGACGCATGGGCTCTGGATGAGACAAAAGAGCAACTGAATTATTATGAACTAAATTATGTACATTGCACATTTTCACACAAATTTGAGTTTGCCATTAAATGATGCTAAGCTAATGACACCAGATATAATTTATATTATTTGAAACAACACCAAACAGAAACGTTTTAAATATCTTTCGTTAAATGAAAAATGTGTCTTCACTATATTCATAATTTCTCCTGCCTTGTCCAACATCTTGGATTATTTTTATTTATTTTTTATTTGTTTCACTGAGCTTGTCACAGTGCATTATGAGATTGCCTTTTCCAAGAAGAACATTATAAAAAATAAAAAAAAAAATTTCAAAAAGGGGTTTTTACAGCGATTTCACGGCTGCATAAAAAAAAAAAAACCTTTCAGTAAATCCAGCTCACGTGGGGAAGACGTTGTTCGCTTCATTTCACCGGATTCGTTTGTAAACAAGAGACTGGATTTGCAGACAGGATGAGATTAAAAAACAATGCTTTGGCTTCTGGATCTGACAGGAATGATGCAACACATTTATGTGAGTAAAAAGATTTTTTATATGTGATAGTATTGCATTGTTATGTTTGATATCTACTGATTATGTATGTGTCTAACTAAACATAACTTCCACGCTGTCACAGGCTTGAGTATCCTTTGTATTTCAGGTGCTGTTGGTTCATTGTCCAGCAATTCGTGATCAGACTCCATGGGCCGTATGGGCCAGGGCTCACACTATCTTAAATAGTGAAATACACGCGCGTGCACAGTTATATCCACCGATCGGGTCGGCCAGGTAATACAAAATAACATTCCAATTAATTGCGGGTGGATGAGAGATAAATCATTGTGTTTGTTTGATAAAGACATTTTGTGAGCCTTGTGGGGCGAATCATTCCTGTTGCTATTTTTCCACATTGGAAGTTTTCAAAACAATTCCTCACGTGTAATGACTGGGGAGCCGCAGCTCATTATAATATGCAAAACGGTTATCCAATCATAGCAGTGGGCATTTACTTCCAAGTCTTCAATGCGGCACACCCATAAAAATGAGCTTTTCAAGAGCAAGGCTCAAAACCAGGGTAGAAAATAGCCTATTACTTATTCATTTTGATGTTTTTTAATGTAAAAAACACACAAACGTCTTAAAGGGGTCATAGAATGATACATGCACTTTTACAAGTTGATTATACAGAAATGTGTGTTGGCAGTGCCTGTACACAACCATCCTATAATGATAAAAATACATCCAGTGTATTTTTTTAATATCCTTATATATTTTTCCCTGTCTCAAATCGAGCCGTCTGATCGTGTGACGTTACACGGTGTACGCCCCTCCTAAGATTGTTGATTGACAGCAGCTTTTCAACACAGACCCAGACCAGAGCGAGCTGTCATCAAGGCGTCTAAGCGATTGTGGTGTTGTGTTGTTGGGTGTAATAACGAACACAGCAGTCATTTTGATGTTCCTAAATCCGAACCACTGAAGACCCAGTGGCTGCTGAGTTTTGTTTTAGAAGGGAATATTCCCCCCGATCAACGTCAATGTTTGCGCGAATCATTTCTCAGCAGACTGCTTTATAAACGATCGTCAGTATAAAGCAGGTTTTGCTTATAAGCTGCTCTTGAAAAAAGGATCGTGTTCCTGCTGCACCTCAGGCAGATGTGAGTGTAACGATTTATTAACCTTTATATTAATCTTTGCAAATCGCTTGCACGCTTCACGATGAATGAGGCTAAAGTTTACAGGGTAAGTTACATTACGGCATGCTTTCTGTGTATGACGTTCTCAATATAATTCATAATCCCACGTTTATAATGAACAACGCGTTATGTTTGTTATTACAAACTGTGTAAGTTACTCGGGTGATAAAGTTAACGTGGTAACACTACACTAAGCTTACTTTTGTACATGGTTTATAACGGTGTCTGTTACTGATTAAGAAGTAATGTAAAAAAAAAAATCTTATAACATAACATCAATCTGTCAATGAACTAACACATCAGTAAACACATAGCAACTACGCTACTCTGCCAGTACAAAGATAGATCAAAGTGACATGACGTTAACCAACCATTCAGAAACGTTCGTCATCTGTTCCTGGTCCGACTCCGGTTCAAAATGATAAGGTTGCTCAGATGTGTCCTCAGAGACTCCCGTTGCCATTATTTTTCGAAAATATACCCTCAAATGTTGTCAAGGCAACACTCCACGTGTGTTGTGGTGTTGTGTCGGGTCGAACCGAACGCCCCACAGAGCAGAGGGGGCGGGGTGAGCAAAGCTCATTATCATTTAAAGTCACATACACTGAAATGACTTGCCTAAAACTAAGCTGGTTTTGACCAGGTAAAATGAGTGTTTTCTTACAATACTAATGAGAATTTTTAATTAAAGTATATTACAAACTTTTCATTTAGACACTAAAGAATCATATTAACTTGTACAAAAATGTCATTCTATGACCCCTTTAAGTTGACATGAAGATCCTTTTGTGCAATGGACAAATATCGAAAAAGAAAAAAATGCACTGTGGAATCAGGGTTCTATTTGTCAGCTGTTGATTGTATGTTCAGATGTGGGAGTTTCACTCAAAAGATAAAGTAAATGATTGGAGAAGTCCTGGATTCATCACCAGAGAGAAGGTCCAGCTTGATTAACCATAAAAAATAAAAATAAAAACACAAAAAAAAAACACACACACGGTACAATTTCAGGAGCGACAACCACATATAAATACAGGAGTGAATCCCCTTATCATTCTGTGTGTGTACGAAACACAAATTGCGATGATTGTTCCACCATCAACAGAGGTGTCATGGGTTTTTATGCTTGGAAGCCTGCTTCACAGAGTGGTAGTGTTGTCATGTCCACTTTTTTAGAAGCGTTTTTGGGATCGTCGTCAGGTGCGGGTCATGATATTTTGGTCTTGTTTTCAATATAAAGCATTTGGATTTATTTTGGTTTATTATGGGCTTGTTTGTTGTTTGGTTTTCTAGAAAGATCTGGCAACACGAATGAGTAAAGGCTCATGCCTCTTTATCTCATACCCTGTGATTTACATACAAAAGAGAGACACCTCTCTAATGCGCATTTAAATACATAATCAACAACTGGTTGTTCAGTTTGGTTCCATAAACAATGCATTGAATTTTTGTAAATGCAGTTGGGACTGCCTGTTCTTTTTGGGAGTTCAATTTGGTTGTAGAATGTGATTGTCACATTCTGTGATTGACTTTAAAAAGTCCGGTAACTAAAGCTCTAAAAGGTGAATTCACTACCAAATGTAGCAGCAGTGTCTACTTAGAAAATCTGATCTGTAATATGCAATTAGAAAATAAATATAGTGAATTATCATTTCATGGAGACCATATATGTAAATAAATAAATAAAGCAGGTTATGTTCCAGGGTTAGTTTGCTTAAGAGGTATTCAGATGTGTTTTATATAACTAATATAGTTATTAATATAACCACATTTGTTTCAGTTATATAATATACACTATTATATATTAATTCTAAAGAATTAGAATAAAAAGAATTATAACAAGGTAATGTTTAAATGTTAATTCAATTAAAATATATGTATTATTTATTTTATTGTCATCTCACACATGTATCTGCATTCAATTAATTAGCATTAAACAAACAATATATTCCTTATTCTCAGTGAATACATATTGCTTAATAAATGAAGACATTGAAAAAATGTTTTCTGTGCCCTGGAGGTGTTTTGACATGATAATATTTGTTTTTGATTTAAATAACTTCATTTAAAAGTAGACATTCTAAAGACATATCTGTCATGTCTGTGTGGCAAGTATTCACTGAGTTACAGTTCATTTTCAGATGCATTTCAGAGTGGACTTCACTGAGAGAAACACGGAAGAACGCGCATCCTGTTTGTTTTCTTTATTTAGCGAAAAGCACAACATTACATTTTTATTGTGAGTGTACACACAAATAAAAGAAGACACTTCAAGCTCTGTAAAGACGTATCTCTCATGTCTGTGTGGCCAGTATTTTAAGTTGTTTTATGCTGTCATGAGGAAAGATCCAGCAGAACGCACCGGCATGTTCATCGAGTTCAGAGGGTTAATTAAGGTGACAAAAGTTTAGAACAAATTTTCAACTTTAAGTACACTAGCACACTTCAAAGCTAACAGATATGGGTGACAAATCTCTGAATTAGATTTCATGGGGTATTTATTATTGTTCCCTTTCGTAGGGAACTCGCACTGTGTCGAACGACTCTTTGGGAAATAATGTCACAATGTGACAGGTGTCTGAAATCACTATCGAATCACGGTAATCCTATTGACCGGTGACAGCCCATGATGTCATCAATGTGCGACCCGGAAGTATATAAGGGCGCCTTGCAAACACACATTCATACTTCATCTTCAGGGATTGTTCTGTCTGAAGCGCTTCAAGTTAAGGTAATACAAATTCATTATTTAATGCACACAAGCCATGTGTTTACTGCCTGGGATCAAGAGCATGCACAGTCAGTTCTTATGGAGCTGTTTGTGTGAATTGTGACCGTTTTTCAATCTGAGATCGCTCCGCTCTCGTCTGACTCTCTTCTTGAGGGCAGAGGGTTCGGCATCTGGGACTGGTGATGCGGGTCCCGCTCATGCCAAGGCAGAGTGCTGATGCACATCATGGGTTTCCCAGATGGAGCTTGCCGATCGTCGTGAGAGGGATGTAATACTTTCAGATGATCTGGTGGCTGACGAGACTTATCAGCGAGTGCTCTTAGGGAAGGCTGGTGAGAGTGGTAAATAAATCCAGAATTTTCTCAGCCACCCTGCCCGTTTATGCTGAGCTGATGGATGTTATGGAACACACTGCAGGCAGACTGCTGCTGCCATGTTAGAGGAGAGATCGACCCAGCCATAAACCATCGGCTCAGGTGAGCCTTCCATTCCTTCCTGATCTTCTTACAGAGATCGAGAGGGCATGGAAGAACCCATATTTGGCCCGATATTCATTAACATCAGCGATTTAACTTCGCTGATGTTGAGGGGATAGGGGTATATGGGTATGTGTCGATGCTACCGATTGATGGGATGTTTGCGAACTATCTTGCATTTGGGTAGGCATCAACACTGAGAGCTCCAACTCTGCCATCCAACCTTTTAAAACTACGTGGTGCTTTAATGGCAAGGCATACAGGGCAGCAGGTCAGGCTGGTGCTGCTTTGCATACCATGGTGGTGTTTCAGGCATACCAGGCAGATCTGCTGAAGGATCTCGATCAGGGGTAGGTGTGTAACCCCTGATGTGGTGGTCGAACTGCGCCGCACTACAGATCTGGCTCTCTGTGCCACCAAACAAAGTAGCTGCCGCGATCGGTCGATCGATGGCGGCGATGGTGGCCGCGGAGAGACATCTGTGGTTGAACTCGGCTGATATCGCCAGGATTCGCCAGTTTCGCCTTTCGAACTTTTCCGCCGCCTCCGTTGGGGCGGTGGTGGGAAAGTTTGGGGAGGTGAAGGCATGTTCAGGAGCATTTAACCTGCGTACCGCTGATATCCGTATCCGCGCCCAGACAGGCGGGATGGCCTGGCCCGTCACGGTCCGAAGGCAGGAGACAGGGTCAGAGTAACAGTATCGCCTCTTGTGCACCCCCTCAGAGGAGGAATAGGTTGCAAAAGAGAGGCGGGACTCCCAGAAGAAGGATTTGAGAGGGATGATCCATCACAAGCGCAGTTAGCGTCGGTGATGGATCTCCTCCCTGGGGGTGAGCTGAAAACCTGATCCTCATCGTTCTTCTTCATCGCTTCCCCAGGCGCTTCTTACATCAGGCCTGGGGCTGGGTGGAAAGATATTCGATGACCCACCTTGGTTTAATCAGTGAGAGCACCCCTTTCGGGCATGCAAGGGCAGTAGACACCGCGGTCATATGAGAACTGTGTGGTGAGTCTTTGCTCTACACGTCGCAGATGAGACGGGTTGGTCTGTTCGTGTCGATAACACTAAAAATGTATTTCTATATAGACCTTCGTTCCCTGTATAGAGTATGGGTCTATGTCACTGTTAGAAAGGTAGGGAGAAGTTTGGGCCCTGAAGTTTTCCCCTGTTAGGTGGCAGAATAAAGCACCAGTTTGGGCTTTGTATGTGAGTATGTGTTGGCTTTCCCCTTTGAGGATTCACAGGGTGAGCCACCACTAATTTTTTGATGTGTTATGTAAACTTAGGCTTCCTCTCATGACGAGAGTAATTTGAGGCCGCCACTCATTTCCACTGGAATGTTACCAGAATACTAAGCGGCAGAGCGTCCTTCTAGGAGAATGGAGTGCTTGCTGCCACTTGGTGTTGTTTTACTGTGTTGTCTTTGGTTCTTTTAGCCAGCTCAGGGTAGAGTAGTTTGTCTCTTCTAGAGTGTGTTTACTAGAGACTGATGCTGGAGCTTCAGATGGGTTTATGCTGGTTTAGCTGGCCTAGGCTATATTAGGGATGATGGAGGCGCTTTGCTGAGGCATTGTCACCTCTGGCCTTCACTACGTGAATTTGAGTTTATCTAGCATCCCTAATGTCAGCCTCTTCTCACGTGAGAGTCGTTCGGCCAAGGCCCACCCTCGTTTTCTGTCTGGGGGACATGCATAGCAGCTGCAACCAGGTAGGCCTGTCCGGCCTCCTTAGTGCTTTGAACATAGGTGCTTTGTAGATCCTTGGATTGAGCAGTAGACTCCCCTCGCTAGCAAGGGTTGTAAAGCGCTACGCTGAGTATTGCTCTCTGGGATACCCGTCTCTGAGATTCGGTCTGAGGAGGACTGCCAGTTTTTCAGTCCCTCAGTCTGGATACCTCACCAAGGCAGTGTCCGGATGCTCTGTTTCTGAACAGACAGGGTTGGCCAAACCGAAGTGTCCAATATAAGAGGCACCAGGTCAGGCCTCCCTGGTGGCATTCGGGTGAATATGTTCCCCGGGTAGTGATTTGGCTGGGGTTCCTTCGGGTCCCCTAGCCACGTTCCCTGAAAGGGACCCCTTCTGTTGAAGTGGTTGGTCCCAGGCCTTTGAGCAGTAGGACCTCATGTGAAGTGCATAAAGGTTCCTTTTGAGGCTTATAGCTTGGGCTATGACGGTAGGGAATGCTGTCACTGACAGCCCAGTGTGACCTGAGGGGGAGTGGTTCAGGTATTTCATGTGAAGTTGCTTGTTCTGACATTTGTCACTGCCAGGTGGCATGCACTCCCTTCAGCATGGTGGTGTGCATAGATCGTTCCCAGAGCGTCGTTCGACGCAATGCAAGTTCCCTTCGAAAGGGAACACTCTCAGGTTACATATGTAACCTATGTTCCCTGAGAACAGGCGCCGTTATATATTTCTGGGTCGCACATTGATGATATCATGGGCTGTCGCCGGTAAATAGGATTACCGTGATTTGAGAGAGATTTCAGACACCTGTCACGCTGTGACACTATTTCCCAAAGTGTCGTTAGATGCAGTGTCTCATTCCATGTTCTAAGGGAACATAGGTTACATATGTAACCTGAGAGTGTTTTCCATTGAAAAATAGAGCAATTAATTTACTGACAGATGGGCGGAACCAGAGAGAATGAACAGTTGACCCTTAAAAAGTAGTCAGAGAGAGCAATAAAGTACTTTAATGTGTAATTACTTTATCATCTATGTCAACATTTATCATTACATGTAAATTATTATTTCATATAGCTCTGCTTCCTCTCTCACAGTGCAGATGTGATTAGAGCTGCTATGAGTTAATTACCTATGTCATGTGTGAAGGCAGGGGTCCTTGTCTCTATTTCCTGTCACTTTAATTCCCTCTCTCTAAGACTGACATGTATTTCTACCCCAGGAGAGACAGACCGGAGACAAGCCAAGTGAGTCATGTGCCTGTGTGTGTGTCCGTGTGCGTGTGTGTGTGCCGTGTGGTGGGGATAGAATATACAATTTGTACAGTATAAAAAGTCATTATGTCTACGGAAAGTCCCCACAAAGATAACGAAACTGAGTGTGTGAGTGTGAGTGTGAGTGTGAGTGTGAGTGTGAGTGTGTGAGTGAGTGAGTGAGTGAGTGAGTGAGAGAGAGAGAGAGAGAGAGAGAGAGAGAGAGAGAGAGAGATATGTATAATTCAATAGCACTTGACATTACAGGATAAGTAGCTCTGCAACAAATGCACAATGATGAACTAAAACCATATAATTATACTTTAAAACTGAAATCACCTCCTAAATATAAAAGAAAGGTCCTATCAAAACACCCCCCCCCCACCCCATTGAAATATGTTTTTGATAGGACCTTTCTTTTATATTTAGGAGGTGATTTCAGTTTTAAAGTATAAATATAGTGTTCTAGTTCATCATTTAGTTCATCAACACATTATTCATAATGTATTCATAATGTATTCAAATACTATAAAGGCAAGTGTTACCATCCATCCAACCAACCAACCAACGCTTATTCATCATGGTAGTATGTTCTTCTGTTTAATTTATTTTTGTATTTTAAATGCAAATAATTGTTACAGAAATGAGAATGATCATTGAGAATATGGGAATTAAAAAAAATACATAAAAAAAAATGAGTAAGCTAATTATTATAATTGTTCATTTTGTCATCACAAACAAAAGTGAAATACCTGAATGCATTATGGTAATTAAAATTAGATTCTTACCTTTCATTAAAAAAAATCATACTTTTTTTAATGTGTATATATTATTATTATGTTTTTGGGGGGTGAAATTTGACCCTGATGTTTTCGTAAGACATTTCTTGTTTACACTCAGAGCTGCTTGAGACAGTCAATGCCCAGTCAACCCTGCTAAATGCCCGCAGACCACCATACAAACCCCCACCTCTGCCTTCCCTCAGAGTCCTCAAGACAAATCAACCTGATTACACTAATTAATGAGACACATCTACTAAAACTCCCACAGGCCTGATGAGGAATGGCCTAACAGCTGGAAATGACACACACAAACACCAAACACAGTCACATCCTCTGAGAACTTAAATTTGACCTCTGATATGAATTGAATCTGTTTCACTCAGAGGACCGAGAGATACAGTGACAGAAAAAGCACAGATCAAAGGGAACAGCAAATAGTGTGTGCTGACTTGTAGTATCTATCATGTTATATTAATAAGGTACTAGATGAGTTTGAAGGTCAGAATGATAGATTAAAAAATGTAAATGTTAATTTAGCATATTTCTGATTTAATCAAAATTTGGTAATATGAGGTCTGTAAATATAATATATTATAAAAGGTATTCAAAATGCCTAATATTCCATTAAATATTTAGATAAATCTTAAATAAATGTAATAATTACTATTAATTAATTAATTAATTAATTAATATATCATATAATTAATATAATGTAATGTAATGTAATATAATTAATGTAATAGCAGAGTGATAGGGCTGTTTATCAGCACGGCTGTGATATTTGGCCGTAGGTAATCACAGCGTGCTTATGTACAGCCATATCGCATGGCTACGAGTCTTATATTTTCTTTATACAACAGTTCCACGGCACAAGAAAGTAAATAAAAAGGAAACAACAACGGAGTGTCTTTAAAAAGACTCTTTTGTGCAGAACTACTTCCTTCCGCCATGGATTCAAATCTCAAGTTGACAGTTTAACAGTTGTGACCAAGCCTCTGTTACTAATTATAAAACGCCACTTTAGAACTAGTAATGAAGGAATGCTGAGTTCATTGAAGCTTATTGTATTATGTAGAGTAGAGAGAGAGAGAGATCGACTAAATTAGTGTATTATCTGCATCTGATATAGTATTCATTCTTATCCATTATAAAAAATCAGTTTGAATGTCCGCTGAGGAAAGTGATGTCTTTGTCCTTTCCAAAGATTTCCAAAGACAGCACTAAAACAACTTCCTTATTTACACCAGTCGCTCGATCATAAAGACCATCATTTAGTGGTGTAATAATGTAACTGTCACCGAATTTGAAATTACAATCACTAATGGACCCTTTCTCAATACCAAATGTGGCATATTATTTATATAAAATAATATTTATTGAACAATAATATTTAAATGAACAACAAAAGCCATTATAAAAGACAATAAGAAATAAACACATGCAAACAATGCAGTCAAACGTGCAAAAGCAGCACTGTAGGCCCTACAGGATTTAAGATAAACAGCCTAAATATAAAGTTATCACAATTAATTTTCCCCTTAACCCAAATCGGTTTGCTCTGGAACAATAAGACCAAAGATTGCCTATTTGATATACCCCCAATTAATTATCTCATGTTTAACCCCTATCAATAAGAGCCAGCGCCAAATTCCCAAATGACTGGCTGAGATGTAGTGATTCTCGGCGGGTAAATGAGCGATGGATGGCTGCTGATGGCCTGGAGCTCGCATTTGCGAAAGCTTTTAAACAAATTGTAAAACAGGCGCTGTTTATATGTTTATATGTGAGTCACATATCTGAGGTCTAAATAACTACATTATCGGAACTACTCGGTTACGGATGTAACCCTCGTTCCCTGAGGAGGGAACGGAGACGTAACGTTAGTGACTAACGAATGGGGGTTTCGCTTAGAAGCCTATCAACTTCGAGTTTAGAGAAAACGCCCAATGGCGTGCCAATGCCATGGGCATGCGTAATTTGCATACGTAACTCCGCCTCACTGCGTGAGTATATAAGGAAGTACGAGGCAATATCGCATTATGTTACCTGCTTGAGGAGCCAAGACTGAACTCCTGCGTTCCAGGTAGCACAGCTGATGTGGCAAGGGGACGTTACGTCTCCGTTCCCTCCTCAGGGAACGAGGGTTACATCCGTAACCGAGACGTTCCCTTTCGTTCAGTCACTACGACGTAACGTTAGTGACTAACGAATGGGGGTCCCAATATAATCCCGCCACTCAGCCGTCTTCCAGTGCCCTGCGTAAGTGTGAGTACCCTGTCGTAAGACTAGTACGGACGAAGGACTCCCAGTTATCACAGGATTACCAAGGTACACTGGGAAGCATATCCCAGTGAGGGAATGCCAAAAAATGCCTACCCGTGGGGAGGACTTAAGAGACACATATGACCCGCTGAGGGCTGCATATGGAAGATCTCTAGGGTACCAGCCGAAGGTGGATTTTTAACCCTAGGGGTGGCGGGGACACGCCAAGGGAAGAAACCCGCTCACTGCGGAGACTTACGGTGAAATACACATGTGGGGGTCGCCGGAGGGAACCATGCACATGGGGCACCTGGCCGGACATGAGGGTCTGGCCTCGAAAGGGCAGACTGAACTGATGTCGGCGTCGACAGTGCTGGAGGAGCTCAGGGCTCTCGGGGAGCTCACCTGAGGAAATAATCGCACGTATCCAGTCCGTAGAGTGGAGTGGCGAGCAAGCGAAGACACCTGAGCCTGGCCCATCACCGGCCCCTCGGGGGGGCGAGTACATAGTCGGACACTGGCTCCACTCGGAGATTATAGAATCTGGCGAATGTGTTGGGTGTCGCCCAGCCTGCAGCTCTGCAGATGTCTGCTAGCGAGGCGCCATGCGCTAGAGCCCAAGAGGAGGCCACACTCCGGGTGGAGTGTGCCTTCACACCAAGGGGACATGGTCGGCAATGGTGTCCACTATCCAGTGAGACAGCCTTTGCTTTGAGAGAGCACTTCCCTTCCGCTCTCCACCATAACAGACAAAGAGCTGGTCTGAGCTCCTGAAACACTGCGTCATGTCTACGTAGGCGCGGAGGGCGCGTACTGGACAGAGCAATGCCAAGGCTGGGTCTGCCTCCTCCAAAGGCAGCGCTTGCAGGTTTACCACCTGGTCCTTAAACGGAGTGGTGGGAACCTCGGGCACATATCCAGGCCGGGGTCTCAGGATCACGTGAGAGTTAGCCGGCCCGAATTCCAGGCACGCTTCGTCAACCGAAAATGCCTGCAGGTCCCCGACCCTCTTAACTGAGGCCAATGCGGTCAGCAGAGCCGTCTTCATAGACAGGAACTTAATATCAACCGACCGCAAAGGCTCAAAGGGAGGTCTCTGCAGAGCAGTTAACACTACTGCGAGGTCCCAAGAGGGTACGAGAGGAGAGCGAGGAGGATTCAGTCTCCTGGCTCCCCTCAGGAACCTGATGACCAGGTCGTGCTGACTTACCTTTTTGTTCTCCAAGAGATCGTGGTGGGCAGATATTGCAGCCACATATACTTTGAGGGTGGAGGGAGACAGCCTTCGCTCCAGCCCCTCTTGGAGAAACTCAAGCATGGACCCGATCGGGCATTTCCAGGGGTCTTCTTGGCGGGAAGAGCACCAGGTGACGAAGAGGTTCCACTTCAACACATAGGCATGCCGAGTGGACTCTGCCCTAGCGGAAGTGATGGTGGCGACCACCGTAGGTGGTAGGCCACTCAAACCTGCCGCGTCCCGTCTAGGAGCCACACGTGGAGGCTCCAGAGGTCGGGACGTGGGTGCCAAAGGGTGCCCCGTCTCTGAGTAAGGAGGTCCGGTCTCAGAGGAATAGGCCAGGGAGGGGCTGTCGCAAGGAGTACGAGTTCGGGGAACCAGGTCCGGCCGTGCCAGTACGGGGCGACCAAAAGGACCTGCTTCTTGTCCTCCCTGATCTTGCACAGGAGCTGTGCGAGTAGGCTCACTGGGGGGAACGCATATTTGCGCAGGCCCCGCGGCCAGCTGTGCGCCAGTGCATCCGTGCCGAGCGTGCCCTCGGTCAGGGAATAATACAGGCTGCAGTGGGAAGAGTCGTGGGAGGCAAACAGATCTACCTGTGCGTCGCCGAACTGTTCCCAAATCAGCTGAACCGTCCGGGGATGGAGTCTCCATTCTCCCGGGAGAGGCTGAAACCGCGAGAGCTCGTCGGCTGCGTGGTTCAGGACTCCCGGAATATGGACAGCACGAAGGGACCTCAGGCGCTTCTGACTCCATAGAATGAGATGGCGGGCGAGTTGAGACATACGGCGGGAGCGTAGACCGCCCTGGTGGTTGATGTACGCTACTACGGCCGCGTTGTCTGTCCGGACAAGTACATGTTGGTCCTTCAGCAGCGCTCGGAAGCGGTGGAGGGCGAAACGTACTGCCAGCAACTCGAGGCAATTGACATGCAGGAGGTGCTGGGGTCCTGTCCAGGAGCCCGTGGCTGCTTGTCCATTGCACATGGCACCCCAGCCCGTGGCAGAGGCATCCGTCGATACGACAACATGCCTGGACACTCGTTCTAAGGGCACACCGGCCCGGAGAAAACTGAGGTTCGACTACGGGGTGAGCGTCTGTAGGCAGGCCCGAGTCACTTGGACCCGGAGCGTGCCAGACTGCCATGCCCATCTCGGGACTCGATCGCGAAGCCAGTGCTGAAGCGGTCTCATATGAAGCAATCCGAGCGGCGTTACCGCGGCTGCAGATGCCATATGCCCCAGGAGCCTCTGAAATAGTTTCAGTGGAACCGCACTCTTGCTCTCGATTTGACGGAGGCAAGTCAGCAGAGACTGCGCGCGCTCGCTCGAAAGCTGCGCGTACATGGCGACCGAGTCGATCTCCATACCGAGAAAAGAGATCCTCTGCACGGGGCAAAGTTTGCTCTTTTCCCAGTTGACCCGAAGGCCCAGACGGGCTAAGTGGTGGAGAACCAGATCTCTGTGTCCGCAAACCTGCTCTCGAGAGTGGCCTAGTATGAGCCAGTCGTCGAGGTAGTTCAGGATGCGAACCCCGTGCTGCCGAAGGGGTGCAAGGGCTGCCTCGGCGATCTTCGTGAAGACGCGAGGGGACAGAGATAGCCCGAATGGGAGAACCACGTACTGGTATGCCCGCCCCTCGAAAGCAAACCGTAGGAACGGTCTGTGTCGAGGAAGGATGGAGACATGGAAGTAGGCGTCCTTCAGGTCGATCGCTGCAAACCAATCGTGAGGACGAACGCATTCGAAAAGGCATTTTGCAGTCAACATCTTGAACGGAAGCCGGTGAAGGGATCGGTTCAAGATGCGAAGGTCCAGGATTGGCCGTAACCCACCGGTTTTCTTGGGTACAATGAAGTAGGGGCTGTAGAACCCCGACCTCATTTCGGCTGGAGGGACAGGCTCGATCGCACCCTTCGCCAGTAGAGTGGCAATCTCCGCACGCATGACGGGGGCATGGGCCCCGGTCACGGTATAGCGGACTCCCCTGTAACGGGGAGGAGCCTGAGCGAACTGAATCGCGTAGCCGAGCCTGACGGTCCGGGCAACCCAGCGGGACAGCCCCGGAAGCTGAAGCCAGGCTTCCAGAGACTGCACCAACGGGGTCATACGGACGGCAGACGTACCCTGGGTGGGGCAGCGAGGCAGCGTTACCGGCACGGACAGGGGAGGCTGTTGGGCGTCCCGGGGTCGGGGCACGGTTAACGGCTGCGCCCTGACAGAGGAGACCAGGGAAGGACTCGTGTTCCACTGGGGTCTGCTCTGCCAGGGGGCTGGAGACAGAGAGGGACGAGAGTGGCGAGACCCGAGGGTGGCGCGCACTGCCGTCACCGATCTCTGGGGGCTCAGGGATGGGGTTGTCAGTTCTTTCTTTAACCACATTAGGGTGCTGCTGACCCGGGGGCCAGCAGCTGAACAAAAGATTCTCCACCAGGGGAAGGAGCGGCCCTGCCGCCGTCTCCTGGAAAGAACTGCCCATCCCTGAGCCGTCCGCATCAGGAGCGCCGCTTAGCCTGGCGTTTCTTCGCGGGCTGCGGGGCTGGAGCGGACTGGGACGCCTTCCTGCGGCTGCCTCTGCGCGGCCCGGGTGGAGGCTGCTGCTTGGGTGGCGCAGAGGTAGAGGGAGCCGCAGGAGGGCGCCCTCGGCGGCGAGCGGGCTGAGGCACCTGCGCGGGCGGTTGGGTGGAGGCAGCAGCTGACCGCCGGGGCAGGATATGTTTTATTGCCTCAGTCTGCTTCTGAGCGGCCGAGAACTGTTGGGCGAAGCTCTCGACCGCTCCGCCGAATAGCCCATCCTGTGATATGGGGGCGTTGAGGAAACGGGTTCGCTCAGCGTCACGCATATCAGACAGGTTGAGCCATAGGTGTCTCTCCTGGACCACATTTGTGGACATCACCTGACCCAGGGAGCGTGCGGTCACCTTCGTCGCCCGGAGAGCGAGGTCGGTGGCGGCACGCAACTCATTGCTGAGTCCTGGATCAGCCCCTCCCTCGTGCATATCACACAGCAACTTGGCTTGGTAAGCCTGAAGAGTTGCCATGGTATGCAGAGAAGCGGCGGCCTGCCCCGCAGCTCTATAGGACTTCGCCACCAGGGATGACGAAAACCTACAGGCTTTGGAGGGGTGCTTTGGGTCACCACGCCAGGACGAAGCGCTCTGTGGACACAGTTGCATCGCAACAGAACGTTCAACTGGGGGGACCCCAGTGTACCCATGAGCCGCAGCTCCATCGAGGGAGGTGAAGGCGGAAGAGTTCGCCAAACGTTCACGGGAAGACAACGGGGACTTCCAGGAATGCGCAACCTCTTCATGCACCTCGGGGAAGAAAGGTATTGGAGGAGCGGCCGGACGGGTGTCCGGACGCGCCGCCCCCAAAAACCAATCATCCAACCGCGAACGCTCGGGCTGAGGCGGAGGGTTCCACTCCAGTCCAAGCGCTGCGGCGGCCCGAGACAGCATGGCTGTCAACTCTGGGTCCGACTCGGGCAATGCTGGCGCACCCGAAGGTGGCAGCACAGCCGAATCATCATCCTCAGATGACTCCAGCCCACCTTGTGATGCGGCGATAGACATCACTTCCTCTTCCGCCGCGCCAAACGCCACAGTCGGGACAGCAGGAGCCGGCCCCGATGTAGACGCCTGAGCGCGGACCGGGTCAGGTGCATGAGAGGGGGGTGTGGGCCGAGGAACTAGCGTCGGAGCTTTGTTCCACACCGTCACCCTCAGATCACCCTGGTCACCAGCCAAAGTGCCGCCTCCAGAGGAGACCGCAGATTGGGGGGTGGCGGAGGGGACTCTCGTTCCGGCATCAGCACGGAATTCACGGAGTCTAGATCGAAGCACCGAGATGGCCAGGTTCCCGCAGAGGGAACATGAGTCATCCACAAGCGCTGCCTGAGCGTGCTGAAAGCCCAAACACGTCACGCAGCGCTCGTGCCCGTCAAAAGAAAAAAGCGATCTACCGCACCCAAAAGTGCACGGACGAAACATCCTGAAAAGGACGTGTCACGTGCAAGCTCTTTTGTGAGAGGAAACTTTGCAGTCGATGCCGAAGCGCCCAGGGAAACACACACCAGCTGTCAGGCGGACCACTGCACAGATCAGCAGGCAGGAAGTATGCGATCACTGGAACGCGCCGTCACATCAACACCGACTGGAAAGCTGCTCGTCTCGAAGAAGCTGACAGAGTCTCAGAAGGCTGTAGGAGTGAAGAGGTAGGTACTCTTGGCTCCGAAAGCAGAAACATAATGCGATATTGCCTCGTACTTCCTTATATACTCACGCAGTGAGGCGGAGTTACGTATGCAAATTCCGCATGCCCATGGCATTGGCACGCCATTGGGCGTTTTCTCTAAACTCGAAGTTGATAGGCTTCTAAGCGAAACCCCCATTCGTTAGTCACTAACGTTACGTCGTAGTGACTGAACGAAAGGGAACTACATTCTGTGACACAGTAACAGTACTATTTGTAAATTTATGGAGGTTTGCTCGTCTGCCATGACACTCTCTGTGAGAAATGTTGCAAGTGGAGTGATACAAATTATGAAACATTTAGAGTGCTGTTACTGGGATAATATTGCACGGCTCTCAGCCAATCAGATTCTAGAACCAGAAGAAAAAACGGTATAATATAACATAACATAACAAACATAACATAACATAACATAACATAACATAACATAACATAACATAACATAACATAACATAACATAACATAACATAACATAACATAACATAACATAACATAACTAATATAATATAATATAATATAATATAATATAATATAATATAATATAATATAATATAATATAATATAATAATATGGTGTTGAAGTCTGAACTGATGTCACTCCCAGGACACCAGTTTCATCATTACTCAACATGTCATAATAAGGTTGTGTATGTTAGAAATATACCTACATGAAAATAACTTATTGAGTGGAGGAAAATATACAATATTATATTAATAGTCAATAGATATCAAATTATGCAGAGTAATAATCCAGTGCAGAAACAAGCACAGCAGTAACAGCCTCTACAACAAACCATCAACAGTGGGTACCAAAAATAAAGATGTCTGCCACATTAGCAACATGCATGCAGTGTAAAGTTTATTCAGGGACCGTGTTCTTCTGCTGCTACTGGCAACCAAGATAAATAGAGTCTCAGAGCACCTTTGACAGTGATATATTACAAAGTCCAAAAGCAAGGTTATAACACAAGTACATTTATACTACAGTTGGGTCCAGTTTACTTCAGCCAAAAAAAAAAAAAAAACACCTCTCAGAGGATAAGAGAATAAAACCAAAATGTGATTACTTGACTGCTTGACTCTGTTTGGCTCAACTTACTTCAAAGTGAAGTAAATTAAATCAAAGTTTAAATTTGTTGTGGTTTCACAATATTTTTGCTATCATTGAGCACATCTATATGCTGGAGTACATGTAAAAGTGGCGTTACTATGACATCCCATAACCTCAAGGGGGTTGGATACTGATTAGTCAATACAGTGTCCCGGTTGTGTTAAAATAGAAAATAACAACAATAAGTTGTTAACAAAGTTTCACTTAAGTTTCAAGAATGAAAAGTCAACGAATATGTGTGTGCAAACATTAATTTCATCTGTCATAGATTTACTGCAGTAAACATCAGCTGTCTGAGATATAAACCCTCAACAAGCATACTCTTCCTGGCTCTATTTACCTGCACACTTGGTTCTGCTGACCAGCGGGGGTCCAGGCGGGCCGGTTCCACCCTCTCCAGGGCGGGTGAGAAGAACGCTGATGCGATACTCTGTATCTGGTTCAAGGTGCCAGACTTTATACGTTAGTGAGTTGACTCCGTGTGTTTCAGACCATGGCGAATGACTGGCCCTGTACACAATCTCTCTGCGGATCACCGGTCCATCGCCCACTATAGAGTTAGTGTTGAGTTGGATGATCAGATAGGTGGGGCCAGAGCGCAGCAGCTGGGGTGGAGCTATCGGTGTGGGTGGGACTACAAAAGAGTACAGAAGAAGAAAGAAAAAGGTTTTGAAACAGGATGCATTTGGACAGGTATCACCTTTTATTTGGCCTCAGTCATATATTCTAAATAAATAAACAGACAACTGACAATGAAATCAGACTGAAATTATCAGGATATAGTTCAAAACAAACTTCAGGGGCCCTATACGATCTAAGCATGTGGTCTAAACGCGCACGGCGCAAGTGAAGAAAGAAAGAAAGAAAGAAAGAAAGAAAGAAAGAAAGAAAGAAAGAAAGAAAGAAAGAAAGAAAGAAAGAAAGAAAGAAAGAAAGAAAGAAAGAAAGAAAGAAAGAAAGAAAGAAAGAAAGAAGGATTAGTTAGAAAGAAAGAAAGATGGAATAGTTAGAAAGAAAGAAAGAAAGAAAGAAAGAAAGAAAGAAAGATGGATTAGTTAGAAAGAAAGAAAGATGGATTAGTTAGAAAGAAAGAAAGATGGAATAGTTAGAAAGAAAGAGAGAAAGAAAGAAAGAAAGAAAGAAAGAAAGAAAGAGAAAGAAAGAAAGAACGAAAGAAAGAAAGAAAGAAAGAAAGAAAGAAAGAAAGAAAGAAAGAAAGAAAGAAAGAAAGAAAGAAAGAAAGAAAGAAAGAAAGAAAGTAAGAAAGAAAGATGGATTAGTTAGAAAGAAAGAAAGATGGATTAGTTGGAAAGATAGATTAGTTAGAAAGAAAGATAGATAGATTAGTTAGAAAGAAATATATATTAGTTAGAGAGAAAGATGAATAAATTAGAAAGAAAGATAGATTAGTTAGAAAGAAAAAAGATGGATAATTTAGAAAGAAAGAAAGATGGATTATGTAGAAAGAAAGAAAGATGGATTATGTAGAAAGAAAGAAAGATGGATTATGTAGAAAGAAAGAAAGATGGATTATGTAGAAAGAAAGAAAAATGGATTATGTAGATGGATTATGTAGAAAGAAAGAAAGATGGATTATGTAGAAAGAAAGAAAGATGGATTATGTAGAAAGAAAGAAAGATGGATTATGTAGAAAGAAAGATGGATTAATTAGTTAGAAAGAAAGAAAGAAAGAAAGAAAGAAAGAAAGAAAGAAAGAAAGAAAGAAAGAAAGAAAGAAAGAAAGTGGGAAAGAAAGTGGGAAAGAAAGTGGGAAAGAAAGAAAGAAAGAAAGAAAGAAAGAAAGAAAGAAAGAAAGAAAGAAAGAAAGAAAGAAAGAAAGATGGATTAGTTAGAAAGAAAGAAAGATAGATTAGTTAGAATGAAAGAAAGATAGATTAGTTAGAAAGAAAGAAAGAAAGAAAGAAAGAAAGAAAGAAAGAAAGAAAGAAAGAAAGAAAGAAAGAAAGAAAGAAAGAAAGATGGATTAGTTAGAAAGATGGATTAGTTAGAAAGAAAGATTAGTTAGAAAGAAAGAAAGATGGATTAGTTAGAAAGAAAGAAAGAAAGAAAGAAAGAAAGAAAGAAAGAAAGAAAGAAAGAAAGAAAGAAAGAAAGAAAGAAAGATGGATTAGTTAGAAAGAAAGAAAGAAAGAAAGAAAGAAAGAAAGAAAGAAAGATGGATTAGTTAGAAAGAAAGATGGATTAGTTAGAAAGAGATAAAATAGAAAAAGTTTGAAGATAGATAGATAGATAAAAATAGTTTATAGATATTAATAGATACAGGGTCGCCTACAAGTCGATGTATCAGAATGCTGATGCTTTTTATGTACGCCTATCGCTCTCTACAACGACAGACACATAACAGTAATTGATAGGATTAGCCTTTGGTTTGCAACATTATCAAACAGATAATAATGTGTTGGTAATGTTACATAAACCATGTTCCCGTTCACCATCTCAGAGTCAGACGGCAGCTTTACAGAACCTCATAGAACATCAAGTCAGTGGACAAAGACATATAGCTCATCAAGACATCATAATATACATCACATAGGCTACATAATTCACCCGCTATATCGCTTTTTGTACCTGATGTTTCCTGTCCCCTCTTAAAGGTGTTCTAGTGATCTCTGTGTGATATCAGCATGATAGGAATGATAGGAAAAAAGCCCTGCACGTTGACGGGATTGGTTATTTGTTTATGACGGCAGGGAATGGGCCGTTTCAAATCACATTTTTGAGACTCTCTTTGGTACACTGCAGATTCATTAAAAACACCACATAGACATATAAAGAATATTAAAAACCACAGGGGTTTTTAAGTAAAGGGAAAGTATGATGCAATTTTCCTGATGCAGATTGTAAACTACACTCACCTAAAGGATTATTAGGAACACCATACTAATACTGTGTTCGCCTTCAGAACTGCCTTAACCCTCTGGGGTTCTTCATTTATGGGTCACACTCAGGACCTTCGGGTCAAAAATGACCCGGAGGGCGGGATTTAAGATAAAATCGATTTGAGTAAAATCAATGAAATATATTATTGTTTAATAATATTTTTTCTTTTCTTTTTTGGTGTTTTGAGATAATTTTATGATTTATAATTAATATTTATGCAATAATTATGACCCATTTTTTCCCATTGAATATAATAAAAAATGTATATATATATATATATATATATATATATATATATATATATATATATATATATATATATATATATATATATATATATATATATATATATATATATATATATATATATATATATATATTTTTTTTTTTTTTTTTTTTAAATTTATTATTAAAGCTGTATTTCATTTTAGAGTCAAGCCTGGGCCTCATGAAAGCAATTTTTTAAATGAGATCGGTGCCATCCGGTGGACACATTGAGCATTTTTATCACGCAATAGCAAATTTTTACCACAATAGTGGATCTTGTGTTTTTTAATTTTTTTTAAAAAAATCGTAGCTTCATTGGAATGGTCCGGAACTTGGTGACTTTATTGGTACTTGGTATATGAACACCCAAAAAAATTGGGGACAGAATTTGAAAAGTCTAAGTGGTCGTAAAAAAAAAAATAGTCACACTCAGGACCTTCGGGTCAAAAATGACCCCCAAAGGAAATTAATGGGAAATCATTTTTTTTGTGCATACAATCTACAAATCAGCCAGGATGCAGACAAAAAGGACTCAACAGTGAAGGGGTGAATCTCTAAAACATCAAGAGTGCAAAACAGACAAAAAAACTCACACACACACACTTATACACACAAAAACACACGCACACACACAAATTAACGCGTGCCATTCCAAAAGCTAATTGTGTTTTTGTGAGTGTGTGTGTGTGAGTTTTTTTGTCTGTTTTGCACTCTTGATGTTTTAGAGATTCACCCCTTCACTGTTGAGTCCTTTTTTCTGCATCCTGGCTGATTTGTAGATTGTATGCACAAAAAAACTCTTTATTTTCATATTTTTGCCAATTTCCAATTCATTTCCTATGGGGGTCATTTTTGACCCGAAGGTCCTGAGTGTGACTATTTTTTTTACGACCACTTAGTCTTTTCAAATCCTGTCCCCAATTTTTGTGGGTGTTCATATACCAAGTACCAATAAAGTCACCAAGTTTCGGACCATTCCGATGAAGCTACGATTTTTAACATTTAAAAAAAAAAAAATTTGGGTCAGAAATGACCGAAGAGCCCCAGAGGGTTAAATCTATGTGGCATTGATTCAACAAGGTGCTGAAAGCATTCTTTAGAAATGTTGGCCCATATTGATAGGATAGCATCTTGCAGTTGATGGAGATTTGTGGGATGCACATCCAGGGCACGAAGCTCCCGTTCCACCACATCCCAAAGATGCTCTATTGGGTTGAGATCTGGTGACTGTGGGGGCCATTTTAGTACAGTGAACTCATTGTCATGTTCAAGAAACCAATTTGAAATGATTCGAGCTTTGTGACATGGTGCATTATCCTGCTGGAAGTAGCCATCAGAGGATGGGTACATGGTGGTCATAAAGGGATGGACATGGTCAGAAACAATGCTCAGGTAGGCCGTGGCTTTTAAACGATGCCCAATTGGCACTAAGGGGCCTAAAGTGTGCCAAGACAACATCCTCCACACCATTACACCCCCACCACCAGCCTGCACAGTGGTAACAAGGCATGATGGATCCATGTTCTCATTCTGTTTACGCCAAATTCTGACTCTACCATCTGAATGTCTCAACAGAAATCGAGACTCATCAGACCAGGTAACATTTTTCCAGTCTTCAACTGCCCAATTTTGGTGAGCTTGTGCAAATTGTAGCCTCTTTTTCCTATTTGTAGTGGAGATGAGTGGTACCCGGTGGGGTCTTCTGCTGTTGTAGCCCATCCGCCTCAAGGTTGTGCGTGTTGTGGCTTCACAAATGCTTTGCTGCATACCTCGGTTGTAACGAGTCAAAGTTGCTCTTCTATCAGCTTGAATCAGTTGGCCCATTCTTCTCTGACCTCTAGCATCAACAAGACATTTTCGCCCACAGAACTGCCGCATTATGAATGTTTTTCCCTTTTCACACCATTCTTTGTAAACCCTAGAAATGGTTATGTGTGAAAATCCCAGTAATTGAGCAGATTGTGAAATACTCAGACCGGCCCGTCTGGCACCAACAACCATGCCATGCTCAAAATTGCTTAAATCACCTTTCTTTCCCATTCTGACATTCAGTTTGGAGTTCAGGAGATTGTCTTGACCAGGACCACACCCCTAAATGCATTGAAGCAACTGCCATGTGATTGGTTGATTAGATAATTGCATTAATGAGAAACTGAACAGGTGTTCCTAATAATCCTTTAGGTGAGTGTATAATATAATAACATATGCAGACTGCATCTTTTTAAATACAATCATGGAACCATAAGACTGACTAATTAATACTATACATACACATAAATAATAATATAAATATAACTATAACTGTTATTATAATTAAGTATAGGTTTTGATGTGGTTCTATAAATATATTTATAAAATAGTAATAACCATAAATAAGTATAAATGGGGATATATTTCATTATGAGCATGGGCTTCATAGAAAGTGTTAATGAAATTATCTCAGATTGAAGGAAATTAGGGGAAAAAAATTGAAAAAAAATGCAGTGAAAGGACAGACAGAAGCAGCTTTCATGCATTAAAAGCATATTTCTCACAACATTAAAATGTAATCTGTGACAGCTTTGTTACTGATATCTGAGTGTCACATTCAAATGAATTAAACATCTATCCTGATTGCTTAGTCTGTCTAATCTCTCAATTTAAATTAATCATCATCTCTGTATGAGATAATATCAGTATGACTGTGAAACCTTGACTTTCAATATTGCAGTTATTCATAGAGCTGCATTTAAAGCAAATATGAATCAAGTAGTTAATAGGAGCACAGATAAACATGCCTGAACGCAGAGTTCCATTACCAGACCTGTTTCTGGCCAGTATCAAATTCATTCCAGAAGGAGTAAGACGTTTCTGCACCTCACGCTTGCCTGCTGACAATAGACTCACTATTGCAAAGCCACTGGACATATTTAACCCCATTGAAAAGTGCATTTTTGAAAGTTGCACTTAAAGGAGAACTCCGGTGAATTTTTAAGTTAATCTTGATCGTTATACCTTTGTGAGTACTGTCTATAGAAAAAAACAACAACCGGATTGGTGCTTGCAACACGGAGCTGTTACAGTTAATGCCCAGAGCTCCCACTCAGCTAACACAGCAGCTATGGGGGCATATACATAAAGAGTGTCTGTGTGCCTCTTAACAGACACAAAATGCAATTAAAATGTCTGTCCAACATGAACAGGGCCCTTACATGACAACGAGATGCGTTTAGCAACTTAGCCATTGTTTAAACTCCCCGAAATAGTGTTTTAGACGGCAAGCTGTAGTGTCGCGCTGAAGCCCATTGGGAACTCAGTTGTAGCCGGTAAAATGTAAATAGTCCAGGGGGGAGGAGCGTTGTGTGTGTGAAGAGTGATGATCGGCTCACAAGTGAAGAAGAAATGGTTCCTAACGCTCCTAAATGTCTTTACTAAAATGTTTACTAAAATGTCAGCAGTTAATCCAAGTTGAAATTCATATGGAAGCGAGGCCCTTTCTTAAATTCTGATGATGAAAAAAATATAAATCAGTATAAATGTAATGCATTTTCAGTTTTAATGTAATGACTCACTCACTTCACCCACTCGCTGATTTGTGTGTTAAGCAAATCAGAATTTGAGTATTCATATGTTAAGTGAAGCATCATGACAGTACGTCTATTTTGACAGACAGGACATTTGCCTGCCCTGAAAGGAGCAGTTCAGCAAATCTGTATGGGTTTGATTTGCTCTTTTATTCGCTTGTGTGTGTGTGATCAAATGTTACACTGTGACGCAAATACAGCACACTTCAGCAGCTAATAACGGAAGTTCAAAAACAAAACATAACCAATTTGAAGTACGCAATTCACCCCACCCAAACAGAACACTACAACTGTGATTACTCCTTTTGTTTTGTGGATTTTCAGTGACATTACCTCAGTTCCAGTAGAAATATGAGTCATTCACTTTTTAAATCAAGCCACCATCACGAGAGGTACTTGGGTGCTAGGACCATAACGAGGCTACATGGGGTCATTTGCATAACTGATTGCACCAGTAATTTCGTTATATTTGGGTGAGATATATCTCTGATTGGTGGATATGACCGTAATCAGTCTGACGGCTCTCTCTCGAGTGCTCTAGTCAAAGAGGTTACAACTCACTCAGGCTTATCTTTTGCTGAAGAGATCTCTAGGTGGGGATGTGATGTTACAGTAAATCAGGGAGACACACTCAGGTGATGTGATTTGATTGGAAGTTCAAAGAGATCAGAAGATTCCAGAATGTTCTGTGCTTTAAGAAGATAAAGTTTGTGAAGTACAAATTTATTGAATTTATTGTTCATTATTCTAGTAGAGAACCTTCTACTTCGACATAAATAGCTGATGTGACATTGATGAAATATTTCATTTAAAGACCCCCTGTGGTGAAAAACAAGTTTTTAATGTTGTGTATAAGTCTATGTGGTGTTTTTAATATGCTTTAAGACAAACCACGAGCAAATTCATAAGCCAACACCATTGTTGAGTATTTTGAGTATTCTGGGTTTGAAATTGGTGTTCCTAAAGTCCCTTCTAACCAATTCTAACCTTCTAACCAGTTCGACCTTGTCACCAATCACGTCAATGTGCGGCAAGCTTTAGCATTTCATCATTACTATGTTGCAAAGCAGGACAGTCTCAAGAGAAGCCAGGCTATACCGGCATATTTTTCTGTTGCTATGCAAAATCGGGTACATTTAGCAATATAGCGTCGTGAAGACTTTTACAACTATACAGCAGACAGTTCACAACCAGAGAACATGGAAAATTGTAGTTTAGGCATAAGTTCACCATGAAAACTATATTTACCTTTTTTTTTTATAATCTATTAAACCAGCTGAGAAACGAGGAGCATAAACTAAAATTCTGAGTTCTAAGCGCATTCCCGGGAAATTCAAAAATCAATTACATTTTCATGTATGCGCCGCTCACTGAAAGTGCAACAATCTCAGTATGCAAAGAACTAGCTGTAAAGGCTCCGTCCTCTTCTGGTAAGGGGACAGTGAGCCGTAGCTTATTTGCATTTGAAGGTGCACACACAAAATGGCATGTTTTTGCCCACACCCAAATGGGGCAAAATTGGACATATAATTAGACACAAAATTGGAAAATTGGTTAAAATTAAGGATCTGTGAGGTATTTTGATATGACACTTCACAGACACATTCTGGGGACACCAGTGACTTATATTACATTTCGTAAATAGGGGCATAATTGGTCCCTTCCAAGTTATTTATATAGATACGTTTGTAAACAAGTAAACCTATAACATAATTTGAAGGAACATTTGTCATACCTCTGACGATTAGTTCTGCAAAGTTTGACACTGCAGCTCCATATGTAGACTGAGTGATGCATCGGTAGAGGTCCTGCTCTCCACGTTGGGCTCCACCCACCTGAAACCACGCAACCAATCGACGCTCCCCTACTGATGATGTCACTGAGTATGGTGACATCAGAACACCATTACGCCTCTGAAAGAGAGAGAGATACGTGATGCAGAATTTATCCTCCATGTGATCTCACTGTCTAATCAATCTCTATCAAATATATTTACACGGTAACACTTTACAATAAGGTTCATTAGCTAACATTAGTTAACTACATTAGTTAACATGAACTAATAAAATGTGTTTTCATGGATGAGAGAGGGAGAGGAAGGGATGGTTTGAGAGAACGAGACAAACAGTACTGTAAGGGGCGACCCGATATAAGAAGGTTTTTATGAAGTCAGGTGATTGGTTGAGGAGCACACGAACCTCAGTTAACTAGTTAACTCCATTTCAAGAGCAAGGACCACGCCACAAACATGAATGTTGGAGAATTATTTATTGAAGAAGTTAGGGATGAATAGGGAGAGGATGAAGGGGAAGAGAGAAGGGGATGATAGTCAGGCTGATCTGGGCATCTGGTGTTGGCGACCAAGAGTGGGGGCATCATCTCAGTTAAATGTAGGCTGAGTGATTAGGACCCAAAGATTAAGAAGAGCTGAGGTAGGCTTGGCTTGACAGAGGTCGTTTAGATTGTTACGGATGTAAGAGTGATATGCTTGTGAAGATTCCGATTGTATTGTCTGAGATACCTTGTCTGGCCATTGAGGTAACTGCTCCAATGAGGAAAGAATGTATTGAGTGGTGTTCTGGAGATATGCGGGTGATACGAAGGATTTGTTAGAAGAACTTGCTGAACCAGGATCTGTGGCAGTTTTCCGGTTTTAGTAAGAAAGAGCAGATGTAAAACGGGTTTTATACTCCTAATTGCTCTGTTTTGCTTCTCCAAAGAGTGAATATGAGTGTCTAGAGAGTGGATAGAAATGTCAAAGATGCAGATATGGATAGATGGATTGAAGGCGGAGGAAGTAGGGGCAAATTCTGAACATCGTAGGAAGCCGAAAGGCATGGGGGGAACATGGACTCTACATAGCTTGAGTGTAGAAAGGGGATGCAGCGGCTAAGTAGGTCGGTGGTTAGTGGAAGGCGTTTGTGATGGCGTGATAACCTTTGAAACCAGCCGGTTAAGAAAGCTGAAAATATGCTCAAGGCACGGCAAGGCTTCTTGATAAGCATTAGTGAGATTTCTGATCTGCTGGTTAGTTGAACTTGGTTGTAAAAAAGTCAATTCGGGAGTCGGGAGTCTGAACTTCTGAATTGTGAGTCGGCTATGAGATTGAGGTGTGAGCGGCTCGGCTCGCAAGAATTGACGCAGAGGTCAGTGAAAACTTTGATGAGGGTAGAAAGCCCTAACCATGGTGGTGCAAATGGAGGAGTGACAATTAGAAGTCACCAAGAAGGTGGAGGACGTAAGGGAGTATGTGATTGTTAATGGGAATAGTTCAATAGCATAGTTCTTCTGAAAGAGAGTCGAAGATCTTGGGGCTGCTTCTGCAATCGAAGGTGAGGCATAAGGCAAAGTATACTCTTCCAGAGGACCCTAAAGAAGCACTGGAAATCTGGGTGGATAGGCAAGCCTTTGAAGGTGCTGGTGATATCTGCTTTGGCGAGCCAAGCTCTGTAGTCTGCCAGGTAAATAAGTTTGATGGCATGGTCGATGGTAGCATATTGTGTAGAGAAGTCTGGAGCTGGAATGATACGGTTAATGTTTAGAATGTGAGCGCTGTGGTGAGAAGACAAGTCGATTATTAATCTCTTTTAAGGATAGATCGGTTGAAAATAGAAATGGAGGATAAAGGATTCCAGACTGGCCTGCGTGTGGTAGAATCAGCTGTATGAGGTATCTGGAGTGAAGAGTTAGCTGTTTGAGTAAACAGGAGCCGTATTGCTGTGAACATCGACTAATTTGTGAATGTAGCTGCTGAGACAGGAGAATGGGCAATGGACGGCTGAAGCTGGCCAAGTACGTGGCTCTGCTGTGGCTAAGTATATGGGGTTTTGCTAGATGGTAGGATGCAAGGTGTTGGCGGATTGTCCCATGCAAAGAAGAATTCCTTGGGCCACTGGAAAACGTATCTGGACTGAAGAGTTAGCTGTTTGAGAAATTTCAGAGTAAATGGGAGCCGTATTTCTGTGAACGGCTGAAGGAAGGAAAGAGGATTGGAGGTTGGGATGAAAGGATTTGTGTGAGTGAGATTTTTGAGCAATTGTGAGCACTGAAGAAAAAGAATGATAAAATTAAGTGAAAAAGATCAGATGAGCTGGGATAGAAATTACTGGTCAAAATGTGCCAGTGTAGAGCTGCTAAGACAGAAGAATGTGATGGACTGCTGAAGCTGGCAGAGTAGGTGACACATCTGTAGCTAAGTATATGGTTTGTTGCTAGATTGAACATTTTAATGAGAAAACATCTTTAGAATATTATCTTTGAACTTCCATTTTCGCGGTAGCTCTGTATATTTCTATGGCATTGCTGTCTAAGAGTAATTAGCTGGTGAAGTGGATTTATTTATTGTAGAGTAAATGAAAGTTATTATGAGCATTGTAATTAACAAATGTCAGTAGACCGGGAAGATTTTTAAAACTAGCAGTTCATAAATACGTAAGATCAGGTGTCTGAACAAAGCAGCAGCTCACACAGGAAGTGATCCCAAAATTCAGAGAACATGAAAGAAAGAGCCTGTCATTCAAAAGAGAGATAAAAAAAAGAACAGATCACCCTACATTCTGGCATCATTTAGTTCCATTTTGTAAATCCAAACCTGTATGACTTTTTCCCTCCTAAACAGATGATAAGAGAACCCAAAGACTGTCAAGTAAAAAAATAAAAAAAAGGCACAAAAGCTCTTAAAATATCATACACCGTAAGTAGACCAATATTTAAACTGAAAGAAATTGTTGTAGGATGTTCTTTGGAACAATTTTCATTACTATTAAATGTAAAACATTTATAAATGTTACATTTTGTCATAAAAATAACGAAATATTATTTTCTTGTAAAGTGCACTTCATGTTTTATTTACAACTTAAAAAAAAAAAAAAACATTTTACAGTGTACTTTTATAGAAATGTCTTGGATTTTGATATGTTCCACGCACAAAGCTTACTTTGATCGCTTTGAAGTGTTATTTTAGAAATATTTATATACTATTAAAGTATAGTATTTATAAATATTTTGAAATAGCTTTGATGTTATACTTTCAGTTTTTATTTATATTTAAGTGAGTGATTTTTGTTTATTTTATGTATTTATTTATTTATTTTCAGTTTTAGTTTAATAATGTTAGCACTTCAACTTCAACTTATTTTATTTCAGTTAGGTACCAAGGCAACATTTCTAATTTTCATTTAATTTTAAGTTTTCATTGAATATTTATGTTTAGAGTCAGCTTTATTTCATTAAAGACAATGTTTTTTTTAATAGATTTACTTTTAGTTAACAAGCTTGGAAGACTAGGAATATTGTGAATATAGTGAATATTGACTACTTTTAAAATATGTTTATGGTGTTTTTTCTTCTCTTTTGGATCAGTATAATGCAAATACCAGTGGGAACACTGAACAATATCTCCTTTTGCATTCCATAAAAGAAAGAAAGTCAGGGCTGGAACAACATGAGGGTGAGTAAATGATGTCGGGATTAACATTTTTGGGAGAATTCCTAAACCTCTTATAGACATCTAACAACACAACATCCTTTGTTGCCTGAAAGAGCACTTTCAACAGCCTCAATCTTTCTTGAATTGCTTTGAAGCATTTGAGATGCTGGCAAAGCAGAAGAGAAAATAAACAGAAGACTGAAATGGCTGGCAATTACACAAATGATGTAAATATCAAAATTTTTCGCCTCAATGCACTGTGCCTTACGGCCACGCCAGAGAAACAAAATAAATAATACACAGCAATTAAATATGGAAGCCAAACTTTCTAATGTCAGCACATGTTTTGAACTATTCCCCTCTGCTCTGAAAAGAGCATGGAGGCAGAGATTCTGCTAGTGAACTAGTGAAGTACACAGACAGAAGTGTTTGAACAGTGTGCGATCATAGCCGAGAGAGAATCTTAGTCCAAAGAAGATTTGCTCAAAGCCAAAACAGAAGCTGCAATTAAAGCATCTGAACCATCACCGTTTGACAAGAGACCCCAGGATAAATTACTGGACTGGGAAGATGGGCTGTCAATAGATTCACGGCGAATATATCGGATGTGTTCTTCATTTAGGGGTAAAACAAAGTTCGAAATATGTGAGCAGCAATATACTGTAAGCGAACATCCGACGCCGCCCCCACTCTACTAAGAGCGAAGTTTAGATGAATATGTAAATATGTGTTGCACACTTTCCTCTCAATAAAAAAATAAACACAACAAAGTTGAGAAAACAGCAAGCATTTTAATAAAGCATAAGAAAAGCATCAGATCATAACAATGTTGATGTTTTCACAAGCTCTATGGCACTCCAGTAAAGTCATGTCACGTTTATTTATATATCGCTTTATACAATAGATAGCTTAAAATCAAGCAGCTTTACCATATTAAACATGTAAAACAGTGTCAGTGTCTCGTTTCATCAGAAGTACAACTTAATTTTTCTACTATAAAGCAGCTGTCCAGTGTGTTCATGTTTTTGACATCTGACCTCGACAGAGTGAAATGGAAAATATTTACATGTGAAAGAAAGCGGAGCTACTGCGCACATACCTATTAATCTCCATGAACCAATGGTAGCACCAAGGTGTTTAGCAGCCTTTGGCAAGCTGTTTTAAAATCCCAAAACGAACTCCAAATAAAGTTTGTTTCGGTCAAATCAGTACCTTCACTTCCAGTTTGTTGCTGCCTCGTGGTTTGATTTTGATCTCTGTCTAGTTTATTATTAATCCTCTGTTTTCATCTTAAAATCAATTTTATAACCTATAATTTTCTCTTTCTACATCGGGTGAACATATGCCTCATAGTATTCTATATCAAAAACATTCAAAACGATTTGATATCGCTAGTTTTATATGATTCCCCGAACATATGCTACTAGCTTTAGCCCATTAGCATCACAAGTGTGGTCCCAGCTCTTGTTTACACTTAGAAACTTACTTATCTGTTCTAATGGCGAATGTATCGGATGCGTGTCTACCTTTGATTGCAGGTTAGGACACGTTCGAGTTGAGGCTGGAGACCGTGTTACACTTTCAGATATAAGAAAAAATATATATATTTTTTTATCTCTTACTGTCTATAGACCTCCAGGGCCCTATGTGGTTTTTCTAAAAGAGTTTGCGGATTTTCGGTCAGACCTATTAGTCGGCGGATAAATCACTGATTGTTGGGGATTTTAACATTCACATATAATACAAATGACGCGTTAGGAGTTGCGTTTACAGACATACTAAACTCCTTTGGGATCAAGCTAAACATAACTAAACACACTCATCATTTTAATCATACACTAGATTTAATTATATCGTATGGAACTGATTTTACTGATATAAATATTCTAGCGCAAATTGATGATGTCACTGATCACTAGGATGATTTATTTGGTTATTCATAGATGATCTTCCACTCCATGATAGCTTTCTGTATCTCATTCTCATTTCTGTATTTTCAAAATGGTGTGTTGTGTTTGGTTATGGACATTATTATTATCTTTATATGGGGGGGGGGAGCTGTACATTTATTTAGAATTTCTTAATTTGTGTGTCCAATATGAATAGAAGAACGTGATATGGGTGAAGAACAACGTGAGGGCAAGTAAAAAAAATAAGTTCTACATTTTAGTCAGTAAAGTACATTTGTTATGCAGGCACACTTGCAATAACTGCAGTATAAGTGCAAGTTAAATGTGCTTGCAAAACTGTAACAGCCTTATTAGGTATCATTTAAATGCATATGCTGGTTGCTAGGGATAACTGATATAAGGAAATATCAGTGTGAAGTGTTTCGCCTGTGGTGAGAATTTTAATAAATTAACTACATTAATTAAAGGCTGGGAGGAGTTTGAGACCTATGTTATATGTGTGTATGTTTATATGTGTAAATGTGCAAAACACAATTTTTTTGTGTTGTGAGTGAGAAAGAGCATTTGCAGGGATAGATTTAAAATATAGTTAAATTAAATAAAAAATGCACCAGTATACATGCTTTGTATTTTGAGTACTTTCAGCATTCATATCACTGGGTTCCATGATGATTAGGATGCAGTCTTAGACGGTAGCTGCCTATGTAAAAAGTATATGCAGTGGCAAAGAGGTTCACTAGGTTCAGCTCACAAGGAATCGAGTGTCTCAAAGTTTTTCCAATTGGATTTACATACAAAACAACCAGTGCAAAGCACAACAACAAAAAGGAATTGAAAAATAAAAATAAAAAGTACTCCTAACTAAAACCTGGGGACTCACATCTGGTGCTAAAAACTAAAAATGCAAAAGAGCCCTCAGCAACTTCAGTCACCCAGAAAGTGTTTCATATGTGCAAACTCAGAGAGCTATATGAAGAGAGAATCCAGTCAATAGTGGAACAAGAACTCAGTGTTAGTTCAAGCCCATTTCTGCTGCCTGGAAAGAGAGATTATAAACTGAGAAAAAGAAAATGAGTTTCAGTGAAGAGAAAACTGCCATTAAAACAATATGTAAGGTGGATGTTGAAGGTTGGATGCTTTGTAAATAAAATGTCTGACAATTCATTAAGGAGCTTTTCATGTATTTGCCACGTGCCATATACATTATTGTCTTTGTTATAACAATAAAATGTGTAACACTTTGAGTTCTATATGCAAGAAATCCAACTTTAAGCAGATTGTCTTTCTCTTCTGGGAAATGTGGAACTGCATTTTTGTCCAGCCAATCAAATATGAATGTAAATGTGGAAGTAGCATCAGGACCAAATATTGATTTTGGAGGAATATTAACAATATAAAAGCTACTGTATCATATTTGACACCCAAAATTCTAAGGCCTCTAAATTATTAATATGTTCAAAACTTTGCTGAAAATCCTGTTGTACACAATCTACTATGTATTATGTTGTCTGATTGATAGTTCATACTTTTTTTGCAAGTAAAATTCCTTTTAGTATAATTGTAACCCCCCCCCCCCTTCAGGTTGTGGTATATGTATTTTTGCTGTGAAATATAAACATTAAGAAAACCTTACATTGTTAGTAATAGTTCATGATGAACACTTACTTAGGTTCACTTGATATATTGATTATCCATATCCATCACGTTTGCCCCTCACAATAAAAACTACAGAGCAGAGCAGTCTGCTATACTGTTGTAAAGGTCTGAGATTTACATTAAAATCTGAATTTATGACCAAACATTATGACCACCTTCCTAATATTGTGTTGGACCCACTTTTGCTGTCAAAACAGCCATGACCCATCGAGGCATGGACTCCACTAGAAGATGTGCTGTGGTATCTGGCACCAATATGTTAGCAGCAGATCATTTAAGTCCTGTAAGTTGCTCCATGGATCAAACTTGTTTGTTTAGCACATTCCACAGATGCTCGATTAGATTGAGATCTGGGGAATTTGTAGGACAAGTCAACACCTCAAACTCATTGTTGTGCTCCTCAAACCATTCCTGTACCTTTTTTGCTTTGTGGCAGGGGGCATTATCCTGCTGAAAGAGGCCACAGCCACCAGGGAATACCGTTTCCATGAAAGGGTGTAGGTCTGCAGCAATTCTTAGGTAGGTGGTCTGTGTCAAAGTAACATCCACATGGATGGCAGGACCCAAGGTTTCCCAGCAGAATATTACCCAAAGCATCACACTGCCTCCGCCGGCTTGCCTTCTTCCCATAGTGCATCCTGGTGCCATGTGTTCCCCAGGTAAGTGACGCACACACACTCGGCCATCCACGTGATGTAATAGAAAACCTGATTCCTCAGACCAGGCCACCTTCTTCCATTACTCCCTGGTCCAGTTCTGATGGCCACGTGCCCACTGTTGACGCTTTCAGTGGTGGACAGGGGTCAGCAGGGGTCACCCTGACTGGTCTACGGCTAGGCAGCCCCATACACAACAAACTGCGATGCATTGTATTCTGACACCTTTCTATCAGAACCAGCATTAACGAGCCAGTCTTCACTCACCACATGCATCAGTGAGCCTTGGCTGCCCATGAACCTTTTGCCAGTTCACCACTGTTCCTTCCTTCGACCACTTTTGAATGATACTGACCACTGCCGACCGGGAACACCCCACAAGAGCTGCAATTTATTTTGCCGTCACAATTTGGCCATTGTCAAACTCACTCAAACAAATCCTTATGCTTGTCCATTTTTCCTGCTTCTAAGACATCAACTTTGAGGACAAACTGTTCAGTTGCTGTCTAATATATCCCACCCACTAATAGATGCCATGATGAAGAGATAATCAGTGTTATTCACATCACCTGTCAATGGTCATAATGTTATGCGGTGTAAACTGACAGGCTCTAATTTCTGAGAGACACATAGAGGAGGCAATGTGGCTATTGATTTGCAATCCCGGTGCTCATTTAATTCATAGTGATTACGCTCATTCTCTTCACACACTCATTATTGTCTACTGATTTTAGAGGTTTATTTAGCTATAATATTGTGCTCTCCCCTAGCTCACCTGTTATCCAGCAAACACGAGAAGTGTCTGCAGAATATTTTTCCAATTATTTGTTAGAATTCGTTATTCATTTTGAAGCCATTATCCGTGCCTTTCCGAATAAGGTATTCGGCTTCTGGCACATCCCTAGCAAACAGCATTTATTTGATAATCTTATAATAGCTGAACAAATGTATTAAGAGTTTGAACACACCAAATGATATATAATGAGTCATGGACATTTGCTTGCTTGTTGTCTACAGAGGGGTTTTTGGCATTATTGGTATTTTTATATTATTGGTAATCAAAATTTTATTTAAATAATTCAAATAGATTTTCAGCAATTTAACAGATTATAAAGTTTATAAAGTTATTTGCTGGATACAGCCATAACCAAAATCACTATGTATGTGTGTGTGTGTGTGTGTGTGTGTGTGTGTGTGTGTGTGTGTGTGTGTGTGTGTGTGTGTGTGTGTGTGTGTGTGTGTGTGTGTGTGTGTGTGTGTGTGGTTGGGGCAATGCAGACAATTAATGTGCTTAAAATGACCTAGTTTTCATGCTATGTTCATTTTATGTTAGATAATGGTTTATCTTGCATATCTAGTAGTTCTCACTCAAAATAATATGGGACTTGAACCACTATTGCTTTATTCATAGAAAGGGCTATTCATGCTGTTTATTCATCCAACTACAAAGAACTGCTTTAGGTGTAAAAATTACCTTGTGTACCTTTAACACCAAACAACTAGTGTCGAGCTCTGCTTCTGGACATGGCAGAATTTCCAGAGTGTTTTTCAATTTGCTGTAGCTTACTTTAATACTGGACTGTTCAAGCACAACCAAGTTCAAACTTGTGTGACCTTTACAGTGTAATGGAATTATACTGAACTTCGCAACAACATGAATGAGAGAGTGAAATGGTTGTAAGACAAGAATCCACATGGCCTGGGGTAAGACCTCTGCTCTAATACCAAGTATAAAAACTGAAAGCGAGAACAGATCGACCTGATAGGGAGCGTTGACACAGGATTCATTCTTGTGTTCAAAAACAGCTAAATGGAGTGCATCACAATAGAACACAATCCCACAGTTTTAATACTTTTTTGGTAACACTTTATAATAACTCCATGCTATTAATCATTAGTTAATCATTAGTAAATAGTTAATTCATCATTTTTAAAGCATTAATATACATTAATAATCAGTTTATAAATACATGCGTTATTCTTGATTTATAAGCATATCTATAATGTTTTTAATAATTGTATTTTCATACTTTATTAATGATCAATTTATCATTTCTAAATTAAGTATTACATTATTTACATACCAGTTATTTAGGAGTGGTCAGTGGTTCATAAGATCATTTAGAAAGTGTAAGTAAAATATTTATAAAATATTTAAATGTACATTCATACATCATATTATTTAGACACGTAGTAATAGTTACTCAGTAACTATACATGAGATTTAAAGGCCAAGTTATCTTCTGCATTGCTGTTCTCTAATGTTTTAAAGTTAGTACTGGTTGTTTTGACATGTTTTGATATTTTTTTAAACATTTTATTTGTTGTATTTTGGCACTCCTGTAAACCAGTGGTGGCACTGGTAGATTTTTATTCAGCAGTTTGCTCTTTACAGAAATGTATTTTATATCAAATTGCAGAGGCTTGGTTTAATTTTACTGAAATCAATGTTAAGTGGTCTCTTAATGTTTTCCAGAGCTGTATGTCTAAATTATAAGATGTATATATGTACATTTAAATAGTTTATTAATCATTTACTTACATTTTACTTACATCATTTACTTAAAGGTGTGATGAATTGAGAAATCAACTTTCCCTTGAGCTTTTGATATATAAAAGGTCATGGTAATATAAGAATATCCTGTACATTTCAGAGCTGAAAACTTCCTTGTTAGTCAAAGAAAAGCTTTTATTGACACCAGACCCAGAAAACGATCAATCTCAGAAAGTGCCAGGCTATGAAGTCAGAGTGTGGTGAAACGCCACCTCAACAGAAGAAGTACCCCTGATTCTGTAGCCCCGCACACAGACTCGTGCCACTAACATAACACAGGCCTACATGGAGCTAAACCGGATAGAATTTCTAAACATACCACATAAGCTTCATTCAGATTCCAATATTATAAATGCATGGATGAACATTATTTTTAATGAATATCCAGCTCACGTGGGGAAGACATTGCGCATCTGTTCTTTCATTTAACCACGGATTTGTTTGTAAACAAGAGACTGAATTTGCAGACAGGATGAGATTACATGAATGAATGAAGCATCACACTTATGTGAGTAAAAATGTTTTTTATATGTGATAGTATTGCATTGTTACAGATCGTTTGATATTTATTGATTATGTGTACGTGTCTAACTGAACATTAGCATGCTGTCAAAGGCTGAAGAATCCTTTATTTGTGGTTTTGTTGGTTCATTGCGATTTGGGGTTCAGACTCGGACATGTATGGGCTAGGGCTCGCAAAGCCCAACGTTCGGGGTTATGTGTTTTTCAGACAGGCTACCAAAACGTAAGACCGGCCTGCCGACGGGCTAGCCTGGTCCTACCAGACTCTCGTACATTTCTTTTGTACAGAGAGTCTGGCCACTCTCTATTGACAAGTGTTTACCTCCTTGAAGGCGGGTACTCTGTTGAAGTTTAAAGGGGTGGTAAAACACAATTTCACTTTTCTAACTTTAGCTAGTGTGTAATGTTGCTGTTTGAGCATAAACAACATCAGCAAGTTACAACGTTCAAAGTTTAAAGCAAAGGGAGATATTTGCTTTTAAAGAAATCAATTTCTAAGGACTACAGCAAACGGCCGGTAGGGACTACAGACATTCCTCCAGGGTCTCTGACATCACCTGCCCCAATATTTACATAAACCCCTCCTCCGAGAATATTAAATAAGGGGGGGGGGGGGGGGGGGGACGAGGCCACGGGAAAGCGTTGTTGTGGTATAGTTAGTGGGCTGGAGTGTTGTTGCCGCAATGCAGACGAAACGCTGTTATTTTCATCCGGATTGCAGGTCCACTTAATTCAGCCTTCCAAGGGACGGGGTGCGTTGCAGTGCATTTAACATACAACATGTTATATGCATGTGTGTATGAGACAGAGGGGAACAGGTCGCATTTGCAGCAGATATATGCTGCCCATCATAAATCAAAGCACGAGACAGACAGGGGTTGGAGGAGAAGACCGGAAAATGTGACATAATGGACAATAATCGTCTGTATTTGCAATACACGAGCCGCGGTTCAGCTACGCGAGACAAACACTGCCAGTGTGAATGCACAACGGGCGAGCGCGGCTCCCGCTGCACATTTCACGGAGGAAAGCTTCCACAAACTTCGCGAGTTCAATACAGGATATGCACAACGGCTTGTCCTGAAAGATGGATTTAAAAACAGAAGCTGTTTACGGGCCACAACCTGTAAGTATGATTTATTTTTCGTCGATGTGTTTTCCTGTAATAGTTCGTATTGTTAATTGTACGTTGTAGCAAGGAAGTAAACAAATGACAACGCTGTTTGGCTCTGCAAACCAGTTTGTTAAATGCTCATTCATACTTAACGTTATCCAACAAACACTTAACGTTAGAAACTTTTTAAAAAATCTCAACAGTGAACTTGGCATTAGTGTAAAATATTCTTTGATTAGAGCTTTTATGTATTGTTTATCTACATGCATGCTAAACATGGTTCTGTGTTTGATTTGGCTACTATAGTAAAGACAATGTTTAGTGTTCGTTTTGAGTTCTTGCGACAGATATTTGGTTATAATCGTTCTAAAAATACAAAAGCAACGGTGCCATTCAGTAGCGATCACAGGTTCTGCTCGATCATCTTCACAAAAATTGTCTGGGTCTGATTCGGGCTCAAATTGGTATGGTTTTATTGACGCCATTGTTTCTAATACTACCCAAAGCACAGTCTACCGGTAAAGGTAAGGGGCGTGATGTTTCCGACAAACGTGCACTAGGCGGTTAGCGAATCACAACACACTGGGCCAGCTAACCAATCAGAGCCCACTGCGTATTTTTGAGGGACTGGCTTCATTCAACCCGGAAACCATCAGACCGTTTTTACAAGGAGGGACAGAGCAGTGTAGAATAAAGGTAAAATATATGAAAAATAATGCAATTTTTTAAAAACGAAGCATGAACACATGTTACAGTGCAACCCACAAACACAATCAAGCCTTCGAAAGAATGTGTTTTACCACCCCTTTAAACCTATTGGATCTGCCAAGAGCCACTCTGGAACTGCCATAACTAATCGCTAACATTTGGTCATAACGTATGTCATGCGCCGTTGGCCTTTATTTCTCACATGGAAGTCCGTAAAAATAAATGTGAAGCCACCTCAGTGATAAAACCTTGTGCATTCAGATTGTGATTTATTCACGGTGGAGGGGAGAGTTTTGTGGTCGGGAACGTGCTGCTCACGTGGTCTGTAACATGATTGCTGTAAGTAAAATATCATATGCTTGGTATGATAAGAATAAAAGCTGCCGTATAACAGCCCAATTCAAATGTTTACGAGCTTTTCTTAATTTTATTTTTTGAGCAGTGATGAAATATATTGCTCTTGAAAATACTTGCCAGCATTTACAGAAATACAAGTCTAGAAATGCATCCAAATTACAGCGCAACCGCACGGTGCTCTGCAGTGGTCAAAAAGGATATAAACAGTGAATTTTGAAGTGATATATTCTTGAAAATTCAGAGATGTGGATTCGGACACCAATTAAATTACCACACGACCTTGGTGTTTGTCTAAAACAGTGGGTAATTCGACCATGGATTTTTACGCGGGTGGTGGGAGACGGACAGCAATACAATCACTGACTAGCCCCTGTAAATGATGACAATACCTTCCGACCGCACGAGAAACAATTACCGGGACTTCAGCCAACTCCTTCACCACTAACGGAGCAAGCTGGAAAATCAAACTTTTCCCAGGACACAACATCATGGCCACCAACAAAACTCAGCAAAGATTGTTCTTGCTCCTGCTGTAACTTCTGGATATTCGGCAGTGGTGCCACAACGGAATGAATGGCTTCGCTCGCATCTTTTGTCCACCGCCATTACTGAACTACAACTCAAACTAGCGCACAACATCAACGTCATCTTTCTCAGCCACTCCTTCTGTTCGCTGATTGGACCGGTAAAAATTTGTTCGGAGAAAACCTAAGAATATACAGCAGTCCCAGACAGAGTACTGAAGGAAACTGAAAATTGAGCGGGAGTACGTAGGAGGGCAGAGCCAGGCTACCAACGGGCTATCTTAAATAGTGAAATAACATTCCTTTCTTGATGTGCGTTCACTCTCTTGACTTGATATTTGAAGGAAAAATACAATCGCGGAAGTTTTGATTACGCAGTCTGCAGCGTACTTGGCGTGTGTGTGTGTGTGTGATGCACGGTTCACGCTTATATCCAACGATCGGGCGGGCCAAGTAAGACAAAAAATAACAATCCACTCAATCGCGGGTGGATGAGAGATACATCCTTGTGTTTGTTTGATAAATATATTTTGTGAGCCCTGTGGGATGAATCATTTCGGTTGCCGTTTCTCCACAGACTTTCAAAACAATTCCTTGTGCCAAAGCTCATTAAATATGCAAAACTGTTATCCAATCCTAGCCGTGGGCGTTTACTTCCAAGTCTTCAGTGCAGTACGCCCATCAAAACAGAGTGTTTCTTGAGAGAGCCTCAAAACCAGGGTAGAAAATAGCCTATTACTTATTCATTATGATGTTTTTGAATGTAAAAAGCACTCAAACATCATACGTTGACCTGAAAAAATTAAAAAGCCAGTTCATGACACCTTTAAATGATCTTATGAACCACTCCTAAATAACTGGCTTGTAAATAATGTAATACTTAAAGGGATAGTTCACCCAAAAATGAAAATTCTGTCATCATTTACTCACCCTCAAGTTGTTCCAAACCTGTATGAGTTTCTTTGTTCTGCTGAACACAAAAGAAGATATTTAGAAGAATGTTTGTAACAAAGCAGATAGAGCAACCATTGACTACCATAGTAGGGAAAAAAATACTATGGTAGTCAATAGTTGCTCTATCTGCTTGGTTACAAACGTTCTTCTAAATATCTTCTTTTGTGTTCAGCAGAACAAAGAAACTCATACAGGTTTGGAACAACTTGAGGGTGAGTATATGATGACAGAATTTTCATTTTTGGGTGAACTATTCCTTTAATTTAGAAAGGATAAAAGGATCATTAATAAAGTATGAAAATACAATTATTAAACTCATTATATGTATACTTATAAATCAAGAATAAAGCATGTATAGCTGTATTTATAAACTGCTTATCAGTGTCTAATGCTTTATAAATGATGAATTAACTATTTACTAATGCTTAACTAATGATTCATAGGATGCAGTTATTATAAAGGGTTACCTATTTTTCTAACTTGGCACGCTGTCATAAATGCCACACATTGTGTGAGAGACAATCTATATATATGCAACAATGTCTCTTAAGAGGTGCCACACTGAAGGCTTAAGATTTGGCTGGTTAGCATGGTGGCTCTTAAAAATGTGAAATGAATTTTCGGTGCCTTTGAAGTCCCCACTAATTTTACTCACTAGTGGTTTTGGCCTGTGCAACTTTTGTGTGCCACCAGCCAATAATCATAGTCATGAAGTCATTTTCCTTTTGCTGTAAAGCGATTATATGGCATTCGTGGCTCAGGTTATTGCCTCAAAACATTCTGTGGTCCGTGAGCAAAGATGGCAGATTTCAAATTGCTTCTGGGGGGCTGTGCACCAAACAAGCAGCTGCCATTGAGATTAATGAGAATGTTAACGGGTATCTCCACGTATTACAGACCTATTAGCAGCACCATAAATCATAAACTGGATGTGAAAAGGGAATACTAGATAAAATTCCTCAAGAAGATTCTGTGTGGTTAGCTGTAAGTGAATTCTGCTGTGACACAAAATAATTGGTCCAGCAACAAAGTAGAGATATACATAATACATTTTTTAAGTACATTTTCATGTTATAAATGTTCCTATGGAAACTTGTTCCACCACTGAATATAAAACAAAAAAGGTAATTAGCGACTTTTTATAGATAGTGTACTATCTCCGTGACTTTTTTCTTGCAATTGTGAGTTTACATCTTGCAATTATGAGGGTTTTTTTTCCCTCTCTGGGATATAAACTTACAATTGTGAGTTATAAAGTCAGAATTGCGTGATTTAAAGTCGCATCTAAGGTATAATGTAAATCCAGCCAGTTGTTTTTGCAGAATAATTAGGCGGAGTTGTCTTGCATCACTCTGAAGGTTTTTTTTCTGCGATAACAACCAGCAAGATGTACATCATCCTTTACATACAGGATGTACATTATCCCTTAGGAGCTTGTCAGTTTTTACTGGTTGTTATCGGTGAATAACATATCACTGGATGGCGCGATTGACCAATCAGAATCAAGTATTCCACAGCGCCGTGTAATAAAAAAAATCTTGCAATTGTGAGTTTATGGGCCCTATTTTAACGATCTGAAACGCAAGTGGCAAAGCGCGAAGCGCAAGTAACTTTGTGGGCGGGTCTCGGCGCTGTTGCTATTTTCCCGGCGGGATAAATGGCTCTTGCGCCCGGCGCAAATCTAAAATGGGTTGGTCTGAAGTAGCTTCATTATTCATAGGTGTGGTTTGGGCGTAACGTGAATAAACCAATCCGAGCGTCATCCAACATTCCCTTTAAAAGCAGGTGCGCAAGTTCCATTATGGATTGCTATTATTATGGCGTATTTACCAGGCGCACGCCAGGAGCGGTTCACAGCCGAGGAGACTGATGTTCTTGTAAGAGCAGTGAAAGACAGAGAAGTGAAGTTGTAATGTTGTACATTATGGTAAAGGTGATTTCATAGTCTTTTTTTTTTTTTTCAGTCTTTCAGTTTTTTCAGTTTTTCAGTCGATTTTTTTTCCTGGTTCTTGACGGACAAACCAATTTGTCAGATGTCCTTATATACATATATGTCTTGCCACTATTGGGCAAACAGGTCTTATCCTTAATTATTACAATTAGCCTGAATCATTTGTAAGCTAGATTTATGCCTATTTTTTCACATCTTCGTGGCACACCACAATGATTTCCATCATCTCATGTGTTAATATTTTTTTAGTGTAACAATTTATGATTTGCAAAAATAACTGTTGCATCTGTGTAGATTACATGAGCAAAGTGTATGCGCGTTGTGCACGCTATACATTATGGTCAAGCATGCGCCCTTAAAATAGCATAATGAACAACGCGCAACGCGCCACTGACTTTAGACTAGGTTTTTTCTGGTCAGTGGCGCAATTGTTTAATGGAACAGCAAAATAGCACCAGGGATTGTTTGCACCGGAACACGCCTCCTTTTTTGCGCTGAACCGCCCAGGGAGCGCAAGTTCATTCACTAGTTTAGCGACGTGCTTCTGTGGAAGGAAAAGCGCGCTTTGCGCGGGTGCAAAATAGGAATGACACATGCGTCGGTGTACAAAGTCAATTGCGCTGGGTGCAAGATAGGGCCCAATATCTCGCAATTCTTCATTTTTTTTTTTTTTTTTCTGAATTGTGATAAACTCGCAATTGAGGTATATTATAACATTATAACTCGCTATTGCAAATACATATCTGCAAACTGCATAAAATAATAAAGCTGTATTGGTGATAAAGATGATCTTTATCACAAACAGAAAAGTGTGTTGTAGAAATTTTGGGTTGAGCTTTGGTGATGACCTATACTGCTTAGTAAAATTATATATTTAGCAATGTTTTTTTTTCTAAAACAACAGAAAAAAAGGATATTTAGTAGGGATGTGTAACACTTCAGCCCAGGAAAAGTTAATCCCTCCACCAGAGGGAGCCATCACCTGAGTTCTAGTGACACTTCCTGTTTGTAGTCTCACTTCCTGTTTGTAGCTTTATAAGCCATGTGCCTCACTGAACACATTGCGAAGTATTGCCTGTTTATTCTGCCATACCAAGCGTTTTCTATTGCTATTGTCTTTGTTAAAGGGTTAATTCAGTGATTTAGCATTAAGCTTTGTATTTAAACTGGGTCATTTATGTAGTAAAAATGTGAAATTATTTTTTTATTTTTTGTGCCTTCTAGACTGAGAAAAGACAGAAAATGTATTTTTGTCTCATGTGGATGAAAGACAACAACTCCCAGAATGCACTTGCTTCGCTGCCCTACGAGGCCACTCCGTACACCGTTGTTTTGATCTTCATAGTAATACCATCAATTCGTTCAGTTAGAGAATAAACACTACAAATAAAAATTTAACATGTCTTTTCAATAATGTGTGAGTGAGCCGAATGAAAGTCACGGCACAGACGCAGCAGTGTCAGATTTCATTCCTCACGAAGAGCTGAGCAGAACATTAAGCGACAGTCTGGCACGTTTTCTGATCGCATATGGAAGCTAAACTATCACAGGAATTCATTGAAAAGTTGAAACACTCACTTTGCTCTGCATTGCTCCGTTATGAATGTCCGTGCGGCCGTCTGTGTCTTACATTCTGTGCGTGAGATCTCTCCCCTATGGGCGGGTTGATAAAATGTGGAAAAGCTTCATCTAGTGGCTGTTGTCTTTAGCCTTTGGCCAAAAAATCCTCAGATGACGCAAAATGACATTTGCGTCATCGGAGGATTTTTTCCAGAAATAAAATGCATAATTATCTCGTCTCAGGGGGATATGAGGGGGGAAAGTACCATAATTTGAATATACTACCGGGTTTCTACTGATACAAAGCCTAATGCTAAATCACTGAAGTTACCCTTTAATGTTTTGACCCTCTTGCCTGTTTACTGGATCTTCTCTTTGCCTTTCGTTTGTATTTTGTTTGCTGTCTGCCTGCCCAGTATTGTTGCTGAACCTTGCCTGGACCTTGATTACACATTTTGCCTGTCGTCTTGGACTGTTTGATCATTTGATTGTTCTTTCGCAATAAATTACCTCTGCAACATGGATTCTGATCCGACTCCAGCTATGGCTTCGTTACAGAATACTTCGCCTGACCTGAATCCAGCAGAGGTTACACAGCTCAGAGCCAGGATTGCTTATCAAGGTGATGTACTACATGAGTTTCAAGAACAACTTGTGAATCTTCAAGCCGCTAATGAACATCTGACACCCTATATCCAGTCAATGCCTTCCCCACGCCCTGACACGGTAAGACTGGCACTACCAGAAAAGTTTGATTGATCTGCAGACAAATGCAAAGGGTTTCTGAGGCAGTGTTCCATTTATTTCACTCACCAATCCGACTCCTTTAACCAAGAAACAGCTAAATGTGCCTTTATGATGAGGTTGCTGACCGGCAAGGCGTTGGTGTGGGCCACAGCAGTTTGGGATAATGACGAACAAATTATCAAGTCCTTCACGTATTTCTCCCAACAGATTAAGTAAGTTTTTGAATACCCTGGAGGGGGTAGAGACATTTCTGTTCAGTTGTTCAATTTACGCCAGGGGAAATTATGTGCAGCTGATTATGCAGTACAATTTTGCACATTAGCCGCACAAAGCGGGTGGAATGATGTTACTCTCAAGTCAGTATTCCGCGAAGGTTTAAATTCACACTGCAAGCTGAGCTGGAATGCAAGGATGAATCGTCAATCTCATGCGCAATCGGCCTCGGCCCAGTGCATTCAAGCATTTCTCTACTACTGCCTCATCTCCTGTTACTTCATTAGCCGAAGCGGTAGAACCCATGAAAATCGGATGTGCAAGGGTGCCTGAGGAGGAACGCCAGTGCAGACGAGATGAGGGGTTATGTTTCTACTGTGGCCAACCCGGACATCTTTGTAACGCATGCCCAAGTAGAGCCAGAGTCCCGGTTGGATCCTCTCAAGGGGTGAGCATCACTTTTTGATTCAGTTTCCAGTAAAAATTTCCAGCTGCATTGAACCTCATTCATCATCAGACAGTTACCAGATTTAATATCCCTACAATACCATGTAATCCTCCCATCCGTATCACAGCAGTTGATAATGCACCCATAGGCACTGGGCAGATTACCCATAAAACAATCCCTATCCAGATCCAAGTAGGAATTTTCCATGTTGAAACCATAACACTATGTCATCACGTCTCCTCGTCACCCCATTATACTAGGTTACCCATGGTTGGTACTCCATGACCCACTGATCTCATGGAAAGAAAGGGAATTGCTACGGTGGTCACCATTCTTTCAAGAGCATTGTCTATCCACCAAGTCCGTAGTACCATGCCTGACCACAAGTGTGGAGAGCCCCCAGACTAACATTCATACTCGCATCCCCAGGGAATATTCTGAACTCATGGAGGTATTTAGTAAAGAAAACCAACTACCCACCCAACTACCACCCCACTGACCGTGGGACTGTGCCATAGACCAGCTACCAAATGCACCCCCCCCCCCCCCAGAAGCAAGGCTTACCCTCTATCTCTTCCTGAGACACAGGCTATGGAGGATTACATCGAGGAGGCACTAGCATCAGGTTTCATCCGCCCCTCTACATCACCTGCTGCAGCTGGATTTTTCTTTGTTGAAAAGAAAGATGGTGGACTTCGGCCATGTATAGACTACAGGGGCCTGAATGCAGTCACAGTTAAGTACCGGTATCCCCTGCCATTAGTCCCATCTGCCTTAGAACAACTACGATTTTTACTAAGTTAGATCTCAGAAGTGCCTACAACCTGGTCCGTATCAAGGAAGGGGATGAGTGGAAGACTGCATGTATCACCACTAGGGGGCACTATGAGTACTTGGTCATGCCCTATGGCCTGGCCAACTCATCTTCAGTTTTTCAGTAACTTGTCAATGAAATTTTCAGAGACCTTCTCAACAGCTGTGTGATCGTCTACATTGATGATATCCATATTTACTCGAAGACCAGGGATGAACACATTCAACAAGTCAAGACAGTGCTCAAACGTCTCCTCCACCATCAACTATACGTGAAAGCGGATTTAAACCCCCACCATAACCTTCTTAGGCTAGAGGGAGTAGAGATGGATGAGTCCAAGATCAAGGCAGTCACTGAGTGGCCAGCTCCCACAACCATCAAGGAACTACAAAGATTTATTGGGTTTGCAAACTTTTATAGACGATTTATAAGGAACTCCAGCACTGTTGCAGCCCCTTTCACTAAATTACTCAGATGAAGACCTGGGAAGTTGACTTGGCCAGAGAACGCACAGGATGCTTTTAACAGACTCAAGTCCTGCTTCACCACTGCTCCCATCTTAAAACTTCCAGATCCAGGCCTTCATAGTAGAAGTGGATGCTTCTGTCAGTGGCATCGGAGCTGTACTTTTGCCAGCGTCATGGTTCTCCAGGTAAATTCCACCCATGTGCCTCTTTCTCTAGAAAGCTCACCCCTGCAGAAATTAATTTCGATGTGGGAAACAAGGAATTGCTGTCCATCAAGTCCGCTCTAGAGGTGTGGAGAGACTGGTCGGAGGGATCCAGATACCCATTTCAAGTCATCACTGACCACAAAAACTTGGAATATATCAAGAATGCCAAGAGAATGAATCCACGACCGGCCAGGTGGGCGTTTTTTTTTACCAGATTCAATTTCACGGTTACTTATTGTCCAGGCAGCAAGAATAGCAAAGCAGATGCCCTATCTCGAAGAGATGACCCAGCACGTTCAACAACTCACCCCGAGTCCATTTTGCCACAGTCGGTCATCCTTGCACCCATTCATTGGGACCTTATGGAAGAGATCCATCGTGGACAACAAGATGAACCATCACCATCAGACTGTCCCTCCAATAGGCAGTATGACCCCAAAATCTTAGACAGAGGGTTTTGCAGTGGGTACACTTCTCTAGGTTCTGGTCACCCAGGAATTCAAAGAACTACAACGCTGGTACCTAACTCTTTCTGGTGGCCCACTCTTCTCCATGATCTGACTGAATATGTCAATGCCTGCCATGTCTGTGCACAAGTTAGAACTCCGCAGCAACTCCCTGCAGGGCTGTTGGAACCTCTGCCCATCCCTCAACGACCATGGTCCAACTTGGCAATAGACTTCATCACTGATCTCCCCAATTCCAATGGTTTCACTGCCATCTGTATCATAGTTGATCGTTTTTCTAAGTCCTGTCGTTTGATCCCTAGGAAAGGTCTACCCACAGCCATGGAGACGGCAGAGGCCCTGTTCAACCAGGTTTTGCCGCAGTGGGAAAGTCATATATCCGGTGTTGCGCCCAAATGATCAATTCCCCTTATTATTAATCTAATGCCGCGTTTCCACCGAAATTACCCGGAACAATTTGTACCAGGAACTTTTTTTACAGGAACTTTTTTCCCCCCAGATCTGCTACTGTCTGCGTTTCCACAGCAGTCTAAAGTACCGGGAGGATTAGGCAAATTAGTCCGGTGATGTAGGACAGCGCGCGGCTGCTCCTCCCAGTCAGAGACGGACAGGAATAATTTTTGCGCGATACTGTCTGCAACAATAACGAGGAGCAGCGCTGCTTTTGGTAGTTATGTATTGGTTTAATAAAGAGGTCATTAACAAAACGGCGGAAAAGAGGAGAATAGACGAGCACTGATACTAAAGCGTATTCTGAAAGCTCGTAAAGCTAGATTTAATGTTATTATCAGGTATTATGGACATTGACCGTGGGATTGCTGAGACGAATGCGCGCCATCGGACAGAAAGAGAAAGACTGATATTTACTGAACGCAGAACGAACCTCGCAAGACTTTTAAAAATGCCGGTTGAAACAAAATGCTGCGTGAGCTCAACCAATCAGCAAGTTCAGCGCCCAAGTCCCACCCTGGAAAGTTCCCGAACTTTGAAAAAGTACCACCTCATGAGCAGGGCCGTTTGAAATATTTGAAGGGGAAATATTTACCCGGAACTTCATTTAGACCCTGGTTCCTGCGGTCGAAACACACTGAGTACCACCCCAAAGTTCCTAGTTCCTGGGGAAAGTTCCTGCGGTGGAAACACGGCTTAAATTAATCTACTGCGTGAGATTTTACTGGGCCGTAACAGACCTGTGTGTTTTGTATCACTAGTGCAATGTCCGTTCTCGGAGCATATAAGCCCTGTCTGCTTGAGGCACGCGAGATTCCTGCCTTTAATAGAATATATTTTACTTGACTCACTGTTATTCAAGTATGACGCTTGTATATTTTAGTAACACTGCACATAATGTAGAGATAAATGACATTTAATAATACAATAATTCCAACTATCCTCTACTCATCAAATAGGGTGCAATTGCTGCTGCTTAATTAAAAAGTGCACTGAATGTTTATGAGTTTTTTCCTTTTTCTTTTTCTGAAGGTCACATTTTTCCGACTTCCAGCAGTTTAACGTCCCAAATATAGTTTTTCTATGCTTCATTAAGCAATAGCAGCTTATTAAAATAAAAATTCCCTCACACACACTAACCTCCATCAGGAAAGGATCAGTCTTAGCAGATCGTCCAGTTGCCACACACTGATATGTGGCGTTCTGCCCTGCGTTCACCTCCACATCCCCGAGTCTGGAGAAATGAGGCACTTTATCTGTGGAAAAAGAGAAGTAACAATTATTACAATGTTATCCAATTAAAACTGTAATAGGTTGATTGCATGACATACTGATTCATTAATCAAATTAATCACAATTAATCACATATGAATGAATATATTATATATATATATATATATATATATATATATATATATATATATATATATATATATATATATATATATATATATATATATAATTAAAAGATTTTACTTTATTACTTGTTAATATTACACTAACAAGTACGTACGATTTTATTGCCATCTTCTGTAAATACCACAGTAAATAATTCATTCACATTGGTTCATTTTCCTTTTACCTAGTTATCGGTTCTGTTTTGTCATTGGTTGCTTATGTCATGTGTTTACCCATTGTCTTTTATTTAAGCCCCCATGTTTGCCATGGTTTCTTGTTGTGTGTTGAAGTCTGTATGCTGTTCCCTGTTTCAAGTTCCAGGTCATTTATTTATAGTCAAGTCGAGTTAGAGTTTCATGTTTTGTTTTGTTTAATGTCTTGGATGAATATTTTTAATAAACTGCTCTTGGGTTCTTTACACCATCATACTGTTGTATAATTCATTTTTAATTATTCATTCATTCATTCATTCATTCATTCATTATTTATGAAAACCTGTGAGGTTTTGTTCCTTTTCAAACAACAAAGTGACAAGTCCAGTTACTATCTTCACTGTACTACGGTATCACTGTACTTATTTAACATAATGGTAAATACTAAAAAAATATATAATTTCTATTCATACTAATTTAATTATCTTTTTTTGTGTTTTTGTAGGTATAAATTATATTGCCAAAAGTATTGGGACACCCCTCCAAGTCATTGAATTAAGATGTTCCAATCACTTTCATGGCCACAGGTGTATAAAAACCATTTGTGAAAGAATGGGTCGCTCCCAGGAGCTCAATAAATTAAAGCGTGGTACCGATAGGTTACCACCTGTGCAATAAGTGACTGCATTGTGCCAAGTGTAAAGTTTGGTGGAAGGGGGTGGGGGTGTTTTTCAGGGGTTGGGCTTGGCCCCTTAGTTCCAGTGAAAGGAACTCTTAATGCTCCAGCATACCAATACATTTTGGACAATTTCATGCTCCCAACTTTGTGGGTACAGTTTGGGGATGGCCCCTTCCTTTGACTGTGCACCAGTGCACAAAGCAAGGTCCATAAAGATGATGAGTGAGTTTGGTGTGGAGGAACTTGACTGCACAGAGTCCTGACCTCAACCTGATAGAACACCTTTGGGATGAATTAGAGTAGAGACTGCGAGCCAGGCCTTCTTGTCCAACATCAGTGCCTGACCTCACAAATGCGCTTCTAGAAAAAAAATAGTCCTAAACCTTAATGAAAGCCTTCCCAGAATAGTTGAAGCTGTTATAGCTGCAAAGGGTGGGCCAACTCCATATTAAACCCTAGGGACTAAGAATAGGATGTAATTAAAGTTCATGTGCATGTAAAGGCAGGTGTCCCAAAACTATTGGCAATATAGTGTATATTTTTTTCCGATATTCGATTCTGACCAACAGCGCATGTTCCCTGTAGTATTTGTTACTTCTTAAATCTTTTTTAGCCTTCACCATTTTCCAATAAAGTGCAAAATAAAAATGATTTATACCGTTTCCCCAGTTGTTATGCAGTCCATTCATATCACTTATCTCTAAGCGTCATGTTTTGTCTTCATGCCCACGGAATGCCTCATTTGTTCTTATCTGCCTGTGCTTGTCAACTCAGCATCAAATCATTACTCGCTTTCGATATCAAGAGCACCGGTGCCATAACATAACTGCACTTCACTTATCCTGGACACTTTGCTGAAAATACAAGAGCTGCCAGCTTTATTTTCTGTTAGAGTGAATCTGAGTGAATGCAACGTGACCAATGCAAAACAAAATAGCCGACCAGACAGGAGGTACAATTCGATACGTTCAATTCCTATAAGCCTTTCCTATTTTTCAGAGCATAATAATGAAAGGTATGCAAGCGTTGAATGCTTAAAACACCCGCAAACCACCATCTAAAGAGAATTCTATTTATCTGCTATCTGCTTTTACTTAAAGACGGGTTCTTGATGCACTTTGTTCTCTTCCGCACAATACATCTCTTCAGTGGCTTTCCATCTCTCATCTATAATTGCATCAGTCTGCTAACATGTCACTAATAAGTGAAGTTCATGCAGTTTAATGGTGGCTTTCTTATTGCAGCGACTCAAAAAAGCCAGATGTGAATGGATACAATGAAATCTCAGTTTGTTCTGCCTGAGCGAGCGGCGAGGCCAGAGCTGTATGGTGTTTTATTGACTGTTTAATAGGTAACTTATAATTTGAAGCAGGATGGTGGTGGCTTAACTGCCATTTTTGTGCTGTAATACTGTGTGAGTGTATTGGTTGCACTGATGCATTCCCTGTTATTGAATATAAGAGTAAAATAACACTGATTTTAAGGATGACTATTAAGTCTAGTGCCAAACAAACATGATGGCAGCAATTTTCAGAGGAGAGTAAATCTTTGTTTCGCTACTTGCGGGAGCTTTTGCGACACAGAACTTCAAGCTTCAATATAGCAAAACAGTGCCATTCCGCAAACAATGTGCCGACTATAGATATGTAGGTTGAATGGTCCAATTTGAATTGAAATCACAAAAAAATTGCAAACCATAGCAATGGACCCAACATAGTGTTTCATTATTTTAGATAATATTTTAGACACTTACGATAATGTGTTCAAAATGTCCACACCAGAAGAAAATAACTTCATATGATTATAGTCGCAAGGTGTTTCGTTAAACCTTTGTTATAGTTGCATTTTTGGTTGGTAATAATATAAAAATAATTTAAACTTAAAGAGATAGTTTAAAAATATACAGTACCTCACAAAAGTGAGTACACCCTCACATATTTGTTTCTTTAGCAAGGCAGTGGTCGTCTTGGAGGTGTGTTTGGGGCCGTTATCATGTTGGAATACTGCTCTGCGGCCCAATTTCCGAAGGGAGGGGATCATGCTCTGCTTCAGAATGTCACAGTACATGTTGGCATTCATGGTTCCCTCAATGAACTGTAGCTCCCCAGTGCCGGCAGCACTCATGCAGCCCCAGACCATGACACTCCCACCACCACCATGCTTGACTGTAGGCAAGACACACTGTACTCCTCACCTAGTTGCACCACACACACGCTTGACACCATCTGAACCAAATAAGTTTATCTTGGTCTCATCAGACCACAGGACATGGTTCCAGTAATCCATGTCCTTAGTCTACTTGTCTTCAGCAAACTGTTTGTGGGCTTTCTTGTGCATCATCTTTAGAAGAGGCTTCTTCTGGGACGACAGCCATGCAGACCAATTTGATGCAGTGTGCGGCGTATAGTCTGATCACTGAAAGGCTGATCCCCCCCCCCACCCCTTCAACCTCTGCAGCAATGCTGGCAGCACTCATATGTCTATTTTGCAAAGCCAACCTCTGGAAATAATGCTGAGCACGTGCACTCAACTTCTTTGGTCGACCATGGCGAGGCCTGTTCTGAGTGGAACCTGTCCTGTTAAACCGCTGTATGGTCTTGGCCACCGTGCTGCAGCTCAGTTGCAGGGTGTTGGCAATCTTCTTATAGCCCAGGCCATCTTTATGTAGAGCAACAATTCTTTTTTTCAGATCCTCAGAGAGTTCTTTGCCATGAGGTGCCATGTTGAACTTCCAGTGACCAGTATGAGTGAGTGTGAGAGCTATAACACCAAACTTAACACACCTGCTCCCCATTCACAACTAATACTAACGAGTCACATGACACCTGGGAGGGAAAATGGCTAATTGGGCCCAATTTGGACATTTTCACTTAGGGGTGTACTCACTTTTGTTGCCAGCACTTTAGACATTAAGGACTGTTTGTTGAGTTATTGTGAGGGGACAGAAAATATACACTGTCATACAAGTACACTCACTATTTTACACTGTAGAAAAGTGTAATTTCTTCAGTGTTGTCCCTCACTTTTGTGAGATACTGTATTCTCACACAAATATTTTGTGCATCCTATGTTTCAGTTTCTTGTACATTCCAATTGACCTCCATCCTGTTTTTGAATGGAAGAACACCTGCTATGTGAAAGGTCTTTGAGAAATGATTGGTGTCTTGTTGACATGAACCTGAACTTGAGGCTGGATAGTTTGGACATTCGGACAACCCACCGTCTAGTCAATTTAGCAAATATCTGTAAAGCAAACAAGGGAAATAGGACAGAGACGCCTGTCTGCTCTGGTTGTGACTCCAGCGGCATAATTTTGCTCTAGTTCTAGTGGAAATGTGTGGTATCTGAGCAAAAACCTCACAGCGCTGCCTTTGGCAAAAGCACAGGATTCTGGGTAAACACAATGGGCTGTTTTTGTCACAATGTCTCTATAGTTCGCTGACAACCTAAATCTGGCAACTGATCAGTGAACCTGAAACTGCTTAATGGAATCCTCCCATAATCCATATTCCTTCTCTTTTTTATTTGTTTGTCAAATAAATATAGCTTTGTTTTCATGTTGGTTTCATATGTTTAATAAATAATGTTTAATACAATTTCAACAAAATTGTTGGACCAAAAATAACTATAAAAAATAAATAAATACTACTACTATTTATCATCATATTTGCCCAGTTGATTAATCACAGTACATTAAGACAATTGTTTTTTTTTATATATATGCAAATAATTCACTCTAATATAACTCAATCTATTTAAATATTCACAAATTTATGCACATTTACAGAACATAAATCTGAACATTGAATTAAGCCAGGTTCACAATTATTTAGTCATTTAGTTGATATACTGTATTCGAGATAAAGATTTTTATAGGGAGGATTTTGGATACCTCTTTTTATAACTCATGAATCAGAAAATTATGTAAACAGTCAGAAAAAAAAAACCCACCATATATTTAGAAAAATAAAATGCTACTTACATCAGGCGAATGCTATATGAACAAACCCTTCTGTAAAAACCTTGAGAATATAGATAATACTGCAAAGTTTCAGTTGTCACGAACGTGCTCTGACTGTCACAGTAACAAATGAGCGGTGCTAGAGGTAATTCGGCGTCTTGTCTATCAGCTTCCAAAGTTTGTAACTCCTTGTCTGTGTATTCTGGCTCAAAACGATATGGTTCAGGATTTTGGTTTGAAACAAAGTAAAAATCCTCTGACAATTCCTAAAAGTCAGCCATGCAACAGTCACGTTCGCTACTATCTTCCTAGTCACGTTGGTTTTGTTGACAGACGTAACAGCGGGGCTTCTCCGGTCCTGCGAGCAAATCACTCCGCACAAGTAGAGCTGTGACTATACACATCACAACATGTAAATAGGAAAATGTTTGTGTTATTTTGTCACTTATTGAGCAGTAGGCTACCTGGAGCCATATACCTCCAGTCTTTGTGCTAAGCTAGGCTAACGGTGGGTGCGTCAGACAGAGCTATGGGATGTACGGAGATGAGAATGGTATGTATGGACTTATCTAACTCTGGGGGATAGAGTGAATAAGCTAAAGTCCCAAAAAAGTGGAGTGTTCCTTTAATGTTAAAAAACCTCAAAGTGAAATTTTCATGCCATGGGACCTTTAATATTAGTAATAAAACTGCTTTACTACTTTTAAAAGAACTACATTTATCATGTATGTTTGAATTAACTAATAATTAACTAACTATATATATATATATATATATATATATATATATATATATATATATATATATATATATATATATATATATATATATATATATATATATATATATATATATATATATATATATATATATATATATATATATATACATATATATATAAAAAAAATATATATATATATATATATATATATATATATATATATATATATATATATATATATATATATATATATATATATATATATATATATATATATATATATATATATATATATATATATATATATATATATATATATATATATATATATATATATATATATGTATATATATATATGTATTTATAATTTACATTCATTGATAATAATAAATATGAACTAAGGCTTATGCAAAACAAGAATAAGCCAGTCCAATCTAAAGTTCCTTCAAGCACTTCATGTCATGGTATTAATTCTGGCCACACATGATTTTAGGCCCGATTCGAGGCTTGTTGCAAACCAACTAATACTCAATTGAATGGTGTCATTATGATTGTTTTACAGCACCCAATCAAGCCGGAGCTTCGCCGATCCCAAATCTTTTGATCGGGCTGTCTCAAACAGGATACCCATGACAGCCAATGAGAGCGAGCAAGCTTTCACCAACTGGAAGTTGCGTGCTTTTATAGCTGAAGCATGGCAGCCACAAACATGTCATGAAAGAGGAGTATTGAGAAAGAAGACTATGGCAACAGTATACGTGACTTTATAATGTGTCATGCAAGAACTATCACAACAGGGTTGACAAGAAAAAGGCATGGGCACAAATTGCCGCAAAGTTGGATGAAACAAGTGAACCCTCCATATTTGTTTTTTCTTCTGAAGTCACAATTGATCACATGAGTTTCTGTGAGATCTTGGTGCATGGTCTGAAGCGCATGGTGCGGGTGCACTTAGGGCGTGTACAAATCCACTTTTGCTAGTTTAACGGCGGAAAAAAACAGTCAGTGTGCCAGGCGCATGGTCCAAAAGGGTTGTACTTAATCTCAGTTGCTATTTACATGGCGGAAAGACTGGATGCTTCTCCAGAGAGAAATCCTTTTATTTTTAATATTTAATATTTTAAAAAAATGTTGTGCTGCTGCGCATCCCTGTGTGTGTAACAACCAGAGTGTACGCTGTTGTGCACCCGCCTATAGGTGCATATTACTAACGTGCCCTTTAAATAACACAAAAAATATTGCGCTATTGACTTTAGACCAGGTTTCTGTTGTTCAATGGCGCAGTTGTTTTCAGTTGCCTCATAACAGCAACACGCCAACAATGCATCGGAACACACCTCATTTTCAGACCAGCACGCCCATGGGTGAACAGATGGGCACGACTGTACGTGACTGGCGCCGTATTGCGCTGGGTGTATGATAGGACCCCTTGTGTCTGTGGAATTATGAAATCCACAATGAAATTGTTACTACAATCGACAGGTGTGTGGTCTCGCGGTCTGGCTGAATCATCTAGTGTGTGCATTCGGAGGATTCTAAAAATCGCTGAAACTGTCCTTGTGTCTGTAGTCTCCCAAGGTTTTAAAATGGGTTTAGTGTGTCCCAGGCTTAACCAAGCAAAATTTGACAGATTTTGTTGATGAAAACACATGTGGAAAACACAATAAACAAGCACAAAAATGTCAAGAGTGTTGAAAAGGGGAAGTGTGAACGCCTTTCTGATAATGTATAAGACTGTGACGCAGCCTTTGTTAAAGTGTGTGTGAACAGATATCTGTTAGGCCGCTCCATCTGCAGAGGACCACAGTGATCTGGTGCTTTTGGGAAACCTGTCTCCATGGTGACAGTCTTTCACCCTGACCCTGGGACAGGTTCTTCACTCCATTGTCATTCAAGACGACAAATGCTTGTTGCTTGAGGTGAGTTTTTTTTTTATATATATTGCGGTAAGGGGCTCTGGGTGAGTTTCTCAAAGAAAAACAGCGGTTCTGGGACGAGCCGGACTTCTGAACAGACAGTGTGCCTCAATAGCTTTTAATTTATCAGAAATACCCTCTATTATCATTCATTAATGCGGATTATACTTCAGGTAATGCACAGCCAGCTGAAGGTGCAGAACGAATTACATATGCTACTATTGTCTGAACTATCTAACTGTTTTAAAAAGCTGCTGTGCAGTCTAGAGGCAACTATCTTCAAATCTGAGTAATAAGGGATAGTTCATCCAAAAGTGAAAATTATGTCATAATTTACTCACCATCAAGGTGTTCCAAACCTGTATAAATGTCTTTGTTCTGCTGTACACAAAGGAAGATATTTGGAAGAATGTATATGTTATGAATAGTATTTTTTTCCCCTACTATGCTAGTCAATCGGGGCGAGATCTGCTTGGTTACAATACAATTACAAGATCTCGCCCCGATTGACTAGCATAGTAGGGAAACAAATACTATTCATAACATATACATTCTTCCAAATATCTTCTTTTGTGTACAGCAGAACAAAGACATTTACACAGGTTTGGAATAACTTGATGGTGAGTAAATGATTTTGGGTGAACTATCCCTTTAATGTGTACGTAATATAGGGTTAGGGTAATGATTAGGGTTAGTTGCTTGTAATTATGCACAATTTACTTGTATTACTATAGTATGTAAGTACACTCTCACAAAGGATGTGTTAATTTTTTTTTTCACATTTGTTTTTTGTGTTAGGGCTATTTTAACACATTTTGTGTAATTTTATGTTGAATGCAAGTTTTTTTTTTTTTTTTTACATTTTATGTTGAATGTGTATTAAAAAAAAGGAAACAAAAGGAAAGGAAAACAACACTGTATCCAACACAAAATGTGTTAATTGTCATCATATCACATTGCTGCCTACCTCAATCAAGTTGTTAAGCAAATTAGCGCCTCTTTTTCACCGGTGGACGACTTGAATGCTTACACGTCAGGTAACGTATTTGGATTTATTTGTTATTAGAAACTATTAAAAAAATGTCCCTTTTTGTTGTTTGTGACATTTTTAGACAATTAGCATTTACACATTTATCGTCCTCTCCTGCGGTGCAGTGATATCTGACGGGACTTTCACAGTTTCTCCTCAAAATATTTTGAGGGGACCCACTTTATATTAGGTGGCCTTAACTACTATGTACTAACATTTAATAATTAATAATTTGATGCAAGGCACTTATTCTGTACATACATGTTTTTACATTGTACTTACATTTTAAAATTACCTGCATGTAATTACCTCTGTAATTAATTTCTGTAGTTACATTTATAATTACACTGTTGACACTTCCCTTACCCTACCCTTAAACCTACCCATACCACCACACCTGTCCCTAACTTTACCCCGATCCCACCTCAATATCAGCAAAAGAGTTTTGCAATACAATATGAACAAAATACGTGCATTGTACTTATTTTTTTTATGTAAGTACATAGTGGTTAGGGCCATCTAATATAAAGTGGGACCTTTTGAGGTAATTTATCCCTTTTTTCATGTCATGTATTTGGATTACTAGAAACTATAAAAAAAAAGTATATTTTGTTGAAATGTTTAGACGGTCGGTCAAGGTGCGTTTCCACAGCGACCTCTCGTGCTTACTGGTATACAGGATTTTCAGATATATATCTTTAAAATGTCTATGAAATTCAAATTACGTGAATATTGACTTCATGTAAATGTACCAGTCAAGTTTTAATAAATACATATTTAAAATAAAAAAAAAGCTTTGTATTGCATTCATTTTGTTAAACTGATTAAAGCACATTACGATGGTGTAATCCATCACGATTCACCTGTGTGATTTATGACACATTAGTGTTTTAAATATTTTAACACACTGTCAGTGTTAAGAAGAATAACACACTGGATGAGTTAAAACTAACACAAAATGTGTTGTCCTTAAATAGACACACAAGTGTGTTAAGAAATAACACAGGTTGTGTTGTTTTTAACACATCCTTTTTGAGAGTGTATTTAGTTGCATTTTATTGTTTGATTACACTGTAACAGTTTCCACTGACAAGGCAAGTTGTTGGACCCAAGTGCAGTTCTTTAATTTAAACATAAGTCTTAACATAAATCAACTGCACTTGGGTCCAACAACTTGCCTCGTCAGTGGAAACTGTTACAGAATAACAGACCGCCAACAATGGACCCAGTAGTTGCCATGCTTCACCTCTGTCAAGGCCAGCGTCCTATAGAGGACTATGTACAGGAGTTTTGTGGACTGTGCTACCTTGTCAATTTTAATGATGTGGCCCTCAAGGACATTTTTAGATTTGGGCTTAACGAATCGCTCCGCTCACAGATGCCAGGGGGGAAGATCCATTTTACCCTGGCCCAATAAATAGACCAGGCCCTTTTGTTGGGCGGCTCAGCCTTTACTGTGGGAACGGTGGATGAGGAGCTCCACTGTCCCACAGAACCCTCCACACCAGCGAGTCCAGCCCACGTCCATGCTCCAGCCCACATCCATGCTCCAGCCCACGTCCATGCTCCAGCCCACGTCCAGGCTCTAGGCCACGTCCAGGCTCCAGCCCACGTCCAGGCTCCAGCCCACGTCCAGGCTCGAGCCCACGTCCAGGCTCTAGCCCACGTCCAGGCTCCAGCCCACGTCCAGGCTCCAGCCCACGTCCAGGCTCCAGCCCACGTCCAGGCTCCAGCCCACGCCCAGGCTCCAGCCCACGTCCAGGCTCCAGCCCACGCCCAGGCTCCAGCCCACGCCCAGGCTCCAGCCCACGTCCAGGCTCCAGCCCACGCCCAGGCTCCAGCCCACGCCCAGGCTCCAGCCCACGTCCAGGCTCCAGCCCACGCCCAGGCTCCAGCCCACGTCCAGGCTCCAGCCCACGCCCAGGCTCCAACCCACGTCCAGGCTCCAGCCCACGCCCAGGCTCCAGCCCACGTCCAGGCTCCAGCCCACGTCCAGGCTCCAGCCCACGCCCAGGCTCCAGCCCACGTCCAGGCTCCAGCCCACGTCCAGGCTCCAGCCCACGCCCAGGCTCCAGCCCAGGCTCCAGCCCACGAGCCCGCTCCAGCCCACGAGCCCGCTGTCCCGCCCAAGAAAAATGTTTTGGGGGGGCAAGGGGTACATGGAGGCCACGAAGGCCACGCCTCTGTGGCCCCCTGAACCGCCGTTACCGCCATGGCCTGTTGAACTGCCGTTGCCGCCATGGCCGTCCACGGCTCCTGAGAGTCCAGGTCCTCCCACGCCTGAGAGTCCAGGTCCTCCCATGCCTGAGGGTCCAGGTCCGCCCATGCCACAGGGTCCAGGTCCGCCCACGCCACAGGGTCCAGGTACAGGGTCCAGGTCCGCCCACGCTACAGGGTCCAGGTCTGCCCACGTCACAGGGTCCAGGTACAGGGTCCAGGTCCGCCCACGCCACAGGGTCCAGGTACAGGGTCCAGGTCCGCCCACGCCACAGGGTCCAGGTACAGGGTCCAGGTCCGCCCACGCTACAGGGTCCAGGTCCGCCCACGCCACAGGGTCCAGGTACAGGGTCCAGGTCCGCCCACGCTACAGGGTCCAGGTCCGCCCACGCCACAGGGTCCAGGTCCGCCCACGCCACAGGGTCCAGGTCCTCCCACGCCACAGGGTCCAGGTCCGCCCACACCACAGGGTCCAGGTACAGGGTCCAGGTCCGCCCACGCCACAGGGTCCAGGTCCGCCCACGCCACAAGGTCCAGGTCCTCCCACGCCCCCCAAGACTTTTTGTTAAGACTCATTGTTGTTTGGCTAGTGGTGTTTTGGTGTTGTTTGGGCGTCAGGGGTCACCCATAGAGGGGGGGATCTGTCACAGGGTGTTTTGGTGTTGGTTCATGTTCATTGTTCTTGGTTATGTTTTTAGTTTATCATGTTATGTTTGAGTGTCATGTTTCTAAGTTAGTCTTGTCATTCACTTCCTGGTTTTGTCATGTTTCATTGTCATGTGATTCCCATGCCCTCATGTGATCTTGTGTCTTGTCCTGTCATTGGTTCATTGTTTAATCACGGTTCACAGGTGTCACTTGTCTTGTCATTAGTCTCAGTGTATTTAAGCCCTCATGTTTGCCGTGTGTCCTTGTCTGTTATTGTCATTGTAACCCGTTGTCAGGCAAGTCTTTGTTTCTAGTCAAGTCAAGTCAAGTCAAGTCCTGATTTTATGTTTTGATTTATGTTTTGATTTATGTTAAGACTTATGTTTAAATAAAAGAACTACACTTGGGTCCAACAACTTGCCTCGTCAGTGGAAACTGTTACATACACTTAATTTTAACAATTGTTACAGTGTAATTATACATTTATTTGCTGAGTAGTATCAATTATCAACATGTACTTACTATAAGGTAAGGTTAGGAATTTTGGTTTAGGGTTAGTTGCTTGTAATTATACAAAATAAATTATACATAATACATAATAAATACATGCAACATATGTAACAAGGACACTGTAAAATAAACTGTTACTGATTAATAATGGCATAATAATACTGCAGATTAATAAAGTAAATAACCAATTGATTTAGTAGTTGTAAACATGAATGCTACTTGCAAGCAAGCAAAATAATGCCATGTCAGGGAATATAAAGTGATCAGTTAGCAATTTATTTTAGATTTGCAGAGAATGTCAGCAGTTTTTGCCATGTTTTCAGTTGGTCTAAAGTTGACTGTAATACACCCCAACTGTACAGATTCCAGAAAATTGCAGTAGTAGATAGTAAATAGTAGAGTGTTTTTAAAAATGAATGTACCTCTAAAAAACGCTGATAGAAAGCATGGCCATTTGTCAGTTCATTTATATGTTTCCATCCATAAAGTGTTACTAGCTAAACCTCAGAGTTCAGTGATTTGATTTCATCCTGGGATGTTTTGGCAATAATTTTTAATAATGCATCACCAAATTGTGAGCCGCATACTGAGACAGACAGACAGACAGACTTCCAACATTTATATAATGGAGTTAACATATTAAAAGGAGGACAGTCAACAATAGTCTTTTATACCCACCAAGGCTGCATTTATTTGATCAAAATACAGTAAAATAGTAAAATTGTGAAATACTATTACAATTTTTAGCAGCTATTATTCCAGTCTTTAGTGTCACATGATCCTCCCGAAATCATCCACATATGCTGATGTACTGTTCAATTATTATTATTAAAAAAAGTATTATTATCGCAATTAAAAAACGGTTGTGCTGTTTTTTGGTTTGCTGGACTGTCTTCTTTTAAAAGACATTAAAAGTCTTTAATGTCATGCATTTCTGTAAATTAAATTTTCACTGACCCTAAGACTCATGGCCCTATTTTAACGATCTAAGCGCATGTTCTGAAGCGCATGGTGCAGGTGCACTAGAGTGTCCTAATCCACTTTTGCTAGTTTAACAACAGAAAAACAGGGTTGTACAGGGTTGTCTCCTAATGAGTCATGGGTGTGTTTGGGCGTAACGTGCTATAAACCAATCAAACCAATCACCATGGCTGATTCACTATTTACATGCCGGAATTTGCGAGCGGAAAGACTGAATGCTTCTCCAGAGAGGAATCCTTTTATTTTTTATATTTGGTATGTTTGTGTGCTGCTTCGCGTCCCTGTGTGTGTAATAAGCATATTATGTGTACATGCGTTATGCACCCACCTATAGGTGCATATTAACACGCCCTTTAAATAACACAAAGAATACGCTATTGACTTTAGACCAGGTTTTTGTTGGTCAATGGCGCAGTCTTTTTCAGTTGCCTCAAAATAGCAATGCGCCAACATTGCGCATGAACACACTTCATTTTCAGACCAGATGAGCTTGAGTGCATTTGTTATTTAACCAACGTGGCGCAGGACGTGAAAATGATAGCTGCTTTGTTCTGAAACTAGCAAAAAACAGGGTGTATGATAGTGCCCTCAAAGAGAATTGTATTGTCAATCCAGTGCCAGTGACTCTAAGTGGAGCTGTCCGTGGTGCTGATCACTTAGAGCCCTCTATACATTATTTAAGTCTAGGCAGGCGTCAATGATTTTACTGCCATTACAGATTCCAGGAAAGTTTTAAAAATGTGTAGGAAAGAATTTGTACAGCAAGAAAATCAATTGTAAGGTTTTTGTGCATTCCAGAGCCTCTGGGTATTTTTTTCAAATGCAATAATAAAGCTTTTATCAGCTTAAAACAGCATTTTGAACAGAGAGCTTTAAACTTTATAGGGCTACATTTCCCAAAAGCACTGTGAGCCCAAGTAGGTCGTGAAAACCATTGCCACTAATGTTTTCTACGATCAACTTAGCTTACGATACTTGTGGGAAATGCAGCCCAGGTGTCAAAGAGAACTTGATTTGCTGACAAAACCAGAGAAATGTAATTACATTTAAATTCAAAAGATGATTTGTGGGATGTTTATGCACCCAAGTGGTTTACAGCTAGAGAGCTTGTTCAAATAATTAACCCTAAGTATAAGTTCTAGTAATAGCAGGGTTTTTCCACTAATGAGCAAAGTTTTGTTAAATCCCCACACTCATGCAGTAAAATAGCCTCTTTAAATGTATGTAAAAGCTCAACACTGGGCTTACAAACTTGGGTAAAAGTCTTTGTGTGTCTGTTTCTGGAGCATTTGCAATTACGTTCTTGCTGTGGGGTGTAAAATTGAAATGCAGGATGCCTACAGTCGACTCCATCAAATTAAAGCAGCCCACAAACTGAGCCTCACAATTCAACAGCACGATCCCCATCCACATACAATCTCCTTTTTTCCAGCATTCCTGTCAGCATGACTGCACTGCATTTCCCAGAAGTCAGCAGGTAGTGAGGCTCACAGTGGGCCGTGGCTTCGAGCTCCCCAGTCCAAACTACTGGAGCAGAATTATGCGGCGTCCACTAACACACACTTCCAGCTGAGCTAATGGAGTGTAGGTCAGCAGGTGAGTGAGGACACAGGAAGAGTGAGAAGAGAGAAAAATAACAGCATAGAGATGGACACAGGAGATTCGCTCTTATTCACACCTGAGTGAAGCAACAGATTACGTAGCGGCACACAGGGCACATAAGCCAAAGAGAGAAGCGCTTTTTCTTTCTTCTCCCCCAGAAAATAAATAAATCTGAGACAGCAACCGCTGGGACAGAGAGATGGAGTGATATCTGGACAAAAGGTCAGCTGCAGGAAGTGGACGTGAGCAAGAACAAGGGAAATTGAAGGCAAAGTGTCAGTGGATAATTGTCTTTCATGATGGCTATTCAGATCAAAAGTAAGCGCCCCGAGATTCTGATGGGAGGAAATAGCCACCTTTGTTCCTCAATCTGGATGGGCCGACCTGGTCATACGCCCCCCTCTAGGCTGGAAAAGGTCAGTGAGTGTGTGTTTCTGTGTGTAGAGGGACAGAACTTACAGCAGGGGTAGTTTAACAGCACTATATCGTCCAGGCCGATGTAACCCTTCTGCTCGGATGAGACTGTGGCTTCAAAAACGATCTGCAAGGAAAGATATGAAAAAAGTGAGGTGAAAAAAAGGACAGGACAGTCAGGGGAGAATGCAGAGCAGGCACAAAACATTTTCACAATTAAAAATGTTACAGAAATGTCACCTAAAAAATTATAATGTGAACAAGATATTATGTGAGGTTAATGAATTTGTAATCGTTTCAACTTGGCCCGCTATGAGTGGGGCTTAAACTTCTGGTGCTATTCGTTTAGGGGTTGCATTGGTTGTTTTCCCGGTCATTAGTGACCGGACACCTAAAAATTAAACTTCCTCCACCCCAGTAAAACCAATGTACTTTATTTTTCTTCAATTTTGTATTTTGAGATGATTTGAAGGTATTTTTTTATATTTATGCAAAAATTATGGTCTATTTTTGCCATTGAAAATAATTTAAAAAAAATAACAATTGTATTTTTTTTTTATTATTATTATTATTGCAGTATTTCAGGTTAAAATAGAGACTAGGCCTTCAAAATAATTTTTTTTGAAGGCAGATTAGCGCCCTCTTTTGGAATTATTTAAGAAATCATGCAACCATGGGTGTAATCACAAGAGGTCTCTATGGAGAGGCTTGAAAATTCCCAAGTTCTGTTTTGAACACATTAAATTATATATATATATATATATATTTTTTTGTTAGAAATATAGATTTTTTTTCTGTTAATTTGTGTTTTTGAAGATGTCCCTTTCAATTCCTATGTTGTCATTTTTGACCGAAGAGCACAAGTGGGAGTTTACGACCACTTAGCATGCTCAAATCATGCCCTCAATTTTTGTGTGTGTTTACATACCTAATGCTAGAAAAGTCAAGTTTCATATCATTCTGATGAAGCTGTGATTTTTAAAAATTCCAAATGTGGTTCATAGGTTCAGTTATTCATAGGTGTGTGTGTGTGTGTGTGTGTGTGTGTGTATAAGTGTGCGTGTGTGTATGAGTGGATGTGTCAATATCACACTCTTGATGTTTTAGAGTGTCACCCCTTTACTGCTGTGTACTTTTTTTCAGCATCGTGGCCGATTTGTAGATTGTACACGCAAATATTCTGTGAATTTTTGTGTTTTTGCCGATTTCCCATTCATTTCCTATGGTCGGTCATTTATGACCGAAGACAATGAACGCTACTTTTTTTTTTACGACCAATTAGCATGCTCGAATCATGACCCCAATTTTTTTGTGTGTTTACATACATAATGCAAGAAAAGTCACCAAGTTTCATATCATTCCGATGAAGCTGTGATTTTTAACATTTCAAAACAGAAAATTTTCCGGTCAGAAATGACCAAAGAGCACCAGAGGGTTAAACCGGCAATAGCCACTCTAACAAGAACACCTCTTAAAGCCAGGAAGCTCGGATCCAGGTCACGGCACCAACATAAATTGTCCTACTTGTGCCGCTCAAAGCAGGATTTGAACCAGCATTAACATGATTTTCAGTTAATGTGCAGTCACATTTATCGCTGCTCTGCGAAATATCACTGGTGTAACCCAGTCATTTCAATAGAAATCCATGAGAGGAGGAAAAGTTCCCCATGCAGTTTTTTACTCATGTTCAAATTGGTCACGCAAATTTCACTACAAAAAAACACTACATTACTGACAATTGACCTTTTTTGTCTGCAAAATTTTGTCGACCTCACCTTTACACATATGAATTACCAAAAAAAAAAAAATGTCATTGTAATTTGTTTCTAAAAGTTGCAGAATGTTAACATTTAGTCACAACAGTGTGTGTGTGTGTGTGTGTGTGTGTGTGTGTGTGTGTGTGTGTGTGTGTGTGTGTGTGTGTGTGTGTGTGTGTGTGTGTGTGTGTGTGTGTGTGTGTGTGTGTGTATGACTACATGTTAACATTTGGGAAAAAAATAGTCTGATTGATTGATTGATTGATTGATTGATTGATTGATTGATTGATTGATTGATTGATTGATTGATTGATTGATTGATTGATTGATTGATTGATTGATTGATTGATTTTCCGTTTGTTCGTTCATTTGTTCCTTCATTTATTTATCTATGTAGATTGATGGGGGTAAAACTATAACCTACAAGCTTTTGGATAATTGGACTGGTATTCTAGATAAACACAGATCTGTTGATATTGATATTGATATTGTTTAAAATATATACCAAGCATCTTATGGGTACAACAGCTGTTCTATAATTACTAATAGAACATCCCTGTGATTGTTATTATACCAGATGTTTCCATTTCACACTGTCTCTATAATCACCTCAGTTGGGTTGTCTCTTGCATTGAAGCATGTGAATGAGCAAAGTGCTTTTTCCTTTCAATTTGTTTTGCTTTCTCATTTTATTCTTGGTGTGAACAGGCCTGCATGTGTTCTTGTGTGAGCGATTGAACTGTGTATGTTCCCAAAGGTCTTTCTAACGCTGCCTCTTATATTTCAAACATATTCATTATTCTTTGTTCTCTCAATAAAAAATACAATCTTGGCTAACTCAAATACATAATTGACCACTTACATGCAGTTTTGCCTACCCACAAGGTAGCATTTGCTCATGTAAAACGTTATGCCAGAGTTGGCTAAGCTAAAGGCATCTTGATTCAGCACAACAATCTCCCTGTTTTGACCTACCAATGAATTTGACTCAAGACTTGTGCTCTGCTGAGAATACAGATCTTGCTCTCTAGTGGCCAATTACACTGCAAGTACCCCACATCATTCATCCGTTTACACAACCTTTAGCCATTCTGCTAACAAAGGGAAGACTGCCTCCCCGGCTGTTTCATTGTTGGACAGGCACAGATAGCTGATAGATGTCCTACCGCTCTGAATCAAACAACAAATGAGCTGGCACCGCTAACAGCCAGCCAATCAAAGCTGAGCTGCGGCTAGCAAAGAGTCCTGACACTGCACCAGGGTTTCTGTGCACACTGTCCTTATCTCCAGAAACATATTTAGTGATGTTTGCTAAAGCAAGCAGAACTATTCCTATAGCTTATATGTGGAGTTTTGAACAAACCCCTAACCCCTTTAAGAATTAAACTTCAGGCCTTAAGAATCGCTTACAACACAGCCAGGAAACCACTCAAACTTAGGTACATGCAAGCACCAGTCACATTTCTTTAGAGAAATTTATTTTTTTATTTTTGGGATTCTTTGCAAGACATGGAGCATATTAGCTGCTGATTCAGGTCTGTATTGATTGGTCGTCTTTACGCCCAAACCCTCTAGCTAAGATTTGATAAAGTCACTGAAAGGGAATTATAGAGGAGAGTCAAACTGAGTCATTTGCAGAGGGAGAGATATAGCAAGAAAGAAACAAATGGCCAATATAAAATAAGGACTCAACTAGAGGCTAAATTAACTACATTAAATGTGTTACAATCAAAATTGTACTTACAATGAAAGTCTAAGGGACACAGCAATGCACCAAAATTACATTTCTAAATGTATGGCCAAGAGACTTACATGTTAACATGAGACTTTATATTTTTAGCGTTTTATTTTTAAATCGTGCTTTCATACTACATAACAAAAACATACTTTTGCATTAAAACAGAATGGTAGTCATTTATTTAATGTGATGTTTTTCTTGAAACAATCCCTGTATCAAATGTATGATTAAATTGTTATTATTGTGCCTTGCACATTTTGTGCTAATCAACACACACTAGTGTTGTTGCCAAGACAACCTAAACCGAGACCAAGACCAGAGTGTGTTGAGACCAAGGCAGGGCGAGACCGAGTTAAGACAGACCAGCACTCATCAATGTCATCTGAAAGATCCATATTTACTGCCTGAGAAATGTCTTATATTTAAAATGAATAAATACAATTATAATAATAAGACACTGTATAGAACTGTTACCAATCAAATGAAACCATTAGCAACAAAATGAATCTTTGCACTGCAGTGGCAGAACAGAAGTTGCATCTGAATCGGTACAAATACAACTGCATCAATATTGTTGGGATTTTTTTTATAAACATTTGAATATAGAAATATGATGGTAAAAAAAATGAAATGACACTTTTAAATATGAAACTAAAACCACCAGTAGGTGGTGGCAAATCACTTAATGAGTGAGTCACAGAATCATTTATTCAACCGCTTCATTTAAAGCAGCTGATTCATTCAGTAAGGAAACACTGCTGTGTGTTGCTCAGAAACGCACAATAGTTCTGCTGATTTTTTTTTTTTGTTTGGAACTATTTTCGTAGCTGAAATTGCAAAAACATTTTTATATTGTTTGGTAGTTATATTTGAGTAACGTTTAAGCATCTTCAAAATGAGAATGTAATTACTTTCTCCAGAGGACACCTCAGCTTAGAATGAGAACGGTAATTGTGCATGCCCCTGATATAGATATATATATACAGAAGAAGCAGAAGGGCTGGTAGCATTGTTAATATTTGATAAAGGCTGCTTGTCATCTCCAACACCTACAGTACTGGCAGCAGCACAATACACATCAGAAGGAGAAAGGTGGGTTTTTAAATATGCAGCTCATAGTAACTGTCAGCTATTTATCTCATTGCTCTTATTTCCTGTATTCAACCCACCAAATGTCTTGAGCATCAACATGATAGAGATCAAAATACTGCAGGCAGGAAACAATTGCTCGTTGGCATACAAGCGGAAGCGTCTCATTTTCACCAGTGGGACGCTGTTGCATACCACGTACGGATCCATTTTATCAGGGCAAGCTCAGGAGCGCAAACACAAATAACAGAAAAGGTCCTTTTCATGTCTTACAAAAGCCTTGGAAAACCAAGGAATGTTGACAATGCGATTCACTTCTCGCAACAAACCCCTGGTGAATCTCCAAAAGCACTCATGCATCTCAACATGAATTGGACCCCACACACTGTAAAAACCCTGTCAAAACCAAACCAAGAAAAGCTCTCAATAAAGATTCACTTCAGATTGGTTATAATTTGGACATTTGAGGGACGTTTTTTGCGTGTATGTTGCCAAACATACAGTTGGTGTGTTGATGACTCGAATCTGAAGGGTGGGGGTTCAATCTGTCTTAATGATTTGTTGCATCCATTATCAAAATGTGTTAAAAATGTGTCAGGTTTCTTGGCTCATTGAGCTGGATCATGAACGGGAAGCTACTGAAATGGACAAACTAACAAACTGTGCAGTATGTGTGCAGGTGGAGAGACTGTGCCCCACAGCGGACTCCATTCAAGGCACAGTTGTTGAGCTTATATTAGGCGTTTATGGGCAACCATGATTTGATTGAACATTTGATTTGATTTATCCGCACAGCTGTGCACTGAAGACACAGGAACATAACACAACACAAATGAGGTACCAAATAAACAATTTAATTCTACTAGCTAGCAAAACATGGTTGCACTTGGCACTTAAAATAATGGAGGACACAACCATGAAGACAAGTGAGAGCCAAGAGAAGACCGGTGGGAATGGGACAGGGACAGGGACAGTCATGTTAAAGGAGTTAAAAGGATAGAAGATAAATGATCATCTACTGGGCAAGTGTTTGGACAAGAGTCAAAGTCATCCCTAAGCTTATTACAACAGCTTGCAACAGCCAGATTGCAAAACCACTGAATATTCAGAACTGTTTCTTTATTTCTTTCGTTCTATTCTCTGTTGTTATCTTCTTTGTATTTCTTTCTGTCATTCTTATTAATTTATATTTGTCCGAGGCCAAAAACATCCCCTCATCATATGATACACGTGTTGTTTGTTTATTTAGCTGGTGTAAGTCAACAGAAAATGCATGGAATAATTAAGAATTTTTTATGTTTTTGAAAGAAGTCTCTCAAGGCTGAATGTATTTAATCAAAGATATAGTAAACAGTATTATTTTGAAATATTATTACAATTTAACAGAACTGTTTTCGATGTAAATGATAATCCATAGCTGTCCATTAAACGATTTTTAATGAACAATTTGGAGGCAAAGAACCACCTGACACAAAGCATGTTCAAATTGTTTGATGCACAGATAGCCCTGCATTATCATACACATCTATACAAGTTAAAGGTGTTACTGATGTTAATAGTGCATAATTTGACTGTACAAACTACAGCTGTTTTCATCAGTGCTCGTCAGATCTATTTCTTTGAAATAATAAGAGAGAGAGAGAGAGAGAGAGAGAGAGAGAGATGTATATATAACCTGAGTCTGTTCATCTCTCTACTAACAATGAAGTTGTAAGTTTAATTACTTCAAAAACAGTGATGTTATCCCCTCATTGCCCTCATCGATTCTTTTACAAAGCGTTTTTTATTAATAAGATTTGTGTGACAGCGCTGATGTGTGTTTGTGTGTGTGTGGGTATTATAAAGTAAGATTCGACTTCCAAGGTAACATATAGTAAATGTGACCGTGAAATAATAAAATGTAACAAAACTTTCCTTTCCAGATGGCCCTTGAAGACATATTTTCACTGTCCTAGTCTTGTCATGGTCTTGGACAAGGGTGGAATCCGATTTTTCTCCTCACACCTAATGGAAGTAGTGGGAACAAACTCCACTGGACCTGGCTGTGTGTGGTGATAAATCAACATTCAGTTCTATTCTAACCTTTTGAAACACAATGAAAGTCCCACAAGAAAAGGAATCTGGTCTGACCTTTCCTGAACAGTTCAGTTGTGTTGTCTGTTCAGACCTGTCTTCTGTTTGCACCACGTGTTCTCCCTGCATAATGACTAGTCTCTCGGTGCACAAGAAATCCACCATCAATAACTCTAGGGTAGATATTGGAAATCCATTGTGTACAGGATGAAAAAAGGGTCAGAGGACAGATCACTCTGTATTCAAAAGAAGAAAAAAGTACAAAAAGTAAAAAATACTATTAAAATAATTACAGTGATTTATTGTCATTTTGAGCATGCTATTAGTTTCTAAAAGTAAATATATATACTCTATGATTCAAAAATGTGTTTAGTTGCCTTATCAACTACGCCATGCTGACTAATGCCAGCATGTTGTTCTTGAACAAACAATCTAAACACTAAAACTCAGAGGTCTCAGCCCAGAGCCATTAGTGTGTCAGTAGGCAAGTGGGCCTTACAATGTATTACTCCTACCATCTTAGGAAGGTCCTGAAGCTTTTTATGCTCAAAGAAAAATCCAAACTAGCCCGAGCCATGCTGCAGAAGAGTCCAGACCCATAGAGCATAGCTACCAGAAATGGCTTGAGTGCTTAGATTGTTAGTTCAAGAACAACAAGCAGGCATTGGTCAGCATGGCACAGTTGGTGTGGTGTCCCCATAGCATAAGTGGCTGATTCAGAGTAGAAGTTCCCTCAAAAGGGAACGTCTGGGGTTACATATAAGAAAGGGAATGAGATGCTGAGTTGCGGTGCCATGCTTCAGGCATGCCTGCGCGTCTTCCTTCAGACAATACAAATATGATGACTTGTCATGTCAGCCAATGTATGGCGTGTTTGTTCAGACACCGGGTTTCACGAGGTTGTCGTCAGAGCATCAGCAGCTAGCGCAACTTCTCGTTCCCTTTCTTAGGGAACCAGGGTTACATACACTATATTGCCAAAAGTATTGGGACACCCCTCCAAATCATTGAATTTAGGTGTTCCAATCACTTCCATGGCCATAGGTGTATAAAATCAAGCACCTAAGCATGCAGACTGCTTCTACAAACATTTGAGAAAGAATGGTTCGCTCTCAGTTGCTCAGTGAATTCAATACCATGATAGGTTGCTACCTGTGCAATAAGTCCATTCGTGAAATTTAGTCACTACTAAATATTCCATATTATAACAAAGCGGAAGCAATTGGGAACAACAGCAACTCAGCAAATCACAGAGCTGGGTCAGTGCATGCCGAGGCGCACAGTGTGCAGAAGTCGCCAACTTTCTGCAGAGTCAATAGCTACAGACCTCCAAGCTTTGTGTGGCCTTCAGATTAGCTAAAGAACAGTGCATAAGAGTTTCATGGAATGGGTTTCTATAGCCGAGCAACTGCATCCAAGCCTTACATCACCAAGTGCAATGCAAAGTGTTGGATGCAGTGGTGTAAAGCACGCCACCACCAGACTCTAGAGCAGTGGAGATGTGTTCTTTGGAGCGACGAATCACGCTTCACTGTCTGGCAATCCGATGGATGAGTCTGGGCTTGGCGGTTGCCAGGAGAATGGTGCTTGCCTGACTGCATTGTGCCAAGTGTAAAGTTTGGTGGAGGGGGGATTATGGTTTGGTGTTGTTTTTCAGGGGTTGGGTTTGGCCCCTTAGATCCATTGAAAGGAATTCCTAATGCTTCAGCATACCAAGACATGTTTGGACAATTTCATGCTCCAAACTTTGTGGGAACAGTTTGGGGATGGCCCCTTCCTGTTCCAACATGACTGCACACAACTGTACAAAGCAAGCTCAATAAAGACATGGAAGAGTGAGTTTGGTGTGGAGGAACTTGACTGGCCTGGACAGAGTCCTGACCTCAACCCGATAGAACTCCTTTCGGATGAATTAGAGCGGAGACTGCGAGAGAGGCCTTCTAGTCCAACATCAGTGTATTGCACTTCTAGAAGAATGGTCAAAAATTCCCATAGACACTCATAGAACTTGTGGCAAGCCTTCCCAGAAAAGTTAAAGCTGTTATAGCTACAAACGGTATGCCAACTCTATAATAGACCCTACGGATTAAGAATGGGATGTCATTAAAGTTCATGTGCATTCAAGCCTTTTCAGGTGTCCCAAAACTTTTGGCAATATAGTGTACGTAAAACCCAGCCGTTTTTAAGTATGGTGACCTAATACCTCAAGTAACAGATTTCTTTTTTGATTTGTGACATTCATTCTGCTTGCTTAGCGGTTTTTTTGTTTGTTTGTTGTTAAGGAAATATGTCTACAGCATGCCTCGAGAACCTTATTGCTTTTATAAAATGGTAACCACACAATACAAATAATAAAGTAAAAAATATATGTATTAGTATATTACTTTTTTAAAGTAAAACCATAAGATGCCATCCTTCCACCAGAAAAATTTTCCCTGAGAGTGACAGTAAACGGCAAGAGAATGTTCAATATAGTGCGTCATCTAATAGAGCTCTAACAAAAACAGAGACTAGGAACTGTTATCATGCGCTGTCATTAATTTTTTACACAATATTAAATATTTTCTCACACACATACTGTGCACATGCTTATCTCTCTGAATGAGAAAAAGTTTGTTTTCCATGTTTTTGTTTTACCACACCTGTACGCAACACAGCTCAATGAACATACAGTACCATCCCTGAAACTTTTGTGCACTACAGAAACTGTATATTTTGCCAATATATTGTTTATGTTGTGGTCAAGTGTGGATGCTAATAATGATGTGCAGTGATACACAATAATTATGTGCAGTGATCATGTGTTTAGTCATAGCCATGCTTTGTCAGAAATAAAACAAGGGTATTGACCAATCAGAATCAAGGAACGAAACTATCAATTTTATAAATCAGATATGAAAAAAACATGTTTATGTAATTCTTTATTTGCTCAAGATTTAATTAGCAGACTAATAACCATAAACTTGAAAATATTGTACTGCTAAGCTTTTGGTGAACTATATGCTGCATTCCAATTCGCCTACTTATACTACGACCTAAAAGTATGTACTCTTTTGTGAAGAAAAAGTACATACTTTTGAGTGTGTAGCAGAAGAGTATGCAAGCTTTGGGACATACTACTTCGTCATCTATAACGGACTCCGTTGCTTAGTAATGTGCATCCCGTCACCGTTTAAACTGCCCTGTCAATCATCGTCACAGTTCAAATCATCCACATTCAATTTAATTGCCTACCGTATCAGAGAGAAATGTAGTAGCACGTTGATCTGCCTTTCGTGGGTCTTTAATGCAGAGACTCCTCTCATGTGTTTGCAAAGTTAATGGCCAAACGTATCATTACAAAAGTTCACAATGCTGCTGCAAGTGAAATATAATGTGGATAATATTGAATAAATATTTTTTCGTCAGGTTAAATACTGATAATTGCTCACTCAAACCCCTTTATCTAACCCTCTCTACTTAACCGTCGGACTCGCATAACTGTCATGTTTGTAGTTTTTTTAACACTTTTTTTATCCGCGTTTGTAGTTCTAATCGAATCCTCATCCATCTCGCAATGGGTTGTGGGCAATATCAGCCGTTAGAGAGTGCATCGATCTGCACTTCGAATTCTGACCGGAAATAGTAGACCATCCGGGAATCTTTGGAATACTCTTTTCAACATACTATGATTTGGGACATACTAATTATTTTTTCAAATACTATTTAGTACGGCTAGTATGCGAATTGGGAAGCAGCAATAGTTTCAGTCACCTCCCTCCTCACACATCTATCAGAAGTCATATCGCTTTCGGGGGAGCGTGACTTATTAAAGTTTGAGAACCTCCATGTTAAAGGAAATGTATGTAAGATTGTGGGCAAAACTGGTACTGCAATCACTTTTAGGGTGTACTCACACTAGGCACGATTGCCTTGTACCGTGCTCGAGCGCGATTGTCCCCCCTCCCCACTCCCCCGCTGGCCTGCACTCACATTGCACTTAACGTACCGGGCCGGAGCACGCTTAAGTCATTCACGATGCAACTTTTTGTTTTGAAGAAGACAGGAAGAAAAGCGCTTTCGCTAATAGACTGCCTAATACATTTATAATTTATGCCGCGCAGCGATTTTCACTTGATTGCACTGCACATATCAGAAGATTATTACGGAGGCAGCTGACTTTGACGGAGGAATTTGCAGCTTTACCCGCAAACTTCAATTCATGTTCATCAATAAGGTGAAAACCAGAACCATTATAAACCTAAATATTATTGAATTAATTGAAAAGTGTATCCAAGTAGTAATAGTTTGGTGTTTGCTGTTGTAATGTTGATAGTAGCGCGCAGCTGCTCCGTGCTCCAGCACGGTTAGCGCTCACACTGCATGCGAACCGCGCCCGAGTCCAACTGAACCGTGCTCTGGCCCACCTCTTCCAAGCGGGCCAGGGCCGGCTAATCGAGCCGCGCCCGAGCACGGTTCGGATCACTCACACTAGTCAAACGAACCGCGCTTTGGTGGTCAAACGCACTCGGGCACGGTTCAAACTGGCTAGTGTGAGTACACTCTTAAATTACTGTAGAGCGGTGTATACCCCCTGACTCGAGGTTGCCAGATAGGCTGCAGGATCCAGCAGGAACGTAGGCTGCTACAAGGAGCTTCCAATGGCAAACGCGTCCTACACAACAAGTTTTTTTTTTCATTGTCACAACGTTTTTCTGATTCATAACGAGGTCTTTTAGGTTTCGTAAAGTTTTATTTTTTATCCAAAAAGTTTGCAGCTGTGGTAACTAGAGCAGAGCTGGCAACCCGGATGCCGAAACACTACTGACTTCGTGATTGTTAGATAGGTGAAGGGTGGCGCTTCAGGCCAAAACACAACATGTCAACATCAACATCAGTTGAGGGCTGCAACTTCACTTTTAAATGACAATATCCTGGCCGGACTACTGTTGTCAGTGATATAAGTATTTGAAATTAACATGATTTCTTAATGTCTAGTGACATATCAGGGCGATTTTATGATTAATTGAAATACATTTCTTACATACAGTTCCTTTAAAGCAAAGCATCAACAGGGTAGCTTTACTAAACCTGATGTCCATAGAGCCCTTAGTTTGCAGATAACTGCTAAAATCGGTTTAACAAATGTGTCTCATATCAGCCTCACAGGGAGAACTCTACATCAGTCTTAGGGGTGACAGCAAGTGCTGCAGTTGAATGATCCACATCCTTTTTGTTTTCCCAGGTAGGATTAGGAGGAGGGGGAAATGGTATCCTTAATACAAGCTGCCGCCCCATGGGCCTGACTGCTGATCTCATCGCTACAGACCCACGCGGGTATAACACAGCGCTCATGTACTCTCTCATTCCTTCATTCCATCTTTCATTCATTTCTTTTCCTCTCTCTTTCCTCCGCTGTCACCCAAAGGGAGTGTACGTGAGTTGATTTAATCTATGTGAGCCGGGTGAAGTTGCCCAAGAGGTTTCCAGTGACCCATGAGCCATAACTGAGAGAGATAGAGAGCGGGAGAGGAATGAGGAACAAACAAGTCAAACGGACACAGATTACAGAATGAAAGGATGGGGGAAAGAGAGGATGAAACATGAAAGTACACAACCAGTAAAAAATTTTATAATTGTTTTTTTTATTGTTGTTAAAAGAAGACTCTTATGCTCACGAAGTCTGCATTTATTTGATAAAAAATACAGTCAAAATGATATTACGAAATATTATTACATTTTATAAGAACTGTTTTACTATTTTACAGTTTTACACAATTGCTAAGACACCAAACCCCATATATATATATATATATGGTGAAGGTCTCTTGAATCATCCAAACAAAACAATTCTTACAAGAGATCTATAGTTTTTCGTATACTTAGTCAAAAGTCCAAGCGGCAACTATAGTTGCCGGTGGGCAAATGACTTGTAAGTAGATATAATGGGGAAATGGGGTATACTGTGTTAACAGGTTAATAAATCATGATTTTTGGTCTTGTTTAGTGCTTTCTGCTTTCATAATATCCCACCTAAAACATAACTTAACCCTTTAACTGACATCTCTACTGTACAGTAGACCTTAATTCGATAGGGAAAAATATAATATTTTATAATATTATGTCGTGTAAGGGCCAAAATATTGAGGACCCTTCATCCAGTTTGGAATGGATGCGTTTCATTCTAATCGGTCAAGCACCCTTCCTTGAAAAAAATATTTTTATGACTAGTAGCTTATGATTCCATTATAATGTGGAAATTCAGACAAGTAATGAGTTTACATTTGCATTATTATATGAAATCACCTACTACAGTCAGCCATTGAATACTATGGGACTATTTATTTATTTTTGTTATAAAGATGTAATTTTTTCGCCATCATATTAATTTATTTTCATTTAACTTTTTGATACACAATACCCTGTTATAGGGTAACTTAATGACTGCAATTTGTTCTACACTATGTTCCACCACTTTAAGACAAATGTATTTGTTGTTTGTTGTATTTTCATATTCAACAGATTATAAGATTAAGTTTGCATCAAATGTTCTTCAGCTTTTATTCACAATAAATTTGTTTGTGAATAAAGATTGATCTGTTGAAAGCAGTTATTTTGAGTTAGATGCCAAATGTTCTCCTCCTAGTCAAATTTGACATTGAAGGGGTGCATACAACAAATTTGCCCACTGACAACTATAGTTGCCGCACATTCAAATATACGATTTTCAAGAAAAGAAACTAAAACCTGGGGAAAATAAATGCAGAACATCTTCACATAGGACACTATTGACATGACTATATGCATGAAACCATTCAGAAAAATTTGGGCACAAATGGGTTAAACATATGGAAGCTTGTTCCCGCCACAGAATAAAACATTTTAAAAGATAATTGCGACAATCTCACAATTGTGAATTTACATCTCACAATTCTGACTTTTTTTCTCAGAATTTGCTAGATAGTAAGTCCGAATTTTGTGATAAAAAGTCAGAATTGCGAGATATAAATTCAGAATTGCGAGATATAAAGTCAGAATTGTGAGATATAAGTCCAATTCTGAGGGGAATTTTTTATTTTTGTTTATATCTCACAATTCTCACTTATATCTTGCAATTGCGGCGTTATAAAGTCAGAATTACGAGATATAAACTTCTTATTGAGAGAAAAAAAAGTCAGAATTGCGAGAAAAGAAGTCGGAATTGTGAAATAAATAGTCGCAATAACCTTTGTTTTATCTGTGGTGGAAACAAGCTTCTATATAAACACCATTTACAAATCTTTTTGTTGTTGTTGTTGTTGAAAAACGGTAAACACAAGTGGCAAAAGGTAAACACATCTACAACACATTTATAATTTTTTACACACAACGGGCTCAAAATGTTTCACACTTTTACATCTAATGATTTGATCAAAACAACAGTACAAAATATAAGCCAGCTCAGAGTGAACAGGTGCTCTGAATGTTCATACCAACAATGGATGGAAACTATTTGAGAAGGAGAGAAAGAAGGCTATGTGTAAGTGATGGTGGATGAGGAGGAAGAGGATGAGGACAAGAAAGAGCAAGGCGTGGAGTCTTTTGGCTTCAAGGCTGGAGACAAAATTGCCTGTGATGTGGAAAAATGTCCTCAGGCTGGACCCAACACGAAGGCATGATGCTGAGGCAGAATGAATGTCTCATTGACTCTTTGACTTTTTGGGCTTTTGCATTTGGACTACTATATTTTGAGAATACATGGAAGTACTGAATATGCAGACATTCAATAGTGTACAATATTCAATACAATACTATACTTGCAGTACATACAGTATGCAATATATACTCCATTTCCCAAGATCCTCCTTGTCTCACACCTGAACTTACTTCCTCATCGTCTCTCCCTGGATTCCCTGCACCTGGTCTTGTCATTAGCACTCCTTTATATTGAACTCACTCCCTGCACTCTTTGTCCGTTGATATTGTTATGCTTACGTGTGTGTGTTTGGTGTTTCCTGTTCATTCTGTGAATAAACTTGTCTATTGTGGAAGCTCTGTATCTTTTCTTCCCTGCTGCACCATACACTTGTGGCATATATTGACTGGCTGTGTGTATTATCTGAAAGCATTGTTTGATTTTGAATGCAGGTAAAATGGTTTTGAGTCGATTGATTTTGCCAGAGGATTTTGTGAATGTGGTTTGAAGATTTGGTTTTGTGATTAATGTTGTGAGAAAATGGGTGAAGGTTTCAAGAAATGTATCTTAGCAATTGTGAAAAACTGTAATATATTTTAAAATGTTATTTATTCCTGTGAATTTTCAGCACCATTACTCCAGTCTTTTGTGTCCTTTTAAAGATCCTTTAAAAATCATTCTAATATGCTGATTTTGTACTTAAAAAAAGTTCTTATTATTATCAATGTCGAAAAAAATAAACCGTTTTTGCTGCTTTTTTGTGATAAAGTGATACACTACCAAATGTTTGGTGTAAGATCAAAAAAAAAGAAGAAGTAATTAATATGTTTTAATAAGAAAGTAAGGATTTTTTTTTCTGTTTATTTACTTTGAATGATTAATATTCTATGTATATGTAATGTAACAGTGTTCTGTTTATATGAAAAGTTAAATAAAAACACAGTAAAAAAAAAAAAAAAAAGAAAGTAAGGATAAATGCTAGGGTAGGTAATATTTCCTATCTGTTCCTATATATTAGGGCTGTCACGGTCTCTGATTTTTCACTGCATTATTTTCGTGGCCAAAAGAATACACAATAACGATATATGAGATAATGATCTCTGTAGAAATCTTGAAAAAAAAAATAATGCTATTAGTCATATTCATCTTTACTTTTTTGTTTACGTTTGTTTGTTTATGTATTTATTTTGGAAGAATCACACCATTGTATAAAAGGAACAACTACACTTAATGTCAACTAGTTTGAAATAAATTCCTTCTGTGAACTGATGTGGCTTCTTATCGCAGAATGAGGCAGAAATTATATTCTTTCATAATATTCTATACAGTGTACAAGGACATTGGCATTGCATTATAAATGTGCATCATCCTTATGAAAATTCTTCAGATGGCTTGAATAACATAGATAAAACATACACTGTCGCAATGGTGTTTTAATTCTCTTTATATGTTTAATCAGTCAAAAGGTCTCTGTCTGCATTTTATTCAGCTTCAGCGATAGCTGGATGTCTTTGTCCATATTAGGGATTCCATTACTCCTATGAGTCTCACTTGTGGACTTTCTGCACAAGGGCGCCCTCCTGCGTCGAGTATGAATGAAACATAAATCACATTGCCCTATTTGGGGTAAAAATAGGGGGAAAAAATACTGCTCTCCAAAGATATTTGAAGTGAACATACGATAATCCATACATTTTTATCCGAACGAGCACAGCTTTGGACTAAAAGCACATAGGGACGTAAATAATGTACAGTACAACATAGAAAGGTGTCAGCAGGTAACAGGTTAATGTAACATTTCCCTTTTCAGGACTAGCAAAATAATTGCAACTTACTCTCTGTACAGTGATCTGTAAGTTAACGGAGATGGAGGTGGATGAAGAGGTTGGTGGTTTTCCCCCCTTTTGTGCTCACTGTTAATCGACAAGTCCTGCAGACTGGGGTGATAAACGAGTCATTTTTGCGGAATCCAAAAAGCTTCGACACAGGCGAGCTAACTTTCTTAGAGCAGGTAGAGTATCCCATCTGTCGTATCCGACGACATGCTTTTACTGCTATAATGTGACACACCTAATTAACACTGTGATATTTTTTTTTTCTTTCTTTCTTTTTTTATAAATATCACAATTATCGCCAATACCCATCAGGGGCGTTTCCTCTGAGGAGGCAATGTCTCATCAAAAAAAACTGAATGAGAAAAGAATAATTACAAAAATAAAACAACGCAAATATTACAAAATGTGACATTAAAAACCGTAAGTCACTAGTATTTATAAAGTTACACTTTCCAACAGCGGCACCCGCAGGTGAAGTTAAAGCGGGAGACTTGCCTACCCAGGGCTCAATTGACTTATAACAGACCCCCTAATGTATGCGGTGGGTTTAGTGGGGGGTAATTGAGAATGAATGGGAGAAAGTCACGAGAGAGGAGACAATGCCTCCATCGCGCTATGATTGGCCCTGATTGGTTATGATTGGATATGATTGTTGTGTGTGCGATAAATCCCGCCTCTTGTTTTAGCGCACATTCTCGAATCAGCCTGAATTAAGATAATGGTGAAGTTAATGTGAAGACTAATTCAAAAAGTAAACAAACAACTCAGCCACTTACACCACTCTATGTCAAGTTAAAATTAAACTTGAAATGGCCTGAATACATGATGACTGAGGGGTTTTTAGTGAGCTTAGGGAAGTTAAAGGTACATTTTCATGTCAGTGTCTGTGACAAGCTTGATGACTGCTGAAAATAAATGGACTATTAATATATATATATGGCTTGTGCAAACATCACACGTTGCTAAGCAGAGTTGTAGACAGAGTTATGTTTTCAAAGCTAACTTGCTATTGCTAGCCTCAATGAAACTGCACACCCTAGCTTTAAATTGACCATAAGTAAAAGACATTTACAATGTTACAAAAGATTTCTATTTCAATTGCTGTTCATTGATAGCCTGACAAGCCAGACCCACATCAAGATTTTGGGTCTGGAAACTCACCATTGACAGGGCTCAATCCGAGGGGCGGGATAAACGGTTGTCTTTCAAATTCCCTCTGCACGCAATTGGATAGCGCCATGAGCGCCACAACCAACCAGAGCGAAGAAGAAGGTGAAGCCGAGCTAACGTTAGTTGATAGACTTTCGCCGTATCCGGTAGGCAAAACTTTGAACATATCTTCTTTTCTTAAGAATGACTTCAGTGCCGTTCTTTGTTCTTTTCTCAAAGAAAAGCTTAACTACACTCGCGGCAAAATACATGTTGTGCCGCTAGGGTGCGTCTAGATTTCTAAGCTAGTTCATTGAACTAATTATTAAAGAATCCTGAAAAAAATGCATCACCGTTTCCAAACACACACACAAAAACCCACAATAGCTGAAAGACGTGTATATTACATCCTTTTTTTATAGATTGTGAATTTGTGTGTCCTTCAGCCTGACGCGGGTTTGCACAAATTGTTTGGTGTGAAAGGTCCATTCGTCATCGGTTCATTTGGCTTTTCGTGACCGTTTGGTGCCTTTAGAAGGCAGCTGCCTACATTTTATAATGTTTTTATAAGAACTATGAAGCTTTACACGCCTCTCTATGTAGGCAGCTCACTATGGTTTGGAACAGAGTTTGTGTATTCTGCTCTGAATGCTCTGCTCCGCTGCCTCATAATATGCTCTTGACAACACAAATGCAGCAATTTAGCTGTGCCTTTATGTGCATTTGAATCTGTCTGTTTTTCTTTATACAATTGAACACAACATTTATCACATATTTACATATAATGAATTACAGTGTTATAAATAACTGCAGGCAATTGTTACAAGTCAAGTCAAGTCACCTTCATTTAGGTAGCGCTTTTTACAATACAGATTGTTTCAAAGCAGCTTTACAGTGATAATAGGAAATTAATGCAACAAAGACTGACTAACAAGCTAACAACAGTTGACTAACATGCCTCGCCACATCTCCAAATCACCTCCAATTTTCCATATTCTCTGTATTCCACCACAGCACGTCTGAACCAACTAGACACCACACTCCAAAGAGAAAAAAAATGAGACGGAGAGAGAAAGATAGAACCAGAGGGCTAAGATAATTTCTTCACATTGTCTGTCTGGGAACCCTGCGGCACACTGTGCGTGTGTGTGTGTGTGTGTGCATTGATTGTAGCAGGGCTGTAATCTCATTAAGGCTGCTCTGATTTATGGAGAAAGGAGCGATACGGGTCAGAGTTGTGGAAACCACACCGGACCTCCTCTTTCAAATGGGTCCCACACAAAAGCGGGGGTCAATTGACTGTGCTCCTACATACGCATACACACACACACACACACACACACACATACTCAACTTAGTGGTCATTATGGACTTTTTGGGGAGCAAATGAGGGGCAAGTTATTAATCATAGCCTTTAACAAGGTGACAGTGTTCTGTGCACTAACCATCAGAGGAACAATAACATATATTGCTGACCAGAACCGAGAGCTGAGGATAATAGACTATTTAGTGATAGGAAAAGTGTTATATATATATATATATATATATATATATATATACACACACCAATCAGGCATAACATTATAACCACCTTCCTAATAATGTGTTGGTCTCTCTTTTGCTGCCAAAACAGCCCTGACCCATCGAGGCATGGCCTCCACTAGACCCCTGAAGGTGTGCTGTGGTATCTGGCACCAAGATTCTAGCAGCAGATCCTTTAATTCCTGTAAGTTGCAAGGTGGGGTCTCCATGGATCGGATTTGTTTGTTCAGCACATCCCACAGATGCTCGATTGGATTGAGATCTGGAGAATTTGGAGGCCAAGTCAACACCCCAAACTTGTGCTCCTCAAACCATTCCTGAACCATTTCATCAGACCAGGCCACCACCTTCTTCCATTGCTCTGTGGTCCAGTTCTGATGCTCACGTGCCCACTGTTGCTGCTTTCACTGGTGGACAGGGGTCAGCATGGGCACCCTGACTGGTCTGTGGCAATGCAGCCCCATACGCAACAAACTGAGATGCACTGTGTATTCTGACACCCTTCTATCAGAACCAGCATTAACTTCTTGAGCAATTTGAGCTATATTAGCTCGTCTGTTTGATCGAACCACATGGGAGAGCCGTCGCTCCCCACGTGCATCCATGAGCCTTGGCTGTGATATTGATATTGCGTTTATACAACAGTTCGATAAATGTGCAAATAAATAAGAAACAACAACGGAGTGTCTTTAAAACCCCTTTTTTGTACATAACTACTTTCTTCTGTCGCTTCATTGAAGCTTATTGTATTATGTAGAGTATCTTTGTCTTTGTCATTTTAACAGTTATGGGGATTTTCCATGACAGCATGCTAAAATGACATAACATTACATTTACAATTACATTACAACATTAAATAAAAATATAAAGTTATGAAACTGCCCTTAGCTAAATTGATTAATTAATAGATGAATAAGACCAAAACGTTTGATATACCCAAAATTAATTATATGTATATTAAGATACAGGGAAATACAGGGTACATGGCCACTGACGGTCTGGAGCTCAATCTCCGAAAATGTCAAAAATGCACTATGTTTATATATAAATTGCATATTTGAGGTCTAAATAACTACATTCTTGCCTAAAAATCTCTACATTCCGTGATGTAACAACAGTAGTATTTGTAAAATGATGGTGGTTAGCTCGTCCGCCATGACACTCTCTATGAGAAATGTTGCAAGTGGAGTGATACAAACGGTGAAGCGGTCCCAGTGCTGATACTGGGGTGATATCACACAGCTGGAAAAGGCTCTCAGCCAATCAGATTTGAGAAAAACTAAAAAAACAATAAAAAAACTGTGAAAGCTAAATTTATAAAAAAAATAATATTAAAAAAACGAATTCTGTAATAAAAATAAAAAAAGCTGAATATTTAAGTTACAGGATTGTAACAAAGTCAATGTGCACTCACCTGGTACTCGCTGGGCCAGAAGGTGCTGACGGCCAGCTCCACCTGATGCCACTGCCGCCCCTGAGAGCCGGATACATTCCACACAGCATTTCCCCGTGAGCCACCGTTTACACGCACATACACACTCAGGGCCCCGGGACTGTGTCCGTCACGGCTGTACAGAAAATAACTGAACTGCACACAGTGTGTGTCGTTCTCACTCAGCGGACGTAACAAGAGCTGAGCACGCTGTCCTGCACCATACTGTGAAGAGTTCACCATCATGTAGGAGCCTAGGGAGAGACAGTGAGAGAGATTATTTTCTTGATTTACTTGCTACTGTTTGTTTGTTCTATTTGAACTATTGCTGTTTATTTTGTTAAACTATATAAATTGCTGTTAGGAACCCATTGTGTTTTCAGACAAAAAAATAACAACAAGGACAAAATATAATCAGCCACTCTAGAGAGCAGAAGTGGTGTACCATTCCTGAATTATTCCGTTTCTGAATGAAATGTTGAGTGAATGATACAATGATTCACTCATTAATTCACTTTTTGCCATCTACTGACATGTAACAGAAGATAGATTCACGGAAAAATCACCACCACTAATGCACATATACAAATTAAACTGACTTTTGTTTTGGGCAACTGGGATGGAGCTCTTGCTAAGCTCAAATTTATACAGTAAGCATAAATGATTGCTGTGGTGTTGGAGCAGGGCAGAGTTCACTGTGGGTAATGTAGTTTAAAGCAGGTGTAATCAGTGCAGTGATGATGGCAGCTCTGCTTGGGCACTCCACCATTATTAATCACGCTGACACAGTTATTAAACCTCTAATGTCTGCCACCAGGGTACCACACAAACTACATTACATACAGCGAGACACAGTTTTAAAACTAACAGCTGCAAATTAAAGAAACACCAACAAATATTACAAAGACATTAACAAAATACTAAATGTTGCATCTCAGGGACATGTAAAATCACTTTGATTGCTCAATGTCTTGAAGAAATGATCTGCTGTTTTCTTTATTTCTTTTGTTCTCGTTCATTTTTGCCCCAGATTTTTACATTTTATGGAAGAAAATGTGAGTAGTGTTGGTGCAAAACTATTCTAGTCTCTACATATGGCTCAGGTCCTTCCTTCAATGTAAATCTATGGGATTTGTTTCGCTGGATTAATCACTCTCCGTGCAAAAGTCTGATTGCTTAAACGGTCTCAACAAGTTATTTGAGGTTTAATGTTTTCTTTATTTCTTTTGTTCTCGTTCATTTTTGCCCCAGATTTTTACATTTTATGGAAGAAAATGTGAGTAGTGTTGGTGCAAAACTATTCTAGTCTCTGCATATGGCTTGTGTTATTATAGCTATGCTTAAACAGTCTCAACAAGTTATTTGAGGTTTAATGTTTCATTTATGTCTGTAGAATAAATGGTGCAGTATGACAGATTAAAGAATAAGTTAGTACGAACAATAACAGATCTGAATAAGGACAAAAAAGTTTCTTAGATGTGACACTTTTCTGAAGCTTGACATGTTGTTTTCTGGGCTGTTCAGCAAAATTGCAATTTTCAATCGTGAATACAGGTGGCAGCCATTAAGGGTAAATTCGAGTCTCATGGTTTTTGTATTGTTTTCGCAATTCATAAAAATAAACCCAAAGCTGTTATAACATCTGTCAGGTTTATGCTCCTTATTTATCAACAGAAGAACATATATTCATTCATTTAGAACTGCACAGAACCCAGAGATTCAAGTAGCCACATAGAAGAATAGACACACTGTAAAAAAATCAGGCCTCTCCAATTTCATCTAATTGTTTTGTTGGCCAAATTAAATTTCGGTGAATTAAATTGCATCAATTCACAGAAAGTCAATTTGGCCAACGGAAAAATTTAGATGTGACCAGTCACTAGAAAATTTTAAATTGGAGACCTGAATTTTTTTACAGTGCATGTAGAATTAAAGACATGAAAATAAGGATCCCAGTCATTTTTGAGAAAAAAAATGAGAAAGACCTTATGTAACGGAAGCCAGATTAAAAGAGCTGTTCAGACTTCACCCCCTGCCCTCAAGAGGTGCGCTAACGGCTGATTTTGTCCTTTTAAGCACACCCACCTCCCATGCTGGTTGGTGCTAGTTCAAATCTTGCTCAGATTGGTGCGAGTAGGATATTGGTGTTGTGACCTGGATTGTGAGTGTAACGGAGGCCAGAGCTGTATAAGCAAAGTTCACTCCCCTGGCTTCAAAAAGTAAGCTAGAAATCTTTTCCGTACTTTTTAGTACCCTCCTCCCATGCCATATAAAGCTGGTTCAAATCCCTTTGAAGTATGGAGTTGTGCAATTAGGACATTTCTCCCATGGCCCGAATGGGGCTGAGGGTAATGGAGGCCAACTAGTAAGTGCTTTATAGGTAAACTTCACTCCCCAGGTCTCAAGAGGTGCACTAGAGGTCTTTAGCATAATAGTCAGTGCCTGCCCCTTTAGTCACTTTGTTTTGCAGATGAAAAAAAATTGAACTGCAGTAGCAGTGGTAGGTGGGGATTTCTCTCATATTAGAAATAATATTACCAAGCATTATTTTGTTTCAATCAACAGAAGAAAAACATAAACTGCAATTGTTTCTGAATAGTGATTGATCTAAACAATATAGTCCACTTAGATTAGACAATATTCAGAAACAGGTGCAACGAATGAAGCGAATAGAAAAAACACAAGAACGAAACTCATAAATAAATGTGTTATAAAGGCCAATACAATTGAATAATATAGTCGTATATATAAATGGGGCATTTGTCAAGTGAAGGCATGCTGTCAGAGTTTCTAGTGTTGACAGCTATATGTGAAATATATGAAAAGTAAAATACACAAATAACATTTATATTATCTTCTGTTTCTGAACAAATAAAGCAGTAATTTAAGTAATAAATAAACAAGCCATATTTTTGTTTGAATTGTCAGAATCTCTCAAACAAACATGATGGTTAATAATTTTTTATTTAGTTATAAAATAATTAAATACAAAATAATTATATATATATACAGTATATATATATATATATATATATATATATATATATATATATATATATATATATATATATATATATATATATATATATATATATATATATATATATATATATATATATATATATATATATATATATATATATATATATATATATATATATATATATATATATATACAGTTTATTAACATGTAATATAATTTTATCTCAAATGAATGAGGTATATAAAATGGGTTTAAGCCAAGGAGCTCTACATTTTTTTTTAGAATTGTTATCGTTAGTAAGCGAAGTGGCCAGACCCCCTTGTGATTGTACTTGTCATTGTGACATCTTCCATGCCGGTTGACGCTGGTCGAAGAAGTGCAAGTACACTTACCTATAACTAAACTGGCCTATAATATAAAATTATGAAATATATCATGGAAGAAAACAGATAAAACATTCACTGCAGGGATATATTTCCTTTATATTTTAAATATCTGGAGATATTTAGCATTTTTGCCTTAAGACTTGGATAGTTTCTGGCCCATTTTCAGGAGTACAGAAAAAAGATGGCACATATGGTTCAATAATTGTACTTTTTCATTGCATGCATTGCGAATAACTTAAGTCGAAGGTCAACAGCTGCCCTCCATCTGCATTTGAAATTTAAAGCGCATTCTTTCTTCCGCTTGACTGTTTCAAACAACAACCAGCTGAAGAACAAGTTTGCAGTTCCATCGTCCGGAAGAGAACATGAGCGTTTGTTTTCCGACTGACTGTCAGGTTTGTATGCATGAGCGCTCTCATGGAACGGACTTTAGAGCCACGGCTTAAAAAGAACAGAGGATAAAAGAAGCTTCTTAAATCAAAAGTCCATCTGACAGTCTTTATGCAGATCAGGGCCTGAATGAGCATCAGTGCCTGCGGTGAATTGCTATGACAGTCACAAATGAAAAAGTTTTGTATCCTGGGAGAACTCAACTCAAAGCAGAATGTGAACTTTTAAATATAGGCTACTGGCAATTTTACCACTTTTGAATGCATCATTCTGAAAGGAAATCAAATGCAAAACTTAAACAGTTTCCTCTTAGTTGGTGGTGGATTATAATAGGGTGGATGATGGGAGTGCTCAAATAAACAAAATGTACTTATCTAATATGGTTTTCATGGTCAACATGAAGCTACAATGTAACTTGTTTTCTTAAAGGATACATACCACATACAGTTTCTGCCAATCTTATGTTAAGCTTGAGAGTAGTATTGCATCCTTCATATCTCCAAAGAGACAAGGTTGAGGAACAAGGTTCTCTTTCCCTCACAACCAAAAACACACTTATTTAGTGACATTGTTGATTTCTTGGTCTAAAAACTAAATTATAGCGCTGCCGACGGCTTCCGTAACCCGAACAAAGCTCGTTGATGGACTCTGGCTCTCGCTCTGGTTGATGTGCGCATGCACTCATCCAGGAGAAGTGTCCATACAAGCAATTCTGCCCTGTATGACGTCATACAGGGCCATACATGAAAGAAAAAAGAAAAAAAAACTTTCCGAAACTTGTTCGAATCCTGAAGGAGTGTATTTGGCACATAGATACTCATGTCGTCATACGTCCATAATTTTCTTTTTTTTTTGGCCATGTTTAGCATAAGAATCAAACTCTTTAACAATGTAAATAAGTCAGAATGCATGAAATTATGCATTAGACCCCCCCTTTAAAAAAAACAAACAAACAATCAAGCAAACAGTGTTATTCTATTATTTTATATATACACACACACGCACTGAACAAAATTATAGACGCAACACTTTTGTTTTTGCCACCATTTTTCATGATCTGAACTCAAAGATAAGACTTTTTCTATGCACACAAAAGGCCTATTTCTCTCAAATATTGTTCACAAATCTGTCTAAATCTGTGTTAGTGAGCACTTCGCCTTTGCCCAGATAATCCATCCACCTCACAGGTGTGGCATCAAGATGCTGATTAGACAGCATGATTATTGCACAGGTGTGCCTTAGGCTGGCCACAATAAAAGGCCACTCTAAAATGTGCAGTTTTACTGTATTGGGGGGTACGTACTGGCTGAGGGGGTCCCGTGGGGTCAAAAAAAAAAAACTAAATATCTGGTGCAACCACCATTTGAGTTGATCAGGTTGTTGATTGTGGCCTGTGGAATGTTGGTCCACTCCTCTTCAATGGCTGTGCGAAGTTGCTGGATATTGGCAGGAACTGGAATACACTCCGGTGAGTATGCTGGCCATGTAAGAACTCAGAAGTTTTCAGCTTCCAGGAATTGTGTACAGTTCCTTGCAACATGGGGCCGTGCATTATCATGCTGCAACATGAGGTGATGGTCGTGGATGAAAGGCACAACAATGAGCTTAAGGATCTCGTCGTGGTATCTCTGTGCATTCAAAATGACATCAATAAAATGCACCTCTGTGCACTGTCCATAACATATGCCTTCCCATACCATAACCCCACTGCCACCATGGGCCACTCGATCCACAATGCTGACATCAGCAAACCGCTCACCCACATGACGCCATACACACTGTCTGGCATCTGCCCTGTACAGTGAAAACCAGGATTCATCTGTGAAGAGAACACCTCTTCAAATTGCCAGACGCCATCGAATGTGAGCATTTGCCCACTCAAGTCGGTTACGACGACGAACTGCAGTCAGGTCGAGACCCCGATGAGGACGACGAGCATGAGCTTCCCTGAGACGGTTTCAGACAGTTTGTGCAGAAATTCTTTGGTTATTCAAACCGATTATTGAAAAATGGGGGCAAAAACAAAAGTGTTGCGTTTATAATTTTGTTCAGTGTATTATATATATATATATATATATATATATATATATATATATATATATATATATATATATATATATATATATATATATATTTATTAGTGCAGTGAATCGATTAAAAAAATAACTAATTAATCAAATTTTTTCTGTAATTAATCATGATTAATCGCAATTAAAAAAAACATTGGAGTTTTTTATATTTTGATATTGTAATAATTTCAGTTACTCTCCAAATGAATGAAGGAACAATTTAAAGACAGCTTATTTTAAATATTTGTTGTAATGGCATTTTATGAATGAAGGCCAGTATCACTGATACTAATGTCTCTATGAAACATTAATGACATTAAATTATGGCCTACCCTGGCCTAACTTGGCCTACCCTGTTAGACAGAGTCTACACAGAAATTTAATAAAGTTACCAAAACCTTTCTCAACTGCATAAATAATAAATGAAATATAGATTAATCATCATTAAAGCTAGAATTTTTTCTGTTTGCGTTGTTCTTTGATGAACATTAATGACAGACAAGATAATTCGTGCTGCTGTCACTTTAAGATCTGCCGTTGCCGAACATGACGTGGATCTGATGCGCTGTCACGCGCATCTCATTTTCTCACAAGTTCATTTAAGACGTTATTTAACTAATTTAAGACTCCTAATATGAGAATACTCTACAAAACTGGCATTTTGGCAAAATTCTGTGTTGTTGTTATTTTTTGTTCAAGAGCGAAAGATAACTCGATGTGTGCACGAGACTGGTGCACACGGGTGTGTGCATGTGTGTGTGTGGGTGTGTTTGTGTGTGTGTCCCTCGATTAGCTCCCTAGCTTCCTAGGTGGTGAATCAGTATATTGTGTACATGAATGTAGCCGACTCCCTGATCAGTGACCTGACTACTGAACTATAGGGAGCGGATTGAGACGCACCCACACAGACAGGAGATTGACATAAAGCGAGTTCTCTTGTGTCTTGTTGCGTTTAGATTGTTTAAAAGCATTTACATGAATAAGAGCGTAATCATATAATGTAACGCTGGGCAAAAATGGATATAAAAACGGACGCTGCATTAAACGCGTTAATTATTTTTAATGCGTTAAACTGAAAAAAATTATCACCCGTGTTTAGGCGTTAATTTGCCCAGCACTAATATATATATATATATATATATATATATATATATATATATATATATATATATATATATATATATATATATATATATATATATATATATATATATATATATATATACACTATTATAGTTTATTAGTCTATTATCGTTTTAACATAATAACATCCTAAACTGTTTGTTTTAATACTGAAATAGTTTCAGACATCTTAAATTATGATGTTAAGAAGCTAAGCTCTTTGGTGGCCGGTATGGCTTGAGATACTTCAAAGCATGAAATAGTAATAATGTCTGAACCTTACAAACACCTCCAATGTACAATCACAGTTCCACTCGCTCCCGCCGCCCATGCTGCTGTAATCACGACTAAGCTTCCTGGAGGCTCTGGGTCCATTTCTCAGAAGTTATTAATTTCCCTCTCCCCCTCCTTCCTCTCCCAGCACATGTAGAAGCCTGCCTCCTCTCAGATGAAGGGTGTGAGCGCCAGGGACCATGACCCAAATGAAATTTTTCACACACTCATTTTTCTAGAGCCCATTTTCAGGCCCTGACAGGTGGCGGAGGAGAGACAGGAGGTCAGACAAATGGATCGTGACAGAGCACTGCTGGAAGTCTGACGTCAGATTATACATTATACTGTTCCTTATTTACTGATAGAACCGAAGCCACAAGAACCTAAAAATGATGGTAATTAATAAATAGGACATTCGGAGTTCTGTACATCTTAAAGGGATAGTTCACCAACTAATGAAAATGCTGTATGCATTTATTTCTTCTGCTGAATACAAAAGAATAGTTTTTATATGAAGAATATTGACATTGAAAACAGTTTTGGTTTATAATAAAGTAGGAAGTCCATGGGGTAATACCAGCCCATTATTTATTGATAGAATCATAAACATTATTTTAGACTGGCTTGCTAGATCAGTGGTTTTCAAACCTGTCCTGGGTGACCCCCAGCCCTGCACATTTTGTATGTCCCCCATATTTGACTCACCCACTTCAGGTCTTGCAGTCTCTAATAATGAGCTCATGAGTTGAATCAGGTGTGTTAGATGAGGGAGACATACAAAATGTGCAGTGCTGGGGGTCCTCCAGGAAAGGTTTGAAAACCCCTGTGCTAGATGGATGGATGGCTGGGTGGATGGTTGTATGTATGTATGAATGGGTGTGTGTATGGATGGATGGATAAATGGGTCAACCAATCAATCAATCAATCAATCAATCAATCAATCAATCAATCAATCAATCAATCAATCAATCAATCAATCAATCAATCAATCAATCAATCAATCAATCAATCAATCAATCAATCAATCAATCAATCAATCAATCAATCAATTGCAACATGACCTGTTTTGTACAGTGCAAACTTGTACTTGTACGGTTAAATCATATAGCGATTAATGAGACTATTAAATAATTATTTTTTTGTGTGCCCATTTGCTCAAATAGCAAAAGAAAAGCTCCACAATAGGATTTTAACAACCTTTAAAAGAGAGGAAAAAAATTGAGAGTCAGAAGAGGGAAAGTGGCAGGATTTACAATGCTGATGACAGATAAAATGCGTCATCACAGTCTGTGAAAAAGGTCCATTGAGTAATGCATAAAGTTGTCCACCTCAAACAGTTTTACAGTGCAAAGACATACATTTTGTACAGCTGATGCTTTAACAGACATTTAAGCTGTACATTTCTTCTTTTAACACTTTTTTTTACACTTGTCCCATATAGACATATTTTCAGACCCACACTGTAATGATGTTTGTGTTTTCTAAAATTAGGGCCAAAAGGACTTTCTCCATATTGAACCCAGAGCATTCTTTTAAGACACTTGTAAAGTGACAGACACTATGGCATGAAGATTATTGGCACACCGTACTAGGTAGTTTCTGCCTGTTGCTCCTTTAATTAACTCTGATACTAATAGAAATAATACAAATAAAAAAACTCCAATGTCTTTATTTGAAGTTCAGTAATAAGCACATTAACTTGCCATGCTCATTAACTATCATGTTTTCTTGTCACCTTTTGCTCAGCTCATTGTGACAATGAAATCACGTATTGTAAAAGTGTGTGTAACTCAGGAGTGTGTATAAATAGATCTCATATCAACGTCATTAGCTTTTCAACATATGTGGCCTAAAAAAAAAGCATTAATTCTAGAAACAGCCCTCCAATACAGAGAAACTCCTGCCAACCACTTTGCCAGATTCCCGTCCTCCGCTGAAACTCGCATGAAGTTAGTCGGGAACGCTAGAGGAAAGTGTGAGAGAAAGCGAGCGAGTGGGTGGGTGGGTGAGAGAACTATGGAGGAAAATCAAGAGAGAGAGCTGAAAATTGTCAGTGCAGAAATATTTTCCATAAATTCATAAACGCTGATAAGGCCCCATCTTTCTCCCATGTGCCCCGGCCAAGGACGAAGGAACATACATTAGGAGATTAGGAGCAGCGCATTTCCATCACCTCGCTGAGAGCGAGACCCATGGGCCCAGCACACGATTTTATCAAACACACACAGAGGCGAAGGAAAGGCAGCACTGGTTTCAACTTCATTTTCCCTCCTCCGCTTCTTTAAACACCCTTCTCAACCTCCGCCATCAATAATCTGCCCCTGCTGTCCTCTGCTTCATCAGAATGATTCCATTAGCTTTCTTAAATATTTGTGTTTAAACACACACACACACACACACACAGTATATATATATATATATATATATATATATATATATATATATATATATATATATATATATATATATATATATATATATATATATATATATATATATATATATATTATTTGTTGTGCTCTAACATTTATTTATTAGACCTTCAGGTTTCCACATTATTTGAAAGAAATCATTTGGTAGGATGCTTTTCAATAAAACGATGGGAATAACATTCAGAGTTACTAATTGCACTTGGTGCAAACAGCACTTGCCACACAACACTCCAACAGTCTGTATGATACTGTATGATACATAGTTTGATATGTGTCTTTGAATTATAATTTTACAACATGTTATAACCTTTTAACAGTGAGTTACACAATATTTTCACATTTACCTACATCGATAATAATAAGAAATGATACTTGAGCACCAAATCAGCATATTAGAATGATTTCTGAAGGGTCATGTGGCACTGAAGAATGGAGTAATGAATTAAATTTACATTTTAAAATATATTACATTGAAAAAGAAAAAGAAAGCAGTTATTTAAATGTTTCACAATATTATTGTTTTACTGTATGTTCTATCAAACAGGTACAGCATTGGTTAGCATTGTACCAACTAAAAAAAATTGTACCAACCCAGGACTTTTGAAAAATATATTATTAATATTATTAGTATTATTATTATTATTATTATTAAATGTAAACACTTTTTACATTAGTTTATGTATACAAAATGCAAGATTTGAAGCACAAAAAAAATCTGTGTATCTTTGAAAATAGAATCTGCTAATAAAACAAATAATGAAACATACAACATAAATATATGTTCTACTTTTAAAGAACAATAACTTTGATGTTTGAAAATAAAATAATAATAATAATAATAATAAATATATAAATAATAATAAATCGGAAAAAGTTGGGACAGTATGGAAATGCAAAAAAAAAAAAAAAAATAGTGATTTCTAAATTTACTTTGACTTGTATTTCATTGCAGACAATATGAACACAAAATATTTCATGTTTTGTCTGGTCAACTTCATGTCATTTGTAAATATGCATCCTTTCCTGTCATTCAGACCTGCAACACATTTCAAAAAAAGTTGGGACAGTAAAGCATTTACCACTTTGTAATGTTGCCATTCCTTTTCACAACACTTAAAAGACGTTTATGGACTGAAGACACCAAGTGATGAAGTGTTTCAGGTGTAATTTTGTCCCATTCTTCCTGCAAACAAGTCTTAAGGTGGGCAACAGTATGTGGTCTTCGTTGTCGCATTTTGCACTTCAAAATGCGCCACACATTCTCTATTGGAGACAGGTCGGGACTGCAGGCAGGCCAGTCAAGTACCCGTACCCTCTTCCTCCGCAGCCAGGACTTTGTAATGTGTGCAGAATGTGGTTTTGCATTGTCTTGTTGAAATATGCATGGACGTCCCTGGAAAAGATGTCTTCTTGAAGGCAGCATATGCTCCAAAATCTCTATGTACTTTTCAGCATTAATGGTGCCTTCACAGAAGTGCAAGTTACCTTTGCCAAGGGCACTGACACAACCCCATACCATGACAGACCCTGGCTTTTGGACTTGTTGCTGGTAACAGTCTGGATGATCCTTTTCTTCCTTGGTCCGGAGCACACGGCATCCATTCCTCCCAAAAAATACCTGAAATACTGATTCATCTGACCACAGTACACGTTTCCACTGTGTGATGGTCCATCCCAGATGCCTCCGAGCCCAGAGAAGTCGACGGCGCTTCTGGACACTGTTAACATAGGGCTTCCTTTTGGCACAGTACAGTTTTAACTGGCATTTGTGGATGTAACTACGTATTGTGGTACTTGACAAAGGTTTGCCAAAGTAGTCCTGAGCCCATGTGGTGATATCGCTTATAGATGAATGACGATTCTTGATGCAGTGCCGCCTGAGGGATCGGAGATCACGGTTGTTCAGCTTAGGCTTGCGCCCTTGTCCTTTACGCACTGAAATTCCTCCAGATTCCTTGAATCTTTTAATTATGTTATGCACTGTTGAATGAAATATCCAAATATCTTCCTATATTTCTTTGAGGAACATTGTTTTTAAACATTTCAATAATTTTCTCACGTATTTGTTGGCAAACTGGCGATCCTCGGCCCATCTTTGCTCCTAAAGGATTAGACCTTTCTTGGATGCTGCTTTTGTACCAAATCATAATTACAATCACCTGTTGACATCACCTGTTTCAAATCACATCATTATTTAACCATTTTACTATTATTAGCCCTAAATTGCTCCTGTCCCAACTTTTTTTGAAATGTGTTGCAGGTCTGAATGACAGGAAAGGATGCATATTTACAAATGACATGAAGTTGACCAGACAAAACATGAAATATTTTGTGTTCATATTGTCTGCAATGAAATACAAGTCAAAGTGAATTTAGAAATCATTTTTTTTATTTTATTTGCGTTTTCCATACTGTCCCAATATATATATATATATATGAATCCACTGTACTGTTCACAAGACTGGTCAGAACTACATTCATTGGAATTTTTGTGGTGAGTCCAATATAATCTCATTGCATGATTCCTGTTCATCAATGATGAAACATTATGAGAAAACCCCTTCTTTAATGTCAAATACATAATTTCCGCTGTTCATATTTTGAAGTTAATGCTAAAGAAAATACAGTCAATGTGGTTATCGCATTTAATTAATTTAAAGCTGTTAAACAATTAATCTCATAGAGCTACGCTTTATGAATTAATACTAATGAGTTCACACTGGTTTCATGCGCATGCCAACACATCATTCAGAGGCAAACAGTGGATGGAAAAAGTACCAAATGTGCATTTTAATCAATGTTTTACATCAATGGTTTTGATTCTTTTGGAAGCAGCAGGGTAGCTTGCGCTATCTTTGAGAAGAGCTGTGACAGTCGTGCGTCAAATCGGCCTTGATCTAAATAAGCTCATTAGTTTATTCTCTCACCCGCCCTTCTTTCATCCCACTGTTTAAAATGGAATAATTGCTTTGTTGCATCAATTCCGCTTTTTGTATCAATGTGACTTTATTCTGAACCACAGTCACCTTGGATGTTATTTGAAGGACATCAGCAGGTCGCAGCAAAAACATTGTCTTTTTTGCAAAACAAAAAGCAAATATTCAGTTCAGTCTGTATCATCTCGGCTTTCATTCTCATTTCCCTTTCATCCTCTTCCCCTTCCTGTTTCACTCTCATGGGTTTAAACCCTGCAGGCTCACTGCCTGTGTTCTTTGGAACTCAGAGGCGATGCAGATTTTGGCATTTACGGAGCTGCAGGCTGTTCAGGCGGCGCTTGAATAGGGAGTTGCATGAGAATGGGTGAAGATGGCAATGCCAACTGGTCAGAGATGCCTCTCTGGACCCCAGCAAACAATCACAGATCTCTTTCTAAAGCAGTGTTCACCGAATTGTGCATTTCTGAACAGGATTTCCTTCAAAGCTCAGAGCACAATGGACAAAACTGTCACATCTGGGCACAGACGCCGCAAGTGTCTCGGAGGAAAATATTGATCTAGGATCAGTCCTTGAATGTTCTACTCTGTGGGATGTGAAATTCATTTTGTTCGTTTCGAAAATGTAGTGCTTTGGATAACTTGATAAGCCACCAAAACCAATGCCATTTATATATCAACTAAAAATTGTACTAAATACATTTATATGGGAATAGTTTATATAAACATATTTTTCTATTCATCAAGATTTTAAGCTACAATGTAGTAGTATACATTTCATATCCCTTTCCTCTAGCTCAAGGGTCAGGATTTTTTGACCAAAGAGTAATTTCTTTATTTGTGGTTAATGCATTTTTCCAAAAGAGCCACAGTAAAAAAATATAATATTATATAAAAAAATAAACAAAAAGAAGAAGAATTGCCAATACAATTTCAATAGTAATTAGCTATTTGGTCCATAGACTATTAAAAACAAACTAATATGCAAGTTGCAATATGGAATTAATTGTGCAGGGCTTTCACTGTGAGGTTGTTAACAACTGAGGAGCATAATCTTCTTCCTCTTCTGTGTGTGTGTGTGTGTGTGTGTGTGTGTGTGTGTGTGTGTGTGTGTGTGTGTGTGTGTGTGTGTGTGAGTGAGAGAGAGAGAGAGAGAGAGAGAGAGAGAGAGAGAGAGAGAGAGAGAGAGAGAGAGAGAGAGAGAGAGAGAGAGTTAATGCACACAGTGCTTTACATACTGGTTACATCTACTGTGCCCAACCAAAGACAAAGGCTCCTATGCATGTCTGTGTTGCGCTTGGAGCATGCGCACAGCATCCTGTCAGTAGAATTCAGTTATCTTTTGTGGCTTATCGCGCTTTTAATATTTATTTTCAAAATGAAGCACATCCTGCTCTTTTCTCATTCATTCATGTTTCTTTATTAATAACTTCAAACTGTATCGTCAACTGAAATCTGTGCAGATTATCATAGATATGACACATTTATAGGACAAAAAAGCTCTTTGCGGCAAAAGTGAATGTACCCGCGAGTTAAATGTTTTGAAATGTCTCTTTGCACAGCAAAGCACCAGTTTCAATAAAAGGATATGTTAAAGTTTATATAACCTACTTTTAAATTTCCGCTGCTGTTCTAAAAATGGTTTAGATTATCTCAAACAAGCTACACAGCTGCTTGAATCCGAGCGCAGAAGCTGTAGGTTTACCACAGAGGTTTACAGTTGATTGCTGTCGTGACTCGTGACACTTGCGGACAGCACTGAACACACACTTTGGCCGATACAACTTGAATATTATTATTATTATCATAAATTGTTATGATGTACAACAAAGGAGTTGTAATTGGCTGCTTTTTCTGCAGAGAGCGGATCTCTGTTGATGTGATTTGTTTTATCGATCATTTGTTGGTAAAGGGTGAGAGATCTGGCGAGCGATAGCTTCCCGACCACTGCTCTGGCTCAAACTAAAGAATAGCACTTGCAAGTTCAGGTTCGATTCCCAGGAAATGTAAGTCGCTTTGGATAAAAGGATCTGCCAAATACATAAGTGTAAATGTAAAGGCCTACAATCTGTCTCAGAGAGATCGCTCTGATTGGCTGATCAGTTTAGCGAATGAGTCAGTGCATGAGAATAAAAGTGAAAGTGATGAAAACAATTTCTTTTTTAACTACACTGCTGACCCTTCCCTTACACCTTAACCCACCCTTAAACCTAACCATACCATCAAACCTGTCCCTAACCTTACCTGTATCCGAACTCAATAGTAGCGAAAGTGATTAGCAATACAACATGAGTACAATAACTACTTTTTACGTCATATTTTTATATAAGTAAATAGTACTTAAAGACACCTTATATAAGTAAATAGTACTTAAAGACACCTAATATAAAGTTCACAAAATCCATACTCTCCCAATTAATTTGAGCTCATAAAACCTGAAAGTATAATAATTATAAAAGAACTAGAAAACAGTTACATATGCTGCATCTACATACACAAATGAGTTATTATATGCTTATTAATGCTGAAAATGTCCCTTTGTTATGTGGAACTGTCAAATCGCAGAACATAAAAATTGTAAACTTAATTAACCTGCTAACTGTCAGTGTCCCGGTAGTTGTGCATTATTTATTAAATATGAAAAAAAAAAGAAAGAAAAAGGAATCCGCACACCAAACAAATTCAAAGTTCAAGGTCCATTGAAAAATACAGTTCACTGAAGATTCACATGAAAGATGATAACAAAAAAACAAAGTGCACAAAAAAAAATGTGACTGCACAAGAAAGAAAAAAAAATCCATCTTGGACTATCGTCAGTGCTAAAAGCTTAAACATTAGTCAACAACATTTATTCCATTATCCCCGTTTTCACAGATTTGTGATTTTGTTGGAGGCAGAAAAGGTATCGTTTTCAAAATCTTGCACTTTGAAACCCGTTTTCCAAAGCTTGCATTTTCAAGCCCCCAAAACGCTGTTGTTGTGCAAATGAACGGCCAAGACGCAGACACAGTGTCATGTACACATATATTTTTTTAATGATGATGGAGTATGTTTGTAGCCTAAGGGTAAATCATCTACCATGGTCTATCCTTAGGGGTAAATGGCATTGGTTTTGGTGGCTTCTCATACCATCTCCTTTGTCACAGCTGGGGAGAAGGCACAACAGCAGCTATGCTCACCAGGTGGGCTCCTCTCCAATGCAAGAGACTGGCACCTCCAAGTGGACCTGGGAAGACAGCTTAAGTTCCCGAAGCACATCACGACCACTTCACTCTGCCCAGACGTGGTGATAACATCGAGTCGACCAGGTAGGTGGTCATAGTGTAGCTTACTGTCCCCTGGGAAGACAGATTGGAGGAGGCAAACGAGCGCAGGAGAGCCAAGTATGCAGAGCTGGTGGCGGCTGGAAAGTACGCAGCGAGCCAGTGGAGGTCGGTTGCAGGGGCTTTGCTGGACAGTCGTTGCTCCGAACACTCAAACTCCTTGGAGTTAAAGGACAACTGTGCAGACGAGCCATAAAGAACATCTCCGAGGCTGCAGAAAAAGGAAAAAGCCTCACGATGGCTGTGGATCCAGAGAGGGGATCCGTGGAGTAGCACGCCACTTGGACACAGGGCGGGGACTGATCACCCCCAGCAGGGTCGCCCGGGCAAGGGCAAGACCCGAAACACCTGTTGACCCCGGGATCATCACTGATGACGTGTCCAAGTAGCACCAGACGGTGTGTGTTAGAACTCCATCAGCATTAAAAATCTTTTTTTAAAAATCTTTAAATCAATAATATCATTATAATTTCTTGCCAGTGCATTATTTATTGCTTTTTTTCTATATCACATTTTATTTTAGTAATGATCATAAATTATGTATCACAATATAATATTGAAAGCTTAAACACTAAACATTCATCCTGTGCAAACCGTTTGAAATTTGACATTGTATTACAATAAAAGTGGAACTAAAACCTTTTAGTGGGCTCAATTTTTTGTGATATCAACTTCTGATTTGGAACACAACTTAGTTAGACATTTGCCTTTTTATTTTATATACAATTGTTCAGCCTACAGTGTTTTTCCACCAGATGGCATTGTTCCGTGTTCTAGAGTGAACGTCAGGAACAGGTGTGGTGTGTTACCGGTGATTGCGCTTGAGCCACGAGACTGCGAGTACAAAAGGAATGGCGGAGTTGGACTGTGGACTGTGGACTGTGAGTTCCATGTGTGGCCTCCCCTATGTTATGTTTCTTCACCTTGAGCCAGGTGGACGTAACAACAATGGAAACCAACCTTGGGTCTTTATTCCAAAGCATTTATGAATTACAACCATTTAAGTTCAGATCTACACTATATTGGCAAAAGTATTGAGACACCCCTCAAAATCATTAAATTCAGGTGTTCCAATCACTTCAATGGCCACAGGTGTATAAAATCAAGCACCTAGGCATGCAGACGCTTCTACAAACATTTGAGAAAGAATGGGTCGCTTTCAAGAGCTAAGTGAATTCAAGCATGGTACCGTGATGGGTTACCACCTGTGCAATAAGTCCATTTGTAAAATTTCCTCAATATTAAATATTCCACGGTCAACTGTTAGTGGTATTATAACAAAGTGGAAGCAATTGGGAACAACAGCAATGGGGGGTGGCCCCTTTCTGTTCCAACATGACTGCGCACCAGTGCACAAAGCAAGGTCCATAAAGACATGGGTGAGCGAGTTAGGTGTGGAGAAATTTAACTGGCCTGCACAGAGTCCTGACCTCAACCCGAACACCTTTGAGATGAATTAGAGTGGGGATTGGAGCCAGAACTCCTGTCCAACATCAGTGCCAGACCTCACAAATGTGTTTTTAGAAGAATGGTCAAAAATTCCCATAAACACACTCCTAAACCTTGTGGAAAGCCTTCCCAGAAGAGTTGAAGCTGTTATAGCTGCAAAGGGTGGGCCAACTCCATATTAAACCCTACGGATTAAGAATGGGATGTCATTACAGTTTGTGTACATGTAAAGGCAGGCGTCCCAAAACTTTTGACAATATAGTGTACGTTCAAAAAGTAACAGTTTAACAGTAGAAGGTAAAACTCTCCGTGTTTTCTAACTTTTTTCTTATTTACTTCTTGTTGAGGCACTGATTTTCAAGGACCCGGAAGAGATGTCTCTAACAAAATTATAAAGATTTATATTTTTAAAGATAAATAAATTCTTTGTAAATTCTTAGGTAGCCATTTGTGAAAATAAAACATTTGTTTCTTTTGATTTAATTTTAATGATTTATGTTTACAGTCTAAATCTGATCAAATGATAAACAAAACTGTTTTTTTTCTTTGATTACAACAAAAATGGCATTTATATTTGACACATTTTTAGTGTTTGTGTCTCGTTTGTAAGTAATGCATGTGCATGTAATAGTGTATTTCTCCCTTCATTTGAATGTATTTGTTTATAGACCATAATTACACATTTAGATTATATCAGTAGTTTAAAGTTGATGTGTACTTTTATCTTCAAATTAATTATTAATGAAGCAAAACTCATATACGATCCCTAAAGTCCTTACAGGATTTTAACTGGAATAAAAATATGTTTGAACATGATTAGCCTGTGGTTTCATGCATAGTTTATTAACATGTTCTTTTGAAAGTAAAAATAAAAGTAAATACATTTTATTCGGCAATTTTTGAGAGTAAATAAACATATTTATTAAAATTAGTATTTTATTACAAGTTTTTAAAGTCCTCAAGTCACTTAACAAAACTGACCTAAGTGGGCACATGATTTGATATAATAAAAAAAAAAACTTGCATTATAAGAGCAAATACATCAATGCATGTGTAAAGCCTACATTATGGGGACAAAATGTCCCCACAAAGATGGCAATATTAGAAATTCTTGTCCTAGCGAGGACATTTGTTGGTTCCCACAAGGGACACTTGTTCACACTTGTTTGGTTTGATTAAAACAAACCCTGGTGTGATTGCTCTGTTAGTGCGGTTCATTTGAACATGTGTGAACGCTGCCATCCGGACCCTGGTGCGCACCAAACAATCGGACTGAGACCAGTGAAAAGATGGGTCTCTGTCCACTTCCAAGCAAACTCATGGTGTGGTTCGAATGATATATGAATGCAAAACGAACCAAAGACGTGTGTTTGTGTGTGTGACAAAGGGATTCTTGCCACTGTTTTGACTCCTTTACACATTTTATAAGCTCTTCACGAGTTATCAACTTGTCAAAATGTCATCATGTGCAGGCTACACACACACACACACACAAAGAGCTCATTTATCCCAACACACAACATTGTTTTGGATGTTCAGTAAGTTCTGTCTCAAAATAGGCAATATGTCATAAAAGCTCACCAATCAGATTGTGAACGTATCCCTATATCTTTAGGTTCGGTGATAAAAATGCCAATCTGAATGTTGTTGGGGTTTTTTTCGGACCAAATTAACCAAACGAACCGAACTACAAGTGTGAACACCCTAAAAATGCAGAAGGTTTTCGGTGGTGTGTAGGTTTAGTGGTATGGTTAATGTAAAAATCTTTGTCTATGGAACGTCCCCATAAAACATGGAAATCAACAAATGTGTGTGTTCTTGTACATATAGTTTATGAGGACACAAATTAGTATTATGACAGGTATTACAACGTAAACGTGGTTTACAAGGACCAAATTGCTTAAAAAAAAACACTTAATTGTGTTTTTTGAAATTCAAAAAAATGCTTTGGCAGGTTTGATGTTTGATGGGTAGATTTAGGAGTAAGATTAGTATAAGAGGATAGAATATACAGTTTGAAATAAAATAGAAACAATGTAAAAACCATTACGCCTATGTAGAGTACCCGTAAACCACATACAAGTGTGTGTGTGTGTAGAGGTGTGTGTGTGTGTGTGTGTGTGTGTGTGTGTGTGTGTGTGTGTTATGGATGGTATATTTTAAGAGATGTCAGTCTGAAGCTTTAAAATGCTGGATGCCCTCTTCCATAGAGCAAATCAATAAAGTATTAGCAGCTCAGAGCCAACTGTGTGTCTGTGTCTCCCTGAGGGGAATCCAAGCTCTGCTTTAACTGGTGACTACTGGAGACTCACTTTCTAACACTTTCCCTGGACACCTGCGATACTCTTCAGAGAGGTGAGAAAGTGAGGAAAAGAAGAGGTAAGGAAAAAACGACAGGCAGTAAGGGTTGGGACAAGATGAGAACACTGAAATCATACTGTAATACAAGCCACAGTGATATGGTCGAATTTCAGTTGCGAGGAAGCTACAGTGCAATATATAGTCAAGCTAATTTTGCAGACTATAGTCAAGCAACCTTTTTGAATAAGCAAACTGAGCACTGTGTGATTTGTTCTTTCACGGTTGTTCCTTGTCATATTGTGCAGTATGATACGACTCCAGTGCCTGCCTTGGGTAAAAGCCTACTGTGCAACATGTCATTTATGTCAGACTATACAATATACATCTCAGTTAAGACAAATGGTCATGACTGACATTGTTTGAGTTAGGACTGCATGGTAAAACAAGACTCTGACTTCTCAGTAATCAGACCCAGTGACGGCTTGTCAGGGGAGGAAAGGGAGGCACAACCCATAAATTTGAGGTTAAAAATGGGAGAAGGACAATTTAATGTTCATAAAATTCACAGTTATTCATTTCATGCCTCAGAATGTGTAGTTCTTGTTAGTAATTTCACCACTGTAAGTGTAACCACTGCTCTATGCACTGCTGAATCTGCCGATGTAATTACAAACATTCGGAAAACTGTGTAAAGGCAAGTCTGAAGGCCATTACATACTCCGCAATCACCGAGAAAAAAGTTATCGCTCCCAGGGCTGCGAGAACAAAATGACGTAATTTTGTTCTTGCAGCACTGGTTCGGGAGTTCTCGTAGCTTGTTCTCGACACATCGTCTGAGCAGCACTTTTTTCTTGTAGGTGTCCGAGAACTATTGTGTGATTGGGCAGAAATGTAAAGTGGGCGGGGTTAATGAGGAGAAACGAAAATGTTCGCCACCTGCTTTTCTCGTGAAGTATGGAATGTCCTGGCCAGAACGAACTTTGTTCTTGCCACCTCGAGAAAACAAGCACATTTCTTTGTTATTGTGGAGTATGTACCAAGGTTGAGGGAATAGAGAAGTGGACAAGGAGACAAATCCATAGCTGGGAACTTGAGAAAAAAAAAATGGAAGAAAAACATTTCTGTATTTGACTTTCAGCGATTAGGAGTGTTAAGAAAAGAAACACGGCAGAGGAGGCTATCCTCCCTTGGTATATCAACCAATCATCGAAGAGAAGTAAATTACGTGATATTCATTTGAACTGCTACTGCTGATGTACCAACTACATATGAAGAGTTCAGATGCAAAAGCTGCTAAATGCCACCTCTGTCAAAAATTTGATAATGATATTGAGCGAATGCTCTCCGCATATAGTATATATTTATCAAATACTTTCACTTCAAATCCGCTAAATCCCAGCGACAGCCCATTCAGAAATGCCAGTTTGTTGGCAGAAACCTCTATGAAACCCCTTTGCATCACAGTTCCCCAACTGTGTGAATCAGTTTCTTCATTGTTACATTTTGAATTCTGCTTTCATGATTTGCAATGTTTCCAGTTGCATCTTTAGTGATTTTGCAACTGTTTACTATGTCTTTTTGTCCAAACAGGTAAACTTAGAGGTTTTTGCAAAAAAAAAAAAGCACACATGGACTGAGCAGGTTTTGCAGCAAAAGACTAAAGTGACATTTTTGAAAATAAGGCATTTCAACAACTGACTAATAACCTTTTTATTGCCATTAAAGTGAAATTACTGAACATAAACATAGAAGCCTGATAACAAAAAGCTAATATAAAAGAAAACGTCAGATGGACATCAGGGTTTTTGCATGTGAACTCTTCATATGGAGAGTAGATATATTCAATATTTGATTGCAAATTTACCAAACTACCTTTCGAACAACAGCTAGGAAGACAGCGTCACTAAGTGGCCTAATGTGCTCTTTTAACATGGACATTTAAAGACAGAAGGATACATTTTTGCTTCAAGTGAGTTAAATTATTGTCTTGCTGCATGTGTGTTGTCTAAGAGTGACCAACAAGCTATTTTAAAGCAGTATAGGCAAAAACAAATTAATAAATAAATAAAATAAAAAGTCCTTGTAAGTACTAAAATTTTGTGTGCCTCCTATTTTAAAACCCACCAGACACCACTGATCAGAACAGATTTGATGTAATTAACAACAATTGTAACATACAGGGAGTGAAATATAATGACATATGTTATGCAGTCGAGCTGGAACTGAAGGCCTCCTTTCTTGATCTCTCTCAAAAAAATGTTGGCATCAGTGAGATTATTTTTTTATTTAAAGTGATACTTTTATTCAGCAAGAACGCATTAAAATGATTAAAAGACAAGACAGAACTTTATAGTGTTAATATATATATATATATATATATATATATATATATATATATATATATATATATATATATATATATATATATATATATATATATATATTTCAAATAAAGGCTGTTCTTTTCAACTTTCTATTCATCAAAGAATCCTGAAAAAAATCATGTTTCCCAAAAAATATGAAGCAGCACAACTGCTTACAACATTGATAATAATAAGAAACGTTTTGCATCCTGTTAGAATGATTTGTAAAGGATCATGTGTGGAGTAATGGCTGCTGAAAATTGCCATTACAGAAATAAATTGAACAAATGCATTTAAAAAAAAAAACGGTATTTTAAAATGTAATAATATTTTACAATATTATCGTTTTTACTATACTGTTTTTGATCTTTGATAAAATAAATGCAGACTAGGTGAGCATGAGACACTTCTTTCAAAAACTTTAAAACAATCTCACTGACCCTAAAACTTTAAGAATTTAAAGAAAAATTTAAAATGAATACTATGTCAGTTAGCATGTAACAATAACTGATCTGAGAATACTTTTCACAATTCAAGTAATTCGACCAAAAATATGATTATATTATATTATTACAATGTTTGTTAATGAGTCAATAATGAAAGTAATGATAATGTTATTCAGTATATTTATGTTTGTGAATTCCCAGATCAGTTATTTGACACATTTCTCTTTCATTAAAGGTCCCATGACATGGATATTTTAATTATTTTATAATTTTTTCTGAGGTGTACTTATATTGTTAGTATGATTTTACATCATAAAATGTCATAATTTAGAAATAAAAGGCATTTTTCTATCCTGATTTTAGCCCTCTGGCTTGAATGCTCTGTTTGAAGGGGCGTGTCTGCTGTGAGACTTCAGTGTAAATGCCCACTGCTGTGATTGGCTGACATCTTTGCATTTGAAAAGCGTATTACAAGTGGAACCCCTCTCGAATACTTTTACAATTTTTTTTTACTATTACAGCTGTCGAGATTAACGAATCGTGAAAGTGTTTACAACCTCAAATCAGAAAAAGTTGGGACAGTATGGAAAACGCAAATAAAAAAAAAAAGAAGTGATTTCTAAATTTACTTTGACTTGTATTTCATTGCAGACAATATGAACACAAAATATTTCATGTTGTGTCTGGTCAACTTCATGTCATTTGTGAATATACATCCTTTCCTGTCATTCAGACCTGCAATACATTTCAAAAAAAGTTGGGAGAGTAAAGCATTTACCACTTTGTAATGTTGCCATTCCTTTTCACAACACTTAAAAGACGTTTAGGGACTGAAGACACCAAGTGATGAAGTGTTTCAGGTGTAATTTTGTCCCATTCTTCCTGCAAACAAGTCTTAAGGTGGGCAACAGTACGGGGTCTTCGTTGTCGCATTTTGTGCTTCAAAATTCTCTATTGGAGACAGGTCGGGACTGCAGGCAGGCCAGTCAAGTACCCGTACCCTCTTCCTCCACAGCCAGGACTTTGTAATGTGTGCAGAATGTGGTTTTGCATTGTCTTGTTGAAATATGCATGGACGTCCCTGGAAAAGATGTCTTCTTGAAGGCAGCATATGCTCCAAAATCTCTATGTACTTTTCAGCATTAATGGTGCCTTCACAGAAGTGCAAGTTACCTTTGCCAAGGGCACTGCCACAACCCCATACCATGACAGACCCTGGCTTTTGGACTTGTTGCTGGTAACAGTCTGGATGATCCTTTTCTTCTTTGGTCCGGAGCACACGGCGTCCATTCCTCCCAAAAAATACCTGAAATACTGATTAATCTGACCACAGTACACGTTTCCACTGTGTGATGGTCCATCCCAGATGCCTCCGAGCCCAGAGAAGTCGACGGCGCTTCTGGACACTGTTAACATAGGACTTCCTTTTGGCACAGTACAGTTTAACTGGCATTTGTGGATGTAACTACGTATTGTGGTACTTGACAAAGGTTTGCCAAAGTAGTCCTGAGCCCATGTGGTGATATCGCTTATAGATGAATGACGATTCTTGATGCAGTGCCGCCTGAGGGATCGGAGATCACGGTTGTTCAGCTTAGGCTTGCGCCCTTGTCCTTTACGCACTGAAATTCCTCCAGATTCCTTGAATCTTTTCATTATGTTATGCACTGTTGAATGTGAAATATCCAAATCTCTTCCTATCTTTCTTTGAGGAACATTTTTTTTAAACATTTCAATAATTTTCTCACGTATTTGTTGGCAAACTGGCGATCGTCGGCCCATCTTTGCTCCTAAAGGATTAGACCTTTCTTGGATGCTGCTTTTGTACCAAATCATAATTACAATCACCTGTTGACATCACCTGTTTCAAATCACATCATTATTTAACCATTTTACCTCATTACTAGACCTAAATTGCTCCTGTCCCAACTTTTTTTTAAATGTGTTGCAGGTCTGAATGACAGGAAAGGATGCATATTTACAAATGACATGAAGTTGACCAGACTAAACATGAAATATGTTTTGTTCATATTGTCTGCAATGAAATACAAGTCAAAGTAAATTTAGAAATCACTACTTTTTATTTTTTTTGCGTTTTCCATACTGTCCCAACTTTTTCTGATTTGGGGTTGTATTATTATAGCATTATTTATTTTCCTATCACATGAAAGGCTGCAGTGTCCAGCATTGAGTACACACACGCTGTTTTTCTCACAAAATGCTTTCACCACAACTAACAGCAAACACAATATCGATATGTTTACAGTAAGAGCTTGGTTTTGCAGCATAACTGCGTCATTCATTATAACGGGAGTTTGGGCAAGTGTGCAGATAAAGTCACGACGTGTGATTGACATTCGAACATTATAAAGAGAGTGTTCTTTGATCGCTCTCTGTAGTTTAATCACAGATTTGTTTCCTGCTACTAAGAGAAACAATGTGAAGTTGATCGTTTAGTCACTGGCTTGATTCACTGTTGCATAAACAGTATTAAACAATTTAGAAAGAAAATGTGTGTGAACTTGAATAATTAGCTACACATCAGAAATCACTGATCACAGATCAGGCATTAATGAGCACTATTACTCACTGTTTGTGGCGGAGCTGTCGAATCCATTTTGTTAAAGTCAGTTTGTAAAGCCTGTGCTGACATCGTGACTGAATTAATTGTAAAAAATAAACTGAATCCATTTTCTCCAAATTCTCTGGGCGGGCAAAGCAGAGAAAGGGGAGGTAACCTTTCCCCTTATGACAACATATAGGGAAGATTCTAGATTGGCCCATTTGAGCTTTCATTTTCTCAAAGGCAGAGCAGGATACCCAGGGCTTGCTTTACACCTACACCATTTCTAGCCAACTGGGGGACCATATAGGCAGGCTCATATTAATGTTAAACAACCTCATAAAGTTAAATGTTCCTGTCATGGGACTAGACATGTGCCGGTAAACGGTAATACGATATACCGCAATAATGAACATGCACAATATTGTTATCGTGGGCACTTCAAAATACCGTGAATAATTATTTATTACGAATTATTCAAATTTTTAGAATGAATTTTAAGAATACTTTACCCATCAACCGTTTAAAATGAAAAACACGTCAAAGAGGAACACGCACTGATGTAAATAGACCGTGCATGAGCCGAGCACATGGCGGAATGAGGAGACGCTCTGTAGTGCACATTCATTCTTCGACAGCAGAGGGCGCTGACGGAACAGCAGAAATGCAGCCCGTTTCCCCAGTAATCACATAACCTAATACATAATACTTAAAGACTTAATGCTATTCATTTTCAAACTTGCATTTTATATTTTAATCTGGACTAAATTACATGCCCTAGATATTGTTTGAATATGTTCTGACTGTTGTTCAATCACACACTTTACAAGGCTCCAGTATTTAACATTAGTTCATTCATTAACAAACTGACAATGAAAAATACTTCTAAAGCATGTATTTATCTTAGTTAAATGTACATTTCAGCATACCTATTGTTCTTTATAATTCTTTTGCACTTTAATCTGTTTTAAATATTTGTTTACTTTATACATTTTTGTGTATTGCTTTATTGCATTTAAATGTTTGGTTCTTTTGTTATAAGAAAGTGATTTAATCTGTTATAGTATGACAACACTTTTTTTGCAACTTATTTCAATACTGTGATAATACCGTATACCGTGATAAAAGCTTCAGCAATTAATCGCAACATGAAAATTTGATACCGGCACATGCCTACATGGGACCTTTAAAAAAAAAAGCTCAGTATTTATTTTTGCTTTCAGTATCAGTCCCAGCACTTAAGCGAAAACTAGAATTTTAAGCTTGCTGGAGGAAGAGAAAAGGTGAGTGATTGTTTTCGACGGCAGCCGTCTGAGGCAGATGAGGGGACCGTACCGCAGTTTCATCTCTGTATAAACACCACCAATAAACAAACAGCTGAAGAGCACGAGGCTGAGGGATCCGTTCAGCATCAGCGCGCTCTCACAGGAGCAGCATTCCTGAACCTCTATAATCCACAAACCCACTGAGACATCTGCACAACAAAGCCCTGCGGCACAGATATAATCACACATGAATTATTAAGAAATCGAATTAATGAGCCAAATTAAAAGAACCTTTCACACAAAGCGATTGCTATCTTACAGTCTAAATGCCAGCAACATGTTGGTCACTAGGGTAGTGACAACACATATTTTCTTTTATTTTTTCTTTACTTTTCTTTCTTTTTTTGACTAATGTAATACAATATCTTCTCACACACACACACACAACCATATATATACACACATATATATACACACACACACACACACAACCATATATATACACACATATATATACACACACACACACACAACCATATATATACACACATATATATACACACACACACACACAACCATATATATTTATATATATATATATATATATATATATATATATATATATATATATATATATATATATATATATATAGAGAGAGAGAGAGAGAGAGAGAGATAGAGAGAGAGAGAGCATGGTTCGATTGGGATCAAGCGTGGTATGCATGTGGTGTGATCGCTAACCGCGACCAAGCACGTAACATCTGTGCGTAACAATGTCACCATTAAGACAGCAAACACCTTCTATTACTACTTGGATACTACACTTTTCAATTAATTCAATTAATTTGAGTATATTTAGTTTTATAACGGGCCTGGTTATTACATTATTGTTGAACATGAATTATGTTTTGCGAGTAAAGCTGCAAATTCTTCCAAAGTCAGCTGCCTCCATAATAATATTCAGCAGCACAAGCAAGTAAAAATCGCTGCGTGGCATAAATGATAAATCTATTAGGCAGTCTATTAGTGACAGTGCTTTTATTCCTGTTTTCTTCAAAGCAAAAAGTTGCATCGTAAATAACGTATGCGTGCTCCGGCCCGGAATTTTAAGTGCAATGTAAGTGCAGGCCAGCAAGGGAGTGGGGCAATCGCTTCAGGGCAAGGTACAAGGCAACCATGCCTAGTGTAATTAATTAAATAAAAAGTGTACTACTAGTATAGAAGATGTTTGCTGTTGTAATGATGACAGTAGCGCACAACTGTTCTGTGCTCCGGCACGGTTAGCAATCACAATCAAACCATGCTCTGGCCCACGTCTTCCAAGCGGGCAATGGAAGGTTTAGCAAACCACGCCTGGGCACAGTTCAGAGCGATCACAATAGTCAAACAAACCAGACTTTGGGGGTCAAACGAGAGTACACCCTTAGGGCGTTTTTACACTGGGCACGTTTGTTGCGGTCCGAGTGCGTTTGTTTCTGGTGGCGCCCACCGCAGCATTGGTCTGGTTTCAAACTCAACTTGATTCTATCGAAACCTGGTGTATTTGCATTCATGGGTCAATGTATTGTGTTTTGTGTTAATCTGGTGCTATTATGCACAGCAGAATAAACTCGATTTGGGGTTTACTGTATGTATGGAGGTGGTTTTCTGCTGCTTGCAAGCAGACTATTTTGAGGAGACATTGGACTGCCATTAATTTGCTTCCCTGATTGCAGTCTCTATGCCTGAATACAATGCAGGCACACTGCAGTCCATGTTGCTTTCACATTCAAACGAAACGCAGCTCAGTTTGAGTGCTACCAAACTCAGACCAATTCCTCCTGGTAGACTCAAGTTCAGTACTTTGGTGCACACCCGAGTCCGCATGACAGCTTTCACATTACCAAATTTCCATGCAAACTGTGCCCCGTTCCGAACTAAACTGCCAGAGTAAAAACGCCCTTAAACGTTATCGTTATAAGCAGCTATCCACTTCTGAAACCAATTTGAAAATACTTTGAACATGATGCTCAAAGATTGAACTGCCATCCATGCATGCATTTGTTAACAGCTGAGATTGTGAACTATTCTGTCACAAATTGCTGTCATTAAGCTTCTGCATATGTCTCTGAATAAGAAAAGAGTGAATGTGCTACAGTTTATGCTTTGAGGAATGCATTTATGTGTAAAGGTTTTTTATAAATAAATACAAAATTCTATCTCTTCCACATGATCAGTCAAGTTAGTCTGCTAGTTTATATTATAATTGGGAATGTATGACTGTTCACACTTAAAGTTCCTTTCACAGCAAACATAAAATAATAATAATAATAAAAAAAATATTAATAATAAAAAATAAAAAAGTCAAAGACAAATGGTCAAATTAATATCTGTTGGGTTGAACAAAAAGCAAATTCAAGTCGGTACAATAGAGCTATGCACCATTCAGCTGCTCTGCCATCCATTTTATTTAATGTAATAATAATACACAATAATTGATGGCATAGTAAAAATCCAATTGTTCTTTATAAAAATTAGAATACTATCATCAAAAAACAATAATGCTTGTATATTTAGAGAACAGCATGTGTAAAAAGAATAGACAAAGAAACTGTAGATGAGCTAAAACAAAGCCACTCGAGTCGAGACTGACTGACATACTGTTGAAAACATGCTGTTGTATTGCAGAATCTCTTCCAGGACACAAATCAAACTGAAACTCCACCCTGAGTCAATTGAACAGATCCCGTCCCAGTCATTTAGTTGATTTGATGTCTGCGTTTGACCTCTACTAAATGCATTTTGGATGGACTGCAGTAGAGGAAGAAGCGTTTGGATTAATGGCTGCTGGAATGGAGATGCTATCAGAGGAGGGATTTGGGCTGAAGTGAATGAAACAGTTGATGACCTCCTCCAGGCTAGACTGGACTAAAGCACCGTCCATTTGAGTTTCAAACCAGCCTGCTGATAAGACGCTATCTGTCACGAAACGAAAGAAAGAAAAAACACACAAGAGAGATGCTTTGACAGAGAGACGTCTACTACTACAACACACACTAAGCGCCAAACACTCCAGTGACAGTCCACATGCTTAATCCGAGAACGTTCACTGAACATAATAACACAAATTCAACAGGCTAATAGATTTTCTCACACTTTACAATGCAGTTAAGCCCACACTATGAATTTGACACATTTCAATGTCTCTATTTTTCTGCTGACAATTCACACTTTTCAAAAAGCTGTAGTTATTCTAGTGCCAATATGTTGATTTGTTACAAAAAAATATTTATGTTCAGCTTCAGGCAGTAGGGGGCAGAATAGCTCTTGCCCTGAATGATTTAAACATCTGTGGAGCCATGGTGTGTCAGCTGGCGTGACGGTTGGCTGGCTGAATGAATGGTAATTTAAGATGTAAAAGCGTTGGTGAATAAAGAGGGCGCCGGATTAACTGCCGGATCCTTTAAACCCCAGAGGACTGGCAGCAGCCCAATCGGGACCACCAACCACCTGTGTACTTTTAAAATGGACAGTTCTTCATTCCTATTTGCTGCCCGAGTAACACAGCGACCAATCAGAAAGCAAAAATAATTTAAACCAAAGTGAAAGCTTTTGTTTTGCCTAGTTTTGAATCATTATTTATTTGAAACTTGTGTGCAAAGTAATGCACCTTAATAATGATCAGGAATTTAATTTTGTCCCATCTTTAAGGGTGCTGCTGGAGGAAAATAAGGCCTCAAAATCGATATAAATCAGCATCAATATAAATCAGTGTGTTGAGCAAACGGAACAGGCAGAAATATGACCTGCTCTTGTAAGGCAAAGAAAAATATATCAGTCATTTATAAATGTGGGTTATAATACACAGATCTGTCAGTAATACTAAGATGAAGGGAAAATACATCGATGAAGGAAAAAATTGCATTCTACTATTCAAGTAAAAGATTGCAAAAGGTTTTACATGATAAATCATTAGATCAATAGATGTTATTGGATCATATGCATAGTTAATGTGATAAACTACACCTGTGAACTGAGAATTCTGATTTATGTGGCAGCAAATTCATTTAAAAGTTAGATCAGGTAGAAATAGCTCAATGAAGCAATTGCAGGTTACCACTTGAGGACACGTCATAGATCCACTGAAAATCACCATGACAGCAGTTGATTAAAAGTAATTGCAAATATGACTTAGAAAAGTGAAAGTTCTGAGAAATTTGAGCACAGATGATATTTGCTGCGATATTTTGCATTTAATTCAGTTGTCATTCAGACATTTTTTAATCTGACATAAATGTGTAAATACTTTTTAGGGCCACTGTACATTTCCTTTTTTTGCGGTCTACTGAAATATAGCACATTAACTGTATTAATATATCCCTGCATCATAACTGTGATCACAAGCCTCTTAAAATCAAAGTGCTGCAGATCTGGAGCTCTTGAAATCAAAGCGCTTCTTCAGTGTGCTTCTACAACAAATGAGTGTGTGTGTGGAGCCTGTGCTGTTGTCTTGTGTGTGTTGAAGACTGCTGGCCTAACGGTCGTCCCTCACTGACAACAATAGCCTCCTCAAGACGCCAGCCTGTTTTTGTGTGTGTGTGTGCATGTGTGTGCAGCAGTTGGTAGCTGTTCTGGGGGAGGGGTGTATATCATGGAGTATGAAAAGACCATGACTGACTTGGAAAAAAAAAACACAGACAATATTAATACATTTTCAAAAATGAAATCTCTGTCATAACTTACTCACCCACCTAAACCTGTTTGACTTTCATTTGACTGTAGAACACAAAATAATATATTTTGACACGTTTCAATGTTTGTTGTTGTTATTTTTCATACAATGAAAGTAGATGGAGTCCAGTGTTCTTCAAAAAAGAAATTGTGTTCCACTGAAGAAGAAAAAAAAAGAAAGTCTTATGGGTTTGGAACAACATGAGGGTGAGTAAATGATGACAGAATTTAGTTTTGTGATAATATAAGAGGCCTCGTTTCCCTTTATTTTCTAAAAAGAAAAGAGAAATTATGCACATGAGGTTAAGAGATCATTTTCATAAACAGTAAAATCACACAAACATGTTTTCTGTGCCTGGTTTTGAAGTGCCACCCAACCGAACGGATCATTTGACTCTGTCCACGGAAAACAACAATCTTCTATTTCACCATCGATTCTGCTTTCTCTTCTAGTTTTTCCTGTCACTTTGAGATTTATTTCCACACACTCGTTCATATCTCCCTCTGTCTCATTCCAGTTCAGCTCAATGGGGCGTAACGCTCTGATACCCTGGCTTCTACAGGACTATAATGCTAATGACACTTACTATAAAATAGATATAAAGAAAACAGCAGTAACCACATAAAGACAACAAAGATTTCGATTACACTGAATCATTTGGTGAATCACACAAATAACTGTTCAGGTCACAAACAAAAGAAATGATATGTTACATAAAGAAAATGAATGCTATTATTTTATCAAGATATAATTCCACATCTTTTGTAATTATAGTACCATGTGCTTCGGAAATCATTGATTGAATAAATGATTTAAGTTATGTACTATACATCAACAGCTCTATAAACAACATATATAATTATAATGATAAATATTTAATTTAAAATATAAGAGTACATAATATTTTGAACCTAATATTACAAGTTGCTTCATATTATTGTTGTTATTATATGCTTAATTATTTAATGAATATTCAAAGTTATGTCATGAAACTATCAGTAGCCAATGCGCTTGCGTGATCAACCTTCAAATACTCTGTAGCATTTGCTTAGCAGTGCAGCATCCTTCCAGAAACCCTCCACCTTCCCCAGCTCCACCTGTATAGATCTGCTACGGGTAATTCATGTACGCTATTAGCAGAATGTCTTACTTGCTCACAGCAGCGTGTCATGAATGTATTGGCGGAAGCAAGTCCTGTACTTGCTCTGTAGCAGCAGAAATAACCTACAGCAGCAGCAGCAGCAGCGTAGCAGATCTATTCCGCCAAGACCAAACATATCAACATTGTCATATCCATTACCATACAAAACACTCAGAGAGCTGTCATGACAGAACTGTATTTATGTAAACACATTTGAATTTAGCAGTTGATCATGTGATGCACTGACCATTCTAATCCCACTGATGTGATCGTACGCTCCAGGGATCAGCCAAGACTGATCACACTGCTGTGATCATACATGCGAAAGGGTTAAAGAACCCAAACCTCTCAAATGTATTTCTAGAACAACTCATCACTTGTCACTCTATATGATGAGTGCAAAAAGTCACTAGGTTGATTGGTCGATAACATTTTCAATGTGGGCATAGCAAAAGATCAACAGTTTCAGGAAATATCTCCCTAATGTTCTTAACTTGAACCTCTCAGTGTTAACATGTCCACTGAGTCTCAGTCTGTGGCTGGTAACTTCCATTTCTGATGATTCTGTTCTTTTCTATTTTTGGCCTATTCAAATCTGTGATTTATATATTGTCTCCGTTATCCCCATGTGACTCTAGGGTTTGTAAATGTGTTTAACTTTGATATGAATTTGATGAGCAGTGTGGTTATGAAACTGATGTTGGATGGTTGTTAGTAGGTGATTACATTTCAGGACAGCGGTCCAGAGCGGAACGCTTCCCAGACAGAGATAATGGCATTAAAGTGATTAAATCTTCTATGGATTTCACACACTTGATTTAAGACGCAATTTTCAGTAAAATAACCTCAAAAACTCAACACAAATTAGCCATAGCACATGTCTTTCCTGTAGTGTGTTCACAGTCTGTCATTTGCACGTCACCCTAAGCATACAATGAAAGTGTGTGTGTTTGTAAGATTAAAGCTAACAGCAGTGTGTGTCAGTGTGAAGTATGTGCAGACAGCAGAATAGGGCTGGCGTTGTGTCGCTCTCAGATGAATCACACACTTCCGTGTGATTCAGTCCTCTCCAAGGATTACAGCCATCTACTAGAAGACCCACACACCTCAGTGCTAAGCCCACTGCCACTCACAGTCATACTGACACCTCATGCTTATATCAACACACAAAACACAACATGTTCAAACTAGTGCTGTCAAATCGATTAATCACGATTAATCACATCAAACATAAAAGTCTGTGCTTACATAATACACTGTATATGTGTGTATATATATATATATATACACACACACTCACCTAGAGGATTATTAGGAACACCTGTTCAATTTCTCATTAATGCAATTATCTAATCAATCAATCACATGGCAGTTGCTTCAATGCATTTAGGGGTGTGGTCCTGGTCAAGACAATCTCCTGAACTCCAAACTGAATGTCAGAATGGGAAAGAAAGGTGATTTAAGCAATTTTGAGCGTGGCATGGTTGTTGGTGCCAGACGGGCCGGTCTGAGTATTTCACAATCTGCTCAGTTACTGGGATTTTCACACATAACCATTTCTAGGGTTTACAAAGAATGGTGTGAAAAGGGAAAAACATCCAGTATGCAGCAGTCCTGTGGGCAAAAATGCCTTGCTGATGCTAGATGTCAGAGGAGAATGGGCCGACTGATTCAAGCTGATAGAAGAGCAACTTTGACTGAAATAACCACTCATTACAACCGAAGTATGCAGCAAAGCATTTGTGAAGCCACAACACGCACAACCTTGAGGCGGATAGGCTACAACAGCAGAAGACCCCACCGGGTACCACTCATCTCCACTACAAATAGGAAAAAGAGGCTACAATTTGCACAAGCTCACCAAAATTGGACAGTTGAAGACTGGAAATATGTTCCCTGGTCTGATGAGTCTCGATTTCTGTTGAGACATTCAGATGGTAGAGTCAGAATTTGGTGTAAACAGAATGAGAACATGGATCCATCATGCCTTGTTACCACTGTGCAGGCTGGTGGTGGTGGTGTAATGGTGAGGGGGATGTTTTCTTGGCACACTTTAGGCCCCTTAGTGCCAATTGGGCATCGTTTAAAAGCCACGGCCTACCTGAGCATTGTTTCTGACCATGTCCATCCCTTTATGACCAACATGGACCCATCCTCTGATGGCTACTTCCAGCAGGATAATGCACCATGTCACAAAGCTCGAATCATTTCAAATTGGTTTCTTGAACATGACAATGAGTTCACTGTACTAAAATGGCCCCCACAGTCACCAGATCTCAACCCAATAGAGCATCTTTGGGATGTGGTGGAACGGGAGCTTCGTGCCCTGGATGTGCATCCCACAAATCTCCATCAACTGCAAGATGCTATCCTATCAATATGGGCCAACATTTCTAAAGAATGCTTTCAGCACCTTGTTGAATCAATGGCACGTAGAATTAAGGCAGTTCTGAAGGCAAAAGGGGGTCAAACACAGTATTAGTATGGTGTTCCTAATAATCCTTTAGGTGAGTATATATATATATATATATATATATATATATATATATATATATATATATATATATATATATATATATATATATATATATATATATATATATATATATATATATATATATATATATATATATAGCTGTGTGTATAAACATGTATATATGTATATATACACAGACGCACATTATGTAAACACAATCTTTTATGTTAGATGCGATTAATCGGAATGAATCGGTTTAACAGCAGTAGTTCAAACTGATTTTACATTTCATTAAGATCATATTGCTAGGGTTGAAAGTGTTGCTTGGTGGTTGCTAACTGGTCCAACTCAAAAGAGCCTATGATATTGATATACTATTGATATTGATATTCCCTGTGATATTGTAATCCCTAAATACTGTATGCCTCCTTCAGAGACAGTCCAAATGATTTGTTAGTCCTCACACAAAGTTATAATCCTAGAAGCAATTTTATGATACTTTTTTGGGGGTTTTGTTGTTGTTGCTTTTACTCCACTCAGCACTCAGCATTTTCACTGGCCACAATTTTGTTGTTAGGAAATTTGTTGTTGGCTATATGTAAATTACCACTGTAGACATCCAAATCAAGTCTACATGAAATGTATAACATGACAGGTCATCAACAGCTGTTTGTCTGAAAAAAATAAGATTTTTATTTTTATCAGCTATGACATTTTTAAATCTAGCAAATTTTGTGTACAAGCCCATACAGTAGCCAAGTGAAATAAATATCCATATTTTCATGTGATGTGACAGTTAATTTTATTAAATCTAAAAGGTGTGCATCATACCTGACACCTAGATGAACACTTTACAGTTGTTTTTTTGACTGTAAGTCATTGTCTTCAAATGCTATTGAAGTTAGAAATGTGTATACCAATGTCATATGTAACTTTAGAGACGGGCCATAAATTTGCGAATATCGAACGTCTAACGCCAAGCCAGCTTTATGCCAATCACATCAGGTGCGCTATGGTTCTGTTGTGATAATTGTTTGAAACTATTTTCGCTGCTGAAATAGAACAAAAACAGTCATTCATAAATAAATCTCCTACGTACATCGCACACACATCTCTGCTTTGATGAGAGTGCAGATTTCAGTGAGTGAGAGCACGCTCTAAACAAAACTCTGGCGTTTCAACAATGACTAATCTGATCGTCTCTGATTATGAGTTTGCATTTATAAGCGCAACAGACTAGCGTGGGATTGGTTATAATGCGCATCGTGATTATAACATATGCCTTTTGAGAAGACCCGCCAAAGTGGCTAGTGGGAGTGACTGTGTTACACATCACAGCTGAAATCCACCCAAAAATGGCGGGTTGGGGGGTGTTAATGTCAAGCCCTGCATATTATATACATATATATATATATATATATATATATATATATACATATATTCATAAAAAAGCATACCCCATCAATTAACAGTAAGAGTAGCTCACAGTAGGCCTGTCTTCAAAGGTTTATAAGTTCCAATTGAAAAATAATTCCCCAATTTAAAAATTATAGGCAATTTTTACTTCCAGAACCCAATTGTTGCATTCTATTGTGTGGTATAACAGCAAGGCTACATCAAAACATATTACTAAACTCTGAAACTAACAAAGAATAACATGGCTATTAAAGAAACAAGTACCATTTTTCAGGAAACAGCCAACTGTGAAAAAAAATTATGTCACAAAACTCAAACCGTGAAAAGTAATTTTACGAAAGGTGCAAAAACACAGTGGAGCACTATAAAAGAGTTTGCCTTACAGTAAGTGCAGCTGAAACCATCTGTAACCTCTAGCCTCAAAACATACCGCTGTCATCTTTGATTGACAGTGATATAAAATGTGTACTGTTCTCTGTGTACTTATGGCACTTAAAGGGATTGTGTCATGAGAAATTGATTTTTTTCGTTGATCTTTTGAAATAAAAGAGTTCATGTGCTATTAAACATTCTGTAACTTTCATACTTCAACTTAAAACTCTTTCCCCAGTTCAAAAACAGCATTTATTGAAAAACCCTCTACAGCTGAAGAAGCAGAAAGGTCTGAATCCAGAAGAGAGAGAAAAATTTGCGCAAACACTGTTATGGCATAAACAAGATAGAATTAATTGATGACAGATAACCTCGCATAGTGATGCACAAGTTGCTTATTTTTTGTTAGAGTCAGGTAAGGGAATTCATTATTGTGTAGACACTCTCTAAAATTCACTAGTGTAAAATTAGTGCTAATGCTAGCTAGAACTACTAAATGCCTCTTAAAAGAGGAAAAGAAGGAAACTCTCAATTTGTTTTAATAGTGAGTGGAGGTTCGCAATGAGTTTAATAGCAGATTCCTGAGAAACAGTCCTGATAATTATGAATTGCTTTATAGTTACTTCAGATAAAGTATTTCTGCTTAAAAGGGTTAGTTCACCCCAAAATTTTAATTCTGTCATTGATTACTCAACCTCATGTCGTTCCAAACCCGTAAGACCTTTGTTCATCTTCAGAACACAAACAAAGATATTTTTGATAAAATTCGAGAGCTCTCTGACCCCTCCATAGACAGCAATTTAATTAACACTTTCAAGGCCCAGAAAGATAGTAAAGACAAAATAGTCCATGTGACTCCAGTGGTTCAACCTTAATTTAATGAAGTGACGAGAATACTATTTGTGTGCAACAAACAAACAAAAATAACAACTTTATTCAACAATTTCTTCAGTTTTACAATTAACAATTACTGCGTCGTGGTGCTCACGTGAACAGCTTCAGTCAATGAAAAGCTGCCGTTCTGGCGTAGCTCTGACGTAACTCGGAAGCACTGGACTGTATATACAATGTCAATAGCATAGGAGACTGACACAGGCGTGAAGAAATTGTTGAATAAAGTTGTTATTTTTGTTTGTTTTTGCACACAAAAAGTATTCTCGTCACTTCCTAAAATCAAGGTTGAACCACTGGAGTCACATGGACGATTTTAACGATGTCTGTCCTACCTTTCTGGGCCTTGAAAGTGTTAACTAAATAGCTGTCTATGGAGGGGTCAGAGAGCTATCGGATTTCATCAAAAAATATCTTAATTTGTGTTCCGAAGATGAACGAAGGTCTTATGGGTTTGGAAGGATTTTTGGGTGAACTAACCCTTTAATGACACTTATATAAATATCTAAAGCAAGACAGATGACGACAATGAAGAGAAAAACAAAGCAACAGTCTGCCAAACAGAAGAAAAAAGATAAAGCACATGGAAGACAGGGAAAAAAAAATCCATAAATTACGATAAGAAAAGAAGAATTCGGAATGTCAGGCAGCCGGCTGAGCTTTTAAGGTACAGATGGTGAAAACTCAGAGAAAAAGAAGAAGGACCAAATGAGTACGAAAGGACTTGGTGAGGTCTTTACTCCTACAAACACCTCTGCAGTATTTGTCAGTGGGCTGAACAGAGTTTTTCCACTGGCTGAGAAAAAGAAGCAACAAACGGAAAAAAGGCGATCAATCAACAGCGTCCGTGCAACTCTCTTGCCTCCGCTTAGCTCAAGCTCTTTCCACGCCCCTCACGACAGTGATAAATTAGTGGCGCACTAAAGTGCTTTACAGCTCCGCAACGCTTATCTCATCAACATCACACCGGCGTGCCTGAGCAACATACTCGTCCCAATTCACCTCCCTATGATACATTTATTTCAGGTCTGGTACCAGGGTACAAATTTAACACCCAGCAAGGGCCAAATGCAGGTAATAATTGGCTTTGACAACAAACAAAATAAATAAAGGATAGCCAAAGCCGGTAATTACTGCAAAACAGATCCCTAAAATGTGTTGTTGTTGTTTTTTTGTTTGTTTTTTTGTAATGACTAGCTGGCTATTAGACAGCTTCTTAACTAAATAAATAAATACATTGACAAAATATATATATATTTTTTATAAAAAAAATTTTTTTCTTCCTAATTATCTTTTTCGCTTACTTGAAGACAGGGGCGGATCTAGACCCCTTTTAGGGAGGCTTCATTCCTCAGGCTTCAAAACCAGGGAAAATAGCCTATTATTTATTCATTATGATGTTTTTGAATGCAAAAACCATGCAAACGTCATAAGTTGACCTCAGACAGGGGTGTCGCACCCGTGGGGGATGTGGGTGTTTTAACACCCACACTTTTCCCGGTGAGAGGGTTCAACACCCACACGCAGTTTTCCCGCAGTTTTGCACAAACGCTGGGATGCCACAATTCTCATTATAATATTGAACCGTTCGGTACAGCATTCACGGTTCAATAAGCGCTTGTGAATTGCGTTGTTTTTTTTTCTTTTGTTTTTGCAGTGCCTGTGAGTCTACGCGCTGATATGAGCAAATATCCAATCACTATACACAGTGCTAGACACGCTTGCAATGCTGGTGTCAGAGAGTTATACTCACAGAACACTAGTTATTTACAATCACGAAAGTTCATTATTTGCATGCGTTTTAAAGCCTTGCCGGTTATTCGCATGCTTATACACCGTTTTAAGGCGCAGAGCGCGCGCACTAAACGCCTGTCAAACACGTGATTACTGGACTAAGTAGTCTTACTGTGCTAATACTGTCAAATACACACAAGTTTAACATAAACACAGTCGGTTATGTGCAATGTGAAAGTACATTTGCGTGTGTCTGTATATTAGATGCACGTCTTAAATTGACAGCAGCCTATATAGTGAACACGCTGTCCTTAAAGGGACAGTTCACCTCTAAAATGATGTCATTATTTACTCCAAACCTGTATTCATTTCTTCTGTTGAACACAGACAGCTGATGGTAACCATTGGCTTCCATATCATTTCCTACTATGGGGACTTTAATGTTAATAAAACTACAAAAGACAAAGCACTCTCTGTTCTTGACTGAAAAACATTAATACAGTAGCTTTAATAAGAATCAGTGTATATTTTATAATGAAGTCTATGTAGTGTTTTATTTTTACATTTATTCATTAAATTTCATACTTAAATGCTGCTGTACAGCTTTGAGCTGCCAGTGTAAATATTTATATATATATATTATATTATACTATACACTAGGAATGTGTACAAGGTTTTTTTAAGTAAAGTTTAAATAAGGTTTTTCAAGTCTTTTAAGTAAAATAAAAAATTAGCATTTTTTTCTGTCCCCATCACCTAAGAATAGAATAACAAAAAACTGATGTGACTAGCCATCAGAACCCAACCGAACACCGTGGTTAAAAAAAACCGAGGTATGTATAATATATATATTATATATCTCGTATGTTATACCTTTTGTACCCTTCTGTCATTGTATTCATCGTTTTTATTGTTAACAAAAAAACCACATCCATCCCCCACACTTTTGAAAAGCTTGCTACGCCTCTGACCTCAGACAACAGTATACAAAATAAAAAAGCCAGTTCATGACCCCTTTAACTAAATATATATATAGATAGATAGATAGATAGATAGATAGATAGATAGATAGATAGATAGATAGATAGATAGATAGATAGATAGATAGATAGATAGATAGATAGATAGATAGATAGATAGATAGATAGATAGATAGATAGATAGATAGATAGATAGATAGATAGATAGATAGATAGATAGATAGATAGATAGATAGATAGATAGATAGATAGATAGATAGATAGATAGATAGATAGATAGATAGATAGATAGATAGATAGATAGATAGATAGATATATTTATATATATATATATATATATATATATAGATATATAGATAGCCAATGGTTACCATATATATATAGATATAGATATAGATATAGATATAGTATTCGTTTTTGCTGTGATCGTAAATTTAAGATCAAGAATTGTGAAATTTCCCTGGTATGTAATATGTTGGTATCATAAGTTTACATAATGAAAAATAATGAAAGCAATAACTTTTTATTTATTTATTTATTTATTTATTTATTTATTTATTCATTCATCGCTCCAAAACTTATTGAAAGAACTCGCAAGTATAAGTGAGTGACCCAATGTTCTGCAATGACTGTCAAAAGTAAAAGATTTTATACTGTTCCGTCATTAATAAATATATACTACACAAGAACAAATGAATAATGCAGTATTAACATTCTAGGAACTACTATTAACTAACAAGTAACTCTGATTAATACATTAGTAAGTAATAGTGCTCAGTTGAATGTGGTAGTTCACTATTAGCTAATCAATAATTCATATTTTTTTCATTCCTCCCAGAAGACTAAAAAGTAGTATGTTCATAATTAATGCAAATAATGCACAATGTATAATTAATTCAAAAGTCAAGATCATGGTAAACCACTAGTAATGACTCAAGTGTTACTACTTACTTTTAAAGGAATTACTAGTTGGATCCGTTTTCTAAAGTGAAAAGCATGACAACTCTCTAGTAATGACTGAAGTCTTTTTGGGTTTTGGAAAGTAATTATTTTAGAAGGATCTAGTTGCACTTGAGTCATTACTAGTGGTTTACCATGATCTTCACTTTAAAATACTGATCCAAATAGGCCAGTAATTCATTTAGAAGGATGTAGTAAAACTTGAGTCGTTACTATCCAAAACCTTACAAAAACTTCAAAAGCTTAATATCATGCTTTTCACTTTAGAATACTGTTGCAAATAATTAGTAATTCCTTCTGAAGGATTTGGCTAATACTTGAGTCATTGCTAGTGGTTTACTATGATCTTCACTTTAGAATTAATTATACAATATGCATTATTCACATTAATTATGAACTTGTATAGTAGTTTTTAGAAGTCCTCTGGGAGGTATGAAAAATATTTGTTATTGATTAGCTAATAGTGAACTACCTCATTCAACTGAGCGCTATTACTACTAATTTATTAATCAGAGTTTCTTGTTAGTTAATAGTTACTAGAGTGTAAATAATGTGTTACTCATGTGTTCCTGTGTAGTTATTCATTCATGACGGAACAGTATTCTAAATTGTTACCGAAATGCCTTTACTTCCACACAAATACAGATGTGAGCTTCTTCCATAAACATTTAATTATTCAAATATTTTGACCGGTAGATAAACCATTTCTTGTTGGGAGAATAATATGTTTGTTTTTTTTAAAGAAAATAATAAATGGTAAAAAAATATTTAGGCTAAAGTTTTGCTCATACTGCCCACCCAAGCTGGTATATTTGCTTACTTGTCCCATTGGCAGGTATGGCAAAATGTTATTTTTGGACCGTGCTTGTTACTCCCTCCGAATTGCTCTTTATCCATTACATTTAGTCCCCGTCACGTTTTCATTTTGCTTCTTTTGCCAGTTCCTCCATTGGCAACCATTTATCTTCCCTTTGTCAGCGTTGAGACTACATGTGTGCATGAAGATGTCTGATTAACTTCTACCTCATTTTCTCTAAATGTAAACCAAAAATATGCTTCACATTATGTATTTCATTACTGTTTCTCTGGTACTCCATCCTATCACTATCATAAAAAAAGAAAATGGCGGTGTCACCGATAAAGCCTTCTGCTCTTCTGGTGAAATTATATGAGTTATCATAATAAGACCGTCTTTTGTGCTCTGTGCTGCTGAAGGCTGTTAACAGCTCTTACACTTGAGATCATTTGAAGGTACATATCTGAAACACTATTAGATCCCTTCAATCACCTTTATCAGAATAAAATGCTATTATCGGCTTAAAACACAATGTGCAACATGCAATAAAATACATCATACAACCATTAAGATAAAGTCCACATACACGATACAAAGTTTTGATTTGAAAACATAATGAATCTACTAAATTATTGCTGTGTGCACATAAAGAATATTAAGTTACTCCTGAACTAATGATAACCATAGCAACGTTTTGGATTCACTTATCTGGCAGTGGCATCTGCACTTCCTTCAATGGAATGAAATACAACAGACTCAAGCAACAAAGTGGTTATTGAAATATGGTTTAAGTGTTCTGCCTAATGTACTGACAAGAATTAGTGGTAAACTTTTCTATTGAAACTTGTATGTTGTGCATTTACATGTATTTATAATTACACATTTGCAATTTAGCACATTTAAAAAACATTAACTTGATAAGTAATATCGAATAACACTACAGTTAAAATTATTATCTGTTACTTGTACTTTAGTATGTTAGTCAACACATTAAAGGGATAGTTCACCCAAAAACGAAAATACTGCCATCATTGACTCGCCCCCAAGTTGTTCCAAACCTGTATGAATTTATTTCTTCTGCTGAACACAAAAGAAGATATTTTGAATAATTACCAACATTCTTCAAAATATCTTATTTTGTGTTCAACAGAAGAAATAAATTCATACAGGTTTGGAACAACTTGAGGGTAAGTAAATGATGACAAAATTGTCCCTTTTGGGTGAACTATCCCTTTAAAATAAGTGTATACTTATATAAAGCACGGGAAAAGATTAAAACATAATGTACTCTGCCATCATTACAAATTGCACTGTTGTGAATTACTATTACATGTTTTTAAGTATACTTTTGAGATTTGAAGAACACTATACCCTTACAGAAAAAAACACATGAATTTCACATGTGATCCTGTCATTTCCAGATCTTTTTGTTTCACATGCATCCTTATTGGTTTCACATGATCTCATGGGTTTCACATGGGAATATATGTTTCACATGTGATCTAATGGGTTTCACATGGGAATATATGAGTTTCACATGTAATCACATTGGGATAAACATTTCACTTGTGAATTCCAATGGGTTTCACATGTGTAAATGTTCCAAAAGCACACATTTCCCATGTGCAAAACATCCACATATTTCACATGTGCTTTTAACATTTTTTACATGTTAAATTTCATATGTGCAAAATCACGTGACCACATGTGTTTTTGCACATGTGAAGTTTGTGTGTTTTTTTCTGTAAGGGTAAGTGCATATTCACTACACTTAATGTACTTATTTTTCACAATGGCTTATTATTATTTTTTATTCTGTTATCAAACTGGTTGACTAAACAGTTAATAAAAATGATGTTGTCACTATATTGTAACTATAATACTACAGAACAAGAATAATAATAAGAATACAACTGTATAAGAAGACAACTGTATTTAGCTGCAGTGTGGACATGAGAAAAAAATAATAATATATATTTTTTCTTTGTTTCATACAAAAAAGTAAATATACACATGGTCATACATTCACACAAATAATGTGTGGGCAGCAGCATAAGCATCAGTGTCACAGGTCTACACGGAGTCATGGACCGGTCCTGAGGAATTACGAAGACCGGCAGAGAATTTGCTCTGCACTTCACTCTATATTATTGTCAATGGCTCTTCATGCGTGAGGGGAATCTCACAGCTCTGCTCTAAATCCTAGTGATCTGCCTCGCTGTCAACTGCCTACAGAGACATCCTATCCGAAAACGAACCTCATAAGTGACTGATTTGGAACATTCTAAATTGTCAACAAGAGCACAAGCCACAAAAATAACGCTCACATTTGATTCCAACAGATTTTGACATTAACATGTTGCTAAGCTAACAATGTGATACTCTAATAAGTAGATTAGGAGAGAAATGGAAAATTGTTGTTATTAGTACATTATTAGAGGATACCCTTGTGAAAAAGAAGTATGCTTAATTGTATTAAAAGTGCAATTGAAGTTTAGTTTATTTACTGCATTTAAATCATTAAAAAACTATCCACCTTTTTCTGAACGTGGAGGTCTTGCCCGACTTATGTTCCGTACTGGAATGATGCTTTACATTTCCGGTCTCCGGTGTTTCTAGTAAAATTTGTGTATTTTCCGAGCTGATAATGTAATGTTAAACCTATGGAAATGGTTTAAAAAGCACATGGATCCACAGTGCCATCACTTTACAGTGTCACAATGACCATCTTTTCGTCCGTGACTCAAAGTTTAATGAGCATTTAAATTTTTTTGTAATGTTCAAAAAGTTTCTGTTCAGTAAATGCAGATAAGGATATTTGTGCACTGAAAAACTATCTTACGTCTGTTTTTCTCTCTGTCATTTTATCTGACCAACAACACAAAGCAATAGTTGTTTAAATATATGTTATCATAGGTTCACCACAAAGTAATATAATTATTAATTAAATTATCTTGCTTCTTCCACATAGTATTGAGCAAAACCCAACACAGCGACAGGTCTACAATATTAGCCTAATCAGACTGTGTTAGGTGTAGTGGGACTTACAACAAGCTACCAAACAATAACAGTTCCTGTAATTTCCTGCCATTTACTAAGTAATACATACATTTACTAAGTATGTGATTTATACATTTATGCGAAATATGTGCAGAGTTTGTTCACTGCATATCAAACAGCATTAAACAAAACACTTCCTGTGGGAAAACTTTGAGCTTTCCAGCTTCTGCTAGCGCCTCTGCTTCTCCAAGAGAGCTAAGAAGTGACAACTCCTGAGGGAGGCCTGAGCCACACATAGGACATATCTCAAAAGTTAGCACCATTTAAAGGCCAACCGAGTCTGGAAGAGAAGCGTTTAATCCACACCACGCAGCCTGAATGCTTTTAATTAATCTATTTCATGTCTTTGCAATACACACACCGCCTTTCACAGCAAAAGTGAGGCGAGAGAACGAGATACGGCGTCTCGCCAATTGTCTGACAAGTGCGCACGGTTGTGCTTTGAAGTGTCCGAGCCTTTGAGCCTCTTGTGAGGATGATATGTGCAAGCGGTTTAGGCTGTTGAAGAACTGGATTACATTGCCTCTACTTTTCCAATTAATTATCCGGCTGTTTGGGAAATGAGCACGAGGGCACCGCAGGGTTTCTGACTGACACTCGCTCAAGTGCCCACGCGCTCCAAAATAGAGTAATGAAGCCAAAGGAGTGCGGAGTGATAGAAAAGATAGAACTTGGTCCAAGTGAACAGCAGACATAGTCCCGTTTGTGGGTGTAGTGTTGGTTTTCCACATTCAACAATCTTAACTGCTTTGGAGAGTTACGCAAAAAATGATCAAATTGAATGAACTCACATTTCATTTTGATGTAGCGTTTGTGGTTAATTTTGAGTCTGCTTACTTCAATGAAAGACCACATTTTGTGATACAGACGTTATCACAGAAAAACCATTAGCTTGAGGTCAGTAAAAACTCTCAGCATTGTCCCTGGAGACTATAAGTGATGTTAAAAAGGGAATAAAACCATTAACCTGAGGGAGGGTATTTTCCAAAGGTCAACAGATTACAGGGCTTTTGTGGATAGTGGCTATTTGCTGGGTAAACGATTCTGGTAATGTTATTAGTGCTGTTTGCTAAGGCAAGCATCACTTGCTTATATTGAGGGTTGGTGATCTGAACAAACCTTTAACCCTGGACTGGTATCATTTGTGCTACAGAAAATGATGATACTTTAAATCGTGCGGCTTGTTGAGGAGAGGTGTGCTCTTACTTTTCTGGTCTGACTAATGAAAAATTCTTGAAATCTGAAGCTGAGGCCACTGACTGTATCTAGAATATCATTGTGGAAAATTCACACAATTTGTGCAATATTACAGTTGAAATGACTATTCTTCCACAGGCATGCAGACTCAATATTCCCTTGAAGACAATTTTGCTGCATAAGTACACAGTCTATCATTAAAGCTGCAGTCCATAACTTTTTTTGGGTTAAAAATGATCCAAAATCAATATGAGCAAGTACACAACAAGCCAGTATTCAAAAATATCTCCTTACCTTAGCCCCATTCACAACAGTAAGCTTGTAATAATGTGTTATAATTTGAGTGGTATGGTGGATTTCCACGGAAATTCAAGCATGTCTTTGCGTCATTACGTCATGTCTGTATACAAAAAGGAGGAGTCTGGCTAGTAGTAGTAACGCACGTGAGAAGTGGACTGCATGTTCTTCAGTGGATCATTTATAGCCTTTTCTCACAGCAGCTGGAGTAATTATTATTTTGATGGCGGATTGTAATCCAGAAAGGCCCAAATGTCAATCATTAGTGACAACTGGAGATTCACTCATCGCAAAATTAGACTGTGCAGAATCTACAGCAAACGCTAATACACACTAAATACACTTAGTCACGCAATACTAAGGCTGTTAACATTAACAATTTGAGAACAAAGTATAACAATAAAAATAATTTGCACGGTTTGATGTTATATGAGCAATCTGTAAATTTGATCACTGTTGGTAGTGTAATTTATTGTAATGTTTTGTTCCCAAAAGTGTAAATTGTTATTTAGGTTAGACTCCAAGATGTAGAATTTGTGATTCTGAAGGACAGTATTTACACTGGTGTGGTGACTGACAGCAAGCCGCACAAACTCATCAAAACATTAGATTCATCCGCGCTGAGATGGTGCAGATACACAACTAACGTTAACTGCAATTGCCGGTTTCAAACAGAGATGGCGACACAGAGGCAAAACTTACGGACAACAGCTTTAACTTTTAACATAACTGACAGGCTAATGACAAGAAAAAATACTATGAAAAAGTAAGACCATATTATAAAAAGAATATATAAAAAGTAAAATATATTTTCTTTGTTAAAGGTTAAATGAAGTGCAATGCTTGATTAAGTATATTGTATTGATTTTTCTTTCTTTTGTGATACAATATTACTATAGGAAAATTATTTCTAAATTAGGCAAAATATATATTTGACTCACATCGTTGCTAGTGATGTGCAGTTTAAATCTTTTTTTGACTTTAGAACTGTCCATTTCACTGAATCAGTTAAAAAAGTATACTTTCAGGTACAAAGCCTTGCACATATGCGTGGAAGAAATAAACAATATTTCAAGAATGTAGGGGGCCCCACATCTGACAAAAAGGATATATAGTTACAATGTAGTTACATATTTCATATAGTAGCTCATAGTTCACTGTGTTAAAAATAATCTGTACGATTTCTTTTAATTCTACTTGTGCTAACAGTATTTTATTATTATTACTAACCATTAAAACTAAAAATTGTTTGAATCAACAAGTAGTTTTGACATTTTCCACATCTTTTTTTCCAACCTGTTCAAACAGTGCTGGATGAGTATTTTGTTCCATGTTTTTTTTTTTTTTTTTTTTTTTTTTAAGAACTAAAATATAAAGGCTATATATTAAAAGACTATATATTATTGTCCAAGTGCGTTGTACAGTGTTTTTGTCTAAAAAAAGACTATATATTATTGTTCACAGTGCATGTTACAGTGTTTTTGTCTAAAAAAGACAATGGGCCCTATCTTGCACCCAGCGCAATTGACTTTGTACACCGACGCATGTGTCATTCCTATTTTGCACCCGCGCAAAGCGCGCTTTTCCCTCCACAGAAGCACGTCGCTAAACTAGTGAATGAACTTGCGCTACCTGGGCGGTTCAGCGCAAAAAAGGAGGCGTGTTCCGGCGCAAACAATCCCTGGTGCTATTTTGCTGTTCCATTAAACAATTGCGCCACTGACCAGAAAAAACCTAGTCTAAAGTCAGTGGCGCGTTGCGCGTTGTTCATTATGCTATTTTAAGGGCGCATGCTTGACCATAATGTATAGCGTGCACAACGCGCACACACTTTGCTCATGTAATCTACACAGATGCAACAGTTATTTTTGCAAATCATAAATTGTTACACTAAAAAATATTAACACATGAGATGACGGAAATCATTGTGGTGTGCCACGAAGATGTGAAAAAATAGGCATAAATCTAGCTTACAAATTATTCAGGCTAATTGTAGTCTAATAATTAAGGAGACCTGTTTGCCCAATAGTGGCAACTTCTGGCAAGACATATATGTATATAAGGACATCTAACAAATTGGTTTGTCCGTCAAGAACCAGGAAAAAAAATCGGTAAGGGTGGACGCAGCGATGTCCTCTGCTGGCGTCAGGTCCTGAGTAGAGGCAGATCCACCTCCCGTTACACGGCGTGCCCGATTGATGCTGGCAAGCTTGGACTTTCCCCGTCTTCTGATGTCATTGTAGCGCTTGCGGCACTGGTGCGACGTCCTGGGGATGCCAGCTGATGAAACAATTGTGGCTATTTCCTCCCACGCCTGTTTAACCGACGCTATTTTGGGTGGGTTTCTCCCATCCCCATACAACACAACTTCTCGGTCTTTCACTGCTCTTACAAGAACATCAGTCTCCTCGGCTGTGAACCGCTCCTGGCGTGCGCCTGGTAAATACGCCATAATAATAGCAATCCATAATGGAACTTGCGCACCTGCTTTTACAGGGAATGTTGGATGACGCTCTGATTGGTTTATTCACGTTACGCCCAAACCACACCTATGAATAATGAAGCTACTTCAGACCAACCCATTTTAGATTTGCGCCGGGCGCAAGAGCCATTTATCCCGCCGGGAAAATAGCAACAGCGCCGAGACCCGCCCACAAAGTTACTTGCGCTTCGCGCTTTGACACTTGCGTTTCAGATCGTTAAAATAGGGCCCTATATATTAAAAGACTATATATTATTGTTCACAGTGTATTTCCTGCACAAATCCTGCTACAGAGCTTTGAGCTGGATATGCAGGCACTGTGAATGCTTTTTGGACACAGAAATAAAAACAGAACTAATGGCTCTAGCATCTCAAAGGCAAGCTGGTGGTCTCCAAACTATTGATATAACTGACACTTATATATTCAGTGGAAAATGTCCTGTCCTTTCTATGGATGTGTTTTAAATTATAGTTCTATATTTAGGTTAAAGCGTCACATCTTATTATACTTTAAAGTCCTTGATCAGATATTGAACCTTCAAGGGCTTTCGCAACTTCGATCTGAACAGCACCGTCTGTCTACATGAGAATGTACAAAAATATTTATGAACATTTCTGTAATGCAGTTTTAAATAGTGACGTTTTAAGGATCCTATGAATTGCCAGGGACATCGAGACGGAGAGAGTCATACAGACAGCACATATGTAAGCTAAGCCAGCAAATAAGCATGAGAGATGGAAAAATAAAGCAGCAAAAAACAAAGAAATACCCTCCAGTGAGAGACTGCTGGACTCAAAGAGATGGGTTTTTTATTCTTTCAGGCTTGGAAAATGACTGAAATTTGTCTGTTCCCCTGTTATTTTGTCCGAGGGGCTTTCATTAAAATAACAAACATTGACTTTAGAAAAGCCATGAAAAGAGTAATGACTTTGAGACAGAGTGTGGAGCGTGTGCGTGCTTGGGCCGGGGGTGACGATCAGTCAACATGCAGTGAGATAGGACACACTCGCTCTGGATTTTAATTATCTCACCCTCCCTACAAAGTTTGTACTATTTGTAGAGCAAACTACATCCTGCTGCTTGAGCTGTACACACAGAAAAATAAGATCTTTTGTTTACTTTCAGGAAAAGACCAGTCTGACATTTCCCCTTCACATACGCCTCACTGGAAGTGTCTCTTTCAACCTCCTGATATTTATATTCAGGCGCTTACGCCATTTCCCAGCATCCTTATCTTCTGGTCCTGTCAGAGCTTCAGCTAGTCAGGGGTTCTTAGCTGTCTGGTGGAGACGTTTCCCTACATCCAACTTTATTTCAGGAAAGGGAGACAGACAATGAGGAGAGAAACTTTCCCAAACAAGCTCCCTTATTAGACCCCACACATCGGTTCCTTGTCTCAATGAAAATAGATGTCATGTCCTGGAATGGTCAGACATTCTGATTGGTTAGGTGACGTTCGGATTCAGCTGAGCCATTTTGCATGTGCTATTTCAGTCTTATAAACAACCCACAATCCATTTAAACATTAACAATTAACACTTTTAATATTAAATTAAGTCATTGTAATTATTTTCAAGGTGTCACACCACACTGCCTCTACTTCGGAATGCAACATTTCCCGGGTTGGGCCCAAGTGTCCCCTTTTGCTGCCTCTCCGCAGGTATGTCGGTTGTCCCATTGGTGCCGCTTGCATGGAGCCTGGAAGCCTGGCTAGCACTTCCCAGCCCATTACACTGGCTCATTGGGACAATCAAAATCGGCTATGGGATTCAGTTTAACAAGCCCCAGGTTCAGCGCTGTCCTCTTTACCTCGGTGGCAGGCAAAGACACCCCTGCCCTGCGCACGGAGATTGCGATCCTGCTGGTGAAGGACACCATGGAGCCTGTCCCACCAGCCAAGATAAGGTCAGGTTTTACAGCCCTTACTTCACCATATCCAATCTTGGATCTGCAAGGCCCTTCACAAGCTCCTGTTCAAGGTTGTCTCAAATCCCAAGGTGTGCCGTGCCCCCTCAGAGTGAGGGTCTCCTCCTGGGCGACACCTAACACCTTTGCAAGAATCTACAATCTCTGGGTTGAGATGGTTTCTTTCTGTGTGTTGGTACAAACAGGTAATGTGCGGGAAGACTGGCTCAGTGTCTCGCTTGCCGCGCCACTGCCCTCTCGAACAAACAATCCCCTCAGGCGAACCCTGGAAAGAGTTCTTCTGAGTATCAGCTGGCAGTCACACACGTCAGAGGTGTCGTACTGGGTACTGGAGAGGCATGCCCGGTTAGCCAACCCTTGTGCTGGGCTAGATGCCACATATGCTGGGATTCTCCTTGGTAATCCCATAAGCGTATTCTCCACTGTAAATTTTCACTGTCGGTAAACCAGTGTCTGTCCCTGGGCAGGTTCTACTAGGCCCCAGCTCTGTGAAAGGAATTGCTCTAGGCTCCCAAGTGAGTCCCCATTTGTCAGTCATCTACATAACGTCTCGGTTCCCTCCATCAGGGAACTAGGGTTGTGACAGTAACCAAGATGTTTCTTTGATCATTTCATTGCATTGTTCATCTCAGTTTTAGAGAGGAGATGTTTTATACTTTTCAAAAATATCTGAAGAATTTGGTGGATGAAATCAAATATGACAGTTTTGTAGAAATTATGGTTTTTTTTTCCAAAGCAATAAAATGACCTTGAAAATAATTAAGTTTAAAGTTGACCTGAACATTAAAGTGAATTTTTTCTCATTAACGTAAAACTAACTGGCCTGTTTTTGTTGTAGCATCTATGGACAGTGCTAAGAATCTATGAAAATAATTTTCTCCCATTGTGCTGTCTCTGCCTCTCCTCAAACCTGTCTTATCGATCAGCATATCGAGCTCTGAAAGTCCTATTTAGTTCACACAGACGTTCACCTAATGTCATCCCATTGATTGCCAGTAAAAGTCAGCATGTTCTACATCAAACGTTCACGTATGCTGGGATGTTAGAATATTGCAAAAAGTTTATTCTTCTCAGCGTGTTTACTTGCACCAGGAATGTGAACATTTCCACCTACGCACAAATCAGAGGGAATCGCGTTGAAGATGTTACCAGATAAACAGCAATCACGGCCGGACAAAGGAGGTGATAATTGCAGCTGAGTCCAATAAAAAAGCATATCAATGGCGTTTGAATGAGTCTTATCTGCAGAAAGATTTCAATGTATCTGATAATTGCAGAAACAAAGCATCTTTTGTGTTTTAATTGGGCTGCCGTGTGGGTCTGGGAAGAGAGACTCAATCAGTAGGCCATCGAGGGACTCATCCTACGTGCTGTCAGTCAAAGACTCCTCTACACGATAAAACGGCCAGATTAAATTGCCTTCTCTGCTGCAAAGAATTAGGGTGGGCTGAAATTGTATTTTTTTTCCTCATATGAAAGGCTCCAAAGCGAGAACTGATCTTGAAATAACTTGGCTGCGAGAGATGGAATTGCAGGAAACAGGATTTTTATGAAAAATGTCTCACGCCGTCATGGGTGTCAACAGACATTAGTTATAACGCTAGGGAATATGAAGCTGTTCTGAGGTACTGATGTAGAGGAACACTGCTGATATCAGGTAGTCATAAACATAAACATTTAGTTTTATGATATGCATTTAAAGTCTACTAAATAAGGTATTTAAATGAGAATACAGTTTGATTGAATTCTCACAAAACCAAACCTCTCAGTGCAATACTTATAAATAACTAGTTAGATAGTCATTTATTTTAGCTGCTGTGCCCAAATGTTCCATGCCATTTTTTCTTATTTTTAAAGATAAACTGTGCCGCAAAACTGTGCCTATGATGCCTCAAATAATAAATGTATACCCTTTTACAATTAATTATATTTATATGATTTACAGATGAAATATGGCATTAACATATCTAATATTGACAGCAACAATTGTATAAGGTCTGTAAATAACTTGTGTTATATACTAGCACAGCAAGATATGCCAAGGTTTGTAGAGTTACCCAGGCTGTTTGACCCTACTAACAGATGCTGTAAATGCATTATCTCTTTTTCGTTTGCTTTTGTTAATCGTATCGGTTAGGTTTAGGGTAGTCTCACGTAGCCAGACCTTTACACTGACGGCGAAAGGTCTGGACTCTATCGCAGCTTTCATTGGCCCACCCAGAGGCCTTCTGACTGACATGTAAAACAACCAATTACAGTTTGTCATGTTTAGGGGCATGCAAATGTAACGTCAATGTCCATACAATAACAGACGGGTGTGTAAAACTCTTGGACATATTTTAAAGAGTCTATGCCACAAACTTTACATACTTCACATACTTTTGAAAATCCTGATTGATCCTGATTAGCACTCATGGTCACATCAGTTGTAAATACGACGGCATGCTTCTTCCATAAAGGGGTTTGCCATCACGGCATCTTTGTTTCCAGGGTAAAATCATGTTATAAATGTACAGTCAAACCAAAAAATTATTCAGACACCAGATATAATTTTTTACTAGTGGGTACAGGGCACTATAGTTCATTTATGTAAGTGAGGATAAAGTACAATATAAAGTATACAAAATAAAGTAAACTGACATATCATACCCAACAATTATTTATACAGTGGACTACCAGTCAAATGTATTAAAAATATTTGGGACCACAATTATTCAGACACTTTGACCTGACCATGTTTTGCTTAAGTTTTGTTCTTTAATTGCCAATGTGACCTTTTACACCACAGACTGAACAAAATAAAGCATTGCTTGGTAATTGGTTGACCTAAATTGGTATTATCTAATTGTGTACTTGAATTTAACTGCTGACAGCTGATTGGTTGATTGTAATCCATTACATACCTTTCTATCAAAGTTATCTGACATTATCAAGATAAATTTGTTCTGACACAATTTAACTCTGTGTTCTTGTCATATTTTATTACCATTTTCTAAACTATAGCGAATAAACTGACACTGTGAGAAAAATGTTGAAGTGTCTGAATACATTTTGGTTTGACTGTATGCTAATCTGTCATAAAAGTAATGCTATATCTATATTTTTAATGGAAATGCTACTGGACAGCTTTCTCCATGTATTATAGACCCCTTTTCACATCAACAATATCTATGATTTCAGATCAGACATTGAACAAAACCCTATCAGTCAATGGAATTGCTCTGAGCTCGAAGCAGGATAGAATTTGACACGGACATAAGATGTAGCATGAGACCAGTTTATTTATTTTATTACTGAAAATCTAAAGCATCTAACCTTCCACCACTATCTATAAACAATCACTAACAGAACACTTTCCTCTGAGTCATTTCATTTGTAATTTAGAGGAAATAATTGTTTACCCTTCAATTTGGAGAACTATACTTCATTAAGCATAATCAGACTTAAAAGACAAACAATGTACGTGCACGCACATACACACACACACACACACACACACACAGTTGCTGATGAAAACGGCAATGCATTCTGAAGCATTAATTACCGGCTGTGACACTGCACAAAAAGACTAAATAAGACATGTCAGTTGGTCTGACAACTGAGCTCCATGGCTTTTATAGTCTTGACACTTCACTGAGGAAATTACAATATTCACTGTAATTTCAGAGATTGCACAGCAATAAAAATATGCTTAAGGTCTGCTCAAGCTGTCACAATTTTAATAAGTTCACAAATCGTTGATTATGCATTTCTTTTATTTGTTCCCTATGTGGCTCCTTCTCTGATGACAGACCATTTAATGACAGCATACAATATGTTTTGTTATTTCTATAAAAGCTTTATGTTAGCCCTTGACTAATCTTGCAATGACACTTTTGATTATCAGAATAAAGTCAGTCCACTTAGCAGGCCACTTATTCTCGTCAATAATTGTCTTGTCTCACTTGAATAGGAAGTGAAACAGATAAATAAAATTGCAAATATTTTGTTACATTAAAGCAGCCAAGCAATTTCCTTTCTAATTCCTGGAAGTTGAAAACCATGCAATCAGATTAAAGGGTCATGAAACCCCAAAACACTTTTTTTTTTGTAGATGTGAAGAGATATGTACAGGCTGCACATCTCTGAAAACACTAAAAGCACTCATACATTTGATCAACAAGTGGAAATTGGTTATTTTTGCATTTTTCTGAGCAATTTTGTTGTTCTGGGTTGAAAAGCAAAGTTAAAGCAACGTCACAGAATGTGAAAAAGAAGCATGCCTCCGGAGTGTGTGATTGGTTTCTGAGTGCTTCTCTGCATTTATTCATGAGAATTAACTCTTTTAACCCAATCACTGCGCTGTATTACGCATGAGATTGCATGACAATGGAGAATTCAAACAACAAGCACATCAGAGCAGTTTATGCATGGAATGAATAATGGACCAAAGTAACTATGCCTTTATTCTTTCCATGTTAAACTTTTGTTTTTGTTTTTTATTTATTCAGAGACTATAGTGATCTTAAATGTAATGAAAATATTATTAGATGTTTTAAATGTCTAATTTATGCTGTGTTTCTCCCTGGTTTTGGGATTTTGACGTCATATAAGCGGATTTTTTTTTAAATGCATCAAGGTGCCCTCGACTTTTTTTTTTCTTTTTTTCTCTGTGGTCATATTTTATTCATGTGTCTGTATAATGAGGGTGTTGTCTCCCCTTTTCCCACCTTCTACTTTCCCACTTTTCCACAGCTTTACACGCCCATTTTTTGAGACTTGTGAATGACCAGGCTAAAACATGAAACTTTTCATGAAACTTTAAAGCTTGCAATATTGAGAAAGTTCGTATTTGTATGCAATATGCATCAGCCAGTCAGTCAATAGAGTGCTGCAGGGATGGCATATTTTTGCAGATCAAAACCCAGGGTAACACTTTAGTATGGGGAGTACATATTCACTATTAACTACAACTTTTCCCTCAATAAACTCCTAATTTACTGCTTATTAATAATTAGTAAGGTTAGTTTTTATAGCGTGTAAGTTTAGGTATTGGGTAGGATTAAAAGATGTAGAATAAGGTCATGCAGAATAAGACATTAACATGTGCTTTATTTGTACTAATAAACAGCCAATATCCTAGTAATATGCATGCTAATAAGCAGCTAGTTAATAGCGAGAACTGAACCCTAAAATAAAGTGTTACCAAACACGGAAATGAGTTAGGATTGAAGCATTTCCAGTGGAACTTTTGATGGATTTCAATGGAAATTTTTTTGGTTAAATGCCTGTGGTTAACATAAGCTAAGATATTTTCATGTTATATTACAGGTACTGGTCATATAATTAGAATATCATCAAAAAGTTGATTTATTTCACTTATTCCATTCAAAAAGTGAAACTTGTATATTATATTCATTCATTATTCACTAATTCCATTCAAAAAGTGAAACTTGTATATTATATTCATTCATTACACACAGACTGATATATTTCAAACGTTTATTTCTTTTAATTTTGATGATTATAACTGACAACTAAGGAAAATCCCAAATTCAGTATCTCAGAAAATTAGAATATTGTGAAAAGGTTCAATATTGAAGACACCTGGTGCAACACTCTAATCAGCTAATTAACTCAAAACACCTGCAAAGGCCATTATATCATGGGGAAGACTGCTGACTTGACAGTTGTCCAAAAGACGACAATTGACACCTTGCACAAGGAGGGCAAGACACAAAAGGTCCTTGCAAAAGAGGCTGGCTGTTCACAGAGCTCTGTGTCCAAGCACATTAATAGAGAGGCGAAGGGAAGCAAAATATGTGGTAGAAAAAAGTGTACAAGCAATAGGGATAACCGCGCGCACCCTGGAGAGGATTGTGAAACAAAACCCATTCAAAAATTTGGGGGAGATTCACAAAGAGTGGACTGGAGCTGGAGTCAGTGCTTCAAGAACCACTACGCACAGACGTATGCAAGACACGGGTTTCAGCTGTCGCATTCCTTGTGTCAAGCCACTCTTGAACAACAGACAGCGTCAGAAGCGTCTAGCCTGGGCTAAAGACGAAAAGGGAAAAAAGTGGTCCAAAGTTATGTTCTCTGATGAAAGTAAATTTTGCATTTCCTTTGGAAATCAGGGTCCCAGAGTCTGGAGGAAGAGAGGAGAGGCACACAATCCACGTTGCTTGATGTCCAGTGTAAAGTTTCCACAGTCAGTGATGGTTTGGGGTGCCATGTCCTCTGCTGGTGTTGGTCCACTGTGTTTTCTGAGGTCCAAGGTCAACGCAGCCGTATACCAGGAAGTTTTAGAGCACTTCATGCTTACTGCTGCTGACCAACTTTATGGAGATGCAGATTTCATTTTCCAACAGGACTTGGCACCTGCACACAGTGCCAAAGCAACCAGTACCTGGTTTAAGGACCATGGTATCCCTGTTCTTAATTGGCCAGCAAACTCGCCCGAGAAAATCTATGGGATATTGTGAAGAGGAAGAAGCGATATGCCAGACCCAACAATGCAGAAGAGCTGAAGGCCACTATCAGAGCAACCTGGGCTCTCATAACACCTGAGCAGTGCCACAGATTGATCGACTCCATGCCACGCTGCATTGCTGCAGTAAATCAGGCAAAAGGAGCCCCAACTAAGTATTGAGTGCTGTACATGCTCATACTTTTCATGTTCATACTTTTCAGTTGGCCAAGATTTCTAAAAATCCTTTCTTTGTATTGGTCTTAAGTACAATTCAAATTTTCTGAGATACTGAATTTGGGACTTTCACTTTTTGAATGGAATTAGTGAAATAAATCAACTTTTTGATGATATTCTAATTATATGACCAGCACCTGTATATGACAAAAAAATACATCAGTAATACCGCCTTGTGCCTTTTTAGACAGTTGCTAACAAGAGGCTAAAAGGGACTACAGAGGTTTTTGGGCACATTAAATGTCATCATTCGAACAGGTAAATTTATCAACTCATTAGTCTGCTTTTACAGCCTCATTGTGTTCATAATTATGCCTTTGCAAACGACTCTAACTCAAACTTTTAGGGATTTTTTTTTTTTTTTTTTTTTTTATCCAATTGGGTTTATATCGAGGGAACCAGGGTGATGCGAACTTCCAGGTTATCCTACAAAAGTATGTCATCATTGCGGACCTCTATGCATCATAGGTGGTCAAACTTGAGGATACTGCCTTGAACTCTGAAAAGTAGACAAATATCCACTACACAATAAGTTCTGGGAAAATATCTAGTGTTAGAACTATTGAGTCACGGTGACTTAAAAGGGTGCTTATTGTTCATTATTCAAATGACCATCCATTTTAGTAAGACTCGCACTAATGGCAGTGAACAGCCTTTCATTATCACTTCACTTATCACCTACAGATCCCCCCACATACACCTGACTACCTGGATATCAATTATCCTGACAAGACCAGTCATCTCTGTTCTGATGTCAGTCCACCCCTCGCTGTCTTTCTCTCACTCAAATCCCATCCAGAAATAGCCACAGTAAGCTCATAGGCACAATCAAGGTTCCTAGAGCCAAGCAAAGTTGCGGCGTTCCAGCTTATAATGTTTCCTTCGTGATTCTACAGGAAAACAGAGCTCAGATTTGTTTGCCTGCAAAGTGTGGATTTTTTATGCATTTTGTGCTTTATGAACAACAACATATCTTTTCACTACTTTAGGATGAGACCGCAATGACACTCCAATAGGTATGTGAGTATATCTTATAGACCTCTGAATGAACCAAATCCACATGAAGCCCACAATTCCATCATTATCTGCTCATTATTGTACTGCTGTTACCCAGGGCCATGAGGGAGAGCTAATAGAGGAACTTAATGCTTCAAAATGGAGTCAGCGATAATTTTTGTGCTACCTTTAAAGATAACATTAAAAAAAATGTGTTATCAAAATAAAGGCTGTGCAGAAGCTCTCAATGCCGTTACATTTTTAAACATGTCACTTCAATGACATGACATGTGAGAACTAATAGCCTTTTGTGTCAGTGATGGCAAATCTGGTGCAATGCATCCAAAGGCATGATTTTTGAATTGAACACAAGCGCAAATTGGATTTTTGAGCTCCAGCAGAGGAGAAAACTATTGGTGAATGGCCCATTCCTCACATAAAGCTGTCATGTGCGCTATATTTCAAGTCATCTGAAGCCGCATGAGAAGTATGAACTACTTTTATGTCTCTCTTGGAGCTTGGCAATATAAATCACCATCCACTTTTGTTGTATGGAAACAATCAGCTCGGAAACAAAATCTCTTTTTTTTGTTTTATTGAAGAAAAAAAATTATAGTGTCGAAATGACACTGGGCTAACTATTTAGAATTTATATTTTTGGGCAAAATATTAAGCAACACTTTACAATAAGGTTAAATATTGTAAAAAAAAAAAAAAAGTGTAAATTGTATATTTTAAACCCGCTTTGTATTGTTATAAAGTCTGTAGTATATGTATATGTTAGGAATAATTGATGATGGGCCATTTAATTATTAGAAAATAATGCACACCCGACGTGTTTTTCTAATAATTCAATGGCCTAGTGTCAATTATTCCTCTTATACTACGGTTACCACACCTCAAAACATTGTTCAGATGATTTATTGGTCTATTTACACCAAGTGCAAATAGCGTGCCTTGTTGGCAAGTGCTATTCACACTAGCGCCGCCTTCAAGAGTTTTATTTGTCACATACACAGTTATATACACAATATACAACTGGCAGTGAAATGTAAACAGGTCCGCTCCATGGACAGTGCAAATAACAGTTACAAGAACACAAGGGAAATTAAAATAGAAATAGAATAAAATTAGAATAAAAAGTATTAACATAAGTAGAGTTATAAATAAATCAAGTAAGATAAAAATATGAAATAAGATAAAAATAAAAAAAATAAAATAAAAATATAAAATATAAAGTAAGTGGATATGATAAGTGAGATAAACTGTAGACTTAAAAATAAGTGGTTAACATAAAATATATATATATATATTTATATATAGAGAAGTATGATGTGCATGCAATAGGTATAATTGCAAATCGGAGTATAATGTGCAAACAGGAGTATGATGTGCAAACAGGTTTATTACAGGTTGTTACACAGTAACAATAGGAACGTAAAGTGCAGTGCAATGGCAGTATGTGAATGTTAATGTTTAAACTGGATGTTTATGCGTGTGCGGGGTGAAGTGAAGTCACGTGACTGAGTTCAGGAGTCTGATGGCCTGGGGGAAGAAACTCCTCCTGAGTCTTTCAGTCTTTGCCATCAGGCTACGGAAGCGCTTACCAGATGGCAGCAGGGTGAAGTGAGAGTTTGCAGGGTGATTTATGTCTCTGATGATTTTGGTAGCTCTACCTCTGCAGCGTTTGGTGTAGATGTCCTGCAGAGGCGGGAGAGCTGAGCCTGAGATGCGCTCGGATAAGCGCACCACTCTTTGCAGGGCTTTGCAATCGTGACTGGTGCTGTTCCCGTACCACGCTGTGATGCCTAACGCCTAACAATAATAGTAGTAGTAAAGTAAAGCACAAGGCTTAAAGATCTAGGTTTAGACACGAACAACCCGGGTTCAAATCTGCCTTTTGTAGAGCTCGCTCTTCTCTCTTTTCCTGAAAATGGAAATAAAGTGCCTAACGAAATGTTTAATAATAATAAAAGCATTTATGGGGTAGGGTTAGGGATAGGTATAGGGAGGGCTTTTATTGTCCCATGTAAATAGAATATATTACTATTATTTCATTTTGTAAATAGCATCTACAGTTATTTGCACTTAGTGTAAATATAATCTATCACTAAGAAAATATGTTATTTTCACTTAGTGTAAATAAAATCTAGTTGCTGTTTACACTTGGTGTAAATAGCATCTATCGCTATTTGCACTTAGTGTAAATAGCATCTATCACTATTTGCACTTAGTGTAAATAGAATTTATCGCTAATAAAATATGCTATTTTCAATGAGTATAAAAAGAATCTAGTTGCTATTTACACTTGGTGTAAATAGCATCTATTGCCTTATTTTTATTTTGTCAGGTTTTGTCCTTAAAATGCTCTTTTGTGCAGGGCTAATTTCTTATGCATCTAAACCCAAGCCTCCGTTGCTAATTCCAAAACGTAATTTTAGAGCTAGAGCTAGGCTTGAGCCATTGACAGCAGACTAATGCAGTTATTAATGCAGTGAGTTATTAGAGAGAGAGAGAGAGAGAGAGAGAGATAGCATACTGTATGTCAATTACCTCAGTCTGTGCTTCTCTTTCATCAGTGTTCGACAGCAGCATCTACTAATATTAAACTCTAAGAACAGTGCCTTTATTTCCTCACTAGTGAGAAATGTCATGATGTAGCTATTAACTATGTAACTATTTTAGAGATAAAATCATCCGAGCCACGCTGACAACAAATTTCTACACAAGTGTGTGTCCACTCTATGTGTGTGTGTTTGAGCGGGAGAGTAGAGAGAGCGGGAGAAAGAGAGTATGTATGTGCTTTCCGTACATAAAAAAAAAGTAATTGTATGGCTAAAAACTTGGTGAGTGTCGTTGTGGGTTTTGGTCCTTTTGCTGTTGTAGTCTGTAAGGACCTTTCAAATAACAAATAATTTGTCAAAGTGATATGGAACTGTAATGTGGTCAAGACCTGCCAGGAACTACTTTAGCCGTGCATTTCCCTGGAAATAATTGCACACCTCAGAACGTTCGCCAACCAATCAAATTCAAGCATTCAACCGCACCGTAGTATAAGAACATTTATAATGTTTACTCATGCTTTGAGTTACCTGGACCAAGAAATTCAAGTTTATTTGTCAGAAAGTTTATTTGACGCAATTTTGTATCCCTGCCCAAGTACAGTCAGATAGACAGAGGGTTATTAACAGTTATTATACGGTTTATCACTGAAAATTGTATCATGCTATGTCTGCAGTATTGTAAAAATGGCAACAGCTTTCTTACCGGTACACGTGGCACCGATTTTTTTTTATTTTAAAGAGCCTTTTTACGGTTGTATAGGTAGCCAAGTTTTATTGAAAGTCCATTTTGCCAGCAGTGAAGTACCCCTTTAAATGTAATGTTTCAACATTTACTAATACATTATTAAAATCAAGAGTTGTATCTTTCAACACCGAAGATGAGCACTACAGTAGCTTCATCCTGAATTCCAAAACTTCCAAAGACATCCTAAAACTCTCACAATGTCCCAAGCCTTCAGTTTAATTAGGATTTATTTAAGCCGGTCTGATACACCATGTCATCTTAGAGAAGTTAGTGCTGCATTTTTTTTTCAATGTCAGATAAGCAAATGGCATCTCCCCCTTCTCCTCAGCCTTCCAGCTCATTCTAAAATCTCAGTAATATTGTCTTACTTGAAATCACTAACTTCTTAATTTGTATTATCATGGAACTGGGATAATGGCTGGAGAAAACTTAAAAACTGTAAAAGTTTTGTGTTCTTTCAAGGTGGTGATGAAAATATGAGACGGGGAAAAAACACAAAAGTTCAAGTAAACAGAAAACGTATTTCTTGCAAAGGCATTGTGACCTCTGACGTAGCATAAACACTGACGTAGCATAAACACTTGCATGTAACCCAACAGTTAATGAAAGTATTACTTTTATACATTGATTTCTTTCCACCATTTCAGTCTTGTCTACTTGTATTTTAGACACGATTAATATCGTAGACTTAGTTAATTTTGAAAAAAAGTGTTGCAAATCAAGCTCATTTTGCAACTTGTTGGACCAGAAATCATTAATCAAGAATTTGCTGCATCAGTTAAACTGAAAGTGCCAGAACAAATGTTTGTCAAAAATTCTACCAGAGTTCCTGAGATTCCACAGCATGACTCCAAACAGGTAAAACTTTTCTCATTCTGATGCAAGAACAAACCTGCCATTAAAGCTTATTAACTCTGCCTCTTATTCTAATAATATATTCAATCCATTTCTCTAATCAACACACTACAAAGCAGCATGAAGAGTGTCAGAACAGAGCGAAGCAACAAGCCGATAGGCTGAAAGCTTGTCTTATTACACCTTGACATCAAAGACAGCACTGCTTCCCTGCATCAACACAAATGAGCATCTCAATCTCGTCAGGAAACAAGGGGAAAATTGGCCCGTGCTAATGTGCCATTTAAATGCAAAGAGGAATTTTCTGCAGTGCTAGCTAAGATTTTTTTGCTTTTTTGCACCTGATCTTCAACGGAGGCATGTCAAAGTTTTAGAGAAGGGTTGACATGTTCTTGCAGCAGGGGGCAGTGGAAAGATCAGGGCCCCGCCCGTCTGTTTGAAGTCAAACTCAAAAAATGGAAGACACGACACACTTCTGTTAAAGATCCAAAACATGTCTAGTTTCAATGATCTAGTATTTCGGGGAGTAAACAAAGAGGTGCTTTTAATAAACAGAATTTATTACTTCATCTTCAATCAGTGTGTTCATATGCATCTAAGAGACGTTCAATTTCTCAGGATCGTTCAGGAGTTTATGTGCTGTATGCTAGCAGGTGTTCTTCTCCGAATGTGGTCTCCAACTTTATGAGTCATCAGAACATACAGTACTCCCATTGCGTCGCTGTTCATTTGCATAAAGTTGACTTAAAGATCACCAACATGCTGTCACACATCACTGGAAATCAGCAACACCCGTTGAACCTGAATGAACTTCCCTTTACACAGATTATAGGTTTCAGGCAATACCTTTAATGTTTTAGAACACTTAAATCTAACTTGTCAGTGGGCTATAAGCTTATGCTTTAGTTATTTATTTAATTACACAAAATAACACTTTGTTGTTGATACATAAGATAAACTGTCTCACAGATTCTTTTTTTAGAGTCCATTTAAGTACAATGTTCTCTACGTTTGAAATGTTTTGCTTGAACTGTCATTGGTTCAAGTCATGCCACAAATTAACATTCTGCCTCATTTACTCACTCTCATGTTGCTCCAAACTAACTAACACCCTGAAGGCATTTTTAATGATTTCACATCTAAGTGGCATACTTAAAAGTAATGGCTTAAAACTATACAAAAAACAAGATATAAATAAGTGCATGGTCTACTTTGATAGAAAATAGGGATGTGACGGTGAGGAAACACAGATAAAACCAGTATCACCAGCGGGTGCTTTTCAAATCGTTAATTTTAAACCGAAAGTAAAATGCGTACGGCCGCTCTGGCATTCATAACAGAGCGGTGCGGAGCAAAGAGAATGTTTTCAATGAATTCCCTATGAAAGTTAAGCTTTCATAGGCATGAACTGAGTGAATGACTGTGCGGCCGTGAATGAATGACAGTGCAGCTGTAAATGTGTGCGCACTCTGCAGCCATGCTCATTTTACTTTCGGTTAAGAATTAGCGCCAATTTGGGGATGGGTTGCTTTAATTGTGGGTTCATTAGCCTATTATTCTTAATGAAAAACACAACAACAAAACAGAACAATGACAAACTCACTTAAATAGGCGCTTTGACATTTCGCTTTGAAACCAAATCTTCCGCAATCATCTTGTCTGTCAGCTCTTCGCTCTCGTGATAAATTAAATCTGTCTCCTGCTGCTAGTTTGTGCTGCGACTCTCGTTTGGCTCACACTGTATTGAGCAGACACTTTCAGTTTTTAATTGTACTGTCTGTTCTCTAACTGAACTAATTGATTTTATTACAATAAAAATCTAAACAACGTGGGGGTGGTGCCGCGGTGGGCAAGTGATGTAACCAGTGTTTCGCCTGAACACCGGTAACACTGACAACACAGACTATCGCAGCAAGCCAAATAATAGATTTGATCATGTTTGGAGGTTCTTATATTACATCACTGCTGAGGAAAAACCCAGAAAAAAGGGTGCAATTTATTGATTTATTTTGTTATTATTGATTATTGAGATGATGACTATTATAAAATATAAATGGAAGCTCATAATATCAAGTTCGGACTTGTTCCCAATCATGTCAACTGCATCTGAGCCAAATTTTGTGTTGATATCTTAAAGCAATCAAAAGTTATGGCATTTGGAACCAAGGTAGCCTTTTTATCAAAAGTAAAACAAAAACTCTCTCCAAATACGAGTTTTAGTGAACATAAGAACTGCTTACAAGTGTAAACGCCACAATAAAGCATAAAAATATTTATATTTACAAAGAATTAGAAACAAGTAATAAGATCCTAGTTGATGAGTGATGATTTTCAGCACTGTTCCAGCTGTGCGCTCCTATTCAATGGCACATGGTAGATCTGTCAATCAGGGCGATCAGCCCAATCCAAGTGTGCTCCAGCTGTAAGATAGTCTACACATCGTCCGTCCGTCCGACCCACCTCACCTGAGATCCAGTTTCCATTGGTTGAACTCGGATCACGGAAGTAAGCATGCCTCACCAAATAAGCATGTCTTGTCACTCCGTAAGTTTTTTTTCAAGATCTACAAGTCAAATATTCACAAATCACAAATATTATGTTGTGTTTGGGCCCGTTTGAATCGGGACAACCTAAAAAAAGATGCTCTAAATAAAGATGTGTGATTAACTATGTTTACTGATGTTTTGCAAAGTTATAAAGCACAAATGTGACCATGACAAAATTGAACTCGCACATACTCTTTAAAAAATTTTTACACATGCAACCATTTTGGTCGCAGTCTGGAGAACTGTTTAGCTTTTATTCACATATTAACATTGATCAATGCACATACATAGAGCACATCAAATATGGTAAATGGAAACCTGAACATACTTGTTTGATGCACAAGAACCTAACCTCATTGGTTCTTGCAGAAGTTCAAACCTGCTTGTGTGACACATTTTCACGTCAAGCAAGCACTTCCGTTTACCATATTTGATGTGCATGGGTCATATGTGTTTGGAACGACATGAAGGTGTGTAAATAATGATAGTTTTCATTTTCAGGTGAACTATCCCTTTAATGGTGTTCTTTTATCAGGGAAACATCCTAAATTGCACGCGCCTAAATTTCACACGTGCCTCAGACACCGGGTTCCACAGGACACGTCCCCATAATGTAATTTGATGCCGTGTGGAGTTCCCTTGATAGGGAACCATTAACACTATTAATTACTAGAGGTACAAGGCACACACAGAATTACGTGCACCTTTTAAAGCAAAATTTAAGGTGATTTGAAGAGTGGTGAAAACTTGAAATGCAAAAGATTAATAGACTTTTCAAAGAAGCATCAGTATTCTACGGAGCTTCTCTTTTCTGTTAGACCTGCATTACACTGGTCTACCTTTCCTCGCTCTCTCTCTGTTTCTCAGTTCCACTTCATTGACATGCTGAACATACCCTAGTATGGATCAATAATATTGAGCAAATAGCACCCAATAAACTAAGCTGTTGTCTCAATTGGAGTGTCTTTAGCAGCTTTGATGGAATTTAACCCTCCAGATAAGTGCAGTATTGGACGGCTACTCAAAGAAATGTCAACACCAAGTGCCACAGAGTTTCTTCCAGCTTCTTATGTCCAGTTAACAACATTACGTGCCACTAAAATGGATCCAGGGTAGACATTTTATATCACAGTATGAGTAGTATTAGATCACAATAATGGTACACATCACAATATAGTTTACTTATTTTTCATCGAATGGTGTGGTGATGTCTATTTCTGAATAATCCAATGAATTAAACATTTTACAAATTAATGTTAATTTGTTTGTTTTTTTTCATAACAACTGAACAATAATTCTAGCATCAGTGCAGTTTTTGGTGTCTATTAACTTTAGTTGTGTTTAAAGTCATACATTTTAAAGTTATAAAGTTATAAATAATTGTAATTGTTTTAATCAGTTTTAACCACACAAAAATTAAATGAAATAATTTGCTCGCCCTCGTGTTATTCCAAAACTGTATGACTGTCTTTCTTCTTTTATTTTGAAGAATGTTAGTAACTAAACAGATTCAGTTCCCACTGACTTCCATTGCATGAACAAAAAATACAATAGAGCAAGAAAAGCAAGAAATGCAAACAAGTTCAGAACAACATATACAGGGAGTGCAGAATTATTAGGCACGTTGATTTTCTGATCATATTTTTTTTCCAGGCACATTTGACCAATTCCAAACCACAGTAATCCTAATAACTACTATTGATTTAGTATTTAATAATGTATAAGTGATATATAATTGTTCATGAAGGCTGGAAATGAAAATCACCTTATATTCAGGTGTGCAGAATTATTAGGCATGTTTTCTTTTACAGATAAATTGAGCCAAAAAGGTCTGGTAGTACGTTTTGGGAGTTCATTTTAGTCCATCCTGAAGTCCGTTTTGCAGAGATGGACTAAAAATGAACTCCCAAAACGTACTGCCAGATTCTGGAAGATGAATTCTTCAAACAGTGGTACTAGAGGATGTGGTGCTGGTCCTTCAAGAGTCACTCTCAACCTATAAAACCTATAAAGCCTATAAAAAAACCTTCTTCATGTATTTTACAACACTTCAGCTTGTGATTCTTATCTAGTGGGGGTCATTTTTTAGGATTCTTTACCTAACTGAAGTCTCTGAGATCCTGACACCTTGCACTTCTGGAGACTCCAGGTAGGTTGCAGCTCTGGAAAATGGTGGCGCTGGAGACTAAAGGGTTCCTGATGGTTTCACCCTTAATTCTTCACCTTAATTCTTAATTATTTTGCAGTTAACAGGTGTCTTTTCTTCACCACCTGTTTTTGTCAGATCCTGCTGACCCAACGAGCATTTCACTGTCCAATGGTCACGCCTTAACTGCAATGTCTAGTATTGCATTAGTATTGCATCCTTCTCATGGGCATTTAATACTTTTTGACTTTTCAGTCTGAGTTAAATCTCTTTTTTGGCTCAATTTATCTGTAAAAGAAAACATGCCTAATAATTCTGCACACCTGAATATAAGGTGTTTTTCATTTCCAGCCTTCATGAACAATTATATATCACTTATACATTATTAAATACTAAATCAATAGTAGTTATTAGGATTACTGTGGTTTGGAATTGGTCAAATGTGCCTGGAAAAAAAATATGATCAGAAAATCAACGTGCCTAATAATTCTGCACTCCCTGTATAAGGGCGAGTTAATGATGACTGAATTATAATTTTATCATTTTTGGGTGAACTATTTTTGGCTGAACTAATTTAATCTCATATCTTATGGCATGTTTAAGAAAAGCACATTGAATACAAGTAGTATATTATTATTATTTGGTATCCATGGATGAGTTAGTCAACGGAATATTCTGGACATATTGCTACCTTGGTACAAACAGTATATAATAATTGATGCTACTAATCAATGGATACTGACCATTTTGATGAAAACAATCATTCCAAAGCACAACTGTGTCTGTGAGAGCACCCAGACGTATAAAACCCATAATGCACAAAAAGGGTCCATATTCTGACATCATAAAAATTACTATTTAGACTTGATAACCATTATTAGAGCAGGAAAAAAAAAACATGTGTTACTGTAGCTCCCCATGCACCTTGTGGAGTTGTACAATTATCGCTGAGACCATACAAACTCTAAGCATGTTAAGACACAACTCTTACATGAACAGCGACTAAAAGCACATTTATAATTGGAGGGACACAGTATACTTTTAACATTTTACACATTTCAGCAAGACACCATGAGTTGCCATGACGCTCCGAGCTTGTGGTCAGGATGTTCCAAAACCTAGTAAGCTACTTGAGTCCAACATAAGCGTAGAAACTCATAGGTGACTGTTTTAAAATACAATAGGCTGTAGGCAACCTCACGCAACTCGTAATTTATTCCAATAGAGTTTAGCGTTAACATGTTGCTAAGCTAAAAACGTGACACTCTAGCACAAAAGTACTTAGCTACGGAACTCCTAAGGGGACTTTGCATTCACTTTCACAAAAATGTTTCATTCGTACGCAAGTCAGTAAACAGGGAACATTCTCAGAACTTTGGCTAACATTTTGGCAAGGTTCTCTCAAAGTAAACAAACATTTTCAATAACATTAATAGAAAGTTATTTCAAACTTATCTGGTCTTAAATAAAGTTATGGAATGTTTTTTTTCTGAAACATTTCAGTTGGATATTAGTAGATTTATTGATGTACACATTATATAAACAATATTTCTCTTGATTTTTACTGAGCATGTCACAATGGATTCTGGGATTGCTTTATCCGTTAAGGACACATTCAGTTCTTTCTTAGGTTTGATAGATTCGGCCATTTCACATACAAATAAACATGGGAAACTATGATAGTACAATCAAGTGTTTAATACAGCACCAAAAAAATAAATAAATACAAAAATTAAACTCACCTCGTATAAGGTCAGAGGTCATGTGCGGCCAGCTATAGGTCCGTACAAGCTGCCAATCAAAATCATCCTCCTGTGCCTGTCTGTATTCACAGAGGCTGGGGTCGGAGTCTTCCTCAAACGTGCAGCCAGCTAGACAGAGAAATAACACATTGTTTGAACAAAAATACATATAGATGATCAATTTGCATTGCGTTTTGCATTTGTAGGTCAGTTGATCTGTTGAAATAATCTGAAAAGTCATAAATTCCAACATTAATCTCTACTTGGGAAACTGCAACAGAAGTCATACTCTACTAGTCATACTCTACTGAACTCCATACACAAGATGTAAGTAAATTATAATATATCAAAAGTATTTGAATAAAGAGCTCTTAAAGGTAGTGTAGCAAAACCTTACTGTAATTGCAAGGGTCAGGGAGAGGTTGACAAATTCTCATGCGATACTAAATTTCAGCTGTTTTTGGCGCAACAAAACTTGACCAACATCATAAGAGAACTTCAGGGAGACTCTTAAAAAGTGCAAATATGCAAAAGCTCCATTTTTGATCACACTCTGAAAACTTTTTTTATGAGCTCAGTAGGATGATCGTTGCTTTAGGCAGATGATGTGTTTCTGTACATAACTTTATGTGAGTTTGCTAGCTTTGTAGTGAAACCTCAGGGCTGTTGTGCTCGAGTAATTAAATATTCCGCACAAAACTATGGTTTACTTTGTAGCTGTAATCTTTCAGGATTCTTGTTTCTTTCACTGAGAAGAAAGACTTTGTTCAGACAGGCAGCAAAAATCAGATTTTTTGGCATATCCAACTCAAATCTGTTTAGTTGATTGCAGAGAACAAATATTCAAATATTTCAACATAGAGTCATTGTTTTTTTTCAGTGACCCTATATGTTGAAAAAATCCCCAATATATTTTCTCTCTGCAATCAACTAAACAGACATGCCTCTACCTCTACATTTCACAAAAATCACTTATGCATAGAATTCATTGCAGTTTCCAGTAGTGATGTTCGATTCTTGAACTAATCATTCTTTTAACACTAAAACTAGAATGGCCATAGCAATCATTCTGACCATTCATACTAGACAGCACCAAACGAACAAAATCAACAATTTGAATAAAATCGGAAAATATGGATTTAATGGAGCACCAGGCTCCATTTTTAATAAAAAAAACAATATTAGAACAAAATATACACACATTTAGGATAGGGCAGGGTACTATAGCAATATGGGTTTAATTTCAACAAAGTTATTACATTGCAAAATTTAAAAACAGTCAAAATGACTGCCTCGGTATTTCTAGTGTTAAGCTGGTTCACAGAATCAAACTAAATCGAATTTTAGTGCCGGGTTGATGACAAGAACACACACATCAGAAGTAGCATGCCATGCACACTCCTTGCGCAGCACCAAATGAGCCTATAAGAATGTCCAGACAGGTTATTGAACCAAAGAACCAGTTCAAAATGAATAAAAAAGGAACAGACTAAAAATAACTTGTATTGACTAAACGCCAATTAAAATGAGTGTCCGCAAGAAGTGTCATTTTCAGAGACAGGAGAACAGCTATTCTGTTGATTACTGTATAATGATTTTTCCAAACTCAATGGAACATGAAGTTTTAATCCAACTCAAGCCAATTTAAAAAAGCAGTGGCTGATAAACATACATGATCATTTCACCACAGGGTGTCAGTGCTCGTCTAAACTAGTGACCACAGTGATGAAATGTGTGACACCTGATGAACAAGATCAGTATGAATATTTATAGATTTGTTTGTATTCAATATTTTAATCACTAGTATTCTGTGTCATTTTTCATTGTCAATCATTTCACCTGTATGTAATTGACATGTGTATGCCAGAATTCTTAATCAATATTCTATTTAGTAGTGTTGTCAATTATACTGTTTAACATCGTTAATTTTTTTGAAGGCACATAGGCTACCGCACATTCATTCATTTATCTATTTTACTGGAATAATAGCCCCAATGCACATAAGCAATCCTTTTTTATCAGTCAAATTAATTAAAAAATTTAAACTCAACAGGTATCTATTGTAGATCAGTAAGAGACAACCACTGTTAATGAGAAGACGAGCACTGGACTGCTTTATTATTCAAAATGCACAGTTGAAAGCATATTTATAGGAACATTTCAGCAGGTTCAAGATATGTTAAAGCAGAGAACATGATTCATTATTATAATCAATTGACAGCCGTAAAACATAGTAATAATCTGCGTTCTCACGTCTGTAGGTGTGCTGAACGCTGTTACCGGAATAGCTGTAAAAAGTACGCGGGAGTATTTGTGCAAGTAGTCCATAGAAAATAAATAGATACTAGCTGAAATGAACATTAGTGGCAGTAAAACACCACCAGCTTTGGTTTCTTTTCAAGTTATGATGGGGCAGATTATGGATTGATAAATATTTATTTCCATGCAGTTCCTTACACAATATGACTTCAAAGCACTTTTACCGTACTGCATGATTTGTAAAGTAATACATTTTGACATTTGCATCACATAACTTGCTCCACGTTTATTTGTTTTCTGATATTGTAAACTTGCTCGGTAAAGAACTCAAAGCCTTGTAGCATCAATTTGAGTTTATTTTCAAACGCGATAGAGCATTAACCTTTAATTCCCTGGACATTTCATTTACAAACTGCCATGATACGTACAACAACCAGCGTAATAAAACATTGCCAGATCAGATAAAACTGAATGCGCTTTTAGCACGTTTTACTCATTGGTCAGGATTTTTGTTTTTGATTTCCATAGCCTTGTCATAAAGGTTTTGATGTGACTGTAATATCATATAAAAGTATACAACTATACACAAATTCACTTAACAGAGAAATAGAATGATGAAAAGATATGCAAGAGCCATTTTTGTATATTATTGGACTGTCTAAACAAATGGATCTGTTTGGGGTTCATCAGTTGTAAAATAACAGTGCGGACAGTCAGCCCTAAAAATTGGATTTGGAAAACCAATTTGAATTGTGTGTAGTGTGAAGAAAGGCTAATCGCCCGCACTAAAACTAATGGTGCAAACGAAAAGACTCTCTCGCCGGCGCATGTAGTGATGTGGAATCATCTCAGGCAAAAATGATTGAGTACCACACCTGAACTCAGACTCCAGCTAAAAGCTTTTCTGTGCTTTTTGTTTCCCTTAATTGCATCTAATAACTTTGGTTTCCTCAGCTCTGCGTGTAAGTGGAGGTGTGTGTTTCGGCTCAATTAGCTCCAGGCTTTGAGGATGGTGAGGTAAAGACGGGTCAGGTAGATTGCTGTCACCTGCCAAACATCAACATCACACAGAGACACTGAGACAAAACTCACGTAATAGACTCATCACCAGTGTGAGGTGACCCACTCTTATGTGTGTGTGTGTGTGTGTGTGTTGGAAAACATGCTCTCAACAGAAGCTAATAATACTCCATCTAGAGTAGCATCTAAAAACAGAAGCACTCTTACAACCACATGCACTCGCGCTACATTACAGGTGGTGAAATTATAGGCAGACCCAGGAAAGTGGGCCGAACTACTGGCATAAAGAGAATAACATCTCAATAGAGTCATGCACTCTCAGCTCCCCCTTGATTCTGATTCGTCAAATACACTCTTAGAAAAAAAAGGTTCACTGGTATTCTATATAGAACCAAAAATGCCTTAAATGATTGCATAATAATGTTCAACAGGTTATTAACAGGTTATTATCCTAAAAAGATAATTAAAATTAAGAATGTAAGCGAATTAATTAATTAAAACTAAATCCATAGAACGATCCCACGATGTGATATGAAGCACTCTATATAACCCTTTCTACACTACTGTTCAAAAGTTTGAGATCAGTATCAGTAAAATCAGTCTGGCAAGGGGAAAAAAAGACTTTTACGTTTGTTTGTGTTTTTTTTTACAAAAACTTATATTTCAAATACACTTTCTATTCATCAAAGAAACCTGGGGGAAAAAAGCACTATCAAACATATTAGGCAGCACAACTGTTCAACATGGATAATAATAAAACATTTTTATTTTCTTGAGCACCAAATCAACATTTTAGAATTATTCCTGAAGGATCATGTGACACTTGCTGCTGAAAATTCCCATGTTGCCATCACAGTAATAAAATACATTTTAAAATATATTTAAGTAATAAACTGTTATTTTTAAGTAACAAGGATATTTCATAATATTACTATTTTACTATATATCTGATTAAATAAATACAGCCTAGGTGAGCATAAGAAACTTCTATAAAATTTGGAACGGTAGAGTATTTTTGTATTATTTCCCTAAACTGACAGGTAATAATTAATCATTACCAGTCATGCACTTTCTTAAAGGGTACATTACACACACAGTTTCTCATGTTAAAGGGATAGTTCACCCAAAAATGAAAATTCAGTCATCATTTACTCACCCTCAAGTTGTTCCAAACCTGTATGAGTTTCTTTGTTCTGCTGAACAGGTTTGGAACAACTTGAGGGTGAGTAAATGATGACTGAATTTTCATTTTTGGGTGAACTATCCCTTTAACTTACCACTCTTGTGTTAATCTTGAGTACCTATAGAGTAGTAATGCATCCTTCATATCTCCAAAGAGTCTTTAGTTTTATCATATTTATAAAAGACAGAAAGGCTGTGCCGATTCTTTCAGAAAACAGCGGAACTCATGGAGGTGTGTCGGGCGGAGTCCCGAGCGCACCTGCGCACCTACACACGCACACACGCACACACACACACACAAGAAAAACTTCATGGCATTATCCTTGGATAACTTTTAGATTCACTATACATTCGTGTTGTTTACATTATATGCACTATATTCGCCGATTTCCAACAAAACACAGATATTTGATGCAGGTTCACTCACTGCCTGCGGTTTCGACTCATGACCGGGAACCAACAAAAACACTTTCAGAACTCAGTTGCTGCTCCAGAAAAACAAACTGCAGAGCTGTTTCCTTAACACTGTGTTATTTTGGAAGCTGAACAAGGTTATCTTTCCCTCACAACTAAAACACACTTCTTTAGTGACATTGTTGATTTCGTGGTTTAAAAACAAAATGACAGCGCTGCCGACGGCTTCCGTAACCCGAACAAAGCTCGTTGACGGACGTGCTCTTGCTCTCGCTCTGGTTGATGAGCGCACGCACTGATCCAGGAGAAGTGCCGATACAAGGAATTCCGCCCTTTATGAAGTCATACAGGGCCATACTCGAGAAAAAAAAAAAAAAACGTTCCGAAACTTATTCGAATCCTGAAGGAGTGTATTTGGCACTCGTTTTTTTTTTTTTTTTTGGCCATGTTTAGCATGAGAATCTAACTCTTTAACAGTGTAGATAAGTCAGAAGGCATGAAATAGCATTAGCCAAAAAAAAAAAACATTGTTTTAATTTATATATATATATATATATATATATTCGGACGAACATAACTTTGGAATGAACAAGACTAACCTTTTTACAGTCTGTGTTTTAGAAAAAGCATCTCTCTAGTGTCTTGAAACATCAATATAACCAAATCACTACAGGATTAAACACTGGATTTCACTGCAAAGCTACAAGAGCAGCTCTCAAGAAAGTCTTTTAGTTGTCAAAATTAAATAGCAGAGACAGGCTTATATTACATCGGTTTATAATCCTCAGCTGCCATCTCCAGTCATTTAAGAGCAGGATTTTCAGCTATCTGGGAAGGAACTCCATGTCATTGTAAACAGCTTTAGAGTCAGCACTGCTATCATCAGAGGCTGCGGTCTGTGAAAAGCAAAGATAATGATTATTACAGAAGAGCTGTAAAGCTTTTATCACTGCTACCATGGAAAGTGAGAAATTATGATGTCAAAGATTATTACTGCTCGCTTTGTCTCTCTCTATTCTGCTGGTGTGAAAGTATCACAGTTGTATCACTTCAAACAAACACACATTCTCAGAGACTAGAAGAAACATTATAACGATTCAGTGACAGAGCACTGATGAATTTAGTGAGTTCATTTATTCACCAGAGTGATTTAAACCAGTAACTCAGTAACCAGTAAGTTTGTGTTTTTAAATGATTCACTGGTTGTGCAGAATGTGAAAATATTATTAATATTATTCTTGTCTTTTAATCTAATCATTCAATTCAGACTGCAAACTCACATAAACAACTTATTATTTCTTTTACCACGGCGCTAGGAATTCAAAGCGATTCGAGGCGCATATTCAATTTGGAGCAGGAAATGCTGGTTGGTCAGTTTCCAGTTACAACAATTTGTTTCAGAAAGCAGCAAAGTGTGAAATCGCTTTGCATTTGTAGCTTCAAATGCTTTCCCACTGCCTCATAGCAGCCTGATTTCTGAAGGTGTTAAAGAGGCTCTCTGACTCCATGCCAGACCCCGTTCATGGGCTATGGTGAGGGTGGCTCCGGGGCCCACGCTCCCTTTGTTTGTTTACCTTTCCATCTGTTACTTTAATAATGCAGAGGCCTTACTCCACTCTCAGGCATTATGAGCACACAGCTCATCTCAAAATGCCTGTGGTGTGTCTGCCTTCATTTTCAGTCCAGTTGTTGACTCATTTTGAACTACTCCGTCCAGACCAATAACATACACATACACCTGACAAAGTTGTTATTCATGTTATTCTTGCATTCCACTGCACTTTTTAGTTGTGAGTCTTTAAATGTCTCGTTCAAACAGCAACTTACAGTAGCGTCTTGAATACTGTCTGTTTGAATGTCCAACAGGAGTCAAATCAGTATTCCTACCAGAAACCAAAGTACGTCCATTAAACTGAAAAGTCAAGACATGAGTCCAATCGAGCCATGAGTTCATCCGTCAAATATTCATTAACCTACAGAGCGGAGTATTTAAATCGTGCATAATTATTTATGGGTGCAGCTCTGCTGGAGAACAGTGACTGGATCTAAAACCTTCAGATGACCCACAGATCATATCTCTGTTGCTGTAAATTACCCAAAGCAAAACCACACACGAAAACAGGCAACACAAGGCATGTATGTGTTTGTGCAGCAGAGCGTCTTACTTTATGACATAACAGACAACTAGTTGTCCAGTCCGGTTCCGTTCACACAGCACAGGTTTTCAGAGAATGTGGTTGTGATTGTGAACATTACAGGAGAGAGTTTGGCTATAGTATTCGGTTGTCAGTCCCATAATAAACAACTGAGCTTGGTGTGAACGTATAACCATATTAACCTCTTAAGGCCTGGGACCATTTTTGGGATTTCCACCTGGATTTGGACTACCCAAATTGAAAAGCTTCCCATACCAACATACAGTGGTCTAAATTCAAAAGTTTGGTGTCATTTGAATAAATCTTCCATACATGATCCACATAGAAATCTTTTTTCCAGTCTTTTCTGGAATATAGTGGAAACAGCCCAAACTGTCTACAGGGTGCTAGAGCACACAGGGCCTGAGTTACACACTTTCAAAAATGAATTTATAACCAACTTTTAGCAGTGGTTTATGTAACTTCAAAGGGTTTCCTGTAAAATGACACCAAAATTGTGTATTTAGACCACTGTATGTGGGTATAGGAAGCTTTTCAATTTGGGTAGGGCAAATCCATACGGAAATGGTACGAGAGTAATTTAGTGTAAATAAGTTACTTTGTGTAAAACAAATGCCAAAGTGATGCATCTCTCCATAAAGTAGAGACTCTAAGCTTTCAAATGGTACCACATATGAGGTCAGAGCTCCTCCACAGACATTTCAAATTGAAAGTATATACATGATGATGTCATTCCGGACCCTGTACAGGGTCAATGTGGCCATATACACACAGACACAAAATAGTTTTTCAATGTTTTCTATAGGAAGGAAGGAAGGAAGGAAGGAAGGAAGGAAGGAAGGAAGGAAGGAAGGAAGGAAGGAAGGAAGGAAGGAAGGAAGGAAGGAAGGAAGGAAGGAAGGAAGGAAGGAAGGAAGGAAGGAAGGAAGGAAGGAAGGAAGGAAGGAAGGAAGGAAGGAAGGAAGGAAGGAAGGAAGGAAGGAAGGAAGGAAGGAAGGAAGGAAGGAAGGAAGGAAGGAAGGAAGGAAGGAAGGAAGGAAGGAAGGAAGGAAGGAAGGAAGGAAGGAAGGAAGGAAGGAAGGAAGGAAGGAAGGAAGGAAGGAAGGAAGGAAGGAAGGAAGGAAGGAAGGAAGGAAGGAAGGAAGGAAGGAAGGAAGGAAGGAAGGAAGGAAGGAAGGAAGGAAGGAAGGAAGGAAGGAAGGAAGGAAGGAAGGAAGGAAGGAAGGAAGGAAGGAAGGAAGGAAGGAAGGAAGGAAGGAAGGAAGGAAGGAAGGAAGGAAGGAAGGAAGGAAGGAAGGAAGGAAGGAAGGAAGGAAGGAAAACTACTTTTATATACATTGATCAAAAATGACAATAAAGACATTCATAATGTAATTACAATTCAATTGTAATAATATTTCACACGATTACGGTTTGTGAGCAGCCTTCTTCTTTGACACACGCACACATATACAGTATATACACACATAATGTGTCTGTTTAAGTGTATCTATAGACTAATAATTTATAAATTATTATTTAACCACAATTCATTTTGTAATTCCACAAGTTCCAATTGAAGTAGGTTCTTCAATGAAACAATATTTATTATTATTATTATTTCACTACATTAATTATATTAACTTTTATATTAATTATGTTACTAATAAAAAATATCAATTTTAGTCATCCTCCGGCCCGTTTGAGAACCACTCAGCACTAGAGAGTCTTTGACGACTGCTACGAATGCTTCTCTTTTAAAGTGACGAAGTTAAGTTAAATGGCTCGAGACCCCTGCATTCTGTAGTATCCAGGTGTTTGTAGCTGTTTCTGAACGCATGATTGTGCGAACACATACACACACCGTCACAGCCGCTGTGGCACTGTCTGAAAGCAACGTGCTTGTAGGCGCTGAATTTGCTCAGCTCTGCAATGTGTTGACACATTCCACTGATGATTCTCAATAGGGCTTTACCCGTGACCCTTTGCTTCTTCGAGTGCTCAGTTATAAAAGTAATTAAATTCTAATTATTTAAAACTGTTTCATATGTGTGCGTCTTCCCAGAGGAAATTATATTGCTCATATGTAGCCCTTTCATAGTTTAGTAAATGGCATATACACCTGGCTTAAGGGTGAGTAAATCCTGGGGTAATTTTCATGTTTGGGTGAACTATCCCTTTTGTAAAAATCTTTGAAATATCAACTTAAATTACTTAGAAGCTAAAACAACAACAATCATATAATCAGCTTTAAACTTGTGGATGTATAGCTCAATTCATTTGATGGGAAATGTTCATATTGATTTTTAATGAAATCTTTGACTGTAAATTGTAAATCTGTGCACAGATTTAGTCTCACAGAGTGAGGCTTTGTGGAGAAACAGCTAAGTTGGTCATTAGCTGGTCCAAACTGGTCACCAGCTGTTGCAAAAAATAGCTTGACCGTAAGCTAAAATGACTGGATTTTTGCTGGCCCAAGATAGATAGGTCTAATGATCAGTTTAGACCAGCTTCAATGTTCAAAACCAAGATTGACTCAATGGAAAAACATGCCTCTACCCACATTTTTGCAATACTCCAAAAACATACTTTTTCATTTTCATACAATACATACAATTCTCTGCAGTTTCCAGATGAAATGAACACAGGGGCAGAAAATTATAATTACAGGGACAGATTATTGATTAATAAAGTCTTATTTTCCTTGCACAATACTGAATTATGACCTCAAAACACTTTTATGAACGATTTGTAAACTAATACATTTTGACGCATCACATAGCTCCATATTTATTAGAGGTGTAACGGATCATAGTTGATGCATGATCTGTATGGATAAGGCCCCACGGTTCGGCATGCATGTGCATTATAGAGCCAAAGTTTATCATTTGCATGTGTTTTGTCTAGCCAATTTACACATTCAAGCAATATTAAACCATTCAAGCGCAAGAACGGTTTTCTGTGGTATCAAAGTATTTTAAAGTGTGTTTTAAGCCACTCTGCCCGATCAATTCTGTGATTCAAAAAACTGTAACATGATCCGAACCGTGAATTTTGTGATCCCTTGCACCACTACTATTTATGGCTTTTCTAACAGTAAACTTGCTCGGTAGCTCACCTGGTACAGCACTGCATTTGCAATGCTAAGCAATCGGGTAGGAGTCCCAGTAGCAAAAAAAACTGCATGGTTGCCTCTGCAAATTGTTTTCGATCTCATATTTGCTTTAACACTATCTGTTAGGTTCAGTGTAAGTGGTATGTTACTTTCAAATGAGCAGCAACATTTTAGCGAAACTATTCATTTCATTTCTGAGCTGCCACAATAATGCACACCCAACAAAATAAAACATTGCCAGATTCACATTCCTCTATATTGGAACCTGCTTTTTTTCACTTTGAAAGTGTCACAAAATGATGTGAAAGAAGCAACATAATATAATTTAGCAGAAATGTCGCCACAGGCGGAACTCATTGCTGTCTAGAAAAGACTACAGAGATCTCATTTGTGATTTTTCTTTCCTGTGGGGTCAGTACTTACGCTACATGTTAAACACTTGTAGAAAGGTTTGATTGCCTGCCGTTTCATGTGTCTGTATGACTGTGTGGGTTGTTGATGGCACAAATGCTCCACTTCCCCCAAGGAAACACTAGAAGAAGAGTATTTTCAGATCTGCTACATAAAAAACCTGAACTGTTTTCCCAGAGCAGCCTTCTCGCTGAAATGTCAAACATGATTAATTAGGATAGAAGAATTTCTCTTTAGCATTTTGATCCTTGCGGTATGCTAATTAGAAATTGCATAAATGAAAACCAGCCGACACAGCCTCTCATCAGCTTTAAAACAGGGCCTGACTGTACTTCGCCGAAGCTGTATCGTGTCTCCAGACATGCAAGGTGTGGTGAGACAGAACAAAGCGTCGTAAATAAATAACGCAGTGTGAATGTTGCGGCCGTTACTTTGAAAGCAAGGGAAGTAATTTGCAGAACACCGCATCCCAAAAGTTGAAGTGGAGATGCAGGTATACGTGCGTCGGAGCTGTCTTTGATGTCTGAGAGTGCACTCTGCGCGCAGTCTGCTATTTTTTTTTTATGGCTTTTCTTTGAAGGCAATAGTTTGTTAGAAGGTTTAATATCTGTCTTGCAGTTCCCATTTGTAGTGCTGTCACAAATCTGATCATCACTTGTAGAAAAATGGAAGAAAGGAATAAAAACAAGTGTAAAAAAAAAAAAACAACTGAATGAGAGACAGAGACATTAGGTAGCATGTAGGCTAGTGCTTTGCGCTATTTCACCATCTCGGTTATCTATAGACCAGATATGGTCCAGCTATGAGTAACCCACTTCTGGTCAAAATGTCGTTTTTGCCAAAATAACCTGCATGATATTCCATCATGTAAGCAAAGTCAACAGTGATTACAAGGAGTTTGGTTTCATTTCTTTGACATGCTCATGTTCTAGATGACTAGTCTATTCTTGGGCTATGGCTAGACTTGGGCTATGGCAGGAAGATTTGTCTGTAAGGGTAATGTTTAAATGCGCAGTTACCTGACAAATATTTTTTGAGTACTCCCTCCAATGCGAGGAAGACCTGTTTAGATCTCCTCTGACGGGTAAAACATTTTGAGATAGCCCTCCAGTTAGGCCAAGAAGATTTGTCTGCAAGGGTACTGTTTAAACGCACAGTTACCTGACAAATATTTTTAAAGTAAACCTGACTCTCCATTTTCTTCCACTCCAGATAGGGGTTATACTATATATATTTTTTATTTTATTCACTTACAATATTTTGATTCCATTTCTGTGTAAAGCACTTTGAATTGCCACTGTGTATGGAATGTGCTATACAAATAAACTTGCCTTGCCTTGCTAGACGTCTATAACATTTTCACTGACAGCCCAAATTTGACCTTGTTTTAGCCTAGACGTCTGGGCTGTGGTTGGATGAGGCTGTGAAAAATTGCTTGCTGGGCAGTGTTAATTTCATTGATACATTTTCATTAACAATATTTTTTCATAGACAAATAAATAAAAAAAGAAACGTTTTAGATGACAAAAATTATGACGGAATTCTACTAACTAATAAAAATGAGATGGGAATGTAAGAGATGGGCGATGTGGGATGAGATCCCGTCAGAACTGATGTATTGCGTGGTAGATGCGCATATTTGAATTGTAACGTGCTGATCTAACGGTGGGACATAAGGACATAAGTGGGCATACACTTGCTGTATGTCTCATAAAATGTTCAAAAATGTATTTGAGCACTTTTTTGCATCTTTTTGCACTTGAACAGACCAATAAATTGAAAATTAATGCATAAAATCTTTTTCTGGAGCATTACAGAATGTTTTCACCTTTTGTAATAGTTGCGTATGAGTCCCTCAGTTGTCCTAAGTGTGAAAAGATGGTCAAATATGCAAAAAATTTGTGGGACCTGGAGGATTTTTTTTGGATGTTGTGCAAGTTTATTGCAACAATGGAGCCGCAAACTACACATACTTTTGAAAATCCAGTGTTTAGTTGATCCTGGTAAGTGCTCATTGTCACAGTTGTAAACACAACGGCGTTCTTCTTCGAGGGAGTCACGGCATTTGTTTCGAGTGGACCGTTAAAGAACGCAACATACACATCTCGTGGACATCCAGTACAATTCAACCAATTAGATGACGACTTCGAAACTCCTGAAGTGCTTCCAGATAAGTGTGCCATATGCATCAGAGAGCCAACGGTCCGTGGGCATGACGTCTATGGCTGAGACTAGGTGTATGTAAACTTATATGTCATTTGCGATGTTTCAGTGCATTTCTTTCCTGATTTGTCCAAGCTTTTCAAAAACATTTTTTCTTTAAAATCAAAGTTTGTAATGTTGTGATTTGCCTTGTAGCTGGTTGGTTTGGTCCATGATTTTATATGTCAATAACAGGCTTTTTAAGACAGGAAAAATTCTCGATTCAAATCGATTCAAGTCTCTGCATGTGCTTTGAATGCAGAGCACAATTTATATGATACATGGAGTGCTGCCTATTGAGTGTTTTAAATTAGTCACTTATTAGGTTCCATTTTAATGTTGCCTTAATAGACAGCAAGGCAACTCACAAGTGTTTGGACCAAAGTCATGCTGTTGCTTCTCTCGGAGTAACTCACTCAACTTCAATGAGAAACGTTGGTATGTTTTTATGGGCCATAAAGACAGCAAATATTGGTTGTTTGGTATTGTTTCTGCTAGAAAAATGATTCTCTGGGGCGGAGAGTGTTATTGATGGTTAAGTATAAGACATGGTCTATCAACTTTTGACAATTACTTAGAGTCAAACAGTTACAAATGTCTCCCCATTTCCTGCTTAACAATTTATCTCAGTGCTGGATAGGAACTAATTTTCTTTATGGCTCCGATGCGTGACATGTCCATCAGCCAATAATATATGAGTAGCACTGGCTGATTCGAACTGATACGCTTGCAACTATTTCAGCACAGTCGTAGCAACACAAATGCTGATCTTGTTTAGTGCATTAGGGCGTGCGTGAAATGTGTCGACGCGTCGGCGGCACATTATTTACGTTCTAGAATGGAACAGAAGATCTAGAATAATGGCAGCTTCTGCTCCCGGGCATAGTGAAAATGATCATTTATCATATAAAGCCAGACCGCGACATTCAAAAGTGTGGGAGTACTTTAAACAGAAGCCGAATAAAACTGTGCTTTGTTCGCTCTGTAACGCCGGTTTCACACTGCGCGCGGTGGCAGAGCAGGAGCTGTGCGCGTGGAGAGCGGGAGCTTTCACACTGCCAATCAGTGTTGCCAAGTCCCGTTTTTTTTCGCGGAATTGGGCTACTTCTACACTGTTGCCGCGGGCTGTCCGCGGGTTGAAGCGATCCCAACTATGTGATATTTATCCCCGGGAATTAGAATTTTAGCAGGCATCCCTGCAAAAAAAACACACATATTTAACCCCCCGTAAGCGATGTTTACCAGAGAACCTCCCCGAAACGCGATTGGGCTTGTTTTGGGCTAGTTTTGAGTAACGAATGGGTGGGTTTTGTTGTGAAAACCTGGCAACCCTGCTGCCAGTGTTCTCTCCAGTGTTCTCTCCAGTGTTCTCTCGCGCAGCTGAACCGTGGCGCGTGTATTGCAACAGACGGTCACATTTTCCGGTGTTCTTCTCCGACCCCAGTACGTCTCGTGCTTTTATTTATTATGGGCTGCATATATCTCCTGTTAATGCGACCTGGTTCCCCTCTGTCCCAAACACATATGCATAATAACATGCTGTATATAGGTAGTTTGCATGATTAAAGTAACATTAAAGTTAAGATATGCCTCTAGCTTTAATCATTTAAATGTGTCTTTGAAGTTTGGGCAAAAACTTCTGGCAGCTTTAGTCGTTGTTTATGCACATGTATATCTTCAAAATAGACGACTAGTTATACTATATTAAAACTATGCTGAAAGCTCCTGTATGTGAACCGTTTGCAGATAAATACAAGTGCATTTTCGTTTACTATTGACACAAATCAATAAGTAAATCATACTCAACTACTATAGTAAACAACTTTTCCTAATTAGGCCTACTCTGTTCATATATTTCATTATAAAATGGCATACTATGTACACTACCCTTCCTGAAATACAATTAATATTGTCATCATTCATTGATTTCATGTTAAAATATACAAATTCACTACCCTCTTTGAAATACAATAATCAGTAAAAAGGAATCATAAGATTAATCCGGAAAAATAATCATTAGATTAGTTGACTAATCGAAAAAAATAATCGCTAGATTAGTCGACAGAAAAAATAATCGTTAGTTGCAGCTCTATAGTGCATCTTCACCACACCAACTGACATTTCATCCTAAACGTGTGCTATGTCATTAAGCTATTAGTGTTAACATTCTTCCTCTTTATGATATTCCAGAATATTTATATACTGTTATAGTAGTTAGCATTATTTTTCAGTTTTCATTTTAATTTTGGTTTAAATTTTAGTAATTTTTAATCATTTTAAGTACTTAGTGTTTCCCTGCCAGCATTTTATTTATTTATTTAGTTACTTTGTTAGTTAGTGAGTTAGTTCATTGCCAGCCACCACCAGCATTGGTACAGGCACAAACATGGGCAGAGTTTCTATTTATAACATGTTTTTGCAGCGTTGTGCAATGTAACCAATCACAGACATATGTGTTGATTTCTTGAATGTAATGGCCAATCAAATGCATTTAAGATAGAATCCACTCACCGCTCAAAGTGAGTTTTTGTTCAGTGCTGAATTCTGCATGCTGGACAATCCTGAGATTATAACAAGAAAATGTGTAGACATTATGAGATTCATGTGAAGTCAGCTTCATTGATAACGGAGCTTTGTGAGATCGTGCTTAACTGAGATGTCAGCTTTTTAGGAATTATTAAGGGAGCGCACTTTGCGCACATTCTGCCATGCCAAACCGCACAAGCTTGCTTTTATGTTAAATTAATTGAAACTATTTCACGGATGGAAAAAATTTCATAAAAAAAATCTATTTATACATTTATGCGGGTGGGAGCAGGACAAAACGTTAATGTTGTGGGCGGGAGCAGGAGAAGATAAAGTAAATTTTTGCGGGATCATTCAGGTCTCTACTTCACACTCCTACATCGTCCTGGGTCAACACTTCATTTGGTAACATTGCAGTTTTGAATGTGATTAATGTTTGATGATCTTGTTATTTTACAAGTGCATAAACAATGCTTTTATTGATGGTTTCTGCTTCTTTTTCGCCTGTTTTGATCCAGAGATTATATACTCTTTTTAGAAAATGCTTAAGAGCGCCCTCTATCGTATAACAGTGGAAACATGGATTGCAGGAAATTTCCATCAATGGTGGGAAGTGTTGTGTCATAAATTACCGAAAATTCTGTCAATGGTGGGGAAAGACTTAAACTTATTTAAAACATTCGTTTTTCATCTAATATTTATCTTATTTCAGTAGGGCTGTACGATTAATCGAAAAATAACCGAAACCGACATTCAGAACCTCTAACCGACGTATTTTTCCCATGTCAGTTATTTCGGTTTTCACGTGACTCCGCCCCGTCAGTCACATCAAGTGCAGTTTGCAGGCACACAGAGATGCAGGAGCGGTTATCTGTGTTTATAGATGCCCAGAATCACTATAGTAACTGCATGTTTTACATAGTTTATACAGGTCAGTTAATTGCTGTTCTTATAGCCTACGCGCTGACACACACACACGCGCACACACACACACACATACACATACGGCGTGCGGAAGCTATATATTAACAATAGCAACACTGCATCTGGTTATGTCATGCTGGAGCATTGATGACTTATTCACATTAAGAATAAGAACATTTAAAAGATGCTGTCCTTCTGAGTAAGTGTCAGAAACACATGAAAGTCGAAAAAAAAATTCTGGTCTACTCTGCTCAATCATCTCCAAAGTAACCTCCCAACAATGCAAGTGTAATCTATCATTTGACAGCTAGCACAGGCTCTGAAGCTCGGCCTCCTCACAGTCGGAGGTGTAAAGCATGTGTTCGCTCCTGCTGTCTGGGGTAAGTTCAGAACGGCGGGGAGTCCAGGTGTTTATCAGGGACTGTGTGCTTCCACTGCTGGAACGTGGAGATTCTGTCTGCTGTCAGTCTGAAGCGAGAGCTAGAGTTATGATGCCACTGAGATGGGAATTACACATTTTTGATGGCGATCACAAATTGTGTGCTTGTGTTTACAGCGTCTGGAAAAACTGACCTAAATACGGATAGTAAATACTGCCTGATAGAAAGTGAAGAAAGTGAGAACAGAGAAAAGAGTGAGACACAAAGATCTAGTCCACCAGTTAATGATTTAACAAATATTCACAAATGCAAATCAAGTTATAAACTCACTCAAAATCCAGTGGAACTTGATAGGTTACCTAGTCACAACCATGAGTATGTTAATATTATAATGAAACATTACTATTAATTAAATTAATTAATAATTATATTAACAAAAGTATGCTCAATTGTATTGAATGTGCACTGGTAATATACTTAAAATGTACTTGATAACATAATATTAATGAAATAAAACACCACTTAAAAGGAACACACCACTATTTTTGAAAATAGTCTCATTTTCCAACTCCCCTGGAAAATTGCAACTTTTCATTTTCCGTCTGTCTTAGTCAAGTCAAGTCAAGTCAACTTTATTTATATAGCGCTTTTAACAATGTAGATTGTTTCAAAGCAGCTTTACAGTGTTAAACAGGAAAATAATGCAGCATAATTTTATTCAGCTGTATAGCCATTCTGGAAAAAACGCTGATGTCATCAGTTCATCTCAATTATCATACAGTGACAGTGTGGGCTTTAGATCAATAATTCGATCAGTAATTTCGTTTAAATGTTTAATTTAGTTTATTAATTCGATTTATTTCGATGTTTAGTTGAAAAATTTAGTACACGATGTAACTACAGAAGAGTCAAGTTTTAAATAGGAAAAATATCGAAACTCTTTGGTCATTTTTTTTGGAGCGAGATGCTAACGGTCTAATCAGATTCAATGATCTATGCTAAGCTATGCTAAAAGTGCTACCTCCAGACCCGGAGATCGGCTGAATGGATTCGAAAACGGTAAAACTCAACTGTTTAACTCTAGGGCAGTTGGAAAATTAGCCAATTTTCAAAAATAGTGGTGTGTTCCTTTAAGTGTACTTAGAGTATGTTTCTTAACACACTTAAGTACACTTTTAAAAAGTGGAATTTGAATAATGTCAAATTAGCTTATAATGTCATTATGTTCTAATAATATTTTGTGATTTAGAGATGTACACTTATTCTGTTGACTAAAATAAAGCATTATGGAAACCTTATTACATTATAATTTTAACTGTATTATAATGTAATATAATTGTACCTGTATTGTGTTATTTTTATATTACTTTTAAAGCTTTTACATTTTACATATTACATTTAAAGTACATCCAACAGTACATTTAAACCACATTCCAAAGATAATAGAAGTAATTATGAAATTACATATAAACATGTAATTAAGTCCTACCAAAAACATTAAATTATATGTGAAACCAACAAGGCTCAAGCGTAGTCCCAGACTAAAATGCATGTTTAAGCATGTATCTTAAAATATGTCAGTGCCATTGTTTTGTCTCAAGATGCACAGCAGTAATGTTTTTTTTCTTCTTTCTCTAAGGCATGTTTATAAAAAACTATACTTAATTGAACTAAGGCCTAATCCTGGCTTAATCTAAGCCCTGTCTGTGAAACCAGGCCTAATTTTGCACTTAAGTAGCTATATTCTTCTTTAAAAAAATGTTTTAAAGGTATGCTAAAGTCACAAGAAATCCATAATTTAGTATGATGCTTTAAATCAAACGGTTAAATGTTGACCAATTTTCTATCGTGTAAAGCACATATAAAACTGACTTGACTTAATAAAGCAATAAGAACTGTATAAGGTCGGAAATTAATAGGATCTTTGGGACAAAAATGCCCCAAAAATGAATAAAAATGCCCCAAAATTCAAGTGTCAGTATGACTGTGGAACAAGACTATCGATTCAGAGCGTTTTCAGCACCACCTCACCTTATGTTCCAACCCCGTATCAATTATTCACAGACTCTAGATTAAAATTTACGACTGAGCTCCACAACGTGTTCTGGAAATGAGCTCCATATCATTGTCTGACCATCTGTTAGTTCCAAACTTTTTGTGACTGTTCTACTCTCATGCCTGCTGTAGTGACACTTTTCCAACTTCTACTGCCACACTTATGACACTTTCAAACTAGTAGTCTCAAAAGGGCCAAGGTGAAAATGTATTTTACTTCTTTCCTCTGGATGGTGTTATGTAGAGTATGGTTATACGTTCTTGCATTGTTATTATATTGCTCCAATCTGATTGCCTGGATTCTATGATTTCAGCAAACGTTCTGAACAAGTTTTGATAAAGTGTGTGAAGTTTGTGCCAGATATTCAGAACTTACTTACTTATATAAGGCTGTATACTACACTTAAAAATCTTCACGTATCACTTTTGAACGGATCGGCATACTTACACATAAAGGGCCCTATCATACACGTGGCGCAATGCGATGCCAGGTGCGACGCAAGTATTTTTTTGCTAGTTTCAGCCCGTGCTGGTCTGAAAACAAGGTGTGTTCAGGCACATTGTTGGCCCGTTGCTATTTTGAGGCAACTGAAAATGACCGCGTCATTGACCAACAAAAAAATCTGGTCTAAAGTCAATAGCGCAGTATTTTTTGTTATTTAAAGGGTGCGTTAGTAATATGTGCCTATAGGTGGGTGCACAACGCACGTACACTTTGCTTATTACACACACAAACATGTTTAAAAATTAAAAAGTAAAGGATTCCTCTCTGGAGAAGTGTTCAGTCTTTCCGTTCGCAAATTCCACCACGTACATAGCAAATCCGCCATGGTGCAAGCGCAACTGCCTTTTAAAGGGAATGGAAGATAAGACTCTGATTACACACCCATTAATCATTAAGAGATTAGGTACAACAATAAACACATTTTACACTAATTTCTCTGGTGGTGTCTGTAAAAATAGAGACTGCCGTTTTACTACTTGCATGAGTTGTTATGCCATCTATCATTTTGATGCCATATTCAGCTTTATCTGCCCTTAAACACACTGTAAAAAATGTCCCTGTAAAATAACAGTAAAGAGCTGGCAGCAGAGACGCCAGCAGTATACCGTAATTTTTACGGTAATCATACGTAAAATGACTTTACGGTAGTAGTCTGTAAACCAGGAAAACAGTATATTTCTGTATTTCTATAATTTACAGTAAAGAGCTGGCAGCAAAGACGCCAGCAATATACCGTAATTTTTACGGTAATCATACGTAAAATGACTTTACAGTAGTAGTCTGTAAACCAGAAATACAGTATATTTCTGTAGTCGCACTGTTAAATGATTTCACACTGTTCACAATGTAGTCGCACTGTTAAATGATTTAAATGCAGCATATTTCTGTGAGTATTTGGAAATTACAATAATATTGTTTAGGTTGTTACTTTAACTTCTCACAGTTTATTGTAGACAGGCACATAATATGTGAGAAGGTCAATTTCCAAATAATTTCCAAATAATCAGAAATATGCTGCATTTTTTTTTTTTACTGTATTAGAAATACAATAGATTTAACAGTTTCATATCATTCAATATTGATAGCAATTAACTTTATTATTCTTGGGGCTAATTGCTTAAGATATGCATTATTGTGAATATTATGCAAAATAAGGAATACAAACTTCAAAATCAAATACCTTTATTCCAAAGAGCAATGTCAATGTCAACATGAATACAAAAACAAAAAAAATAGAAGAAAATAAACATCAAAGAAGAGATTTCTAGTAGCAAACAGAAACAGCCTAGTGTCTGCTTTAGACTATGGCAATAAACTTAAAGGGTTAGTTCACCCAAAAATGAAAATTAGCCCATGATTTACTCACTCTCAAGTCATCCTAGGTGTATATGACATTCTTCTTTCAGATTCTTCATTTCATTTCATAATGCTTACGCTATGTCTGACAAACGTAACTGGTGTTAGATGTAGCGTAAGCATTTTGAATTGCGAGAGGCACAACACTTTTCCCATTAGTTGAAAAAACAGAAGACGATTGGCCGGAAGCTAGATAATTTACATTTATATATAAAGTTTTAAATATGGATATTTTTCTTACACAAATGCATTGATTCACTTCAGAAGCCCTTTATTAACCCCCTGGAGCTGTGTGGAGCAGTTATATGACGAACAGATGCACTTTTATGGACTTAAAAAACTGAAAAATCACTGCCATTATAAAGCTTGGAAGAGCAGGACATGTTTAATATAACTCTGATTGTATTCGTCTGAAAGAAGAATGTCATATACACCTAGGATGACTTGAGGGTGAGTAAATCATGGGGTCATTTTCATTTTTGAGTGAACTAACCCTTTAAATTCTTAAATTGCTCGTCAGAGACTGATCTTAACCCTAACCAAACGGGAAGGGTTGACTAGATAGTTAAAAAAAAATTATTTAAGACATAAGTTTGAAGACTTTTAAGTCACTATTAAGACTATTTAAGGAACATTAAGACCTTTTTGATTATATGAGCAAGAACATTCAGCATACAAGCATCGTTGGCACGTTTTTGGGGAAAAAAAGCCCACAGGCTCATGTTTTTCCTCTTAAAATAGTCCTGTGAGTTAGATTAAAAGTCAATTTAGAAGATTTTCATATGTAATCTGCAATGTATTCTCTGCTGTCTGTAAAAACATACTTTCATTTAGCAGAATTGGCAACATTTGGAAAACAAACTTAAGAAGTAACATTTTGAAAATGTGCATTAAGGCCATTTTGAAACTATTAAAGTACAGTAGAACATTTTGACAGTATGCATCAATAAAAACATTTAGGGTTCATTTCATTTTAGGTTACCTCTTCAAATTGTCCTCTGAGGTAGGCTTGTATTTTTACCTCTTAAAATAGTCCTTTGAGGTAGGTTTGTGTTTTTACATTATGGATCCAGGAGAGATGACTATCACTTTAGTAGCAGCTGTTCCTCTCTGCAGCATTACTCCAGTGTTGCCACTGTCAAACAACAAAAAACAATCATAATAATAAATAAACTATAACATCAGGAATGTACAGTATACACTCCAGGCTAATTCTTATAAAGTTAATAATACCAGTTCTTTTGTGGCTTAATTTGGCAAGACTGTCAAAACAAAGAGAGCGAGATTAAAGAGCTCACCGATCTATATGAAGTTCCATTCAAAGTCAAAGAGATTGTTCAGTAGCATGGCGACGTGTATATTGACTGCAGAAGACTTCTTCAGGACGATCACACCTTTCTTCTTGGAGACAACCTTGCCCCTTTTGGCCTTTGTCCCTCTCGCTGGATTTATACCAATAAAGCGCCTGAAATCAAAATAGTCTAAGATCAGAGTAGGGTTGCAACAACATACTGTTTTGTGTACATTAAATTAAATGTCTTTTTTTGTCTTTCTTTATTGCACAAATAGAGTGGACTTGAATGACATATAGAAGTGACATCAAATAGAATTATAATAAAGCCTATAGTCCAACTAAATATCCAGAGTGTGTGTGTGTGTGTGTGTGTGTGTGTGTGTGTGTGTGTGTGTGTGTGTCTGTGTGCATGCGTGCGTGCGTGTCTAGGTGTAGGTGTGTGTGTGTGCTGTGGCTTGAAATGTACAGTACTAATACCATTTTACACCAAAAAATACAAACATTTTAATTTAATTTAATTTAGTTGTATATATCCATATAATTATGACAAGTAATGAAGGGGTTTTACCTCTGAATGAATTCCAAAGCACAGGCTGCCTGCGCATCTTGATACTGAAGGTTGAATATGTAGTGGCAGACACCTGTAGGGAACAAATACATTATGCTTACCATAATAAGATTTTAAGAAGAAAAATTATAAAAGGTCAATGAGTAAACACTAGGGGAGAGTAACCTAGAGGCGAATAGGCTTATGAAGTACCTACAGTCAAACTGCTAAATAGATTCGGCATTCAAAATTTAAAGGGTAACAATTTTATTTTTACAGATCTTGGGGAGTTCTACTGCAAATGTTACCAAAATTAAACAAAAAAACTACCCAAAAGTAATAATGTTTTGGCTATTCAAATCTAAGCCTCACTGTTAAATGACATGTTCAAATCCCTAGCAAGACAAGCTCCTGAGCATCAGTTTGATATCAAACATTCTTGGCAATAGGAATAAGATTTTAATTACCGTTTAATTTGTAGATGCAAGACCCGATGGATGTTGATAAAGGACACTCAATGATGTGCAGCACGTCATCTAAATTGTGCGTCCTCTTCTGGAAAATCTCCTATCCAAATGAAGGTTCCTGAAGTCCCTCCAGGAGTTAATGGCAATGGCAAAATTATTTCTGTATTTTTTAAAGAAAATTGACCAAAAGCAGTAGCCTCAATTTAAAAGACTAACGTTGTATCAAACATCTGACCGTGCTCCAAATTCCCCAGTGAACACTCAGTTTCCAAAAAATACTGTAGTATCCTGTAATTTAAAACATCAGCATACTGTTTAGGGCCTCAGTCCTGTTGCTCCAAGTTAAGCAACCCCCAAAGCATTGCTAACTACAGTACTAAACTGTTTAACATGAAAACAGTATTTTAATGTTGCAAATTGGCTGTAAATTTACAGCAATTGCTTACAGTGCAACATGTGAAACAAAGCAAATTGTGATCACTTTGCTTTATCTTTAGCCAGAACGAGTTTTTGGCAAAAGCCAAACTAACTTTTGTTCACATCCCTAACCTTCCATAAGCAAAAGTGATAGTGCTTGCCTTAGCAGATGCCACTAAAACACTTTATAGTGTTCTATAAGTAGCAATTACTGTGTTTCCCTTTTCTTCAGTGAATGGACTTGACTGGTTGCAGGTGGCTTTTTAAATGTTATTCTGTTTTAACAGACTTTCAGTCCTTTAATAGCCCTTTAACATTTTTTCGGCTTTGTTCGGCTTATTCCCTCAGCATATACACCTCAGTCAGCAGACAAGCTAAACTCCTGAGGGAAAGTGTTTTTTAGAAAGCAAGAGGAAAGATGGGGCGTCATCCTCTCAGCTTCACATCCATTACCCTCCGATCTGCCGCGGGGAGGAAAACATTAGCGAAAAAAGAAAGAAAAGGAAGGAAACGTGGCTGTCATTATAAGTGCCACCTTCCCATTTTTCATTTAGTCTGTTCATTTATCCCCTTCTGTACAGCGAGAAATAAATTAGAGCTATAACTTGAGCTACACAAACCTTTATTTGGTTCTTCCCCCCCCGTTATACTTCTATAGACTTATAGGCATCATGAATAGAGCATTAGAGAACATACAACGCTAATTATACTCATTATTGCTCCGCCGCCGTCATTTAGCACCTGCACGCTGCACGGAGGAGAGGACCATGACAGAGCTGGGAATATAAAATTTTCATATTGCCTTTGGGGGAAAATGAATTTCTCTTTCTTGTGAAAAGAGGTTGAGCTGATGCTTTTAACTGCAGTTAGAAAGGTGTCAGCTGCTTGGTCTATTCACTGACACCATCAAAGTACTTCTGTGGCTGCTTTCAGATTTATGAGTCCGCCACTTTTACACTTTTACTCAAAACTTGTCTTACGCTAGAGCATTGCGATTTTCTTTAGGCTCCACGTTGAGTGCCCTGAGAAGTGAACCAGATACTTCACTTGGATGTCACCAATGAAATGAGTTGTCATAAAGCTCGGCAGATGGTTGGACAGTAGAGGGATCATATATCTCAGTCCCTGCACAGAACACATTTCAACTTATAAGTCATATAGGACACATTCACAGTGCAGCTGAAAAGGGCCGTCACTCTATTTCTGCATACTATAATCTCGTTCTATTCAGTTACAAGCAAATTCACTCCCAGAAAATCCACTTATAACCATTTTGTCATTGAGTCTGTGTAGTGTGTACAGAACTGAACTGAACATCTAGCAATATTTTAACGATCTAAGCACATGGCCTGAAGCGCATGGCGCGGGTGCACTTAGGGCATGTCCAAATCCACTTTTGCTAGTTTAACGATGGAAAAAATGGTCATCGTGCCAGGCTCATGGTCCAAAAGGGCTGTACCTAGTCTATAAATGAGTCATGGGTGTGTTCTGGGCGTAACGTGCAATAAACCAATCAGAGTCTCATCTGCCATTCCCTTTAAAAGCTAGTTGTGCTTGCACCATAGCGGATTGCTATTTACAAGATGGAATATAGACACCCTCAACCTGCAATGACTATGATCCACTACACTGACATGTAGGCATTTTTATCTTTATGTACACAATTAGGGATGCACCGATATCACTTTTTTTTGGTACTTACATTTGGATACTTGGCGATACCGAGTACCAATGTGAGTACTTAATAATACCATTACAGTTCTTCTAAAAATGTTTTATTTGCATCAGATGTTTTTCACTTTCTGACTGTAACAAAGTAAATGTACAAATTGATGCTGTTGCTGACATTGTAACATTCAACTTGGTGTTTTCCTAAACAAACACGGCACTGCTGCCCATTTCACATAAATGTAATCTGTAACACATTCAGTGGATTTCAGTACCACACAACATAGTAGCAGAACAACTGAAATTATATGTTATCATAGCCATAGAGCGTTTTTCGGAAAAGAGAGAGGCAAATTCTTTTTGATGAAAAGAAGCTTCTCTGCATTATCAGCTATGAGCCGGTTTCTGTTTTCATCTACAATGTGTGACACTGAGCTATGGATGTGCGAGACTAGTTGATTAAACGTTAGTGCTGCTGCTAGACGACTTGGAAAATACTAGTCGTTTAAAAAAATGTTTGGTTTTTTTTTTGGGGGGGGGGCACATTTAAGGTTTTGCTTTATTTTTTATTTTTTTTACAAAGGCTATGTTTAAATCACCGTCGTGTAAATCTTATATGTTGAAATTTATATATTATTCGGAAAAGTGTATATCTGCAGCAAAACAAAATAATTTGAGGTAAACATTTATACAACATTTTGTACATTAACATTTAGTGTTAATGCAATGATGGATATTGTATGAATTTTGGGTCATTAAAATGAGCAAACCTGCAGTTATGCATACTGGAATTTGTGATCATATCAATACATTTCTATGTTTAAAGACGTTTTTTTATTGGGTCACCACCATCTGGGACATGAAGGAAAACCATTTGAGAACCACCATTTTATAGGGCTGTACTGACAGCCATAAACAGGACTATTTAAATATATCATATTACTGTACAGTATCTCTCAACAGTGAGTTTTCCCCTGAGTAGCTCTTCTTTAAAGGTTGATCAAGATTAATTAAATATATCTAACATTTCTCTCCAGAGATCTGATGATTGCACACAAGATTGATCTTTTTCTCTCTCCATCAGACCACTCCAGACACTGCAGGGTTGTCAGGGTTACTTTTTCTAAACTTTAGAATGCAGGACACACACATTTCAAAATGTGAATGCCAAACATGCTGGTGTCCTTCCCCTGCCATTTATTACTGGCAATAACATATGCTTTAGTGATCTGATCACAACATTTACACCTGGCATTGACATTTGTTTCAAATGCGATTGATGTGACCACTTGTGGTCTCTAATTTCAAAACTACATACATTTCACGTTACCTCAGCATGCCACTGCATGTTCATGTCACACACACTGAGAAGATGTAGAGTATAAGTGGTTATTCACTGCTCTCTTGGACGCATTAGCATTTGCGATTTCAAATGTGGTTTCTGAGCAGCCTAGAACGTGATTTCAGTGATCGGATTACAATGGACACTGTTTAAAACTGTGATCAGATCATCCAAGATAGATGTTCATACCAAGCGTAAATGAAGCATATGTTATTCACACAGTCGAGAGTGTGGGGGAAACTCGGCATTTAAGGAGCCCATAATAACATTTCATATAATGGCTCATCAACCAAAATCCATCTATTCAGAAAGTTGTCTTACAAACAGAAATTAATGTGTTTTTAATGTGCCATCTATTTTGATATAGTATAATTCCATCTTGACTTGGAAAACAGGACTTGATCATTCATTCTTCAGCTACTGTTGCGCACAATCCCCAAAAGCAATTTAACAAATTGTGTTGCTAACTTCAAAATACGTGAACAATTTAGCAGTGCCTTCTAAGAGCATGACATTAAAATAAAAAGTGTTTTAACAGCTCTTGTGTGGAATCAGAATTAGTGACGTTTTAAAATAAAGCACACATCCCCAAGAGATTCTCCACAGCAAGCATTTAGTAGAGTATTTGCATACTTTAATGGATTCATTTTGCTAAATGTGTTTATTCTTTAAAGCCCCTTTCATTTCTGAGTTTATAAATGGATGTAGTTTGTAAATTGACAATAACATAAATGCTTGATGATTTGGAGGATTTGATTGGGGACTGTCTACATTCCCAAGGAACTTTGAATTGACTCGCTCAAAATATGTAACTGGTTGAAATGAAATGCTTTGACATGCAAAGATTAAAAGTAGCTGTTGTATAATGTTTCTGGCGTTGATCAAATGCATTAGTAGTGTACTGACACTTCAATAAGTGATCAAGCATTAACACCCAGACATTTTAGCTGAAAATTCTCATGTCGCATATATCAAATATCAAAAAGATTAAGACATGAGATTTAGCTAATACTTTTTTTTTATTGTTTACAGGCAGGTCAATACAGAATCTGCAGCTCTTCTGCATGTACTGTAAATATGGATGGATGTAAACAAGTTCAGAGGTATCAAAGAAGGTTGAATACACTATAGTAGCTGAAAGTATATTTACCAAAAATTAGCCAAATTATTAAAAATGGTACTTATTAGCCAACATTTGTACTAAACGACAAATAAACCACAATAAACTTTGTGGTCACTACTCAAACTAGTTATATATTTGTTTGTAATTGCCTATGTGTGTCACTGTATTATATCTCAACTCAATCTCTTTTTCCAGCATGAAACATAATATAAAGATTTCAGAGAGGAATGCAGTATGGTAAAAGTGTTTTGAGGTCAAAACATATGTCATAATTTGTGTGAAAAAGAATAAAAGTTGTTGGTGTTTTACTGTCACATTTGAGCTGGAAACCGCAGTGGATTGTAGGTATAGGAATGTTTTCCCAATTAACCTATGTTGGTAAACTCATATTTCAATAAATAAGTGAGAATTTAACATTAATTCTATGGCAGAATAATGGACATGGACTACTTTTACGAACCAAAACACAGACATGTACGTACGCCACTATTTACAATATTTATGTTTGAATTTAAAATATATATATATGTTTAAAATATTGATATATTATTAGGTGTATGTATTTATATATGAATATATATTATTTTACTTTTTATTTATTTGACATTCAACGGACCATATTCCTCTGCATCAAAGAACAGAGCAGTCAGTAATAATGTGACTTCCTCCTTCAACATGTACAGCGGCGTGACCAAAAACACTCTTATGATGCACTCACTGACTAATGGCATGTCATGTTCTTGAAGTGTGTGTTTGTGTGTGTGTGTGTGTGTGTGTGTGTGTGTGTGTGTGTTTGTGTGTGTGTGTGTGTGTGTGTGTGTGTGGGCAAGAGGACAAAAAAGAACAGAGAAAAGGACAAACTTCAAATGAGCCGAGTGAAGTAAATGTGAAAATAAATGGAGTGATAAAAAAAGAAATGGAGCAAAGTAGAATAATGCAAACCCATTAAGGAGAAAGTAGAGAACAGGAAATGAAAACGATGCCATCTTTTGATGTGTGTGTGTGTGTGTGTGTGTGTGTGTGTGTGTGTGTGGGCATGTTTTTGTGAAATATCAGGACACAAATGTGTATAATGACATGGGTATGACACAGGTATTACAAAAAGAGGGTGAAATATGAGGACGTTCCCCATGTCCTCACTTTTCAAAATGCTTATAAATCACACAGAACAAGTTTTTTTTCACAGAAAGTGAACTGCACAGTCTCCTGTGAGGTAGGTTTAGGGGCAGGGGCAGTGTAAGGGGATAGAAAATACGGTTTGTACGGTATAAAAACCATTACGCCTATGGAATGTCCTCACATTTCACAAAAACAAACATGTGTGTGTGTGTGTGTGTGTGTGTGTGTGTGTGTGTGTGTGTGTGTGTGTGTGTGTGTGTGTGTGCGTGTGTGAGTGCGCGTGTGTGAGTGTGTGTGTGTGTGTGTGTGTGTGTATGTGTTGTAGGTATTGATAGAAAGGCAGTTATGACTCTCATCTCTAAGTGTGTGGGGGGGGGGGGGGGGGGGGGGTACAGAACAGCATGAAGGTGAATGAATGATGACAAGATTTCATTTACAAGCCACATTTCCTGACCGGCAAGAAAGACCTTAGACCGTCACACTGACTAGCTAGAAAATCAACATCCCATGTGAAAATGACCTAACACGAGGTCAGCATGACCCGCACTGGTATATCCATCAATCAAAATGGAATAAATTGAGCCCAAAATTGCTTGTAAATTAAAATAATTTTAACACAGGCTAAATTATTACAGTAACAATACAGCAACAGTAATAATCAAAACGTTTAATGTACTGATAAGCAAGGACATCTAGAAATTGACAAAAAAGTAAAAAAAAAAAAAAACATGTAGAAATTATTCAAATATGTTGATTTTATGCTCAATAAACATTTCTTATTATTAATGTTAAAAAAACAATTTTTGCTGCTTAATATTTTTGTGGAGACCATGATGAACTACCTTTCAAAAGTTTAGGCTAAGATTAAAAAAATGACTTTTGTTCAATAAGGATTAAACTAATGTGCAACAAAATTGACAGTAAAGACATTAATCAAGTTTTTTTTCTAAATGTTCTATTCAACAAAGAATCCTGAAAAAAAGTATCATCATTTCCACAGTAGTTCCACAATTGTAGCATTGTAGCAGCAAAAACCGTTTTTAAAGGATTAGTTCACTTCAAAATGAAAATGTCCTTATACTTTACTCACCCCCACCTCAGCCAAGATGTTCATGTCTGTCTTTCTTCAGCCAAAAAGAAATTAAGTTTTTTAAGAAAAACATTCCAGGATTTTTCTCCACATAATGGAATTCAATGGCATCCAACGGGTTGAAGGTCCAAATCAATTAACTAATCCTTTAACTATGAAAATAATAACTATTATTAATAATTGAGTACCGATAATAATTGAGCACAAAATAAAATAATTGAGCACCAAGTTATACTAAAACTTCCGCTTTGGCGTTACAGGAATAAATTATATTTTTTGATATATTCAAATAGAAGTTATTTTTCTTTGTAATAATATTTCACAATATTACTGTTTTTACGGTATTTTTTGATCAAATAAATGCAGCCTTGGTGAGCATAAGCGACTTCTTTCAAAAGCATTTAAAAATCTTTAATTATTACAAACTTTTGATTGGTAGTGTATTTTTTTTTTTTTTCCACCAAAACAAATAATCCAACTACGGTTAAAGCCTGAACCCTGTAAGTTGCGAATAAACTGTGTATTATAGTGAATCGACAGGGTTAAAGCTTTCATTATAAAGTCACATGACCTGAGTGCCAAAAAAGGCCTTAAACACTCACACTGACTAGTTGCCAGATCAACGTTGCATGTGAAAATGACCCTAACAAGAGGTCAACATGACCCGCACTGCTGCATCCATCAATCAAAAGTGCCGCATTGCCTCTATGAACCACAACATGCCCTCGGCAGCACCAAGGTCAGCCACCCGGCCAACTGCAGCTCTCAGAGGGGTGTACTGGGAGAACAGGTGGACACTGACACACACATACACACCTGTTCAGAGAGATGGACAACTGGTGTCAGCTGCACAAGGGCAGTACCATGCCAGATCGGGTCAAAGCAAGGCACAAACTAAAAGTAAAAGTTGCAAGCACTTGCATAATAACACCAATATGATGTCACTAAGCATAGGGCAAAAGTGGTGCGTTGCGGGTGTTTGCAACAGAAACACTTAGCAATTAATGCTGTAAGAGTGTGATGTTCTGTAATTATAAGCTAACACGGTGGATGTGCTTGTTAAGACGCACCAATTACACACCCATCTAATACACACTATTATGAGAAGATGGCTCACCACAAGCTATTGTTCTGATGTAAATATATGATTAAAAGTGTAACACAGAAACGAATGCTGGTCACATCCTATGACTTTCAATTGCTAAAATGAGGACCAGTAAATGATGACAGAATTGTCACTAGGGGTGTTGGTATGAAATGAAAATGCACCATAGCTAAATGCACGTCATAGATCTTGAGCATTATTTTAACAATCTTTTAATATTTAAAAATGGTTGTGTGCTGCTGCCCTGTGTGTGAAATATGCGGAGTGTATGCGTATGCATATTACTAATGTGCCCTTTAATTAACACAAAAATTACTAAAAACGTCTGCGCCATTGACCCACAAAAAACAGGTCTAAAATCAATGGTGCAGTTTTCCGTTGCCTCAAAATAGCAACGTGCTAACAATGCACCCGAACACACTTTGTTTTCAGACCAGCACGGCAATGGGCGAGCAGATGGGCGTGAGTGCATTTGCTATTTAAACAATGTGGCGCAGGACCTGAAAATTATAACTTTGTTGGGCTGAAACTAGCAAAAAAAGCATGTGTGTCACACCTGGTGTTGCATTGCACCGGGCGTATGATAGTGCCCCTGTTATGAACAATTCATGAATGTATATGTTTAATTTATGATATTCTCGGTCAATTGTAGTAAACGATTCACAATGGCAACCGGAAACATTCAGCCATATGTTTTCGAAGCAGAAGAGCAAAAACTAATATACAGGGTCATCTACAAGTTGATGTATCAGAATGGTATGCGTTTTATGTATCGCTTTCTACAACGTCAGACACATAACAATAATTGATATGATTAGTTATCAAACAGCTAAAAATGTGTTGCCAATGTTACATAAACCATACATATAGCTCATCAGAACATCGTAATATACATCATATACATAATTCACCCATTTTCCTGTCCCTTCTTATAAACTGTCACCCCCATTTTTGAGCATAAACGTGAAGACATAGGCTCAGTCTCTTTTTAACGATTACATTCAGCTGATTGAAGTGAAAGAACTTGAAGTGTAAAAAGTTATTGAAGTTTAAATTTTCTGTAAAGAAAACAAAATATATAGTCTACACAATCATTTTTACTTTAAAATACTATAAAATCAAAGCCATATGTCTAACCAAGTTATGTTCCAGATTTGAAGTTACTATTACTAAAATTTAAGTTCATATGATATTTTGTTTAGGTGCTATTTACCATAAATAGCCACTGGGTGACGCCCATATTCCATTTAATTTTTGTATGTGTTCTCCTGTCACAAATTAATACATTTCTGTCACAATATCACTTCTATCACAAAACAATATGGTCAAGGTTCAGACCTTTCCAACGATATGCATTTCGTCAAGATTAGAAAAAGTTGATGATAATAAATAAAATGGTGCAGTACATTTTGTAATATGAAACATGACACCGCCCACTAGGGGGAGGAGCCCGCTAAAAGGAATTTCTGTATTGTAACACAATGTCTGATTTCAAAATAGTCATCACAGGATAAATACTGTGGGTGTAAGCATTCAAATGATTAAGATGATTAATAAAATATGGGCCAAGCCAACTGACAGTTAAGGGGTTAAAGGTGTTCTTGTGCTCACTGTGGAAAAGCTCCGCCCCACACGTTGATAGGATTGGTTACATGTTTGTGACAGTAGGAAACAGGGGTGGATTCACTGCAGATTTAAGGTGAAAATACTGAGCATGGGTGTTGACCAAGCGGCAACCTCCCGCAGTTTCTCTTGAAGCCAATACGGAAGTGCCTTAAACTGCATTTCATCGACTGGCCGCTAGGGACAGGCTCCAGAAGGGAGCAGAATCTCATTGAGCCCCATGTTAAAATGGCCAACTTTAGAGCAGAATAAAACATGTTTACAGCCTGGTACAAATTGTGGTTTTGGTCTATACGGCTAATTTTGCCCTTCATGACAACTGTGAGGGGGGTGAATTTTTTTATAACTCATTCGTTTACATTATATAAAGCATTAAAGTTCTGCATAATTAAGGGCGTGGCCACTTCGAGTGACAGGTGGATAGCCATTTATCTGCTGTCTGTTAGTCATCGCGTCACTTAAGCTCCGCCCACGTCCCGCATTTTTGCCCATTTTCTGTTATCCGGGAGTGACGCGCCAAGATGGCAACGGCCATCTCGTCCATACTTTGCGCTTCAGAACGGCTCATCAGAATCCTATGGGTGACGTCACGGACACTACGTCCATATTTTTTTTTACAGTCTATGGTGTTGACTGATGTATTTGCACATGGTTTGAACATTAACAACTTGATTTTACCACAGTCGGGTCTATAATAAAAACTGTAATAGTATCTCAATGATACTAAAATAACACAATAACTGCTCCATCCAATCAATAACTGCGTATATGCGACAATGTTGTCAAAATGATCCCCGTTCACACGGATCCGTGAAAACAACTAAAAACATGTCAGGCCAGTAGTGCGAAGAAACACTACGCGGCTATAGACTTAACACACGTAATGCGCATGCACACAAATTCACGTTTTTGTAGTTTACACTGAGACGATAACGGTAACATTTTCAAAAAACGTGCAATTTGAAACCCGTTTTCAAAAGTTAGCATTTCCAGGCCCCCAAAACGCTGTTGTCGTGTAAATGAACGGCCAAAATGCATAAAAAGTTTTGCTTTTTAGTTGAAAAAAGTGTTGTGTAAACGTTCCGTAAGTTTGTAATTCTGTTCCTGTTTGACTGTTTGCATCTGTTGTCTTATCCTATTAGCCCTATCATTTTAAGCTCTTGTCCCATGTTCACAGTCAGGTCTTCTAATCAGAATCTCCATGATCTCAAAACAATGCAGAGTGGGATCCAAATGCAGTAACTTTACTTATATAAAAATAAAAGTACAACATATTTAGAAACAGATAATTAACACTAGACATAGGGCTTCGATAGACAGGGGCTAATTAGATAGCAAAATACAAGTGCAAATAATCAGGGAATCACGAAGGGAAACAGGAAATTGGAAGACAGAACCACAAACTAAAAAGTTTTCAAAACAACACCACACAAAGAACCATGCGTTAACTACTTTGTTTGACTAATTTATTTCACTGGTTTATTTATTCTGACAATTGTCCAACAATGCACATACATGCATAAAATGAGAAATGTGTCAGTTTTGTTATTCATCCCTGAAGCGTCATGAATATTTCACTTTACAGGGTCAATACAATAAAAACATTAGTTTTGTAAAAAATGTATTACAATTTTTTCTATTTTAATATATTTTAAAATGCAATTTCTTCCTGTGATTTTCAACACCTTTACTCAGTCTTCAGAGTCACATGATCCTTCAGAAATCATTCTATGCTGATTTGGTGCAATATTAACAATGTTGAAAACAGTTGTGCTACTTCATATTTTTTTAGGAAACCTAAAAAAAACCTAACCTTTTTTTATGATTATTTGATTTATTGATGTATTTTAAATGGAAATATTTCCAAACATTTTACATTTATTTCCCTTTTGATCAATTTAATGCATCCTTGTTAAATAAAAGTATTAATTTTGCAATAAATAAATAAATCAACTAAACTTTAGAACAGTAGTGTATGCACATGGAACACACTGAATAAATCATATTATGCTTTTTGCATAAGTTGACAAATGTCTTGATTGGAAATTATACAATGGATATTCTGTTCACAAGTGATTTTTACTTTTTTGTCTGTGTACAAGTATATAACATTTGAAGAGACTATTTCATTTTTGAAATAATTAAAATATATATTTTTTTTAGATTGAAGGTCTAAGTCATGGAACAAGGTTAAAACAATAAAAGGAATTTGAAAAGTAGCTAAAATAGGTCATGGTATAAAGTTTTCAATATGTGCACTTCATATAACAATATGTTAGTTGTAATAAAAATCAACCCATTCAACAAAAATGCCTTAAGAGCAAGAAACAGCCTTTTGAGTGACCTACTCTTCTAAGAGTCAAGACAAACCGGAGAGTGAACACTCCTTTCAATCACTGGACATGGCATTTATGGGTGGCATTTATTTCCTAATTCCACTGGTGGACTGACATTATCCAATGATTTTGTGAATCATTCAGCTGTGCTCTTATATCAGACTGATATGGTGCATATATATATATATATATATATATATATATATATATATATATATATATATATATATATATATATATATATATATATATATATATATATATATATATATATATATATATATATATATGCACCATATATATATTGCAGACAATTGTAGTAATTTACTTCCACAACAACAGTAATTATCATCAAATTCAATGGCATGAGCAAATGCTTCACACGGACATCCACCGAAAACAATAAGAGTGCCTTCAGAACGTTTGCTTTCCTTCTCCATCTCGTCAGAGCTGCTTTTGACTCATGAAAGGTTTTAAATCTAAGGGAAAATTGAGGAAATTAGTTTGTATATCTGATATATCTGCAGCATCTCAGAGGAGAATACAAACACACATCGCTGGAGGAGACGCAGCATGTGGAAGCCATGAAGGAAATGATTTGATTCAAACCCCCAGAGTCCCAATCAACCCAAACCCAACAGATATACTGGGAACATGTGCTTGCAAGAACGTGTAATATATTTCCCATCATGCAGCCACTGGTGTTAGTGCTAGGCAACACTGTCAGTGTTATGGTCGGAAATGAACAATAAACATCAAAACAGCAACAAACGTGAGCCGCTGGCAGCACTGCATTTGCACACACTAAAATAGCTTATTCAAGTCAACATGCTGGTCAAGTCAACCAGCAGCCATATCACCCTGTAGCCCAAGACTGGTTTCCCACTGAAGTGAAGCAGGGTTGAGCCTGGTCAGTACCTGGATGGGAGACCTCCTGGGAAAAACTAGGTTGCTGCTGGTAGAGGTGTTAGTGAGGCCATGTGCTCACCATGTGGTTTGTATGGGTCTTATCACTAGAACCGCCACGGGGTAAAATTTACCCATGGCTGTTTTTCAAATGTACATGACAGATTTTCAATAAAAATATCCAAGGCTCCCAGTCATTGACTTTTACTAAAATTGTGTTATTTACAATCTCCTGTTGTTAAAAAAAGTTTATATAAAACTAGAATAAAAAAAAACGGGCATTTATACCTGTAAGAGCCAGCAGGTCAAATTTACCCCTATATAATTTGTTCATATCCGCGTTGTATTTGAGCAACGTGTCGGCTTACTGTAAATGGTCACACAACTCACAATCAAATGAAGATGTTTTAGCCAATTTATAAATGTTTAAACTTTGGATTAATTATACATTTTTGCTTTGAATTTTTTATCGTGTATTGTTTGCTACTGTGTTGCTATATATTCAAGTCTGCCCATCTCCTGAAAAACAATATTTCCGATCTACAATGTAATGAATAAAACAATGTTCATGTGTTGTTCTCTTATTCAAATGATAAATGATATAACTAAACAATTTAATAATTAATTAGGTGAAAATGTGCGTTCGAATTTGTTGTTGCACATGTACATGCATCGCATGTCATCCTTTGTAATACATCCTATGCAGTGCTGTGTATTATTATTGCTCTTTATTGTCTATTTAGGATATTTTAGTAATTTAAATAACATGGGTTATCTTTATGTAATTACTTTAATTATTGACATTTTATTATAATATTACACCACCCAAATATGCATTTATTTCCTTTTAATTTGCATTGTAACTGCAGGCTGATTAAGCCTAGATATTCAGCAAAAAGTGATTAGTGTAGCCTGCTTAAAATAGCATAAAACAACAGGACAAAAACATAGTTGATGTCTAAAAATAATCATTGCATGACTTGTGAAGACAGTGGCATAATACAGTGACATATTACGTTTTTTAGCCGTATCAAAACAGAAATCATCTGTATGGGTCAATTTTACCCGCTGACGGTTTTAGTTATATAGCAACCCCTGGCGGTTCTAGTACCCAGTATAGTGATGGGGACACTATACTGTAACAAGCACCGTCCTTTGGATGAGACGTTAAACCGAGGCCTTGACTCTCTGTGTTCATTAAAAATACTACAAAATATGCCCATTGTCCTCTGTCCATCATGGCCTCCTAATCATCCCCATATAGTGATTGGCTTCACCACTGTGTGTGGTGGGCGTTCTGGCACAATATGGCTGCCGTCGCTTCATCCAGGTGGATGCTGCACATTGGTGGTTGTTGAGGAGATTCCCCCCTTCCACGTAAAGCGCTTTGAGTACCCAGAAAAGCGCTATATAAATGTTATGAATTATAACAATCTGTGTTAAAAATGTGTTTTTGTTTTTTTCAGGCTGGTTTTCTCCCTATGGTCTCAATTTAATGAAACCTTGAATGTTTTGAGCCATGTGCTACATTTCAAAGCAAATACAGTAGATTCAGATACAACTTTGTTCAAACGCTGCATAAATGATGTTATAAGTGCCACATGCCCCCATTTGCAACAAACTACCAGCTGTGGGAAAAACAACTTGCTCCACGTCAAGCCTGTGTAATGCTCAGAAGATGAATCTACATATTCATGTACTGATCCGATCTGTCATCTGGGACACATTAGAAAATGTTGTGTTGCCATAACAACGGAACACAGCTGTCTGCGCTGTAATTAAACCAGTGTTGGAGAATCACTAAGTAAAGTAACTCTACTAACTTAATGAAATGTTTCAGTAGCTTGACAGCTCAGCTATTAAAACAGTGCATGTGGTTTTTCTTTCACACTGTTAGCACACACAGCTATAAAGCCAAGCTAGATGCTAAATATTCTGTTTAATCACTGCTTGAAATTATATATACACTATATTGACAAAAGTATTGGGACACCCCTCCAAATTATTGAATTCAGTTCCGATCACTTCAGTGGCCACAGGTGTATAAAATCAAGCACCTAGGCATGCAGACACTTCTACAAACATTTGTGAAAGAATGGTTCGCTCTCATGAACTCAGTGAATTCAAGCAAGGTACCATGATAGGTTGCCACCAGTCCATTGGTGAAATTTCCTCGTGATGACGATTTCAAAACAAGGCATCATGAAGCTTCGAAGCGTTATGAATCAGCGAGTCGATTCAGCGGTTTGAATCGGCAAATTTCAGCAGTTTGGCGGTTTGACACGCGATCCGAATCATGATTCGGCTCGCTGATTCATAACGCTTCGAAGCTTCATGAGGCCTTGTTTTGAAATCGTCATCACTATGCAAGTCGTTATTTAGGGTTTTTTTGCGCACAAAAACTATTATCACCGATTCATAAAGTTATTTTAGAACCACTGTAGTGAGATGGACTTTGTAACAACGTCTTTAGTACCTTTTAAGGGTCTTGAGAGTGAACCGTGCCATTGTGCCAATGGAGGCCTTTCAGAGCCATCAGATTTCAACTAAAATATCTTAATTTGTGTTCCGAAGATGAACGGAGGTCTTACGGGTGTCGAACGACATTAGGGTAAGTAATTAATGACAGATTTTTCATTTTTGGGTGAACTAACCCTTTAAGAATGGGATGTCATTAAAGTTTATGTGCATGTAAAGGCAGGCGTAAAAACCTTTGGCAATATAGTGTATATACAGTACATTTTGTAATGCAAAATTATGTATTCATAATGATGGGTGTACCAATTATGTCTGTGGTCTCCCACAGTTTTAAAATCGATGTAAATGTAAAAATCCAGAAAATGTTTTGTGATAGGTTTAGGGTTATGGGATAGAATATACAGTTTGTACAGTATAAAAATCATTATGTCTATGAAATGTCCCCATAAAACAAGAAAACCCAACATGCGTTGGGCAAGCAGCTACTACTGGGCATGGTCGATTTCCTGCAGAACTAAAGATCAGGTAATTGAGAAAAAAAACAAAGTGGTTGTAGCAGGAAAGAGAAATACAAAGTTCATTACAAGCAGAACTCAGGGGAACAGCAGGACAGAGAGAAAAAAGAACAGTCCCCTGTATGACCAGAGCCATCGCAAATAGGGAAGGCAGGCAATTGCCTGGGGCCCAGCATTTTTAAGGGGGCACCCGAGGGCTGATCATTTAGAAATGTGTAGAAGCATTGATTGTTCCTGTCACCACCACACAAAGCATAATTTTTAAGGTGACAATTCGTTATAAGTATGAAGATTGTACTGTATTTTGAAGATTGTATTGAACTGTATCTTCTATTATAAATATGAAGATTGACATACTGTTCATTAAAAAATAAGCACTTTAATGTCGTAAAAATGTAGGTTCTGTTACATGTGTTTTGACTAATTTCTGTATTTTTTATAATTATATCTCTACGTAATGAAGATATATTAACAAAAAATATTTTATAAGGGCAAAATTGTCAATGTTGGTTCGCCTCTGTGTATGACACATACACTAGGGATATCCAGCACCACTCAACATATTTTCACGCCGCGGAGGTGGGTTATCTGAACAACTAGTTGGAAGCTGGTTTATTAACACTGATCAGACGCATTTCTTTAGGGCTGTTCACATAGGACTTGCTATATTCCAAAACAGCTGGATGGAAAACAACAGAACGGAACATATTGTACTGGTCTTGAGACAAATTTTTAATATTTGAATTATTTTTAAATATCTTATAGATGAGACACATAAAAACCTGATGCAACAACCAAATCTGTTTGAGTACATAGACCAACAGTGAAAAAAAAAATTCTGACAGTAATTGTCTTGAAATGTATTGTTGATGATAGCAAATTTGTTACAAAAGTAATGCTTGTGTAACGGAGGCCAGCTAGTAGTTGCTGTGCAAGTAAACCTCACTCCTCTAATCTCAAGAGGCTGTTAGCCTCCTTGTTAGAGCGTCCGGGGGGTGAGTGTAACGGAGGCCAGCTAATAATTGCTGTGCGAGTAAACCTCATTCCTCTGATCTCAAGCGTCCGACTCTCATGCCAGCAGACCCAGGTTCGAGTCCCACTTGGAGCGGGGCGGTTCGAACAGGAGGGGTTACACTTGGAAGGCTTTAATGGTGATGCTTTAAAAAGGATATATTTGGAGTTTCTCAGAGAGACTCTGTACTCACACTCTGCAAATACAGTATTGAACAGCAAAACCTGCTGATGCTGCTGCTCATCGTAGGGTGAGTCATTTGCATCAAGTAAATATTGACCTACCGAGAAGTCGATTACTTTTCTGGATGACTAGTGAAAATTAGAAGTCATGCAAACTCTAGCCAAGATGGGATGTAATCAAACATCACTGAAAAATAACCCTGCCCCCCCACTCTGCCATTGGTTAGACACCCCAAATTCACACTATTGGTTGAGCCAATGCTGCTATTTTGAGCTTTAGAGTTAAGAATCGAGAGCGGGTTCATATTAAAAACCAGTTTGTTTTTTTATGGATTTGTTTCTACACTTTACACTGCTATTCTGCTGTAACACAACATAAGGGCACGCTTACACAACAATGATGTACTAAAAACAGAAAAGCGTTTTTTGTGTACAGACAAACATTGTCAAAACAATCCCTGTTCACAAGGATCCGCGAAAACGATTAAAAACTTTGTATTATGCTGCCAGGCCAGTAATTGCGATGTCACTTTGTAAAGAAAAACTACTCGCCTATAGACGTCACCATTTACACAAATTCACATTTCTGTATTTTACATGGAGACGAAAATGGTCACGTTTTCAAAAACTTGCACTTTGAATCCCGTTTTCAAAAGGTTGCGTTTTCAAGGCCCCAAAATGCCGGTGTCGTTTTAATGAACAGCCGAAATGCCTAAAAAGTAAAAAAAAAAAAAATTTATTTGAAAATGGTGTTGTATAAACGGCCCTAAATCTACACTGCAAAACATACAGCGAACAGAATAGTCCGATTACTGAACGAATGATTCTTATTAGCCAGTAAATCTTTGCAGTAAATTTAATTCATACAGCACAAACCATTCTTGAAAAGGTAACACTTTACAATAAGGTTGGATTAGTTAACATGAACTAACTATGAACAACAACACCTATGTTCGGCATTAGTTAAGCTTTGTTAACGTTAGTTAATAAAAATACAGCTGTTCATGGTTTGTTCATGATAGTTCACAGTGCATTAACTAATGTTAACAAGATTTTAATAATGCATTAGCAAATGTTGAAATTAACATTAACAAAGATAAATAAATGCTTTATAAGTGCAGTTCATTATTAGTTTATGTTAACTAATGTAGTTAACTCATTTTAACTAATGAACCTTATTGTAAAGTGTTACCCTTGAAAAATGTAGTACAACTAACTTGACAGAATGACTTCGGTTCATTTTAGTGAATCAAATTCATACAGCACAACCGATGTACTCCAAACAATTATTGAAAGAATGACACTTGTGAGCCTGTTCTTTTTAGTGAATCAAATCCATACAGTATGACCAATGTTAGTCTTGCGTAGCCAGACATTCAGACTGATGGCAGAAGGTCTTCATTGGTGAAGGCAGCTTTCATTGGTCAAGGACCAACCAAGAGGATGTTTGACTGACAACCTAACGCAACCAATCACAGTTCGTTTTTTTCCGCATCTTGTTTAGGGGCGTGAAAATGTAAAGTCGATGTCCCTGCAATAACAGACTGCCGTGCATCTATAAATTATTCTTTCAAAAACGTTGTGCGAGTTTACTGCAAAAATGGAGCCCAAAATTTCACTTTTGAAAATCCAGGGTTTAGTTGATCCTAAAGATTAGTTGATACCATTAAAGAAAGTAACACGCACGTCTTGCGGACATCCTGTAGAATTCAACCAATCAGATGACGACTTTGAAACTCCTAAAGTTTTTCCAGATATGTGTGCCATATGCATCGGACGTTCAGCCATGTGTGTAGCCTGGCGTGGCCATACTCAATTCTAGTCAGAATTTGAGTCTGGTACCGCTCCATTGAGCTTTGATTATGGGGCGTGTTTCAACCGAGCCAGGAAAGACCTCAATTGGATAGACCCACAACCAATCAGAGCAACGGAGCGACGCGTAACGTTAGTTGTCAAATGTCAACAGAACTCAACTGCACTGTGTTGCCAAGTCCGTGTTTTTCTCCATGTCCGCGGGTTGAAGCGACCCCAATTATGTGATTATATAAACCCAGGAATGCGAATTTTAGCAGGCAACCTTGCCAAAATAACATATTTTGCCAACCAAACGACATTTTTTCCGGAGAACACCCCGGAAAGTTATTGTTTTGGGCTATAGTTTTGAGTAGCAATTGTGCGCGACATTGCAAAAACACTTGGAAACCCTGTCTGCACGCACGCTGGATTAAGTAACGTTACAAGAAAAAGATGAGTGTAAACGATCTTTGCCAGTAATAAAATTATTTAAGGATACACAGAGTACTTACCAACACGATCATCGTTTCTGAGAGAAATAGTGAGGGTGAATGCATATACGAACAAGTTCTCCGTTTAGGATAAGAGCAAATTCAACCCAAGAGCCTTCGATGACGTGGATGATTACGTCACTGTTTATCATCTGTCCATCATCGTCTAAAGCCCGCCCTGACAATTTCATTGGTCCGAACAGTTTCTGTTCGGGCATAATTACTCCTCTATGGAGCGAGTCCAGACCGAATTGCCCGAGCAAAAAAAATTGTGGGCGGGGCTAAATTCGGCTGGCATCCAGGCTACCATGTGTGGGTACTACCAACTGATTCTTGAAAGGATGATTCTTATGAACCGTTTAGATCCTCTTCCAAAAAAGAAAAATAAATATTGCAATATATCGCTTTGCTTACAGCATCACAATATATCACAATATTGTATCATAACCCCTGTGTCTTGCCGATACACAGCACAGATAAACATATAACTTTGTTGCAGAGTAAATCACATTGGCTAAATTATGTAAATGGTGATTCTTTGACCTATTCTAAAATGCAAATGTCACCTGGTCAATGCAGCGCAGCAAATTTAACACACGTGCATGTACAAGCACAGATGGATGATCTCAGCTGAGCTCTCAACTCCTCATGAAAATCTGCAAATGACACTAATTAGCATATTTAACTAGCCAGTCCCACATACACACACCCACTCTCACTCTAAATGTACACACGCTTCCCTCCACGAGGAAAATGAGACCCTTCAGCTCTGGCAGTGAATGGGGATGTCTAGACTAACCCCTGGAGCACAGCTCCACAACCACAAATTAAACCAATGCAAAATTACAGAGAGGAAGAGAACGACACAGCAAGTGATGAAATTAGTGTCTTTTGAATGTAAGGCAGAGATGTGCGGGTCTAAGGAGTTTGTACTACTGTGGTGTCTGTATCCATTGGGCTAGTCTACAGAAGAAACTTGGAGTCTTTCACCCAAATGTTACAATTCTGCTATCATTATTGTCATTCCAAACCTGAACACAAAAGTATCACTCATCATAGAACTTTCATTATTTTTCACCAATTTGTTCCTCACATTTCCCCTGAAAATCGTATACCATGAATTGTATTATATACACTACCATTCAAAAGTTTGTCATATGCTCACCAAGACTGCATTTGTTTTATCAAAAATACAGTACACTGTAAAAAAAAAAAAAGTTAAATTAACATTGTTAAGTTCATTTATTTTGAAAAACACAAAAACGAACAATAAAACACCCAAATTCCATCCATCTTCTTCCGCTTTATCCAGGGCCGGGTCGCGGGGGCAGCAGTCTAAGCAGAGATGCCCAGACTTCCCTCTCCCTAGACACTTCCTCCAGCTCTTCCGGGGGGGGGACACCGAGGCGTTCCCAGGCCAGCCGGAAGACATAGTCCCTCCAGCGTGTCCTAGGTCTTCCCCGGGGCCTCCTCCCGGTTGGACATGCCTGAAACACCTTCCCGGGAAGGCGCTCAGGAGGCATCCGGAACAGATGCCCGAGCCACCTCAGCTGACCCCTCTCGATGTGGAGGAGCAGCGGCTCTACTCCGAGTTCCTCCCGAGTGACTGAGCTCCTCACCCTATCTCTAAGGGAGCGCCCAGCCACCCTGCGGAGAAAACTCATTTCGGCCGCCTGTATCCGGGATCTTGTCCTTTCGGTCATGACCCAAAGCTCATGACCATAGGTGAGAGTAGGAACGTAGATTGACCGGTAAATCGAGAGCTTCGCCTTTCTGCTTAGCTCTTTCTTCACCACAACAGACCGGTACATCGACGCATTACTGCGGAAGCTGCACCGATCCGTCTGTCAATCTCCCGTTCCATCCTCCCCTCACTCGTGAACAAGACCCCTAGATACTTGAACTCCTCCACTTGAGGCAGGAACTCTCCACCAACCTGAAGAGGGCAAACCACCCTTTTCCGACTGAGGACCATGGCCTCGGATTTGGAGGTACTGATCCTCATCCCAGTAGCTTCACACTCGGCTGCAAACCGTCCCAGTGCATGCTGAAGGTCCTGGTTAGAAGGGGCCAACACGACAACGTCATCCGCAAAGAGCAGAGACGAAACCGCGTGGTCCCCAAACCTGACACCCTCCGGCCCCTGGCTGCGCCTAGAAATTCTGTCCATAAAAATTATGAACAGAACCGGCGACAAAGGGCAGCCCTGCCGGAGTCCAACATGCACCGGGAACAAGTCTGACTTACTGCCGGCAATGCGGACCAAACTCCTGCTTTGGTCGTACAGGGACCGGACAGCCCTTAGCAAAGGACCCCGGACCCCATACTCCCCGAGCACCCTCCACAGGATGCCGCGAGGGACACAGTCGAATGCCTTCTCCAAATCCACAAAACACATGTGGACTGGTTGGGCAAACTCCCATGAACCCTCCAGCACCCTGTAGACGGTATAGAGCTGGTCCAGTGTACCACGGCCCGGACGAAAACCAGACTGTTCCTCTTGAATCCGAGGTTCTACTATCGGCCGTATTCTCCTCTCCAGTACCCTGGCATAGACTTTCCCGGGGAGGCTGAGAAGTGTGATCCCCCTGTAGTTGGAACACACCCTCCGGTCCCCCTTCTTAAAAAGAGGGACCACCACCCCGGTCTGCCATCCCAGAGGCACTGTCCCCGACCGCCACGCAATGCTGCAGAGGCGTGTCAGCCAAGACAGCCCCACAACATCCAGAGACTTGAGGTACTCAGGGCGGATCTCATCCACCCCCGGTGCCTTGCCACCGAGGAGTTTCTTGACCATCTCGGTGACTTCAGCCCGGGTGATGGACGAGTCCTCCTCTGAGCCCCCAGCCTCTGCTTCCTCAATGGAAGGCGTGATGGCGGGATTGAGGAGATCCTCAAAGTATTCCTTCCACCGTCCGACGATATCCCCAGTTGAGGTCAACAGCCGCCCATCGCCACTGTAAACAGCGTTGGTAGGGCACTGCTTCCCCCTCCTGAGGCGCCGGACGGTTTGCCAGAATCTCTTCGAGGCCAGCCGATAGTCCTTTTCCATGGCCTCACCGAACTCCTCCCAGGCCCGAGTTTTTGCCTCCACAACCACCCGGGCTGCAGTCCGCTTGGCCTGCCGGTACATGTCAGCTGCCTCAGGAGTCCCACAAGCCAACCAGGCCCGATAGGACTCCTTCTTCAGCTTGACGGCATCCCTTACTTCCGGTGTCGGGGATTGCCGCCTTGACATGCACCGGAGACCTTACGGCCACAGCTTCGAGCGGCCGCTTTGACAATGGAGGTGGAGAACATGGTCCATTCGGACTCCATATCTCCAGCCTCCCTCGGGATCCGGTCGAAGTTCTGCCGGAGGTGGGAGTTGAAGATCTCTCTGACAGGGGGCTCGGCCAAACGTTCCCAGCAGACCCTTACAGTACGCTTGGGTCTGCCGGGTCTGTCCAGATTCCTCCCCCGCCATCGGATCCAACTCACCACCAGGTGGTGATCAGTTGACAGGTCCGCCCCTCTCTTCACCCGAGTGCAAAAACATAGGACATACAGCGGAACACGAATGAAAGCATTCAAGATGCTCTGTGCTCAGCATAAACATACATATATGCTATGCTAGCGTACCATTTGCTAGTTGATATTTCAAATGAATCAGGAAATATATCATAGAGGTATAAATATTAACAAAAATACTTAAAGTAGACTGTAGGTAATGTTACTTAACCAATCTGACGCAGTTGTTGAACTTTTTTTTTTTTGGTAATTGGTGATAAAACAGAGATAAATGTTGATGCTGTCCTCTCCAGCTGTTTGTGTTTATGGTTGCCATGGCAACTCTCAACGGCCACCAGGCAAACGTGAGTTCTCATTCACTACTACTGTTAGATGAGATGTAGACAGGCCATGTCTGTCATTATTCCAACGTTTTCTATGAAATATTATGCAATAAAAAGTTTAACACCCCAGAAAAATTAAACTATTGTTAATAATAATTTTGATAATAATATTGCCTCTTGTGCACGCGCCATGCGGAGGCACACCTGATTGTGTGTCACGTGACACGTCACTGTATATAAAAAGTATCCTTAATTGTTGAAAAAAAAAACATGTATCTTAGGGGAATTTCAATCTTGTGTCTGACGTTTAATTACACATTTTAAAAAGCAAATTCTGATAATCAGAACATAATAAATCAGAACATAAAGAACCTGCAAATGATGGTGATTAAATTACGAGTAGGTGATGTTGCATTTACTTGCCGGTAAGTCATGGAACTACCAATATATTACGAATTTAGTACGTATCTGGGATGTCCTTGGTTATGTAATAACGTTAGGAGACCGTACTGGCGACGTTGTGTGTTGGTAATTTGATGGTAATGATATTACAGGCATGCAACGATGTAGTTACGTTATCAGTGTCATAAAATTACCAAAATATTATGTGTGGAGTCGTATCTGGAATTTTCAAGAAATCATGAAACTCATGAAAAATGTCTTATTATTATCGATGTTGAAAACAGTTGTGCTGCTTAATAAAAATGTATCAAGGTTTCCACAAAAATGTATTACATTATTAAAGATAATTTGATAAATAGAAAGTTCAAAAGAACAGCATTTAGTTTTGATCAATTCAATGGATCCTTTCTGGGAATGGTATTATGGAGTATGTGCTTTGCTATGTGCCTTTAACCACCCTCTGCTAGTTAGTTAACGCTAAAGATTAAAGTAAATTACAGTATAAGCAGAAATTTGGGAGAACATTGCGAGTCCTTGTCCATTGTTGGTGCACCAAGTACTGTTAAATTAATGTAGAGTTAGAATAAATAATTTGTCAAGGCATTTTGTTTCAAGGAGAACACCGAGTTTTCATCAACAGCAATACATTGAAGCTCAATAAAGAGAGGAACAAATGAGCTGTGAAGGACAGAACAAGATGAAGACAGCGAGTATTGGTTGTCTTTTATCCTGATCCTGACCATGTGACTTGGCAAAACCTGAGACGTTTAGATTGATCAGCAGTTAACTCCCACTGCTCTAAAAATGCGGCCGTGGGCTCACCTCGAAAATCCAAACACCTGCCCCTCAAATCCCAGCATGCTTTGATTACTATTAGGAGCTCTGAAAGGATAGACAAGCCAAACGCTCCTTAGGTGGGAAAGTTGCTGTGTCCCATTTCACATATTTTCATTATTAAAGAGCATGCAAAACTAGTGCATCCAAACTCAAAAAAATTGAAATTTGTGATGCTCAACTACATATTGATTATTAATATTTGAAAAACTTCTGTATGCAAATACAACTTAATGTGGTCCAACCAACATGCAGGAGAAAAAAAAACTAAAACAGGAAATTATATAATAAATGTGTACTTAATTGTGTTAAGAAACATTGACATGAAAGTTGTTCATGTCTGAGCTGAGCCATATCGCATTAATTATCGCAGGCGATACGTCCGTGATAATTAATGCGATATGGCTCAGCTATCAGTGAACTACGGCTCTGTGTAGTAAATGCCGCTCTATCTGAAAGCAGGTGATGGCGATTTACTACTAATCAAGGAACCGGCTTTACTGACGAGATGCGCCTGACAATGTCATGCGATATATCGCCCAGCCCTACATGAAAGTGTACTTTAAGTACACTCAAGTGGCTTTTTATTTCATTATTATTATTATTTTTATTATTATTATTATATCATTGCATTATTGAAGTATACTTAAAGTGCCCCTATTCTACAATTGTAAAGGTTCCTAATTTCGTTTTTTTACATGCATTAAAGGTCAAAAAACACTTTCATTTTCTCATAATATACATTGCGCATCACCACATTTTTCAGTGATTCTCAAACGACTCGTTGGATGAATCAGTCTTTCTAAATCCCTCCTTTCTGCGAGCCTACTCTGCTCTGATTGGCCAGACGGCAAAGTCTGTTGTGATTGGTCTACCGCTTACAGCGCAAAGCACTCATTACCATAAATTCAGCACCGCTTCCTAAAGCTCAGTGATTGTACACACAGTAAAGACCATAACGATGGTGTCCATTTTACCATATCAATCCGAGCGCGAGTTTAATAAACATTGGAAGAACTAGTTATTCAACCTGAACCTCCATCACAAAGACGATTTTAGCAGTAGGTCACGCTACTCATTTTGAGGTATATGATATGTTGCAACTGTAATTCCTTACCATCAGCATTAACAAGTGCATGTCCATCAACAAACAGATGTGTATGTTTCTAATTTAGCGGTGCACATGCGGGAACTGTATCAATAACAGTGCATATGTTAGCCGAACACTAATGTGAATGATTGATGTAACATTAAAGGAACACTCCACTTTTTTTGAAAATAGGTTCCTTTTACAAGTCCCCTAGAGTTAAATAGTTGAGTTTTACCGTTTTTGAATCCATTCAGCCGATCTTTGTATCTGGCGGTAGCACTTTTAGCATAGCTTAGCATACATCATTGATTCTAAACAGTCCATTAGCATCTCATTCAAAAAATGACCAAAGACACTTTCAATATTTTTCCTTTTTAAAACTTGACTCTTCTACAGTTACATCGTGTGCTAAGACAAACTGAAAATGAAAAGTTGCGATTTTCTACACATATATGGCTAGGAACTACGTTCTCATTCCTGCGTAATAGTCACGGATCTTCACAGCCGTACCATGGCTGCAGCGGCGCAATGATTCGTTGGTATTCTGTGAAACACGGTGGTAGTATACACCTTCGACTTACTATCACAGCCCTTTACAACACACAGAACCATGGCTAATCACACAGGTAAATCCACAACACAATTTGTCGGCTGCAAGCCTTAAACTTTCTCTGCAACTACACGAACTTAGTGCCGGTCACATTGAAAGTTACCTAGCTGGGGGCTACTTTCAGGCGCTGTAATATCATTGCGCTGCTGCAGCCATGGTACTGCCGTGAAGATCCGTGACTACTAATGAGAAAGTAGTTCCTAGCCATATAGGTGTAGAAAATCGCAACTTTTAATTTTCAGTTGGTCTTAGCACACAATATAACTGTAGAAGAGTCAAGTTTTAAATAGGAAAAATATTGAAAGTGTCTTTGGTCATTTTTTGAATGAGATGCTAATGGACTGATCATGATGTATGCTAGGGCTGCTCGATTATGGAAAAAATCATAATCACGATTATTTTGGTCAATATTGAAATCACGATTATGTAACACGATTATTTCACATGACTTTTGGAATGTGTTGTATTTATTAAAAATACACCTTTCAACAATTCAATTGAAATTGTAACATTTGTTGTACTTTTTGAACTATTAAAATAAATAATATAACATATATTCAAATCAAAGTATAAAAGTATTCACGTAAAAATGATAATCACAAATAAATAAGATCAACAATATGGTTCGGCTAGATATGCTTTTCAGGTACGTCTAACATTAGTTTTCAGGTACAGAAATGTCTCAAATGTAAAATAACATTGCATATTTGAGTGCATAAATTAAAGATGAATCCTATTAAACTTACAAAAGCTATTCAATCCGGATCGGATATGCGTCGTCTTTATCGACTGTATAAAGTTCACTTAAGGCATATTCAGACTATGTCTGCTAGGATACTCATCAAGATGGACATGTTGACATACGTTTTGTGTGAGTTTGTCCGTTCAAGAGCAAGACTTGAAAGAGAACTCAGTATTTGCGCGCTGAGAGACGTGTGCGCGCTCTCGGATGAGCGCACAGAGATACATTTCCTCACAGCGCGCGCGGCTTCTCATTCGCGTCTTCTGGCACTAAACCCGGGTGATGACGGGCAAAACGACTGGTCATATTCAAACATACGGCAGCACTCGCATGCATTGAACAAAGTTTACAAAGAGAGAATTATTTGAAAAATATGAGGGGAAAAAAGGACGTTTACACGGCTCCCCTGCTCTCGTCAGTTTTTGTTTCTTTATTAGATTGTCATAGGTCACTCTGTTTAATTTTCAAGTGGTTAAACAAATTCGTGGTGTTCTCTTGCGTTGCAGCCACTACCATGTAGCAAATCTTGCACGTAGCATGTTTCTGCTCGTCGTCTGATTCCTCGAAGCCAAACTGTTCCCAGACAACGGAGTTGGTTTTGCCTTTTTTGCTCACCAAACGCTGCTGTAACTGCCCTCCTTCTGCCATCTTTACTCGCGCCGAGTTTTTAAATTCCAGCGGATGATGATATGCACACGAGACTCCCGATCTGAGAAAGTTTGTGGCTTCGGGAGGGGCGGATGTGCGCGTGCGCGTTTCATTCAGAACGCAAGGCAAAATAATCGTTTTTTCTCGATTGTACTATTTTGGTGATCGTTGGGAGGCAAAATCGAAATCGAAATCGAAATTCGATTAATTGCACAGCCCTAATGTATGCTAAGCTATGCTAAAAGTGCAATCGCCAGATACAAAGATCGGCTGAATGGATTCAAAAACGGTAAAACTCAACTATTTAACTCTAGGGGACTTGTAAAATGAGCCTATTTTCAAAAAAAGTGGAGTGTTCCTTTAAAGTTTGTAAAAAAAAAATTGCTCCATCCTTTATTTTTAATCAAGGTAGTAAGAACGACAGACAATCTGCATTAATAGACACAGTTAAGGTATTAGTGGCCCACAGCTGCTTAGCAGAAGTATTTCAGGTAAGACAGTAATAATGCAAGTTAGCCAGTTAACAGGAAACGTACACAGTATAAAACACAAAACAACGTATTTTGAACACACGGTAGAAAATATATACATCAATAATTATTCATACTTACAGGTTGTGATTCTGAGAAGCAAGCTGGTCCAAATAAACTGGCTACTGACCCATCTTTCAAGAGCAAGTGATTTTTGCGAATCCCGCATTGAACTCCGAGATTTGAGAAGCAAAATTACTTTTGAGGGCGGGACAAGTTGTTCGAGGGCGGACAACGTAAAACATATGCGGGCATTATACAAATGTCTTTTCTAGTGACGTAGAACCGTCACGCATTGGGATTTGAATTACAAACAACTCGTATATACGGTTCAAAGTCGATACTTTCTTTTGGGAGACAACTTTATGTATTGTGCACTTTCGACTTTACAACTTTGCAGAACGTTTACATTCACAAACAGTATTACACACTGTATGAAAGGGAATATTCTAAACAAACACACACAAAAAAAAAACATAATATGGACACTTTAAGTACACTACAAATGCATTCAATACGATTAAGAGCAATTCTTGGAATGTGGCAAGGGAGTCTATTGTTTCAAAATGCAATTTAATATGGCAGCATGTTCCTAGTATATTACTACATATTCAAAAGTACATACTTTCCCAGCACCATTGAAATTTTTAGTATGATGCTCCATTAAATTCAACTCACACAGTCCAAATTACCAACTTCCTACTTGGAAAAGTGAGACAGAACAAAATGTCTTTCTCCAGAGCTAGACAACAGACAGAGGAAGCAAAATTCATAACACAATACATACACTCAAACATCACAAACCCCCCTACACTGCAGAAAATGCAATTTGAGGGAGGAAATTACTTTGCATCAGTGAGCGACTTCACATCAGTGCCGAAATAAAGATCATCCCTGTCTTCCATTGTCGGTCCGTACCCTTCACTGCATTCTGCAGCCCAGACCTCCAAACACACTCTCTAAGACCAGGCTTTATTTTATTTTTCATTAGCTGCTTCCATCTGCAGTACGCAGAGTGAATAAATAAGACACACAAACACGTTTCTGTGTGATTTGATGGGGCTTGAAGGAGGACACAGTGCGGAACAGACAAAGATTTGGGACCGAGATGCAACAGCAACCCATTTCATTGTGGAGATCAGAGGCAATCAGCCGTCAGGCAGCACCTGCGAGCTCAGCAGGACCAGGCCGCCCTCCTCTGCCCTCCACGGGCCACCGTCGGCACGCTTTATAAAATATTCACAGATTATTGGAGAGAAATGCAGCCTGTCGCAAGAAAAGATTGAATGAGAGCAAACATGAGTGAAGTGACACATGGAGAGCGACGGAAAGAGTGAAAGAGAAGCAGCCCGAAGCATTTGTGCATCGGTTATTTTCGCGCTGACATTGATTAATTGAAGATGTGAGACCTGCTGTGCACTTTCTCTCTACACCTTTTTATGGTCAGTTTTGCAGAGGTCTGAGGGTCTTTTGAGACAGTGGGTGTCAGCTGGTGGGTGGGTGGCACGCGGCCAGCCAGGAGGCTTCTGTAAATGATTTCTTTTATTAGAAATAATTGAAAAATTAATGGACACAGCCATGTGTAATAGCTAGAACAGTAATTTGACACAATTTGGCCAGAACCAAATGGCATTTGATGTCAAACCTAGAGAAAACCTAGAGTTTTGAGGGATCAAGAATGTTCTCTGCTCTGCTCTTCAAACTTTTTTGTGTTTTTTCAACATCTTGATTTGTGAAAAATACTATAATATAATCACAAAATCAAGTTGCTATGTAAAGTATAAATCTAGTTATTTTACAGATGTTTTTATCATTTTCAAATATGAAAATATTGTGACCACCACCTTTCTACCTTTCCAATATTGTGCTGGTCCCCCTTTTGCTGCCAAAACAGCCCAGACCCGTTGAGGCATGAACTCCACTAGACCCCTGAAGGTGTGCTGTGGTATCTGGCATCAAGATGTTACCAGCAGTTCCTTTAAGTCCTTTAAAGTTGCGAGGTGGGGCCTCCATGGATCGGACTTGTTTGTTCAGCACATCCCACAGATGCTCGATAGGATTGAGATCTGGGGAATTTGGAGGCTAAGTCAACACCTCAAACTCGTTGTGCTCATCAAACCATTCCTGAACCATTTTTGCTTTGTGGCAGGGCACATTATCCTGCTGAAAGAGGCCACAGCCACCAGGGAATACCGTTTCCATGAAAGGGTGTACATGGTCTGCAACAATGCTACATGGATGGCAGGACCCAATGTTTCCCAGTAGAACATTGCCCAAAGCATCACACTGCCTCCGCCGCCTTGACTTCTTCCCATAGTGCATCATGATGCCATGTGTTCCCAAGGTAAGTGACGCACATGGACCCGGCCATCCATGTGATGTAAAAGAAAACGTGATTCATCAAACCAGGCCACCTTCTTCCATTGTTCCGTCCAGTTCTGATGCTCATGTGGCCACTGTTGGTGCTTTCAGTGGTGGACAGGGGTCACCCTGACTGGTCTGCGGCTATGCAGCCCCATACGCAATGAACTGTGATGCACTGTGTATTCTGACACCTTTCTATCAAAAAGTTCACATGCTGCCTAATATATCCCACCCACTAACAGGTGATGTGGTGAAGAGATAATCAGTGTTATTCACTTCACCTGTTGGTGTCATAATGTTATGCCTGATCGGTGTGTATGTGCATATATACAGTATATGCATGCTGTTGTCTCCCGTTCATCACTAGGGCTGTCAAAATTGCTCAAAAATGACGTTCGAATATTCCCTCTTAAAAAAGCACGAATATTCGAACTATTCGAACATCTGGTTGCGCATTTTATCAATGACGCGCATTACGTCAATAACCGGACAAATGAATACAAAGAGACATAACTACTTATATAGGTAGTCTATTTAAGTTTAAACATATTTGACAACGTATTACCTACACAAAAACAAGTAAATCAACTAATGGCTAAAGACCGCAGACCTCACTCTCTCTCGCCCTCACCCTCTCTGCATAACGGTTTAAATGAACAAACACATTTTGAGGCTGATCAAGAGTTTTGTGCAAGCAATTTAAGGTCGCGACTCTTGTCCCAAATATAGCAGGCTTCATTCAGTGATTGAAACAACTATTAATATAAGTTTTACAGCATATTATTGAACGCTCCGAGCGAGCTGTGCTGTGGTAAACATGGAACTTTTCATTGACATGAAACGGTAAATAATCAAACCAGTGGAAGCAGTGCATTTATCCTTTATTCATGCAATATCTATTCAGTCAGTACCTCGGTTCCACTGCTTGACAGAACTCCAGCCTGCCCCATCCACGACACTGATCGCTCTCATGTCCTTACAAATGAACAAAATGAATTTCTCCGTTATGGACTCTTGTCGTGTTGCAGACAGAGAGCTTGTGGCGGGCGATGCAAAGTAAGGCTGGTCCAGTTTGCAAATACAAATTAGTTGCTTATATTTACAAAACGAGCCTACAAAAGCATAAAAAAGCCCGTTTAATAAAGAAAAGTTCATGAAACTAAGTGAAAACTCACTAAAGTGTTTAGTGAAATTAGGAAACATTTAGATATCATAAATTGAGTTGTATAAGTTAACGTTACATTTCTACATACATTTTGTTCTCATGTCACAAGTAATATCAAGGTTTACTTTGATCTGTTTTACATGATTCTTTTGTAGTGTGGTTTTCGGTGAAGTGTACTAAAATAAATATCGTCACCTGTTTACATTAGCCCACTTCTTCTCGACGCTTTTCCTGATAGTTTATAGAACAATTACTACGAGTCGCCATCTGTCGTTTCAAAGAAAAGCACAACGGCGAGCGCGTCAAGTATAGACGCCTCGTCCGCTTGGGAGGGAGCGCGCGCAGTCAGCGAGGGCTCGCGCTGCGGAGACAGGCCAAAGTACACAAGGCTTCAGGCGCGCTAGTGCGCCTACTCGCAAAGCAGACAGCCACGCCTCTACTACCGCGGGCGTTTTTTCCCCACATTTTTTATGTATTCGAATATTAATTTTCACCTTCGAAATTCGTTGTTTAAAAACTATTCGAATATATATTCGAATTTAGAATATTCGTTGACAGCCCTATTCATCACTATAGAGGTTTACCCAAAAATGACGAGTTACACTTCTGAGAACCCAGGAAATGTTAAAAGGGTCCATATTCCATATAGGTCCATCAGCCATCCTGCTCTCTAATATATCGGCATCGACCAGCAAAAATTCCATATCGGTCAACCACTACTTTTAAGGTGTTTTTTGGTGACTGTATGTTTTTATTTATCAGCATAAACATTCTTCTAAACAACTCCTCTTGTGTTCCATAGAAAAAAAGAAAAAAAGAAAACAGGAAATGAAAAAAAACGCCTAGGTAACGACTGCAACCTCAGTTCCCTGAAGAGGGAATGAGCGTTGCATCGAATGACGCTATGGGAACGCAATGCGTGATGAAGTCATGAAGCACATGTCAAATCAGTCCAATGGTGAGACGAGACGTCAGAGCAGGTGACGTCACAAACCAGGAAACTATAAAGCCTGCCAAAAACAAAGCCGCGCTAGCTTCTGTGTCTTCAGTAGCGCTTTGTGTGATTCTGCCTGTCTTATTTGGTGTGTATTGTACAAGTTATGGCGAGAAAGCAGCAGTTCAGAGTGTGTGTGCACCCCTGCCTGCGTTATTTAACAGGTGGGGACGCACATTCTCTTTGTGTAGCTTGTTTGGGAGAGGAGCATGCACGGTCAGCGCTCAAGGGCGCTGGCTGTGAGCACTGCGAAGTGCTTCCATTGTGGACGCTCCGATCCCGCCTGCCGTTTTTTTGCAAGGACGCTCAGGCTCGCGTTATCCAGAGCTCTGGTCCCACTCTGATGTCTCGTCTCACCATTGGACTGATTTGACATGTGCTTCATGACTTCTTCATGCATTGCGTTCCCATAGCATCATTAGATGCAACGGGAGTTCCCTTGAAAGGGAACATCATACAAATTTGGAGTAAATAGTGACAAAATCTGGGTAAACTATTGCATAAGTGGTTAGGTTGTGGCTTTGTTTCCCAAGATAATGTACTGGCACATTGTGGCAAGGTGCATTGTGAGATATCATCACTCACATAAGTGTTGCACACTTGAAGAACTCCCCAACAGGATAACTGCAGTACTGGCTAGATGGGTGAAAGCAGACAGGTTTGTAGCCACTGGCCAGACATTGATATGAAATCTAGACCAGTTTATTCTGGACAAAAACCATTAGCTTAGACACAAATAGTCAATACAATATATTTATTAAATTGTTCCAATAGTAAACTAAAAATAAGAGAGTGTGCTTTTAGTCTACATTTTATGTACTTATCAGTGATACACTAGCAAAATTAAACTCAAGTTAAGTCAAGTGCTTTCTTGAAGCTGTGTTTGCTTTAGTAGCCTATTAAATCAATTTTTAAGAAAGTTGTCTTTTTTTACACAGTGCTATTAACCCACACAAAAACAAACAAAGATTTGGCCGATTTTATTAACAGTTCTTTCAAGGGGAGTATTGTAATTCACTTGGTTCATACTGACCTCCAATATTAGCTATTGCCAGAATAAATTATTTAAATCTCATCCCAAAAAAGTCAAATATGAAAAGGAGCATATGTAGCCTAATACATAAATCATTGGAATAAATCCACTGGTAGTGTACATAGGAGTTAATTGCAAGTACTTATTAATGTTTAAGTAAAGAAGGCACCTGCGGAGGTGCGCGGGGGGGGGGGGGGGGTGGTTGGTTTATGACTTATAATAACATGACAATGTGTAAGGAACGGCTCAAAAGTCTGAAAATTTCTGTTTATTTTTACATATCAGTCTATATGAGGCATTGCCATAACGCATTGCTTTATTGCAAAATTTTCTGCCGAAAATGGCCCAAAAGTGCATTTTCGGTTTTCGGCCGAAAGACTTTTATCACCGAAACAATATGGCCGAAATGTTGTAATGACGCAAACAGACACCGCGACCTGCACGTGCTTGTCTGAAGCAACAGAGTCTGCGGTGTGGACGTATTTCAGTATATCTGAGAAACACCCACGTCTGCTCCATGCACACGCTCATGTTCTCGATGAGAAGAGGACCAGACTTCACTGTGAAACCGAACGGTTTCCCAATGCAATCTTTAACAGTGGGCATGTTTTAAGCGCGGAACACACTTAAATCCGAGTTCCCACACCAACATCGATCAACATGTATCACGAAATTCAAACGATAAATGCCGTTTTGACGCTCTTTAATGTGGCATCACTGATCACATCACAGTTCAAGCGGCGGCGCGTGCGTGAACGCGATCATCTGTGAGCGCGATCGATCATCTTTTCCTTAATAATAAACATGAATGGAACATTGAGGACACAACTTACGGTCACGTAGCATATGTGGTGTAATCGCTCAGTCAGTGTTTCAACGGCGGAAAGACCACAATATAACTGAGGCTAAACTACAGTCATGTAAGTTAGCATCACATTTACCTCAGGCAGTCATTCAGTGTCCACATCTGTTAGTTCACTAGAGAAATCAACTCTTTCACTAAATATATGACCTATATTAGCCGTTATATTCATTATATTCTACTTAACCTGTTAATGATATCTTGATTATTTCATGTATGTTTAAATAAACCTGTCATGAAAATGACAGACACAAAAGATCATATTTCAACATCGAATTGGATAAAAATATTTTATAATTAGATTTAGAAGTTATTGCAAATACTGCCTTATGTGAAGTTTACATGTTTGCATACTGTTATTTGAGTGTTGATTATTAGACCTAAAAATAAATAGCAACTGAATTTAGGCTAATAGTTTGGCCTCTGTTGTTAACCTTTAATATTAATGTGCAAGTAAGGGCTCCCTATAGTTTACAGCAATATCTTCAATAAACATTTAGTTATAATATAATTTATTTAAGGACAGATACGTTTTTTTTTCAGTTAACCAATACAAGTAAATAAAAAGCCGTTTTGTAAAACTGCTGTACCGAACCCGTACCGAACCGTCAGTTTTGTGTACCGCTATCCCTATTCTACAGTTAACATATGGGCTATGGCAGTCTTTGTTTTGATACACTATTATGTTGAAGGCCTACAGAGAAAATAGTTGTATCTTTAAGAAGTTGCACTTGTTCTGAATGCACTTTCTTGTAGTAGTCCTACAGAGAAAAATTTTAAATGCACTTTGTTTTTATGAGAGAACATTTAATTGTAAAACCTTTCTGTAGGCCAGGGGCCGGTTGCATAAACCGTTAAGACTAGTCTTACAAGTTAGACATACATTTTTTTCTTTAAGACTGTTCATATTTTTTTTTAATCATTTACATAAAAACATAGACTGGCCTAATTTGATACGAAAAGTAAGACTGAATGCCACTTGCCTAACTGCTAGTGGCTCATACTAGATCTTAAGACACTGTCTTAACATAATGGCTTAGTTTATGCAACTGGCCCCTGAACATTATTATTTAATGTACAAATGAGTGGGGTCAAGTTAAACATTTTAGTTTGAATTTTATTTTATACTGTGCATTGTTGCAATGTGCTAAATAAATATTGGCATAATTTGTAATTGATTTATTCTTTGAAACTTTAATATTAATTTATGCAATTGCAATTGCCTTGATTTTAGTAAAGTTAGTACACAGTCATAGTCATAAATGCAATGGTACTAATAATTGGCATTATTTCTTTCGGTGTTTCGGTTTTCGGCCTTTGTTTCCTCTTTTTCGGTTTTCGGTTTCGGGCCAAGAATTTTCATTTCGGTGCATCCCTACAATTAGTCCAAAATGCAGCTGCTAGAGTTCTTACTAGGTCAAGAAAATATGATCACACCAATTCTAGCATCTCTACACTGGTTACCTGTTAAGTTTCGTATCAATTATAAAGTATTGCTACTGACCTATAAGGCCCTAAATGGTTTAGCTCCTGTGTATTTAACTGATCTTCTATCGCCTTATAACCCATCACGATCGTTAAGATCACTAAACCCTGGGCTTCTGGTAATACCGAGGATATCTAAGTCAACTAAAAGAGGAAGAACGTTTTCATATTTGGCACCTAAACCTAAACTATAATGTTCGGGGCTCAGACTCCCTCCTCCAGTTTAAATCTAGATTAAAGACGCATCTCTTTAGCCAGACATTCACATGATGCATCTCCTAACCTTGTACTCTATAGTTATATCAATGCACATGATTGTCTTTGCTTAATGCTTTGAACAGCAGCTACGCTAATTATTTTTCTGTTCCGTTTTATCTCGGGACGCCCATCCCGAGGTTACTAGAGAGTCCGTCAGCTCCAGTCTGGATCCAGCTTCTCGTAAAGACTTCAGATGACCAACACCTGTGAAGAGACGACTCAACTCCTGCGAGGACTTCAGATGACGCAGTTCTGCATCAACACGCACTCATACTCATCTCTATATACCCTATTCATTTACAACATGTATTCTTATTTCTGTGCCATAGTTATTATATTGATTAATAATAGATAGTTAGCTAATCTGTGTGCTTTGTATATGTGCATTTCTGAAATGCATAACATGTACAAATCCATTTAAATTGTAATGTAGATGCATTTTCTGTGAAGCTGCTTTGAAACGATATGTATCGTGAAAAGCGCTATACAAATAAATTTGAACTGAATTGAATATATGTTAAAATATTACATAATTCATCAATGCCCGTTTGTCATGTATAATACACAAACCAATCGTGATCTAGCAGAAGAAGTTCAAATTCCATTGGGCAATGTGAAGTGGAGCGGTAATTTTGTGTTCTAATTCATTAATCGGTTGAAAATTACATGTGCAGACGAACTAACGTTTGTGGAACGATTTCCTGCGGTTTGTCTCATTTTATACATCAAAATGCATCGCAGACAAAATGGATGTTAAATGACAACAAACAAAGCACTGAACAAAACCATGCAGCAGCAAAAGTCACATTAATGGTAAGTAGTGTTAAATTCACTTGTATTTATGTATGTTGATACACCGCTTAGGCGCTTACTATTTGATGAAACTATCAAAGTTAATGAAGTGCCACCGGCACCAACAGGCCTATTAGGTGAAGCGTAGACTGGCGAAATGGTGACGTGAAAGGACTTTATTATATTACTTTTTTTGATAATTATGCAGCATTATGAAAGAAGTCTCTTATGCTCATCAAGCCTGCATTTATTTGATAAAAAACAGCAATATTGTGAAATATTATTAAAATAATGTCTTTTTATGTTATTATACTTTTAAATATAATTTATTCCTGTGATCAAAGCTGAATTTTCAGCATCATTACTCCAGTCTTCAGTGTCACATGATCCTTCAGAAATCATTCTAAATTGACGATTTAATGTCAATGCTGGAAACAGTTGTGCTGCTTAATATTTTTTGTAACCTGCTGTGATACTCTTTTCAATATTATTTGATTAATAAAAATTTAAAAAGGACATCATTTAATAATATTTAACAATATTACGCTACTGCTTTTTTCTGTACTTTTGATTAAATAAATGCAGGCTTGATGAGCATAAGAGTATCCAAACTTTTCACACACACACACACACACACACACACACACACACACACACACACACACACACACACACACACACACACACACACACACACACACACACACACACACACACACACACACACACACACACACACGCTTAAATGTATACGCTTATGCTTAAAAGTATACATTTGTAAACGTAAAAATGCCAAGAAGTTGCATCAAGCTATCCAATCAGATTATAACTTACTATTTTGACATACACTTTTGCCTTTTTTATGCGAAATATGCATCAGAGAATCAATGAACGGGCTATGAGTGGTCTGTCAGAGGCTGATACTCAACCTGTCTGCCATCACATCTGCCACATTCTGACAAATGAAGGACAGATCTAAACAAGAAAACCATCTACCAACACCTGAGCATGGCAACCAGTTTATAAGTTCTCCCCCTTTTATTTAACCCACACACAGAAGAACAACACATGTACACAAACTTGACACGTCTCGCCAGCAGTGGCATAAACAGACTAACGGCTTGTTTATTGTGATGTAGACAGTGAGGGGTGTTGCTGCTAATGGCTGAGATACAGAATGTGCCAGAGACCGCCGTGAGGCTGGTGCAGTAATGATGTCCCAGGGCCAAGGACGGCATAATTATGTCCCCATGAGCCACACTGGACGAGAGACGTAAGCTTCACAGCACATTAACGTCACCAACAGACCAGTCCATGCAATGGAAAGAGACGTGACTTAACAATGACTCTCAGGTAATAAATGTGTATGTAAGTGCTTCTGTCTGCATGTGGAATCAGAACAACAACATTCTTAATAGTTACGCTTGTATATTTGCTGTCACAAGCGCTCGACAGGGGCGTTAAACTGTCTGGCTTTATGTCTAATGGCTAATAACTCAACTCTAATTCATCTCTGTAACCCCAGGCGGCTCTTCTGCGAACAGAATACATTGAAATCATTGAGCTGCTCCAACAAATTGTCATGTAGAATGGACGTGAATGATAATTCACAGCAGTTATTTTGACCGCAGACATTAAGTCCATCAGTATCAACCCACTGAATCTAGTTTAATCTATAATCTAATCAAAAGAGAATGTGGCAAGTAACCTAAATAAATGTGTTGAAACTGAAAATTACTAACTAAAACTGAAGCTTAATATAAATCTTAAAAAAATAATAAATATCACAAGCACATAACAAAATGACTAAAAACTGAAATTATAAAACAAAAGTTTCAAAATATTAATAAATATTATAATAGCATAAACATACTGTTTCCACTGCTGCATCTTGGGTTGAGTTATAAGTGTGAGTTAACAACTGAAGTGGATGTGATGAGAAATAATATGTGCCGCAAAACAGTGGCAAAAATGCGTCTTTGTAACGCTTATGAGCTGATTCTTTTAATAAATTGTTCAAAAAGACTAGTTTGAATCAGTCCGATTAATCTTTTACTAAATGAACTCACTTAATCAGTCAGACATGTTTCTGAATTAACATTTCACTGAACGACAAGATATGTCTTGAAATAAAACGTTTTGTGTAGTTAAAGTTGTGAAACGTAACATATTTTCATATTTTCACACTCACACACTTGTGAGGACATCTCATCAGGTAATGATATTTTCTTTGTCCTAACCCAACTATTACCCCTAACCTTCACATTGAACTGTGCACATAGCATTAGCATTAGCATTATGGTCAACATCAGATAAACAGCACAGTGTGATGCCAAACCAGATTCCCAACATCATCCACATTAAGAAACAACCAAAAAGTTGTATGTGATTTTTCCGAGTAGGTTAATGCAAGGAACGGCCAATAGCGCTAGCTATAACCCCCAAATCTGATTGGCTGATTGAAATGGTCTCCCATGTTATTAATTAAAGGTCCCATGGCATGAAATTTTCATTTTATGAGGTATTTCAACATTAATATGAGTTCCCCTAGGGGTGGTTAATCTGTCTGATTTCCCGATTCGATTCGATTACGATTAATGAAGTCCCGATTCGATTACAGTCGATTTTCGATTATTAACGATTCTCGATTAGCGATTATTGATTTTCCATTTCACAACAGTAAACGAAAATACACTACAAAGTGATTGCAGTATAAAAAAAAAGTCAGCTACTGAATTACTTAACTCTTTTATTGAGTAACAACAACTCAAAGCACTTGTCGTGTAGTGTCGTGTAGTTACACAGAAATGAATACATCACATTGTGTTGTGACTCATCAAGTTGAACTAAACAATAACAAATAAATGAAAGGCTTATTTCCTTTAGGAAGTAGATCAGAACCAACATACTGTAGAAATTGGACAATTTTCTTCTAGAAAGACAACGTGTTCAGGTGGAGGAAGACTGCAGGTTGCAGTCGAAACATGTCAAGGTAAAGAAGAAGTTTTTTCTCCAAACACCTTGTCTTTCTAGAAGAAAATTGTCCAATTTAATCATTAAGATGACAAAATGAACATTTTTGAACAACTTACTGTAGCTTCAGCTTATATACTGTACTGTAGAACACAGTGACAAAATGTCAAGAGTGATGGATGCGGTGCGCGCGTGAGGCGGGCGGGAACGCGTGGAACGCTCGAGCTCCTCTCGTTCGTTTCCTGACGTGAGAAAGACAAAAGGGGAAAAAAACGACAGAAGAAAAACGGGTTCGTGTCGGAGGAGTGTCGAGGCCCGTTCGGTTCCGTGAGCGGGAGCCGCGGGTCGGTGCAGCGGAGCAGCGGTGTGTTTCCAGCATCAGTCCGGCTGTGTGTGTGTGAGATCCGCTCATCGCGTCCTCAGGATCGCCTTAATTCCCGCGAATGTGCGCGTCGATGTGTGTCGCGCTCGCTCATCTGAAGCGCTCATAAATCTGCGGATTGAAGGCGTTTATTCGGTGTTTGTGCGCGAATCTGAGCCGTGCTAACACGCTAATGCTAATGTGCCTGAGCTCCAGAGGAGGCGAGGCGGGAGGATTTCTAGAGTGTTCCCTCAGAATCATCTCAGCATTAACGACAGATTTACATTCATCTAATGAACACACACACACACACACACACACACGGTGGTAGTGTCAGGTTTAGATAAATAAAAAAATCGATTTTTGAAAATTTAATGATCGATTCATGCTCGTCCATAACATACTCGCGATTAATCGATAATCGATTTTTTTCACCACCCCTAAGTTCCCCTAGCCTGAATATTGTCCCCAAGTGGGTAGAAAGGGTAAGCGTGAGGGTATCCGGCTAGGCTAGCCAGCTATCCCCACAATAAACTGGATTACATTCGATTACTGCTGTTGTGTCTTTGTTTGCGCTGTGTACTCAATGCGCGTCACTGACGCTTTTCATATGATTGGAACATATAAAAATAATGCTTTAATCAAACTTACTAACTCGTTCATCTCGCTGTAATGGTACATTGCATGTGTTACAAAGTTGGTAATAATGATGAAGACGGACTCGTGTTTATTCAGAACTCTCAAATACAAACACAATAAACTCGCGCTGACAGACAGCGCTCTCATAACTCAGTGGTTACTATAAATAACTTTGTTAGCAATCGCTCCGTCTCCGTGATGTCCGGTTCGCGAACGAATCATTCTTTTGAATCGGTTCTTTTTAGTGAACCGAACCAGTTCACCAAATCGGACTGAATCGTTCTAAACGGTTCGCGTCTCGAGTCAGCGCTGATCCATAATTTACTAAAGTTACTAACTTTCTGACATGAGTGACAGTCCCTCTGACTAGAAATAAACTAATAACCTGAAGTATATTCTAGTAACTACAACAGTTCACTGAAGTGAGACATGCTGAGAACTTATGAGAAGTGAACTCAGGTCCATCCGTCTCTCTGGCAGCAGCTTGTGCGTCGTAGACCTCGTTAAACCACGCCCCCTCCGCTCATTTCAAATGCAAAGATGTCAGCCAATCACAACACAGTGGGCGTTTTTACTGAAGTCTCACAGCAGACATGCCTCTTGAAACAGGGCATTCAGCCACAGGGCAAACAGCAGTATAGAAAAAATGCCTTTTATTTCTAAATTATGACATTTTATGATGTAAAAATCATACTAACAATATAAGTACACCTCAGGAAACATTATAAAATAATCGAAAAATGCCATGCCATGGGACCTTTAAGCCACATGTCCCACTCGAATACAGTACATCATATTAACAAATAACTTGGAAGTCCATTGGAAGACCACATAAATTAATTTATTCTTTAATAGTGATTATTTATCAACAAGCTCCACTAGGGAACCAACAACTTAATGTCTCAGAGCCAAAGCAAGGTTTTAATAAAGAATCAGTAATTTTAACAATTATACATAATATTGCTATTTGTAAACTATTAAGTTCTTGCATACTTACAATCATCATACGCACATGATTTACTAATAAAGACCAAATGATTTTCAACAGTTTAGGAAATTAACTAGCCTCTCCTCAACATCCTATGACAGCAACTGATTCCCAGGCCACAGATTCTGTTTAATTAAGAAACAAAACGAGTGTCTGCAGGCCTTAGTTAAATTATCTGCACTCAACCTTCCTTTCAGCAAGCAAGACAATCTCTCTAATAAGCCAATAATAGTATTAGGACTCTGGTAAACACGGTATTGATGAGTCCCTGGGTAGAGTTGATTACAGAGGCTGAAGTGGACTGCTAATGACTATTAGCTCAGAGCTAATCCTTTCCAACATGCAGCCAGACCTCTCTTAACACACTTCAACGATGTGCTTGGTGCAGCTGTTAAGCAGAATTAAATGTGATTAAATTATTTTAATAGGTACTGTATCATTCAAATGGTTTTAAAAAAACATTATACCTTTTAACAATTTCAAGAAAGGTTTCGAATATATAAAGAAAAATAGCTTCTAGAGGTCTTCATGGGCCCGTCTATTATTTAAAAGCTGGAACCGAACCCGGCGCGAAGACATATTCGATAATAACTGATATTAACAAGTCAATAAACAAGTTATGAAAAATATAACTTTTTGTCTTACCTATAGCCGTCGTCTCCCTTCCTTGTAACGTTAACGTTAACTTACTTGATTGTGATGCATTAATCCTTGCCAAAAAGTTTAATCCATGTTTTTCCTCTCTTGTTATTTAAAGCATGCTTAATTCACTCATCATTTCAGCTTTAAAAGTCCACTTCATGTCACGGTGACGGATGCCAAATGCGTCTTTGCAGATTTGCATTTCGCCAAGTTAACTCGCATAATAACTTTGACTGTTTGCCTTTTTGAACTATAATAACGATTGCTCGTTCGGTGGCCGCTGACGTCAGCATTATTTATTTGCTATCATCTCTGTGAGCCGAGTCTGACCACCAAAACTTTAAGATTAAACAAGACGGTTCATTCATATTATTATTAAAGTCAATCACAGCGGAAGCTCGGGTTGCCATAGAAACATGACACGCGCTTGAGACTGCACATGCGCGGTGGCTGGAGCAACCTGAAATATTAGCTTTTTTACGCAATTTGAGCATCATAGAAAACATTTGTGACAGTTCACCTGAGATTTTGTTGCTGATTTGAAATATATTATTTAAATATAAGTTCAAATCAAACTTCAACAGTGCGTCACACGTAGGCAGTACCATGGACGGACTGGGGCTAAAAAACAGCCCTGAACTTTCTCCCAAATAGGCCCATCATCCGGCCATTCGCCCTTAGCCGTGCGCAACAGACACTAGCCAGGATGTACTATGCCACACTACTGTCAGACTATCAGACAAGGTATTCACAACAAGTAACATCTCAAAACCAATGATGATAATAAACTTTGATTTATATTAAGGCTGTGAAATTATGAAAATGGCTAGGCCCTATTAATTTTGTCTGTGAAGCTTTCACAAACAACCACCACATTGTGCCAATTCCAAAGACAAGGAAAAACTGCACTCTGATGGAAGACAGACAGAAAGTGCAAGCTAGGATTTTTTGGTTAAACAAAAATGTAGTCAATTATCTATCCCCCTTCCTTGTATGTTAGCACGTTTAGAGTGGTAGCAATGCATGCCTGATGATTTCCCGTTTAATTCAATACCTTAGGTGAGTGAGTGAGAGATTTTGGTTAGATGACAGTAGGTTACAGCTGGACAAGAGTTCATTTTGACAAAAGCACAATGTTTTGTTTTATTGAGAGTGTACACAAATATAAGCAAACACTTTGCAGTTTGAATGATGTCCTGTATGAACAAAATGACGGAGTATGTATTGTTTTTATGTTTCCACTGTTCGATCGCGGCATCGCGCCCGCACCTCTCACACACACACACACACACACACACACATGTAGTGTTTTCATGTTTTATGGGGACTTTCCATAGGCGTAATGGTTTTTATACCGTACATACCGTATATTCTATCCCCCTACACTGCCCCTGCCCCTAAACCTAACCCTCACAGGAGACATTCTGCAATTTTACATTTTGACTAATGAACACACACACACACACACACACACACACACACACACACACACACACACACACACACACACACACACACACACACACATTAATTTAGGTAGCTGACTATGCAATTCACAAAGATAGGGATAAGGCAGCCTATTATAATGTGTCCTGCTACTACTGGCACTTACCAGGACCTCTTGCTGGTGTGAAGTTAACTCTGTCTGTCCCTCCTCATCATGACCAGGCTGTGGAAGCTCAGGCTCAGCTTCCACTTGCTGGTCCTCTACAGTCTCAGTGTGGCTAAGCGATGTAGTGTGCTGGCAGTTGCACTGCAACCAAAAAGCCAGTAGTCTCGAGAGACTTGGAAACTTTTTCCCATCCACTTTTCTCCTTACGTTTTCTGCTAGCCATAGACTTTTTTTTTTTTTTTTTTTTGCCGACGGCCGGGCAACGGCCCTCAGTTGGACGGCCGTTCTGGACTTTTCCAGAACGCACAGATTACCAATCCGTCCCTGGGCAGCACTTACTTTTGTCTCATGTTTGTCCACAATATGCATGAAGGATGCCCAGACAGAAGAGGTGCCCGTGGGTTTAACTTCTTTATATTCGTTGTTTTTTAGCTTTTTTCGCACATCACTCATCATGAAGGTATCCATTATTATTACCGTGCGCTTGCAGAGAGAGCGAGCGAGCGAGCGAGAGAGAGAGAGAGAGAGAGAGAGAGAGAGAGAGAGAGAGAGAGAGAGAGAGAGAGAGAGAGAGAGAGAGAGAGAGAGAGAGATCGCTCGTGTTTTTCTTCTTTCTTTCTTTTTTTTAAACCTTATTTCCCGGCTCACACTTTTCTTATCCTAATTTTACAAGTTGCAAGTTACAAAAAACACACAAGCAGTGCTGACTGACTCTTATAACGGGCAGGTGTTCTCTGAGTCCGGATCGACTCGGGTATTACACACAATGTTAAACAGACCCGGGACCCGTAGTAATAGATTGGGACCCGACCCGGTCCACGGGTCTCGGGGGCTCCGTGAAGACCTCTAATAGCTTCAGTAGCACTTTAGATTAGGGTCCAATTCTCACTATTAAGTTGCTTGTTAGCATGCATATTACTGGGATATTGGCTGTTTATTAGAACTTATAAAGCACATGTTTACCTTATTCTGCATGACCATATTCTATATCCTTTATTCCTACCCAATACCTAAATTTAACAACTACCTTACTAACTATTAATAAGCTGTAATTAGGTGTTTATTCAAAAGTCAAAAGTCATAGTTAAAGGGATAGTTCACCCAAAAATCCAAATTCTGTCATTAATTAATTAAAGCCTGTTAAAAGAAAAAAAGGTTAAAAAAGTAGTTTAGAATAAATTTGTATAATTATTTATTATGAAAAAAATATATGTCAAATGTCAGAGTGAAGAAAAAAGACATACATTTGAATTTTATTTATATATATATATATATATATATATATATATATATATATATATATATATATATATATATATATATATATATATATATATATATATATATATATATATATATATATATATATATATATATATATACACTCACCTAAAGGATTATTAGGAACACTTGTTCAATTTCTCATTAATGCAATTATCTAATCAACCAATCACATGGCAGTTGCTTCAATGCATTTAGGGGTCCAATGCATCTCCTGAACTCCAAACTGAATGTCAGAATGGGAAAGAAAGGTGATTTAAGCAATTTTGAGCGTGGCATGGTTGTTGGTGCCAGACTGTCAGAGTATTTCACAATCTGCTCAGTTACTGGGATTTTCACGCACAATTTCTAGGGTTTACAAAGAATGGTATGAAAAGGGAAAAACATCCAGTATGCGGCAGTCCTGTTGGCGAAAATGCCTTTTTGATGCTAGAGGTCAGAGGAGAATGGGCCGACTGATTCAAGCTGATAGAAGAGCAACTTTGACTGAAATAACCACTCGTTACAACCGAGGTATGCAGCAAAGCATTTGTGAAGCCACAACGCGCACAACCTTGAGGCGGATAGGCTACAACAGCAGAAGACCCCACCGGGTACCACTCATCTCCACTACAAATAGGAAAAAGAGGCTATAATTTGCACGAGCTCACCAAAATTGGTCAGTTGAAGACTGGAAAAATGTTGCCTGGTCTGATGAGTCTCGATTTCTGTTGAGACATTCAGATGGTAGAGTCGGAATTTGGCATAAACAGAATGAGAACATGGATCCATCATGCCTTGTTACCACTGTGCAGGCTGGTGGTGGTGGTGTAATGGTGTGGGGGATGTTTTCTTGGCACAATTTAGGGCCCTTAGTGCCAATTGGGCATCGTTTAAATGCCACGGCCTACCTGAGCATTGTTTCTGACCATGTCCATCCCTTTATGACCACCATGTACCCATCCTCTGATGGCTACTTCCAGCAGGATAATGCACCATGTCACAAAGCTCGAATCATTATATATATATATATAATGTTACAATATACTAATTCAAATGTATGTCTTTCTTCATCACCCTGACATTTCTGGCATGTATTTTTTTTCATAATAAAAAATATACAAATTTATGCTAAACTACATAAGGTTATCTTTACTTTTAACAGGCTTTTCCCTTTATTATATCAGGACTGTTGTACCACTCTGTTTTTAACTTTTTTTTTTTAACTTAATTGTTGACTCAGATTTGACCCCCCTCCCCTCAGATTTAATATTTTTAATTTAAAATTTGGTAGATGTGATTTTAGTCGTATACGTGAATTCTGCCATTAAACTTAAATCAGCATATTTAGCATGTGGTTAAGTATGATAGTATGCGAATAAAACAAGCTTTTTCACTGATAAACAGTAGCACAACTGTTTACTGAAATTTGGGTAAAACTAAACTATATGACGTAATTGCCACAAAGACGCATCGCAATCTTTTCGCAGGGCAGCCTTACAGCATAAATTCAGGACATATCCATCACTCTAGCTGGGCAAAGCAGTGGCAGCCAAGCATAGGGTACAAGATATGCCTGCAGGCCTACTGCTGAATCCCTTAAGACATGCCTCAAACATGAGAATACAGGAACTCATTAGAAAAGGATTATGGGTAAAAGGAAGAAAAGGTCAAAGAAAAAGGGATTTTTAGAAGGTCTGTGGATATGCAAGTGCTTTGGAGTTTCATCTAAAGATGCAACAGACTTGAAAAACGATTAAGTTCTTCTTAGCGTCTCCATCTGCTTGATCCTGATGTTAATTTCAAAAAGAGGAGAGATCGACAGATTTTAAACCCGTCTCGCAGACACGCCTCATCGCTGCAGTTTGCAACATTCAGCGTCTCCAGCTGACAGCCATGAGATGCCGTGCGTTTCTGACTCAGCACAAAGCTTTGTTTCTCCCTGATGTCATTGTGCTATTCATCAGTGCATCTGATGTTCTGCAGCGGTGCACATTCTCCTGTCAGAACTGAAGGAGAAGGAGCGTGTGTGGATGAGAGAAAGACTCAGATGTGAATATTTGTTCAACGTGTCGTGGCTGTCAGGGCTGCTGAATTCAGGATCAGAAAGCCTGACAGAACGCTGCTGATGTCTCCAGAGCCGCATGGCGCTGCGCCCTTCAGAACGGCCTTTCCTGACTGACAGAACAGAAAGAGAAAGCCAGACTGGACTGAGATTTATACGTCTGGCCTCTGGTATTTGAGAAAAAAATGATTTCGAGCAACAAACACAGTGCTAACATGTGCACACAGGGGTGATATATTGTATCAATAAGCAGATTCTGCCTGAACACACATGCTAATTTTCACAACTCACTCAGAGACATTGATACAATAGAGCTTGCAGATCTGGGAAGGAACTGTAGGAGGAAAACACAAATACACGGGGTAACCGGGATGTGGTCAGAGGAAAAGGGAAAATGTAAGTATTGATTCTTCACTAAAGAAAAAAAAAAACGCAATAACATAGTACACTAACCATATCAACATGAAACTGCATGTACATTTTAAAGGGGTGGTAAAACACATTCTTTTGAAGGCTTGATTGTGTTTGTGGGGTGCACTGCAACATGTGTTCATGCTTCGTTTTAAAAAAAATTGCCTTATTTTTCAAATATTTGACCTTTATTCTACACTGCGCTGTCCCTCCTTGTAAAACGGTCTGATGCTTTCCGGGTTGTATGAAGCCAGTCCCTCAAAAATACGCAGTGGGCTAAGATTGGTTAGCTGGCCCAGTGTGTTGTGATTCGCTAACCGCCTAGTGCACGTTTGTCGGAAACGTCACGCCCCTTACTGGAGGCTGTGCTTTGGTCAGTGTTAGAAACAACGGCGTCAATAAAACCATATGAGCCCGAATCAGACCCAGAACATTTGAGTGAAGATGATCGAGCAGAACCTGTTCAGTCCTCAAGAGTAAAGACTGCGGATTTATAATGATCGCTACTGAATGGCACTTTAACTTTTGTATTTTTAGAACGATTATAGCCAAATATCTGTCGCAAGAACTAACCCAAAACGAACACTAAGCACTGGCTTTAACTAGTAAGTTAGCCAAATCACACACAGAACCATGTTTAGCATGCCTGTAGATAAACAATACATAAAAGCTCTAATCAAAGAATCATTTACACTAATGTCAGGTTCGCTGTTGAGATTTTAACGTTAATGTTTGTAACGTTAGGTGTTCGTCGGATAACGTTAAGTATGAATGAGCATTTAACAGACTGGTTTGCAGAACAGCGTTGTCATCTGTTTACTTCCTTGCTACAACCTATTACAGGAAAACACATAGATGAAAAATAAATCAGACTTACAGGTTGTGGCCCGTAAACAGCTTCTGTTTGTAAATCCAGCTTTCAGGACAAGCCGTTGTGCATATCCTGTATTGAACTCGCGAAGTTTGGAAGTTTGTGTTGTCCTCCGTGAAATGTGCAGCGCGCGCGTCGTGCATCCACGCACCGGCAGTGTTTTTTTCACGCAGCTGACGTTGTGCAAATCTGGCATTGAAATAGCGAAGACGGTGGATGTTTTCCTCCGTAAGATGTGCTGCAGGGAGCCCTGCGCGCGCCTGATTCCCCGCTGACTCAAACACACGTGCATATAACATGCTGTATGTTAAACGCTCTGCAACGCACCCCCGTCCCTATGAAGGCTGAACAGAGCAAGTACCCCAGACCTGCAATCCGGATGAAAATAACAGCGTTTCCTCGGCATCGCGGCAACAACACTCCAGCCTAACTATACCACAACAGCGCCGCGATACAAAATGGCCTCACCCCCCCCTTATTTAATATTCTCGGAGGAGGGGTTTATGTAAATATTGAGCTTGGTGATGTCACCAACCCTGGAGGAATGTGTGTAGTCGCCTACTGGCCGTTTGCTGTAGTTCTTAGAAACTGATTTCTTTAAAAGCAAATATCTCCCTTTGCTTTAAACTTTGAACGTTGTAACTTTGCAGATGTTGTTTATGCTCAAGCAGCAACATTACACGTTAGCTAAAGTTAGAATAGTGAAATCGTGGTTTACCACCCCTTTAAATATAGAATGTACAAAAAAAGATGTCCAACTAACCATGGCATGTATTTTGTGAAACCCAATAGTGTGCTGCAGTACATATTTTTGTTTTGTTTCCTGGTTCCCTCAACAAAAAGTCAATAGCATTTTTCCATTGGCTTTTGGATTATTGCAGGAAATAAGCTCTGTGACAAACAAAAGATAATGATTATTACACATTTTGTACATCATGATAATCTTCACAAATTAACACAACTTTTATGATTTTTTAAGCATAAATTAAATCGGCAGAAGCTAAAATCTAAAGGTATGCTATAAACAAAACACATGGCTTGATGACTTCAATGTCACCACCATTAACTTCCAACAACTTTCATTCTACCAATAAAAAAAGAATTTTTCAGAAAGTTTAAGTTAATATAGTTTGCAAACACAATGAGGCTGTGAAAGCAGAAAAGTGAGTAGAGCAGTTTTTAATTTGTTCAGTGTGATGATGTTTAAAGACCCCCTGTGATGAAAATCAAGTTTTTAATGTTGTTTGTATGTACACTCACCTAGAGGATTATTAGGAACACCTGTTCAATTTCTCATTAATGCAATTATCTAATCAACCAATCACATGGCAGTTGCTTCAATGCATTCAGGGGTGTGGTCCTGGTCAAGACAATCTCCTGAACTCCAAACTGAATGTCAGAATGGGAAAGAAAGGTGATTTAAGCAATTTTGAGCGTGGCATGGTTGTTGGTGCCAGACAGGCCGGTCTGAGTATTTCACAATCTGCTCAGTTACTGGGATTTTCACGCACAACCATTTCTAGGGTTTACAAAGAGTGGTGTGAAAAGGGAAAAACATCCAGTAAGTGGCAGTTCTGTGGGCGAAAGGGGGTCAAACACAGTACTAGTATGGTGTTCCTAATAATCCTTTAGGTGAGTGTATATGTGATGTATGTAATATACTTTCAGACAAACCATGTGCAAATTCATAAGTCAACACCATTGATGATTATTTTCTCCTTAAAACTCCAGTGAAAAATATTCTGTGGAATGTGTGAATTCTTTAAATGTGTAAGTATCATTGGATGATGTATGATGTCATTGATGCCATCCAAAATGGGAACAGTGATTTTGAAAGGGATTCTGATACAAGTTAAGAAGATTAATGTGGAGATGCCTGTGAACTGGAAAAGTAAAATAAACAACCCATTGACCACCCCTCTGATTATTTTGTGGACATCATGCCAACAAAATCAAGTCACTCAAGAACACAGACCATGCCCCGTGACAGGTATCGTTGGCTGATTAAGGATTTTATCAGTTCCATAACTGATTTTTCAGATCAGAATATCACTAATGAGTGATATAAAATAACTGGAGTATTTCTGAAAGTTTGTGTAAGAAGATATGAAGAAAACAGAGAACACTGCAGACACTGTGGTAAAGGCTACACCAACACACTTTGCAGCAAGTGCAATGTCCACCTCTGCTTCATATGGCTATGAACATAGCTAAATCACATAAATGCCAAAGTTTTCATTCAGTACATCATGTTTTGTAAATACAATCTAAACATATTTTTTATAATAAATTATTTTTCATAAAAATATGACTTGTCAATTTCTTAATATTGTGTGATTATTAGTGTATGCATATGCTACTATTATAATCATTACACCCTGCAAATGACCCTTAGATGTTCTCTACATTTATTCAGACAGTGAGTGAAATAACTGAAATTCTGCTACCCAACAGGCCCAACGTTGCAATATTACAACATTCCCCTAAAAACTTACTAAAATGTTGAAAATGTAAAAAAACATTTATTTCTGCATTAGAGGCCTCCTACAACAACATAAAAGGTGGAATTTCTTTTTTACATTTTTTGTTTCTATATTTGGGCCTCACAGGGTTAAAAGTAGACATTCCAAGCTTTATAAAGAGATATCTGTCGTGTCTGTGAGGCAAGTTTTCCCTGAGTTCTGAGTTCATTTTCAGACGCATTTCAGAGCAGACATCACAGGGAGACCGACGGGAGAACGCGCATCCTGTTTTTTTTCTTTATTTAGCGAAAAGCACAACATTTAGTTTTTATTTTAAGTGTACATAAATAAAAGTAGACACTTTGAGCTTTGTAAAAACATATTGTTCATGTCTTGGAGGTCAAAAATGTTGGAGTATTTTAAGTTGTTTTACACTGTTATGAGGAAAAATCCAGCAAAACGCACGGGCGCGTTTCTCGGGTTCTAAGGGTTAAGGCATGAATTTTTTTTTTTTTACAGGAAAAACACTTAATTATGTCTGTAACATACTGCTCTGAGACAGAAGGTTGAGGATCCAAATGCAGCTTTATTTGAAAGGGAATCCACACTCGTAGTCAACAAACAGGCAAAAGGTCATAACAGGTAATCAGTCCAATCAGGCAAACAAGACAGGAGAGACAGGCAAATGGGTAATCCACGGAACAGGCAAGAAATCCAAAACCAAGAGACAAGAAACCAAGGAAAACGCTCAGAAATGCAGTGTGAACAAAACAAGACTTTGCCATGAATGACAGACATGACCAGGCTTATAAAGTGTGAGCTAACAAGGTAATGGGGTGCAGGTGGATGCAATCAGGAAGGAAGTCCAGGTAGTGAGTGATGTGGGAAATGTAGTCCTCAGATGAAGTGACAGTCTGGGATGGAGTGCCCTCTGTTGGTAACCACAGGCACTCTCATTTGTGATCGTGACAATGTCATTTTGGTGATTAAAGATGAGTTTTAAGGGATCAAATTATTGACAGGGGGGCTTTAATGTCCCCTAATTTTAGCGGCAATGCAAGACAGAGATGATACTTTAAAGAAATATTTCATCATTTATTCACCCTGTCTTTACAAGCCTGTATGACTTTCTCATTTTTACTGAATCTCTCCTGAGCTATGAAAGAGGTCATATTGACCAGAAGAGACTCATAAAGAGGTTATAACTGACACATACACAATTATAGCAGGGTTTTTTTTAAGGTAGTAAAATGAAACATGCCAGAAATTGAAGATTTTGCCAGCTGTCCTAAGAGGAATTTGAAATGTGTCCGACTGTGTGGAATTTATAGCTTTGAAATCAGTTTAACACCATGAAATCATGTCGCTCGTCTTCTCTGTGGGAATTCCCTCCCTGAAGGTGTGAATTTGAATAAAACTACTAGGGTAAAGATGTTAAAGTGATGTTGTATGAAGCCAACAAACAGTATTACAGAGACCCGGAAGCATCAGCAGGGCATGTTGTCAGGAATAATCACAGATTTAAGAACTTCAACATGCAACTGTTGTCTTCTATACAGCGAAGGTACACAGTGACCAAGACAAAAAAGTACCAAACTTTGCAGACCATTAGTAGAAGATGTGTGTGATAAAAGTGCTGTATCGAGAGATTTAATAAGGTTATGCCATCCACAAAACCTTAGCTTTCCACAACTGCCTTCTCAGTTTCGAGCAAACCTCACATCTCTCACACAGATATGGTGCTTATCTTGTCGAACCCTCTTTACAATTCACTCAGGTCTGTTGTTATCATGAGGTTCAGTGTGACTGTGGATTTGGAGGTTTGTTTATAATTTATAATTCTCTGTCTACCCTGCTATATTTCCCTGGGGCTGTCTGTGGAGAGTCTTGTCAAGTTTTTCTTTTCCCCTTATCTCACTTATTACACCTTTGAACTTTGTGTTTGACTTTTTGTAAAATTTTCTGCCATGTGCAGTGAAAGCACCTATTTGGCTTTCAGTTATCGGAATGTTTCATGAAAACATGCTGTCACTGAAAGCTGAAATATGTGGTCACCATTTTGTCGGGAAGGCAGGCAAATGATAATTGAGATAATGAGCAACCAGACAGTAACTGCTGGTTAGGTAGTCTGAATGATTCCCGCGTTGAAGGGCACAAACCACCAATCTGGCTTTTGTCTGTTTTTTCCTTTATTTGGCTTTCCACTTTCTGTTTCAACGATTGTTAAATGATGGTACATTAACGCCCCATGTTAGTTTCCACAGAAAAAAATAAATAATAATTAACCCTTAAAAGCATGCCATGGGTCTTTAGTGACCCTGCATAATTCAATACTCACTCGTTTTTTTTTAAGTTAGACATCAACCTTCTTAGTATTCCTCGATCAATTAATTATAAACAATATAACAAGAAAAAATAATAAACTTATTAAAAAAAATTCTGTTTTCCCATTCAAGTTTTGTAAAAATTGTATAGGGTAGCTAACAACCCGAGTAAGTAATAAAGCATCTGCTCATACGATGCAGCAAAACTTTAATTTACACCTGCTATTTCAGCTAGCACATTATCCTTTATTAAAGTGCCCCAAGTATTCTATTTTAAAGGTTCCCAATTTTTTATTTGAGATCTCCTTCATTAAGTTTACATGCATCCAAGGAAAAAAAAAAAACTTTAATTTACACATATTGCACATCATCCCATTTCCCAGAGAGTTTGAAAAGAGTCTGCTTTGTCCTCAGATTCAGTGTCTTTAAAACCCTCCTTTCCACGAGCCTACTCTGCTCTGATTGGTCAGATGGCCCAGGAAATTGTGATTGGTCTACTGCTTACAGCGCACATTGGAAAATAAATATATCACCATATTTGAATGGTAGCCAATAAAGTCCATAGGCTGGCATTATCAGTGTTGGGGAGTAACTAGTTACATGTAACTAGAATACGTAATTTAATTACAAAATAAATGTAACCGTAATCAGTTACAGGTACTGAGTATTTTTTACTTATGAAAATGTTAATGATTACTAGAGCTGCACGATTAATCGAAATCGAACCGCAATCGCAATTTGGCTTATGTGTGATTATGAAAGCGTAAAGGCTGCGATTTTAATTAAATCAATGCCCAGTGTGTTAGTGAAGAGCGGCTCTGTGATCAGGAGTAAACGCTACTCTGTCTGAAAGACTGCGTGATTGAGTCGCTTATAACGTGCGTTTGAAAAAAAAAACACGTGTCAAACATCTTCACAAACTAGGAATGTGAAGCGTTCATAAACCTGTTCAACAAAATACGTTTAATAACACATTTTAACTCACTTCATATCGTCATTTGAGTGTTTGTGAGCTGATGTGGCTTCTTATCACAGAATGAGGCAGACAATGCATTATTTTATAGTATATATACAGTGATAAAGTCTATGTCAATCAGCACTGCATTATAATAAACTTAATTATTATGAAAATACCCGAGAAGGCTTGAAGAACTCAAATACACCATATCTTGCTGCAGTGGTGTTTATTGTCATCATGTTTAATCAAAGTGTTTCTATCTTCTGTTTTATTCAGCCTACAGCCTAGCTTAGCTTCACATTAGGGATTTCCCATAGGGATTTCATGAAAACTATTACTTTTCTGAGGCAAATGTGGAGTTTCTGCTCGAGGGCGCCCTCTGGCTTCCAGTATGAATTAAATTTTTGGGTAACAAATAAGAAAAATCTTCTCTCTAAATAAATGTATATGACAATCCATGTTTTTTCCGAGTTTTTCCCACCACAGTTGATGCAAAAGAGGCTAATATTTCATATTAAAGACATAGACTTTAAGAAATTGATTTTTATAAAAAAAACAAAAAAAAGACAGTCTGCATATTAACCGGTAACCCAGCTGTTTTTTGTTTTTTTTGTAAAATAAGTTCTCTTTAAAATATGAATACAAATATTATTATTATTGTTTTATTTATTCTTACATAATATATTTTGAATTTGTAATAATGAAAATGTTATTGTAATAGTAATATATATTTTTTGTAATCGTATTTTAAATCGCAATCGCAATTTTAACCAGAATAATCGCAATTAGATATTTTCCCCAAATCGTGCAGCCCTATTACAAAGGGGGTTACATCTGATTTTTTCTGTAAAAAGCTAAGATATGTTGAATAATATAATTATTTTTATATTATTTAATTACGTTTTTGATGTGCACAATGCCTCCTGCCATTTAAAGGCCATTTAGTAAAGTGATGTTATTCCGATGCTTTTGATTGGTTCTCGTTTGATTTTTTTCATTGCACCATGTCTGCCAATTACATCAATCCACATTGCAGCTGAATATATATATATATATATATATATATATATATATATATATATATATTCAAAGCTTTTGTCTGTAGAGGCCATTTAAGAGAAATCTGAGTCTACATTCTATTAGTACAACAATATTCAACATATTAAATATTCTACAATATTGTGTTGCCATAATTTTTATATACTGTAGTTCCTCATCTAATATATCTATTTTTACACTGAAAAGCTAATCATTTTAGTTGCATAAGTTACTTTAGAAAAAGTTCTGAAAAACCTACAAAATTTCAGAGACAATGGCTCATCTGAAACACTGATTCAGTTAAGTGTTCTATAAAATAATCTTGTTAAAGCGTGTGCATAAGCTGCATTCATATGGCTGTGGAACCTTATAGCAGCTCTGTGAAAACAGATTTTCATAATGTTTACTTGCTCAGGAATAAAATTGATAAAGTCTGTAGCCTTCCAGTAGGTAAAGATCACCAGCCGGTGTCCTACACAGCATGAAGTGAAACACTCCATCACTGCTATACTATAATCAAGCAGACATGCCATTTCTGTGTAATGCCAGAATACATTTTTAATATTTTTGAAAGTTGCTCTCTCATATCTCACGAGAATTAATTAAGTTCTCAGTGATGTGCCAATACTGTTTCAATCGTTTCTCCTAAAATTCCTTAAAATAAATAATTTGTTAACATACAGTAGCTCAGATCAGGAAGTTTGACGGGAAAGTTGTGAGTCCATAATTGAGATCTTTGGTTTTAGATTGCAGATTTTGGCATCTTGGTAAATCTAAACACAACTTGAGGAATTGCGGAGATCTCCTCTAAACCTCTACAAGAGACACATGTAAGATTACCGGGCTCTTATTCTCAAATCTACATTTAATATATGGATACACACACTGTGGCAACGCATGCATTCTGCTAAACTTCTCCTTTTGAGGAGAGACGTTTTGGAACAACAAAAGGGTGATTAAATGATAGCAAAACTTCAATTTAGAGGGAACTATTCTCCTAATATATCTCCTAATAGCTTTTGTGCTGCTGATGTGACGCTGAGCTGTAGAGCATCTGTCTGTTCTCATTTCCCCGTATTATCCTCTTTCCACTGTTTTCCTCATCTTCACACTTCCCTTCCCATCCTCTGAGTGAAAAAAGATCAATCTGACGGAAAAGAAATCTTCCAGTCTTCTCATTTATCTCTGTGACACTGACCCAGAATGCTCCATGAGAGGTCACTAGGGTCAGGATAATGCATAAAACCTGTCTTCCATCGGCTTAAAGGAGATGGCCCTCATTTGATCACTTTTTTCATACTTTCTACAGTTAGATGTCCCAGAAACTGCTGGAGCCGGTGTAAGGAGAGGCAAACCCAGCGGGACTCCTGATATGTGTGTTAAGACCCACTAAAGGTCACACACAGGGACTTCTGGAATAAAGTGGTAGATCTTGCATACACTAACTATTGAAGCCTTTAAGAAACTTCCGAGTAATATCCCAACTTTTGTATAAGATAAGCACTATAGACAGAATTAGATCAGAAATTAAAGGGGACTGCCTGTTTGGCTGAACAAGAAGGAGTGTTTGGGAAACCAGTTTGCAAACAATCACTATTTTGTTACTTTGTTTGGTGCTTATGGCAGGTTTAAATGTATTTTGATTGTGTGTGTGTGTGTGTGTGTGTGTGTGTGTGTGTGTGTGTGTGTGTGTGTGTGTGTGTGTGTGTGTGTGTGTGTGTGTGTGTGTGTGTGTGTGTGTGTGTGTGTGTGTGTTGTGTGTGTGTGTGTGTCTGTTTGTTGTTGTTTTTGCTTATATTATGCTGGCCAATATAATTTTAGTCTTTGAATTATACTGCCCCCTAGTGGTGTGGATGTATTACAAGAAAGTTTTCAGGTACTGATGCTAATAAATAAATTAATGATAAACAGTAAATTCATAATTGAAATAAAGCTGCAGTGTCTTAAAGTCTTTTCTGGTTATAGTGTTGTAGTAATTGCTCTGGTAATTCATAAATAAACAGTCAACATTAATACATTTGATTGGCAAGTGTGGTATAGTCATATTTTCTGCCTTGAAAGTGACAGCAATGTTGGCATGAACACACATGTCAGGTTTTTCTATCTTTTAGCGGACTCTCCATGGTTTTTATACTGTACAAGTATAAACCCTAAACCCTAACCTAACCCTAACACAAACCCTACCCCTAAACCTACCAATCACAGAAAACTTTCTGCATTTTACATTTTTTTACAATAATTCTGTATGATTTATAGGCTTGTTTCCTCATTGGGGCATCAATATAGATCCCCACGGAGACACGAGTCCCCATGAGCCAGTGTGCATTCAGGATGAAGCTCCCACTGGGATAGACACACACAAACACACACACACACACACACGCACACACGCACACACACAGTGCCTCTAAGTGAAGTGAAGCTGCCATTGAGGCTGTCCAACAGCGCTGAAAATACAAGGGCGGCAGTGAGCTCTGAAGACAAGGACTCTACTGTCACACACACTCCATCGATCACAGGTCACATATCAACATCAATGAACATTCTGATAACTAACGAAGAGTGTCCTTCAAATGACCTCCCACTACACACAGTTGCACACTTTTATCCATCTCACTCCTGTGGTTTCTGATAATGAGTGTCTTTTTTTTTTCTTCTCAGTGGCATTTTGCTTGCCTGCATTCAGATCGTGGAGCACCGCTCTGCACTGGTGCCCATGATGTCACTGAGCCAGAATAAATTGGTCTCAAATCAAAACTGGAAACAGTGTGTGTGTGAGTGTGAAGAAGAAAGAGAGATAGACGAACCCAATGATTTGCTGGAAATTTAGGAACTCACTTCTCCAACTTGACATTAAAGGAGTAGTTCACTTGAAAATGAAAATCACCCCATGATTTAATCACCCTCAAGCCATCCTAGGTGTATACGACTTTCTTCTTTCTGATGAACACAATCAGAGTTATATTATTAAATAGCCTGACGCTTCCAAGCTTTATAATGGCAGTAACGGGGTCCATAATAAACATACTCCACACGGCTCCAGGGGGTTAATAAAGTTGAATATGGAAGGCAGTCTGGCGGAAGCTAGATATTTTACTTTATAAAGTTTTAAATATGGATATTTTTCTTAGAAAACCCCTTTGATTCGCTTCAGAATGCCTTTATTAACCCCCTGGAGCAGCTATGTTTATTATGGATGGAACTACTTTTTTGAGCTTCAAACTCAATGGACCCATCACTGCCATTATAAGGCTTGGAAGTGTTAGGATATTTATTAATATAACTCTGATTGTGTCATATACAAATAGGATGGCTTGCAGGTGAGTAAATCACGGGGTAAAGTCTATTGTGACATCTGATTGAAACGGCTTCTTTAAAAAGAAAAAGATTAGGTGAGGCTTGATTTTCTCTATCGGGAATTGATTAGACTGTTGGATCGTTGCTGTTTTCTAATGAAACCTTTTCACCGACTGTGATGACACGTTTTGACAGTCATCAGCATCGTAAATGTACAAAAAAAAATTGTTAATGCTGCTAGTGTGGGTGTTTCTAATACAGCAGATATGCGAGTAATGGAAAAATTTTAATTTTTTCTTTATCTCTATTTGTTTCCTCTTTTGGAAAGTTGTGAAAACAATATTGTGGAGTTTTTCTTTTGCTATTTGAGCAAATTGGAAAACAAAAAAAGATATATTTAATGTAGTCTCTCATTCCGATATAGAAGTTTTCCCAACTGTGACGACTTCTGCTTCTAAGAAACCCAGAAATGTGAAAAGGGTCAATTGCTGGGATCTCAAAGCGTGTGACGGGTTGAAGAGGTGTTATTGGCCAGTCTTCGCTCCAGTGCACTCATCATCATAGAAGAGATGTCGTTGCGAGAGGGACAGGAAGTTTTTTTTTTGGGTTAAATATTATGAGGGCACACAAATAATAATAATAATATTAAGAAAAATAATAATGTGCATAGATAAATCATATATAATAAACACAGCAATATTCCATAAAAATAATAACTGTCCATTTTGATTACATGGTGGTGATTTTAAAGGGAGAGGAGACAAACTAGTCATACAATAGTGGAAATTATAAAAATAGTAAGAAATTATAACACTCAATATTGCAACTGCAAAAATTAAAGACTAGCCTTCCAGTTCAAAGACCCAATGGTCCAGTTTATTTACTGTAGACTGTATTCATGAAAAATGCTAGAAAAGCTGTTTTTTAGTCTAATTTAAGCTAAATAACTACATTTAGGATATGCAGTAGTTAATTTGTTCTGTTAATTCTGATTTAAATACTGCTGTTATTAAATCATTATCAACATCCATTATTTTGGAGATTTTATGCATACAAGAAGAGACTTGCATATATAGAATATAGCAGCCGTCAAGTAGACAACATTTTCTTCATGGGACTTTTACCCCACAACCACCAACATCATCCCGAAAATGGCCTAAATTTGGAGACAAAAGTTTTTTTTGTTTGTGTGTCCTGTATGAAGCCATACTCTATACTATCAAAAAGCAAGCAATACCATAATGTTCTGACTGTTAGTCAACAAATACTCAGTGAATACCCCAGGAAATAGTTAGAGTAGCATTAGCTAATCTCTTTACACATCCTACTTCCACAACATGCCTGCAATGAGTTGTCCACTTTCCTAGGTTTCATACACAGTTGTGCTTGTGTGGTAGTAGTTTTTTCACTGCATATGATCTTGATCTTCAAGGTGGAGCTCCTGACAGAATCACTGAACGCACCTGTCAGACAAAAAATGACACTCCAAAGCAGTTTGAGAAGATTTCAAACAGTCTCCCACTGGCATCATCAAACAATGTAAAAGCTCTTCTCACTTCTTTTCACCTACACACATTCATCATGTCTCTCACACACCGAGTCTCACACAACTGCTACTTTTTACACCAAGAGGCACAATCTAAAATATCAACTTCAAATAAAAATGGGTGTTAAGATGAAGGCATCTGTTCTGACAGATGTGAGACTCATCAGCCTCAGGGATTCAAACGTATTCTTTGATGCTGTTGGTTTATTCTAAGATCTCAGTGTGTTCTTGCTAGTGTGTTGGTAGACGTTGGGCTTTCACTCTGATCTGAGAGCAGTTGGGATATAGAGGTTTCAAAACTATTGTTCCCCAGTCCATCATCTTCTACAGGGATTCTTCAACTGATAGGCCCTCAAATTCAGAAATCAGAAGATCAAAGAAAATGCAAGTTTCCCACTAGCAATTATGACACTGTGATTCCATTTATGTGCACTCATCTTGTAAATACAATCACTCTGACATGATTTTAAAAGTGGCAGGAATTTCCTGCTTATCAAGGCAAAGAATCACCCAAACAGACAGACAAATACAGATACGGATAAAGCGATATGCCACAGTTGGGTTAGATGAATATAAAGTTTACCTAATGCTATCTTCCTCAAACAAAACTTTGAAAATCTTTCAAAGATTTGATGCCTCTAACTTGGCAAACTTTGGGAAATCTGGTGACTCAGTGGTGTAGGTTGCATAACGCTATGCATATGACTCACATATCTCATTTTAAACCATTGGAGGTATCAAATGTTGCAGGTATAAACTGGTGTGTTTTTGCCAAAATGGAATGCCAAAACAAAGTTAGAACAGGTTTGTAACAAATTCTCCCAGAACTGCAAATAAAGTGTTAGCAGATATTACTAATATACTGTATCTACTAATACTTTAATGACTGTTAGTTGATATGTAGTTGCAAAGTTAGTAGAATGTCCAAAGTGTTACCGGAATGTCAATTTATATATCTTAAAAATGAAATGCATACAGTACATTATATGGATAAATATACAATATTACAATTAGGGATGCACCGAATCCAGATTTTTGGTGTTCGGCCGAATACCAAATCCACTGGTTAAGATTCGGCCGAATCCGAAACCGAATTCCGAATCCTACTGCCATCCTCAGTCCATTATCACAGTAAACACATTAATGAAGAAAATAACGTCCACAGCAGTGAAGGGGTGATTGACCAATTAATACTATCAGTTAAACGGTTTAAATGTTTTTAACGCTTTTTTGTGTGTTTTATTTTATGCATGGTTAAGAAATATGCTGTATAGCGTTTATTTGTTCACTCACGGAGCGCGTCGACATGTGCAACTTCAAACTGAAAATGAAGCAATGGAAGAGCTTAGGCTACTGTGTGGGACCATTTCGACAGAAAAATACAGCAGTAGTACAAGCTCCTGACTGGTGGAAAGCAAATGAGCGGCGCTTCCCGAGGCTGGCCACTCTAGCGAGGCGTAATCTCTGTATTCCCGGGACATCAGTGCCATCTGAAGCCTTGTTTAAGGCTTTTCGTAGTGGGGTTTTGGTCAAGTTTACTAAAGTAAACATTGTCGCGTATGTTCTTCTCACCGCTGTTTCCTGATGGTTTATAGAAAAATTACCCCGAGTCGTCCTTTGTTGTTTCAAAGAACAGCACAACGGAGAGCGCAGGAGGTGCGCGCTCGCTGTCAGCCGGGGCTGCCCTCCAGACTAACCCACATCACTTAGACATGTTACTTAAAAAAATAACAAAAAACCATACAAGGTGTGGATTGAGGTAGCCTAGGCCTGCTATTTTTATTTGACAAAAAACAACAACAAAAAAAACATTCCAGTTCTCCAAAGCTTCAAACGGATTCAGTGTATTTTCGTTTTGTCATCTTAATTTGGTAATTATTTAAGTGAAAAATATTTAGTGTAGGCCTATTTATATTTTATCTGATCTGTATGCGGATGTTTGCATAGTAAAATAAAATACATTTTGGCTGCTGTCTGTAAATTCCTTCATGCACAACTCGTATTCTTTCGGATGTTTCATCCGTAAATGTTTTAACAGCGGCTGTTGTTTATGGTTCTTCCTTGCCACCACGAGACAATTCGGAATTGCAAATTGAACATGTAGCTCGACTTGAATCGCCTTCTTTTGAAAAGTACTGCCACGTTTTCTGTTCATGAATTTAATTTTCACTTTCAACGGCGGTGTCATTACGTTCGACCAGCGGAGGCGCGTAGTGCGAACCTAGGGTTCGGTTCGGTGGAAAAAAATTCTGAGGTTCAGCGGAAACCGAACCCTGTCAAAAAGCCCAATATTCGGCCGAATCCGAACCCGAATCCTGGATTCGGTGCATCCCTAATTACAATTGCTACTTTGCTAATTTGTGATTTTACCAGGGTTCTCAACTAACTGAAGTGGAAATTAACTTTAACTTTATGTGGACTGGATCAAGCAAAAATTGGACTGGAACACAAACAGATGGATTAGATAGACAAATAAACTATAATTTTCCCTTTTTTATCAAAAAACACTGTACTGGATGATTCCAGTCCAATTTAACACATTATCCCAGAAAGCGTATGTGAAGTTTCACCTCAGATTTTACCAGAACTCCCACAGTTGCCCACCGATCTGAGGCCAACTTTCTTTCAACCTACTTCTCTGTAACTTGTCGCTAATCCTTGAATTTAATGGCATGAACCCAGACACAATTCAGCCTGTGATATTATCTCTTCTCACTTCCCCTGTCTCTTTCTCTTGCTGTCACTCTATAATCCCTCTGCAACAGATTATTAATTAAACATGCCGGACTCTGGAGCTTTACTTGACATCCTTTGGTTTACAGACGAAAAGACAAGCAGATTGGTGTCAGGGCGGGTTAAGAAGCTTGATTCTTTGCACCTGTCTCTCTCTCTCTCTCTCTCTGCCTGTTGAATGGGAGTGAGACGGCTAGTGAACGGAAACAAAAAAAATCTATTGTTCCTAATCTGTGCGCCCAATTAATCAGTGACAGACCACGACTTCCATTGTCCCAGCATCCAGCGCTGACAATAGAGATTTGCCTAGTGTGATTAGGACGCCACGTGGATCTGTTTCCACACCTAAATCTCTCTTCCAAATGATTGGCGTCCTTAATTAAGAAGTGGCTTTGTCTTTTTTTTTCTTGCTACACATGATGAGGGAGTAACGGACAATGGAGAGAAAGCGAGAGATCGGGAGAATGCAGATTTCGGTTCCAAAACATAACCCACTTTCCGCCTCAGCGTGTAATAATGGGTTGTCTGGGGAATGAAAACAATAAAAGAGAGTGCGTGATGTGGGAGGGTATACGAAGACGGGTTATTTCAGATGGGAATGCTGAAGACTTCTCCTGAACAAAAAGGCTGAACGTTAAAGTCCATTCTATGTTCGGCCCACTGCCGTCACATTTTCCGGAGCAACCAGGCCTGTCAGACCCTCGTGGAAGATGCTATTACTGGACAAAACCTTTGTTTTCTCATTTGTTAACGCCCACCATGGTATAAAAATAATACCAGAAAGTATCCGAAGTGGGAGGATTTCTCAAATATTCTATGTATTATTTCTCCTTCCTTTGCTGCAACTTTCCCAATGCCTTTTCCTCCTACTCCTGTATATACTTCTGAACACAGAAACCAGGATTGCATCATCACAACATGCTTTTCCAAACTGCTCAAGTTTATGAATGGAATAAAGTTGACAAAGTGCTTCCAGTCAGAACACCTAACACTCCAAAATGTCCCTCAAACATTTGCACCCCATCAGCAGTTAAAAGGATAGTTTACCCATAAATGAAAATTCTGTCATCATTTACTCACCCTCAAGTTGTTCCAAACCTGTATTCATTTCTTTCTTCTGCTGAACACAAAGGAAGACATTTTCAAGAATGTTTGTAACCAAGCAGATCTCGGCAGCCATTGACTACCATAGTATTTTTTCCCCACTATGATAGTCAATTGCTGCCAAGATCTGCTTCTTCCAAATATCTTCCTTTGTAATCAGCAGAATAAAGAAATTCATATAGCTTTGGAAAAACTTGAGGGTGAGTAAATGATGACAGAATTTTCATTTTTGGGTGAACTATCCCTTTAAGAAGCAGCTTCAATCTTATCTGAAATCAATCCAACCTTCTCTTTGAATAAGACAATCCCTTTGGATTCACCTTGGCTGCCAACATCACTTATGCAAGGTTGGTAAGAGTAACAGTGAATCTCTGAGAAAAGGTCAATTATTCGTCTATAGTAGCAAAAAAACTGCAAAGAACAGTAACTGAATAGCTGTGTGGCTTGTTGAGGAGAGGTGTGATATTACTTTATGATTTTTGCAAAGTGGAAAATATAAGGGCAACCCTCTGGCAGCCTAGCAGAATACTCTAGCGTTGTGGTGGTATTACTTTGTGGTCCCAAGTTATGTGGGCTTGACTAAGCATGTTGGTATCGTATAAATAGAACCCAATGACATCATAGAGACCCTGCAGAGCCTCACAACTGTGTGTCAAGGTCAATGAATCTCTTACAATATCAGATGATATAATAACAGAGGCCTGTTGCATTGAATCAGTTTCAGTTGCTACCTAGGGGTGCATTTCTCGTACAACGTCGTAACTCACAGCTTAACTACCATAGTACGATGCATTGCTGAAGAATTCAACTAGCTAGTCACGACTGTTTCCCGAAACCATACTGTCGCAAATCTGTCGTTCAACCACGTTGGTTAATGATTTCACGCAGGTGGTGGAGTAATAAATGCTTTTAATTAATTATTTTGAAATCGAATTCATGCTAGATTTTATGCTATAAATTATGAACATGGCACCTGAGGACTAATTCTTATTTTTCTCAGTTATTTTACTTTATTTCCAGATTCAAATAGGCTCTTTTTTTTACGTACTAGAGCACGTACATTTACATTTATGCATTTAGCAGACGCTTTTATCCAAAGCGACTTACAACTGAGGAGTACAGAAAGCGATCTGTCATGAGGAGGCAGTGAAACACAGAAAGTGCCTGAAGTACTACGTTTTGGACATTGCACAGAGCATCATACACTAGGTCAGGGAAGAAGTAGAGGAAAATAGAAGGAAAATAAGGAAAACATTTTTTTTTTTTTAAGATAAGGTTAAGTGCTCACGAAAGAGGTGAGTTTGAATGTTGTCAGTAATTCTACAATTCGGATGGAGGTGGGAAGATCGTTCCACCAGCAGGGAACGGTGAATGGTAATGTTCTGGAGAGGGATTTTCTGCCTCTCTCTGAAGGTACCACAAGCCGTCGCTCCTTAGCTGAGCGAAGGCTTCTGGTGGGGGTGTAGACTTGTAGGAGCGAGTCAAAGTATGCAGGAGCTGAGCTCGTGGTGGATCTGTAAGCGAACGTAAGCACCTTGAACTTGATGCGAGCAGCGAGTGGTATCCAGTGCAGAGAGATGAAGAGTGGTGTGACGTGGGCCCTTTTGGGTTCGTTGAAGATAAGACGTGCTGCTGCATTCTGGATTATTTGGAGCGTTTTGATCGCACATGATGGAAGTCCAGCCAGAAGCGCATTGCAGTAGTCAAGCCTAGAAATGACCAGGGCCTGGACGAGAAGCTGGGTTGCATGCTCTGTTAGGAAAGGTCTGATCTTCCTGATGTTGTGGAGCGCAAACCTGCATGAGCAAGCTGTCTTTGAAATGTGGTCTTTGAAGGACAGCTGGTCGTCAAAGATTACGCCAAGGTTTCTGACCGACCCTGAAGGGGTGATCCGAGATGAACCTAGCTGGTTGGTGAAGTCATGTTGTATTGTCAGATTGGCAAGGAAGACGAGCAGTTCAGTCTTTGCCAGGTTGAGCTGCATGTGATGTTTTTTCATCCATGCTGAGATGTCCGGCAGACAGCTGGAGATTCTTGCAGCTACTGTGGGGTCGTCTGGTTGGAATGAAAGGTAGAGCTGAGTGTCATCAGCATAGCAGTGGTATGAGAAGCCATGTGCCTGTATAATGGGTCCTAATGATGTAGTGAAAACGGAGAAGAGGAGAGGTCCAAGCACTGAGCTCTGAGGAACCCCTGTGGTCAGCTGATGTGCTTTGTATACCTCCCCTCTCCAGGCAACCTTGAAAGAACTACCTGTGATATAGGACTCAAACCAGTACGCACATGCATTGAAGCACTCTTCAAAAACGGTGCTTTAAATCTCTTGACAAACTAAAAGACATAAATTACATTTGTATGTTTTCTAAATAAAAGATATATATTGTACTAAATGTCAGCTTGCTTATTTTGCTCAAGATAATGATTTATTAAGTCCACGTCATGCAAACAAGAAACTATGCTTCTAACCATGCTTCTCAGGAAGGTGGATTAGTTTTTATCTGTGTTTATTGTCTTGGTAACTTACGCTACATGGCTAACCTGCTCCGGAGTAGGTTTTATTCTGGATTAAAGATCGCAAACCAAATCAGCTGTGAAGGCAAGGGTGTAGCCGACCCCCCGGGAGGTATGGGCAGGGACCATCCTGGTGGTGGTGGGGAGGATGGGGGTGAATGTTTTAATATATAAAGATTTTAAACAGATTAAGCTTATGTTTTCTTTTTAGCTCTTTGTGAACATAAATTATTTAAATTCAGTTGATACACATGCATTGATATAGTCAGATGTTTTCATTCAGCCATCTCCTCAAACTTTTGCAGCAACAGTGTTTATTTCAGTCCTTGTAAATGCGTTTAAATTCATTACATTTTTTCATAACGATCTCATCATCAACAGAGAAGTGAATCAAACTGAAGCTCTCCATGTTCCTGTGTGATTGTCTGATCGCTGCATGCGTCACACTTTCAGCTGCACACGCTCTAGTTAATCACACACTCTGGATCAAAACCTGAGTTGATAGAGAATGTTTATACCGAGCATTGTGAGCCTGCTGAACCTGATCTAAACCAAGTTGGATTTGTATGGTTTTGTCAACACTAAATCTACTCTGAATCTCAGAGTTTGCTCAACTAGCTTCATGCAACAAGCCTCTGTACAGTACTCAAGGCAACAAGGGAAATATGTTATGACTTTTTCCTTTATGGTTACACCACATGACATTTTAAATGTAAACTTTTCTTGAAAATGGTATCAACGAAACCAACAAGAATACATTTCTTAAAGGGTTAGTTCACCCAAAAATGAAAATGATGTCATTAATTACTCACCCTCACGTCATTCCAAACTCGTGAGAACACAAATTAAGATCTTTTTGGTGAAATTCAAGAGCTCTCTGACCCCTCCACAGACAGCTTTTTCATTAACACTTTCAAGGCCCAGAAGGTTGAATTAAGATTGAACCACTGGAGACACATGGACTATTTTAACAAAGTTTGTACTACCTTTCAGGGTCTTGAAAGTGTTCATTAAATTTCTGTCTATGGAGAGGTCATAGAGCTGTCGGATTTTATAAAGAAATTCTTAATTTGTGTTCCGAAGATGAACAAAGCTCTTACAGGTTTGGAATGACATGAGGGTGAGTAATTAATAACATAATTTTCCTTTTTGGGTGAACGAACCCTTTAAGCCGGGAGCACACTGTGAGATTTTGGCAACGTTTTGGCCGTCTAAGACAAATTTGTGAAAATCCTAAAATATTCCCCTGATCCTAGGCTAAAATCGGAAGTCTTTGATCGTTAGTTTGACATGTTCAACGACAGCTGATTATTGACCGTTGAGATAAAATTTGATCTCAGAAGATTTGGCGCACAGTCCTGTAGTGTGACTTCTCCTACGACAACCGTCAAATTGTTTTAATTTTTTAAGACAAACCATGACCAAAATGAACACTAGAGATTTCTTTGTAGCCACCATTTCAATCCTGCATGTAATGCAGCTCACTGTCTCCGAACGCCTCATTGATTGATGATATAAAACTGCGGATGAGTTTTCTTGCGTGCGTTTGTTTTTAATGCGCCTTGACTATCGTACAGTCTGATATTAATGACAACTTAGATCTTACAGTGTGACATGGCTTACAGTGTGGATCATGTTCGTACAGTCTGGCATGGAACAATCATAAAAAACTATTATCGCACAGTGTGCACCCGACTTTAGGCACGTTTCAAGCTTTCTTTTATTCAATATAAGCTTTGTCAAGCCAACTTTTAAAGTTTGCCTTGACACACTTTCCTCTTCTAGTTATCATTGCAGCTACTGTATTTTAATGTAATATATACATAATTATTAATACTATATTATACATTGATGCTTATGTGGTGATTTGATTGAACGAGGTCATATCTGACATGGTTACTGTCCTAGTTTCATTCATTGTGACTCCAGTCATAACAACATCTGTGACGCACTGACTGTATCCTCAACAAAAGCCCCAGACATGAAAAAGATGGGTTTGAGGTCACGGGGTCATGGAGGGAGGGGTCTATGAGTCTATGATCTTCTCATTATGTCCACAGTTGATGTGTATAACATAAAGCCTTTATAGAGTGTTATAGAGTGGCACGCTTGTTTTAAAGCTGTAAACACATTAGACTGAACTTTTAGCAGTTCATATGATAGCATACTGTATGGTGTGGTTGGGTTGATTTTGTGGAAGATTTTATGCCTGCAGAAACCTTTTCAGGTTTCAGCAGAGAAAACCCATCATTCACAAAATTCCACACGTCTTCAGTCTCTTGTGTGTTCATTTATTAAATATTTTATTTAATTCGATGATGATTTTAGCTGCCAATTAGAGTGTAGTACTCTCAGCTCTATTTAACACCATGTTAAAATCTATGAGATTCTGCTTTCAAATCAGTGTGCAGATTCCATCTTGGTCTGGTCTCTACATGCCCTTGAATAGACCTCTCTTCAGTGGGTGATGGTGCCCACTTCACTGTCCGCTGGAGGGGTTGCCAGTGGGAAAAAGAAACAGCTGTTATCCCAGGTGTTACAGTATGCTGACACATTTGACAAAGTCACCTTCCCCTCTGACTTCATGCCAAGGTGCAGACGTGTGAATAAATAATACCGACGGTTCACGTGGTACACGTCCATTCAAACATACAGGGAGAGCAGAATTATTAGGCACGTTGATTTTCTGATCCAATTTTTTTTCCAGGCACATTTGACCAATTCCAAACCACAGTAATCCTAATAACTACTATTGATTTAGTATTTAATAATGTATAAGTGATATATAATTGTTCATGAAGGCTGGAAATGAAAATCACCTTATATTCAGGTGTGCAGAATTATTAGGCATGTTTTCTTTTACAGATAAATTGAGCCAAAAAAGAGATTTAACTCAGACTGAAAAGTCAAAAAGTATTAAATGCCCATGAGAAGGATGCAATACTAATGCAATACTAGACATTGCAGTTAAGGCATGACCATTGGACAGTGAAATGCTCGTTGGGTCAGCAGGATCTGACAAAAACAGGTGGTGAAGAAAAGACACCTGTTAACTGCAAAAGAATTAAGAATTAAGGTGAAGAATTAAGGGTGAAACCATCAGGAACCCTTTAGTCTCCAGCGCCACCATTTTCCAAAGCTGCAACCAACCTGGAGTCTCCAGAAGTGCAAGGTGTCAGGATCTCAGAGACTTCAGTTAGGTAAAGAATCCTAAAAAATTACCCCCACTAGATAAGAATCACAAGCTGAAGTGTTGTAAAATACATGAAGAAGGTTTTTTTATAGGCTTTATGGACAGATAGGTTGAGAGTGACTCTTGAAGGACCAGCACCACATCCTCTAGTACCACTGTTTGAAGAATTCATCTTCCAGAATCTGGCAGTATGTTTTGGGAGTTCATTTTTAGTCCATCTCTGCAAAACGGACTTCAGGATGGACTAAAATGAACTCCCAAAAAGTACTGCCAGACTCTGGTAGATGAATTCTTCAAACAGTGGTACTAGAGGATGTGGTGCTGGTCCTTCAAGAGTCATTCTCAAAGGTGGTTGATTGTCAAAAAAATGTCAAATGATCAAAAAGTGCATTAATACAGTATATTTCAAAATGTTTCTTCACATTCAAATTAAATTACAATACAATTTGTTGCTGAATGTTGACGTGTTTCTATAAAATGAAAGCAAATGACAATACTGTTGAGATTCAAAAATGAGAAATACATTTTTTTTGTAATTTCCATTTTCATTTTAGGTTTAGTTTAAGTAATTTTGTGTTGTTGCAATTTGTAATTTTTTTTTTGTGTCTATATAGTTTATATTTCAATTTCAGCTTTAGTTTTTTTTTTTTTTTTTTACATACAATTAAAAAGTAAAGTGCCTCTATTATCATATTGTAAAAATTACTTTTTTTTTTTTATAGGCTTCTACCATATGACTGTAATTACTGATGACTCGTTTCAGGCAGTTCAGTTCAGTTATTTTTTTTTTTTGCCTTTGCAGGCATTTTACATTCACATACAGCTATATTACGCATGAAGGGTGATATCCGAAAAAAGCATAAGTGCCCCGCTTCCCCACTCCCATCTTAAAGGGATAGTTCAACCAAAAATGAAAATTCTGTCATGAATTTCTTTCTTCTGCTGAACAAAAAAGAAAATATTTTGAAGAATGTCGGTAACCAAACAAATTGGCCCCATTGACTTCCAAGGTATTTTTTTTTCCATACTATGGAAGTCAAGGGGGTCCATCAACTGTTTGGTTACCGACATTCTTCAACATATCTTATTTTTTAAACTACCCCTTTAAATCTCGTTTGCGCTTGCACACATTTAATCTTGTGTTGAGGTGCATTATGCCAGTTTTGATGAAAATGACATCACACATCACTGGTCTAACATTTTTCCAATAAATGCGTGGCATGACAGAGTAAATTATGGCAGAATTTACATTTTAGTGTGTACTGCTCCTTTAGCTTTGTTAGACAATTGTTTGGACAGCTGTGCAGTAAAACGTTGTTTGCCAAACTAGGAAGAACCATCAGCATCTCTGAAGGACATGAGAAGGTGAGTTATGTGTTTCTAAAAATATTTTATGTGTGTGTGTGTGCGCGCGTGTGTGTGTGTTTTGGAAGGGGGGGGGGGGGGTGTATTCCTTACGTTTTGGGGATGTTATTGGTCCCCATGAGGAAAACAGCTTATAAATAATACCAAATAATGTTTTTTGTTTTTTTTGTTTTGTTTTTTTGTGATGGGTAAATTTAGGGTTAGGGGATAGAATATACAGTTTGTACAGTATAACAAACAATCATCATGTCTATGAAAAGACCCCATAAAACATGGAAACCCAGCATAGTGTTGCTTTGCGGTTGGTAATTATGTTCTGATTTTTTAGTACATTGCTATAAGGCTTTTAGTCATGGCTGTAGCCACCAAAGAGGTTCCTGAGGTCTGTCCCTCTAAAATAATAAAATCTGTGAAATAATTGTCTAATAGTAACTGTACATTGTTGCTTTCTGATCTGAGCTGACCAGTTGATTAGTGTTGAATTCCAGCATGATGCTTCAGTTTTAACAGTCAAAAGTGACATGCAAGTAGCTAAACATTTAATCTGAAAATTGTATTATGATAGAAATGTTAAACTACTGACATACATACTACTGATATTATCCAGGTAAAGAACTCAACCGGAGCCGATTTGCAGCATAAGATTACATGTTGTGAATATTTTATTTAATGAACTTGGTCACTTGGCTCTTTCCTGATAGCCTTTCATTAAATCACTTATTAGTTTTAATATTTAGACAGTCATTTGTCAGTTTATGGACCTTGGTAGTTCTAAAACCCTGCATATGGCCCTGCTTTTAGTGTATTCTCATTGGTTGTCAATGCGTTACTAGGGCTGTATCCGAAATGCTCCCTTAAACAGGGCTATTTTAGGGGACAGCCCTTTGTAGTGGCGTCAGAAACCATAATGGACGTTATCAAGTGCACTCATTCAATCCCACAGTGCACCACAATAACGAGTGTACAACCGATGTATGCTTAACGGTATTGGTATGCTTAATGTATTTTGAGTGCTTATGAGCTATGTGGTTGCCATGATGTTGTGGGTGGTTGCTAGGGCATAGCTATGAAGTTGTGAAGGTGTTTTTATATTTTTTAGCGTGTTGCTGCAGTATGTCAATTCTAAGCTGTTCTGGGGGGGGTTATGGTGTTTAGCGTGTTGCTGTATGTTATGAGGGTGTTCTGTGTGGTTGCCAGGGAATGTTATGTGTTTTGAGTGTTTTTAGCAGTTACTAGTGGTTTTTCAAGTGTTGTTTGTGCTTGCAGGTAGTTGTTAAGATATTTTGAGTTATTATGAACACATTTCTAAGTGGTTGCTAGGGTTCTGATTGTGTTTTTTATTTTTTTTTATTGTAGCTATGTGGCCTCTTGTATTCTATTGTATTTGCAATGGTTGCCAAGGCATTTGTTTGCTAAGGTGTCTTGTGTGATTCTGGCATATTGTGCTGTTGCTAAGGTGTTTTGAATGTGCATGTTGCTATATTGTTGCTAGGGTGTTCTGGGTGGTTCCCAGGTCATGTCGTGTAGTTTCTAAGGTATTCTGAATGTTTTTAGCATGTTTCTAGGGTGTTGTTGGTGCATGGTTACAAGTAGCTGTTTAAGTATTTCGAATGCTATGTATTTGCTATGGTGTTTTGAGTGGTTACGCATGTTGGTATAGTTTGTGGTCGCTAGGGTTTTGTGGGTGGTTGCTAGTGTACTGCAATATAGTTGCTAAGGTATTTTGAGCACTTTGCTAAGTGGTTGTTAGGGTGTACTGGCTGTTTGACAGGTCATGCCATGCAGTTGCTAAGGTGTTTTGAGTGTTTTTAGCATGTTACTATCTAGTTTTTAGGGTATCGTTTGTGGTTGCAGGTAGTTGTTGAGGTACTTTGTGTGGTTGAGCGTGTTGCATGAGCATGTGGTTGCTAAGGTGCTCTGAGCGGTTTATAGGTAGACGTATAGGCTCAAATCCAGAAGCCTACTTCAAGGCCCTACTTTTCATTGTCAAGTAAAACCATAAGTAAGATGATGAAGAAAAAACCTCTCTTTAACCATCTGCATGATTTGCATTTTTATGAAATGCATTTTGCAATAATCAATGAATTACATCACTGTTTTCACATCTTAGAGTTAATTATCCCATTTTGTGAACTATAGTTAGTCTTTTATTATTTTATCCCCATCTGCTGATGCCTCTATTCTTACCATCTGTATGCTAAGAGAAAATAAAATTGGAGATTTGAAAGGCTCCCTTTACATAAAAAAGTGTTGCCCTGGTGATGGAGTTGTGAAGAAGGTATGCGGATGAGGGACGGGTGGGCACCTAAACACCGGTTGATGGGATCTGACAGGGTGGGCAAACCCCGCAGGCAAAACACCATCTGTTCCATAATGGCTTCTGGGAGCAGCAAAAGCAACAATGTAGTGACAGCACCTGGACGTGAGATCTGACAGGCCCTGCATGATATCCCATGATGCCTTGCAGGTGAGCGCAGCACAGGGATGCAGTGGTGTGAGATCTCTCAGGGCTGTCTATTCAGATAAAGGGCAGGAAGTTAACGCACAGCCTGCACAATTGGAGATGATCAGCGTGCATTCTGCACGGCTGCAAAAAATGAACGTGGAGCAACATGTTATGACAAGACAAGACTCAAACATGCAAACACAGCAGCATTGTCACATGCTCGGAAAACAAGGATTTCTCTCATAAACCAATCATATCCAATCACGCGCAATGGAGGCTTTAGGTGTGATCGACTTGAAGCGGCGCTGTGCAGACTGATTGGTGTATGGCATCAAAGTACCACAAGAGCAATTCGAAAGCCTACGGAGCAGTCCACTCTCTAACCGCTCTTATGGTACTTTGATGACTGGGCTTGAACAACAAATTGAAATTGTGTGCAGCATGAGTGCAATGTCTTCATCGCCTTTAACACTAGAACTGCCAGGGGTCGCTGTATACCTAAAACTGCCAGCGGGTAAAATTTACACAATGCAGATTATTACTGTATTGATACGGCTAAAAAACGTAATATGTCACTGTATTATGCCACTGTCTTCACAAAGTAATGTATAGAGTCTTGAAATTATTATTTTTAGTCATCAACTATGTTTTTGTCCCGTTGTTTTATGCTATTTTAAGCAGGCTACACTAATCACTTTTTGGTGACTATAGGCTAAACCAGCCTGCAATGATGACGAGAATTAGATGGAAATAAATACATATTTGGGTGGTGTAATATTATAATAAAATGTCATTAATCCCATATTAAGATAACCCATGTAATTTAAATGACTAAAATACCCTAAATAGACAATGAAGAGCAATAATAATACACAGCACTGCATAAGATGTATGACAACTTACGATAAGGATAACATACGAATTCAAGTGCACAGTTTGACCGAATTAATTCTTCATTTGTATAGTTATATCATTTATAATTTGAATAAAAGAACAACACCAATAAACTTGGGATAATCATGAAAATTGTTTTATTCATTATATCATATCTGATTTTTTTTTTTTGTCAGGAAACGGGCAGACTTGAATAAATAGCAACACAGTAGCAAAAAATACTCATTACAAAATTGCAACAAAAAAAAGTATAATTAATACAAAGTTTGAACATTTATAAATAGGCTAAAACATCTTTATTTGACCGTGCGTTGTGTGACTGTTTACAGTAAGACGACGCGTTGCTCAAACATAGTGTAAAAATAGAGGAATTATATAGGGGTAAATTTGACCCGCTGGCGCTTATAGGTATAAATGCCCGTTTTTAAATCTGGTTTTATCTCAACAAAAAAACAGAAAAACAGCCATGGGTAAATTTTACCCCGTGGTGGTTCTAGTGTTAAGACTGTAAGGCTGCTGTACTGAGTGAAAGCGTTTGAGAGAATGAATAGCCCAGCGATTGCCCTCTGCTGCCCTCCTTTATAATATCAACCACCTACTCTTGCTCTTTTCTGCTGACTCTGGTGGGTTGCTGGGGGTTTCAGGACACTGCTCTTGCGCAATTCATAATTCTGTCGTTTTTCTACCCATCTCTTGCTCTTTATATCTAACATCACCTGGTGCTTTGAATACATCTCAGTGTCATGCAAAAAGTATATCAGATGGTTGTGGTTAAACCGGATTTTGTAGGTTCTCCAGGCTTAAAGCTGACTTATGTCATTTTTTTGATGTTAAAATACATTCTCCTATCCCAGCTAAATGTGCAGAGGCGTATCTAAATATTGATTCGCCTGAAACAGTGTAAACACTTCGACATCCCAACTAGCCTGACATCGTCTCAGCAAATGGCGTGAATTTTTGTATCTATTAGTATCTGTTTATTCAACCAATGGCAGATAGGGTAAGTAAGTGTTCAGATAGACAAATGGTTAGAATTGCATTTGGAAATGCTGCCATACACAATAAATCATTTGAAACATTGATTTGAGTGTAGATTGTTTGATTATCTGGGAGGAAACGAGAGTACAGAACAATGAGAAACATAAAACTAGCACAGCCATGCCAGGGTCATCAGTCAGTCATTCAGTTTAGTGGTCATTATGCTAATATTTGACTGCAAATGACCAGTCACATTCAAGTATTCCACAGAATCAGGTAATGAATACATATACACAGTACGACACATTATTGATCAATGCAGTCATTTATTAATCTATTCATTCAGGAAAAGCCTCTATTGTATTGCTATGCCTTATTCTGTAGATGGCAGTTTAATGACACAGTGTTGTTTAACATCACAAGCAAAGCTGAAAGCATTTCCTTTGGAAATGGCCAAAGCACAACAGCATACGGCAGAGAACTTTCATTTGCTTGCTATATAGTAAGGCATATTGAGTGTTTTTCAACTGTAAATGTCAGAAGACTACATCATGAGTCAGATTATGCAAGTGAGCAAACTATCTGCAAACTGTATTCACTAAGTAGGGAAGAACTCACAGTGTGTTCGGCTTTTAAAGGAACGGTTCACTTTGATTAACTTGTTCCATTCCCTGAAATCTCATTCACATCCAATTTTAAAAGTAGCACGCTGACAGCCCTTTGCCAGTTTTGATGTCAACATCACCAAAAACAAATGGAAAACTGATGCGAAAACGCATGTCTTTGAATATCCTGAATGAAGGATGAGATTTCAGAGCTATAGCAGAGTGGAAAATTATAGTTGAATAATGAATTAAACCGTATAGCTTCAGAAGACTTGGAATGAAGAGTCATAACGACTACTTACAGTATTAAAGGGATAGTTCACCCAAAAATGAAAATTACCCCATGATTTACTCACCCTCAAGACATCCTATGTGTTAACAACTTACGAAAAAAGTGTAACTGGCACGACGATGACTTCCAGAAAAAATCGTAAACATTTTGAACTGCAAGAGTGGATTTGCTTCAGAAGGCCTTTATTAATCCCCCGGAGCCATATGGATTAATTTTATAATGGATGGATACAATTTTTTGGGCTTCAAATTTTGGGCTGCCATTCACTGCCATTATAAAGCTTGGAAGAGCCAGGACATTTTTTTATATAACTCCGATTGTATTCGTCTGAAAGAAGAATGTCATATACACCTAGGATGACTTGAGGGTGAGTAAATTATGGGATAATTTTACTAGGGTGAACTATCCCTTTAACTAAGAATTTATCATTGTATGAATAAAATACAGAAAAAATAACAGCATACAGGTTTAATTCTAACATGTAATTAAAGACAGAATTGTAATTTTGGAATTAACTATTCCTTTAAAAACTGGCAATGCCTAGTGTGCAACCCTTCTGTGTCCTTGAACGCATTTTCTGAAATGCCCACTCACTTTCATTTGGATTACTGCAGTGAGAGACCCTCTGTAACCTTTCTCGCCCCCAATCGCAGCCACACACACACACACACACACACACACTGTTAGTGTCAGTGAAGTGAACTTGCACTCAGGTCTCATTACCTCCCACACACCCCACTGTATGATGCTGTAATCTGACAGTATGAAGGATGCTTCAAAGACACAGAAAAATCGACTTTAACGTCGCAATACATGCAGTATGCTCCCCGAAATCCATCAGTAAACAGCCCAATGTGTACTCTGACAAAATATAAATGCCACCGAATAGACGTAACAGAATTATGTTGATAGCAAATGGCAAAAACTGCATGGTATGCACAAAAATAAAATAAATAATAATAAAACGTTGTCATGTTAGCTAAAATGTGCTTTATGTGCAAACATCTAAATTAATTTTTTCTCCAAGTCAATACATTAATTATAATGACTGAATTATATATAAAGGTAATTTCTGAGTTAAATTAGTCCAATGAAATGTATAACTGGTTGTATTAATCTCTTTTATTAAGTTTATTCATTAACTATGGCCCAAGACTCTAACATCCGCACAATCCTACATACTGTAGGACAAGGATGGATGGATGGATGGATGGATGGATGGATGGATGGATGGATGGATGGATTTTTGCCGTTTAACAGTCTTCAAACATTTATTTGTTATGTGAGTTGAAACTGATCTAGGAGCTCAAAAATCCCTCCACAAACCACAACACGACCTGACAAGCAAAGCCAGAACAGCTACAGCGATCATATTTGATGTCATGAAAGTAAACGCAAGAGACTTTGAACAAGCAGGGGGGGAAAAAATGTAAATATTGAGGCAATATACAGGAGTCTGACAGAAGCTGATCCTCAGGGCATACCTCTTCATATTCTCTTACTTACGGAGTCTGAACCAAAATGAAATACTAGATTTAATCGAGAACAGCCATGAATTCATGATTGAATAAATATATCTGACTAATAGTCATTAGAGTTTAGATTAGATTAGAGTCAACTTTATGCCACAAAATAATTTTAAATTTTTTATTTCGATTCATATTTATTAAACAGTACACCATATATATATATATATATATATATATATATATATATATATATATATATATATATATATATATATATATATATATATATATATATATATATATATATATATATACATATTTATTTATTTATTTTTTTTCATTAACTTGGAATTCTCTCATCCTCATGTTGTTCCAAGCCTTCTTTCTTTCTTCTCCATGAAAAACAAAAGAAAATGTTAGGCTGCTCACAGATCAGTCTCAGTTACTTTCGTTGCATTTTTTTATACAATGGAAATTAATAGTGACTGAGATCTGCAATCTACCTGACATCTTTAACGTTCAACAGAAGAAAGAAAGGCTTATGGTTTTGGAACAACATTATCACATGAATGTTAATTCTGTTAACTTGTCTTTTAAATCAGTGAAAGCAAGTACATTCTTACTGATGGATTGGCAATTTATTAAATATAGCTTCATATTCACACTGCCATAGGCTATGTAAGTTATTTTGAACTTATAACACCAATGGAAACATTTACCAATGCATATTCAGAAAACAAAAATCGTCTGTCACAAGAAATGAATCATGACGATTTCTCATTTCAGAAAAATAATGGTCCATTCAAATACACTCCCATCTCAAATCATTGAAGAAGAAGAAAATTAAAACCTATAAAAACTCAGCACTTCTTCACAAAACTCTGATTTATCTCATTTCTTTCTACAAACATACCGCATTAAACGCCGGCCGTTACACAGTCAGGACCTTAAACTTTCCAGCTCATGCAAAAGAGAATAAAGTGCTTCCGAAGTCTGTTTTGACTGTTCTGAAATTCCCAGGACCGATTGTGTGTGAGTATACTGATTTAGACTCCATGGTATGAAATCAAAGTCTCTGAAACACTCGTGTCTTACCTGTTGGCCCCTCTAGACTTTCCGCACAGACCCTGGCGATGAGAAACAGCAGAACAGCAGACAGGTTCATGGTAGCGTTTAGTCCAGCAGGTAAAGGCAGGTGAAATTCAGTCAGTGAGTGTGGTAGAGTGTGGTAAATATCCTGCTGCTGCGCCACTGAGTTTCATCCAGAGACACGCAGCACAGACCCCAGATCTGCTCGCTGACGTCACGGCAAACTATTAAACCCCCTTACAACTCTGGAGATGAACCCAATGTGTAGAGGAAGGGCTATGGCGCCTCTCTGTGGTTATTCACCAAAAAACATCAGCTGCTGCATATTGTTGAGGGAAACCGATCCTCCAGTCGAGTATTGAAAACACATAAAACGTAGTTCTCATTTCCTTGTCTGTTTGTTTCAACGAGTAGCCCATGGTTTCAATTCTTACTTGACGACGTGAGTATGAGAGTTTGCAATTACAAGCGTATCAAAGAGAACATTGGATGGAAACAATATACAAAGTGAAATAGCCTATACAAATAAAAACAATGAAACAAAAATGATTAGGCATTCAAGATGTCTCTAAATAGTTTGAAAAAACAAACGTTTGTTTGAGTTTTTTAATAATCATGCAAAATTCAGCCTCTCGCTTTCTGAGAAAGAGCATAATTATAGCCTAAGAAAAATGCAACATAAAAAGGAAAACATTACAGAATTAAAAACAACACGTTACAAAATGTAAAAAAAAGAAGGAAAAAAGAAAAAATCATGTGGCATTCAAGAACTCTTGCTAATTCTAATCTGAGTAGTAACAGCAGGCAAGAGGAAAATAATTATAGCCTAAACCAAGAGTGGTTGTACACAAAGTTAAAATCTGCTGGAGTAAGATGGAAAAAGTCAATCCTTTGCCGACCTCCTCTCAATGGCTCTTTGTAGTAAATAATCCTCTTCTCGTCCTCTTTACTTAGAACCATTTCCACTGCATTGGTCTTGAGATGGCAGCAGTATGCTGAGTTTGATGTTACATTATAGCAAGGCTGCTCAGTCTTGCTCATGGAGGGGTTTGGATCCAACCCTACGCAGACACACTTTAACCTGATTATGAAGGCTTTGGGGATCATTAAAAAGATAGATGTTATAATAAACATGTCTGTAAAAAAAAAAAAAAAAAAAGAGGTTTCGAGGTAGTTCTCTGGATTGAGCATCCCTGCATTTCAGGAGAAGGATTTCTGAATAACTAGAAGAATAAAAAGTTATCAGTATTGATGATGTTATCAGGCTGTGAAAAAAAGAAGAAGTAGAAAAGTAGTAAGGCAGCTATTTGCACCAAGTGTAAATCAACTAGATTCTATTTACTAAGTGAAAATAGCATATTTTCGTTGCGATAGATGTTATTTACACTAAGTACAAATAGCGGTAGCTGCTATTTACACTAGGTGAAAATAGCAGCATTTCTTAGCTATCTGCTATTTACACTAGTTAGATTATATTTATACTTATAAATAGTGGCATACTTTTTGCACCTCAGTTTTGTTTTACAATAAACAGAATGCAATAATAACTTATTAAAATTATTTAATGAATGCCGATTTATTGGGACAATAAAGCCCTCCCTAAACCTAACCCTAACCGATAAACACAATAAACACACGTTAGACACTTTAGTTCCACTTCATTTTTATTGAAAACAAATGCCTTTCCGATCTGATATGTGATGGGAAAAGGGATTAGAGTGAGTTCGACAAAAGGTGGATTCGAACCTCGGGTCGATTTGCACCAAAACTTTCTGCTGTGCGCTTTACCCTATAGTACTGCTGCAGGACACAAATCAGTGTCTTCCGTCCTTTTGTCTGGCCCAACCAGACGTCAGTGGGTAGAGTTAGTGCAAATAGCATTTGCCATCAAGTCAGGCTATTTGCACTTAGTGTAAATACACTCCGAAAAAGGGCAGACCAGAAGTGTTAATGCTTAGTTCTGCTCCTGGAGATCTACAGTCTATGCAGAGAGAAAGCATGTGGTTTTTGTCCAACCTAGCTCTAACACACCTGCTGCAAATTAAACCAGCAAGAGAATCCAACAATTAGCCATTGCAGATGTGTGTCTGATTAAAGCTGGAACTGAATTCTGCATGATCTCCAGAAAAATGATTGAGCACTCCTCATTCAGAACATACATTTATCATGTCTTTGCTGAAAGGAACAGTAGAGTATTATTCATGACACAGAAGCAAATGTTAATGAATGAAAAACTGATATAGTGGCTTCTTTTGTCTGTGTCTAAAAACACAGGTGAGCATAAAAGAAAACATGACAAATCTTACAAATCAAAAACTTTTAAACGGCAGTGTATGATCCTAGTAAGGCATCAAGCTCTGTCAAAGGATGTCTTAATTTGAAGGATCCTTTGAAGGCAGCCTTCATTTCGCTTCCTTCATTTGGCCTGTTTTAAAGGATGCATCAAGTGTATCCTTCGCGAGTTCGCGTCCTCCAATCACCAACAATCCTTTGCTCACATTCCAATTCACAAAAAGGATAGCAGAAAATGAATCGGCACTGAGCTTGTCCAATTTCACTACGTAATGCAAGACAAAATATTTATTGTAATTGTAAATTAATCACATAACGTAATTTAAAATTAAATGTAAATATAAAAATGTGTCACATAATGCTAAACTGTGCAAAATAAACCATTGTGATATGGTGACCACAGATGGTTGTCATTACCTGTAGGTTTTTAATATAAAGTATTTTTCAAATGATATTTTTAATAGTATTTTCACACAGCGGCGGAAACAACCTAGCTATGCACACTTAGGCCCTTTCTCAAATGACACACTCAATATGCACTTTCGGTCTTGTGGATTTACAATGGCTGCCGCATGCGCATGTTCGTTGAGGCTTGATAATGTACCTGGCAGTACGTAGTTTCAGATCTGCGGAACGCTTGTCAGGCAGATCGGTATATATTTCCATGCCTTTTTCCTTCTGTTGATGGCTTAGGGCTTCTTTGTTGCTCTTAAAAATGATATGCTGATACAGGTACAAACACAGTAGTTGAAAATGATTTAACGATGAAAGGGAGAAGAAAACAGCTTCTGACATTTTGTTGTCTGACAACTCGGCTCCGCTGTTAAACGGTTCACGTAAATAGTGTTTCTTTCACAGCTCTTGAAATATGAAAAATGCCACCAGAGGCATGTTTGTGTTAAATGCCGCAAAGCACAATATCATTTCAAGGTTGACATTAGCCTGATATTTGGCAGATTACCACGAAATAATATGGCATATTTGGAGGGCAGTCTGAAATCATGCCTGAAATGCTCTGGAACAAAAAATGGGTTGTTGCAAATCCCATTAATATTCCAATTTAATTACTTCTACAATCAGCGCTGATTCACCCTCACAGTTGACTAAAATCACTTAATCAATTTAGATCCAGTGTGGCTCTCAATTCATATTTAATTACACAGCCTCAGCCTTTATTCCCCAGCTTTGGCTAATATATTGTAACTTCTCAATGATGCTAAACAAAGAAGATTTGGATGGGTGGGTGGTTCAGTCGTATCCATGCTGCACACCATGGATGGAAATTCAGAAATTCACATCTTGCTCAAGGCATTTCCTCTGACTGTTGTCATTAGGCCCATCTGCATGGCATCTGCTGTCTGCTCCAACGATGTCTTGTGGTCCCCCATGCTAAACTATATTGCCTGTGAATAAGAGAGAAAAGTTGAGCTTTCTGCACAATATAAAGGTGTAATACATTACAGTAATAATGAGATTTTAGACCTATAAATAAAGTTTACATCTTTGTGGATCTCTAAAGTTGGAAACTCATAATTTCATGAAAACTCTTAAAAGTTCACCCCAAAATAAAAAATACTATCAAGTGAGATGGTGGTCCAGTGGGTTAAACCATGGAACTGATACGCAGAAGGTTGCTGGTTCAACCCCAGCGGTTACCACCAGTGTGTCCTTGAGCAAGGCACTTTACTCCATGTTGCTCCAGGGGGATTGTCCTTGTAATAAGGGCACTGTAAGTCGCTTTGGATAAAAACGTCTGCCAAATGCATAAATGTCATTCCCAACTCATGACTAGTACGCATCTTCTGAATGAGTACTGAATCTCCTGATCCCAAGCGGTCCCATGTAAGCAGATGCATGTGTAAAATAGCGAGATCATCAACATTAAACATCATATAAATCAAAACTGCCTAATGTTACTGAATGAAATGTCGACCCAGAATGAGCTATAGGACTGTGCAAGCATTAGGGGTGTTGATGGACTCGATCTACTCCATCTGTGTTTGATCATCGATTTGAATTTGATCTGGATGTTGTCTTTGACAAAAACGTGATTTTCTCAGCTTTTTTTCCCAAAATGTTGCTGTTTTTATGAAACTCAAACTGTGTTGCAATTGGATTCTTGCTCTTTTTCATCCCTCCGCACACGTAAGGTGCAGACTTGAGAAAGCCAAGTATCCCAGAATGCATTTCACACCAACCAGCGAGCTGCAATGGAGGATAAAACCTAATTTTCAAAATACTACTGTTGTCATGTCACAAAATATGTGAACAGTTTTTAGGTAAATAGATTGTGGTTGTTTAAACAATCTATTTACATTCATAAAACAGTCGATTTTCTCGACAGGGAAAATTTATGCTGATGTTTTCTGAGTTGTGAGATCCAGGCTCTGATGTTGCTGTAGTGGTTAAACATGAGAAATAGTTAATTTTAGGTAAATGCATTTATGAGACCAAAAAACGACTTGAACACAAAGAGAACTCAGGCACTACAATCCACATAATTTTAACACAAGACAATAAAATGAGGAAGACAGAAGGCTTAAAGGGGTCATGAACTGCGTTTTTTTTATTATTATTGTTTTATGTTTCCTGGGGTGCACTTATAATGTTAGAATGATTTTTACATCAAAAATTGTCATAATTTATAAATAAAAGGCATTTTTCCTACCCTGATTTTAGCCTTCTGCTCTGAACGCTCCGTTTTAAGGGGCGTGTCCGCTGGGAGATTTCAGTGTAAACACCCACTGCTGTGATTTGCTAACATCTTTGCATTTGAAATAGTATTACTCCCTCTTTTAGCTTGTTTTTACAATTACAGCTCTCATGGTTAACTAATCGTGAAAAGTGTTGCATTACATTTAGATCTATGGTTTTATATTAAGATTTTGGCATGAAAGGTTGCAGTGAGGATCATTGTAGCCGATCACACACAAGTGGAGCGCATGAAAGCAGTGATCTCGTCATTGCAACGCAGTTTCTGTACACTAACGAATGCTTTCATCTTCACTAACAGTGCAAACGTGATATAGTTAAGAGATTCGTTGAATAAAACGAGAGTCACTGATAAACGCGTCACTGATAAACTCTCCTGTTTGATTGACAGCTCCAGCACGCGCTGCTCAGACGATTGCAAAAGGAGCTTTCTTTGATCCCTTTCTTTATAGAATTTAATCACTGTTAAATAACAGATTATTTTCATCCTACTAAGAGAAACAACGAAAGTTGATGTTTAGTCACTGGTCTGATTTACTGACACACAGACAAAGAACATCTGACTACATGAATCATCACATTTCAGATCAGGCATTAGAATGAACACAGTTACTTTCATGTTGCATTACTGTTGAACCCAGCCACTGCACAATATTTTGTAATCTCCAACGGCATGTTTATTGCTTTGTAGCTCGATGCTTTAACACTAGGCTTAGGCCTATGTCACATGCGCGAATTGGTGGGTGGGGCTAAACAGGCAGTGATGAAGTAGGCGTTGATCTTCTTCTGCTGAGGCGGTGCTTGCCTCCCTTTGACGTCACATAATCCCCACTTTGAAAAAACGTTGTTTGCTGGGCCTGGGGCCTCATATATAAAACTTTGCGTAGGATTTGTGTCAGAAGTGGCCTACGGATGAAACATAGGACGTGCGTACGCACAGAAATATTCGGATTTATAAAACCGTGCGCGCGCACATCCTACGCAGTTTTCCCTTAATAAATCACAATCAATTATAAATGTAGCGCAGCTTTTGCGGCTTCATGTCACGCCCATAGTTGCCCATAAATAGTCAGTGAAACGCCCACAAGTTAATATTGATCGATTGCGAAATCATGGCAAATACAGAGAGGAAATCAAAAAAACGTAACTTCACGTAGAAACGTAGAAATTATCGTTGGCGAGGTGGAATATTTTTTGGAGGGCACAGTGTGGGCATTACTAATGCCAAAAAGGCACTTGAGGTGCAAAAGGCTGCAGACGCCGTAAATGCTGTAGCCTCACAACCTCGGACCGTGACCGAAAAAAAAAAGAAATGGTCGGACATCAAAGTCGAGGCAAAAAAACGTCTAGCGCTCCATCGCCAGAGTCTGTCTGCCAAAGGTGGGGGAAAGGGGACACCGGAGCTGACCCCTCTTGATGAGAGACTGCCGGCAATTATTGGGGAATCCCTATTAATCCCTATCCCTATTGTCTACGTGGAAATGGGAAATAGTTCAGTGCAAATGTAATTTCTTGCAGCTTTCTGAATGGTTGAGACATACGTCATATGTTATTTTATCGAAAATAAAACAAACTAAAGGCATTTGCATGAATACCATGATTCCGTAGCTGATGAAGAAATTTTTACTATGAAAACAACTTTCCCCAGTGGACAATTAATACATCTATCTATCTATTTATCTATATATCTCCCTAATTATCTATCTATCTGTCTATCTAATTGCATCTATATCTGCTCCGCCAGACGGACACATTGACGAGAATATCAGTTTTGTACATTATTTCGTTCTGTTTACCATATTATTTATGAGGATGAATTGCATAACATGCCAATATTGTTTCAGAACATATTTCACTTTTTTTTTTTTTTGCATTTCTGTTGTAATTTTCGTTTGATTTTGTTTGTTTTACACTTCAGATCGATCAAACGGGTGTTCGTGTAGGCTGTTAATTGTAAGATTTGCTTTGTGAAGTCTTCAAGTTATTTATGAGAGGCAGTATTGCCATTTCTTTTACACAACGGTCTACAGTTTCACATACTTTCACATGTTTCTTCCATCTGCCGACGGTGTCGCCATTTCTCATTTCACCCGTTTTTGTGCATACGCCTGGGTCAGAGCTTGCGTGAAGGACCGCACATTTTCCCGTCAAGTTTGCTTTTTATAAATACCAATTATTGCGTAGAGAGTGGCGTACGTCTTCTTTTGTGCGTACGCAACGTTTATAAAGGAGGCCCCTGGTGTCTATAAAAACTTTTCTTTGACTAACAAGGAAGTTTTCAGCTCTGAAACTTACAGGATATTCTTAAATTACCATGACCTTTTATATATCAAAAGCTCAAGGGAAAGTTGATTTCTCAATTCATCACCCCTTTAAATACACAAAGGATGGTAATCAACAGAACTGGGGACTGGGGCTGGAGTGGGGCTGGCGTTGTCCTCATCATCATGGCAGGCGGTGAACAGTGAGTTATTTCTAACTAGCACCCACTCTACATATTCAACGAAGCTCCCTCGAGGACCATGGCAGGCATGCCTTCAACCACTCGTTAAGCCCGTTGTGATTGAGGGTGGTCAGTTTAGTGAGTGAGGCATGCCACAACGAGAAAGTTCCTTGTGTGATCCTCAAGGGAGTGATCCCTCTGCTCCAGCTGGATGAGGTAGGCAGCAGGGATATCCATAGTAAAATGTTTTCTGAAAAATAATCCAGTCTTGTGTTTCGACAAATAACAAAAACTTTTAATGAACATGAAGAGAATCAGGCACTGCAATCCACATAATGTTAACACAAGACGGGTTACATATTCAATAACAGACAAGGACGCATGGCAAACATGAGGGCTAAATACACTGAGGCAAATGACTAGACAAGTGACACCTGTGAACAGTGATCAAACAATAAACCAATGACAGAACAAGACACAAGATAAAATGAGGGCATGGGAGTCACATGACAAAAACCAGGAAGCAAGACAGTGAACATGACAAACTAAAAACATGAAACATGAACCAACACCAAAACACCCTGTGACAATCAGGGACCATGGTAACTAATGAATGACAAGAACGAAGGCAAATGGTGACAATGAAAACTAAGACTAAAACTAAACAAGACTACTACCGAGTAGTTGTTTACTACCAGGTCCCAAACTTGCTGTACTTTGCATTGAGAGATTGTCCACCTTATTTTTAATTTAAGAATAGGAGCAGCCATTTGTAATTTGAATGTTTGAGGCTTCCGATGTCATCCGCTTCCATTTTATCTGTACAAGCACAGTCCATTATGCTGCAAACTTGTTTTTGTTAGCATATTATTTTAATTTACTATTGTAATAATAAACACACTGGTTTGTATTGCCCTGCTGAAAAATCCAGCATTGCTGGTCACCAGCATAAGTTATGTTTTGTATACTGGGACCAGCATGAGATGCTGGGTTGATGGTTCCCAGCATGGGATGCTGGTTGATGGTTTGCTGGTCCTCAACATGGGATAGTGGTTCCCAACCACGTTCCTGGAGGACCCCCAACAGTGCACATTTTGGATGTGTCCTTTGTCTGACACACCCACATCAGGTCTTGGAGTAGCTACTAATGAGCTGATGACCTGAATCAGGTGTGTTTGATTGAGGAGACATGCAAAATGTGCACTGTTGGGGGTCCTCCAGGAACGTGGTTGGGAACCACTGTGCTAGTGGACCAGCTTAAGGTATGTTTTGCATGCCAGGAACTTGGAATGCTGCTGTGCTAATGGAACAGCATATGTTATTTTGTGGGTGCTGGCAGTGGTTAAAGTGGGATTTGGCAGGTGGGGGAACCCTCAAGGTGCAACAGGGAAAAATGACTCACCGTGGGACAACATATTGAGTATCGTGGTATAGCAATAGTTTTTGGGACAAGAGTGTAACTGTGGCACCAAGTATCACAAAACTTATTTACTTGATATTTTAATGGTTTTATTTTGGTCCATCTACATCTACACTGATATGATGATGATGATACCATGTTAAAATAATATGCGACACAACCATGTTTTTCACAATGTAAATTCAAACATAAAAATGGGAAGTATAAAAATGATTAAATCCCGAATTAAGAACACGTAGGGCTATAACAAACCCAAGGGCCCCCATAGTAGCCGATCTTGGAGCCACAACGTTTTCTACCACAGAAATAATTAGTAATTTTTTATAAAACAAAATCGTCAAAGCACAGAGATACAATGAGTATATACTGTCTGAATATTCAATTTTAATATTAAGTAGGCGTATTTATAAATATTCCAGGCTGCAACACATTAACAACATTAATGCATTAACTCCAGATATGAGGTCAAAGCAAACAGGTTTCCAACAACTTTTGAATATACTGCCTTAAGGAGTTATAAAACATGTCCCCCAAGATTTTTTTTATTTTTCTGATCTATACAGTACATGTGTATTTTACGATGTTTGAAGGCTAAAAAATAATAATATAGGCCTATAGCTTTCAAAACAAACCATGTTAGTGGGCAGTAGATTATCTTGTCATACCTAGTCTCTCCTCATTTCATCACTCTCTCATTTCCATCACACTTCATTTTTCTCTCAGTCTCCTTCTCTTGCCCTGTCTCTTCCCCTCCTAAAGCTGAACTCTGGCTGATGGTCTATTCATTTTCGTCTATGTCAGTGAAGAAAGGGTTAACTGAAGTTAATTCACTGAAGGATACGAATGCTATAAAGTTTAATACATTAATTCAGAATATGTACACACACACACACACACACACACACACACACACACACACACACACACACGTTCGTTATTTTATGCGAAATTATTTTACAACATTTATTATAGATGCACCTCGGAAAAATACCAAGGTCCGGATCCTCGGTGACCTCCTAGCTGACTACGGCCACTATTACAGTCATGTAGGCAGCCTATAGTTTACCTCAACACTTCACTTTACATGGTCGGAGCGGAGCTCTTCAGTCTGGTTCAGCTAGTTTCGCCACAGAGCCTTTACTGTAGGCCTACACTTGATGTTGCGCTTGTCTTCAAATGGATTGCGCGACTGCCTGGTGCTCATTATCACTTAAATAGAGCGGCGAAAGCGCAGAACGAGTTCGTCAGCGCTGTGCGTGAGACGATCCATCTGCTTTTGCGCTGCGACTGCTGGATATATTTATTAATTTATCTGAGGTGCCTGAACGCAGTACCGGACCGTTCCGGCCCACTTTAACCCCTGGGTGCTGGTATGATCCCAGCCAGATCACAACATGTGTTACATATCACATTTCTTAGTTTGTGTTCATAGTTAAATAAAGATCATAACAATTATCCAATTAATTTTAATAAATGGACTGCATTCGCCATCCAAAGCACTTCACATATTGCCTCACATTCACCCATTCATACACCGACAGCGGTGTCAGCCATGCAAGGCGCCATCCAGCTCGTCGGGAACAGCTGGGGTTAGGTGTCTTGCTCATGGACACCTTGACACTTGGTCAGGTTGAACCGGGGATTGATCCCCCAACCTTCCAGTTTGTAGACAACCTACATGAACCACTGAGCCACTGCCACCCCATAATACATTATGTAACAAAGAAAAACACATGATGCTGTGTTTACATGTTTATTGGCAGAGCAAAATCCTCAGTGTTAATCACAATCACTGCTCTGTTTTCACATGGTCCCAATCTAAAGAGTAAAAGTAACACTACTGGCCACAACTACAACTGGCTCACAGCCACACAGCCTTAGATTAAATCAAATGCAAATAAAATCAGTAATATCACCAGAGGATGCTTATTTCAAACAATTCCAAAAACATCTTCACCATGTTCACTTACAGTATAACCCATTTAGATTTATTTCTTTCATAAGGCACACATATAAAAGTTGTTGAATCATATTTGAAGTCACCATTATGATGATTAGCATTACCTTTAGTCAGCAATTGGTAAAAGTGCATGCTATCACTATTACAATATTTCATGGTCCTGACTGCAATGACATACCTTCTAATATGTACACTTTTTGAAATCAGTTACTAACAGCTGGATTTTGACATGCAAGTTCCTAAATGAGCATGAAAGTCTTTAAAAACAGCTACTTTTAATTTTGAACTTTCATTATCAAGTTGCTATTAACTGTCCAATTGAAAGAGCTCTTATCATAACCCATGTTATTGAACAAACTGCTTATGATTATGCTGTTATTTTCTTTGTTTTCATATCATTGGGGCTTTTCACACTGCACTTAACCCTGGGATTAAAGCTTCACTTTTTACCAGTGGTTATGAAACCCTGCTCTGGAGCAGTGTTAACTCCTCATTGCGGTGCCAAACTTGTACAGTGTAAAAACTATGCAGTGTTAGAATGTTACAACCAGATGCTTAGCAAAAGATGACCAATCACGTACCTTATATTTACGTGCTTTGGGCAGTCATTGAAACACAGCGCGATGTATATAAATAATAAACTAGGGATGCACCGAATCCAGGATTCAGGTTCGGATTCGGCCGAATATTGGGCTTTTTGATGGGGTTTGGTTTCTGCCGAACCTCAGAATTTTTTTCCACCGAACCGAACCTTAGGCTTGCACTACGTGCCTCCGCTGGTCGAACGTAATGATGCCGCCGTTGAAAGTGAAAATGAAACTCATGGATAGAAAACGTGGCAGTACTTTTCAAAAGAAGGCGATTCAAGTCGAGCTACATGTTCAATTTGCAATTTCTAATTGTCTCGTGGTGGCAAGAACCATAAACAACAGCCGATGTTAAAACATTTGCGTATGAAACATCCGAAAGAATACAAGTTGTGCATGAAGGAATTTACAGACAGCAGCCAAAATTTATTTTATTTTACCGTGCAAACATCCGCATACAGATCAGATAAAATATAAATAGGCCTACACTAAATATTTTTCACTTAAATAATTACCAAATTAAGATGACAAAACGAAAACACACTGAATCCGTTTGAAGAACCGGAAAGTTTTTTTTTTTGTTTTTTTTTTGTCAAATAAAAATAGCAGGCCAAGGCTACCTCAATCCACACCTTGTATGTTTTTTTTTAGTTTTTTTTAAGTGACATGTCTAAGTGATGTGGGTTAGTCTGGAGGGCAGCCTGTTGACAGCAGAAAACACCCTCTCAATCCTTCTGTTTCCACAGCGCGAGCCTCGGCTGACAGCGAGCACGCACCTCCTGCGCTCTCCGTTGTGCTGTTCTTTGAAACGACAAAGGACGACTCGGGGTAATTTTTCTACAAACCATCAGGAAACAGCGGTGAGAAGAACATACGCGACAATGTTTACTTTAGTAAACTTGACCAAAACCACACTACGAAAAGCCTTAAACAAGGCTTCAGATGGCACTGATGTCCTGGGAATACAGAGATTACGCCTCGCTAGAGTGGCCAGCCTCGGGAAGTGCCGTTCATTTGCTTTCCACCAGTCAGGAGCTTGTACTACTGCTGTATTTTTCTGTCGAAATGGTCCCACACAGTAGCCTAAGCTCTTCCATTGCTTCATTTTCAGTTTGTGGTTGCACATGTCGACGCGCTCCGTGAGTGAACAAATAACCCTATACAGCATTGTGGCGAGCAGCGAGGCTGAGGGACCGCGAGAGCGGGACGAGGCCGCGGTCATAAGGAGTATAAAGGAGGAGCGACGACAGTGAAGGACGAGAGAGGACCAGGCCTGGAGTTTAAGTTGTGTTTTATTTATGTTTTGTTATGTGTGTGCGCCGCAGTCGTCCGTGAGGGGCTGCCGCTTTTACTTTCATTTTGTGTTCATTTATTTTGTTAAAAGTATGTTGAACGTTCGCCGGTTCCCGCCTCCTTCTTCCCACACGAACAAACTGCGTTACAAGCATATTTCTTAACCATGCATAACATTTTTTTTTTTAAAAAGCGTTAAAAACATTTAAACCGTTTAACTGATAGTATTAATCGGTCAATCACCCCACTGCTGTGGACGTTGTTTTCTTCATTAATGTGTTTACTGTGATAATGGACTGAGGATGGCAGTAGGATTTGGTATTCGGTTTCGGATTCGGCCGAATCTTAACCAGTGGATATAAATCTGGATTCGGTGCATCCCTACAATAAACAGTCGTTTCTGCATATTATAGGAAAAATGAAAAAAACAGTAATGGAAAATGCGACAAAGGACTGTTTCATTCTTACCTTTATAATTCGGAAAGTTCACTCAGAATTTTATTTTCTTTCAGTCAGCAATGTTAATCCGACCACGCCCAATACTAGAGCCTCTATGTAAAGAGGTCATGTGATCTGTCCAGACTTTTCCCTGGTGTTTTGGAATGTGCAGTGTGAAACAGCAGTTTAGGAATACCCAGGATTAACTGTTAATCCCGGGAATATTATGAGTAGTGTGAAATGTGAATAAAGATAACCCAGGATTCCATTTACCCGGGGTTTAGAATGGCCCAGTGTTAACTGTTTCAAGTGTGAAAAGCCCTTTTAAATGTTTTTGTTTTGCAATGTACACAAGCTCTTTTTAACTGAATTTAACTTATTTGTGTACAGATCCTTTGAAACAGCAGACAGATCTTGAAATGTTTCACCACTTTGAATTTTTATTTCGTTATTCAAAACTTCAGATGACATTGATTAATAACATAATCATAACAACATTTTTTTTTTTTTATTCAGTTCGACTTTCAAAAGAGGGAGCAAAAGAAATTATAATTTCTAAGTTATAATTATATTACAATAAATCATATGTTATACTCTTGTATTGTTATTAATTTACATCCTTAATATGTTACATAGAAATGTGCAAGCAAAAACAATGCTTGTCCCAAAAACACTGCATGAATACAGACAACTGGCCTATATAACACTCAACCCCGCAAGACCATGCTTGTGAACCAGCTTCACCAGCTTCACCAGCTTCGGTTTGCTTGAGCATGCATGAATATGATGGTCCACCAGCTAAACCAGCACTAATAACCAGCATAAACCAGCCTGGACCAGAATGGAATTCATGCTGGTTTATGCTGGATTTTCAGCAGGGTACACTTAGTTTTTTGTCTAGTTATTTTCCTGCAGTGGCTAATGATTTCAATGTCTTGCACATTCACATAAAATACCTTACTTTTGCTTTGTTCATGCCATTCCAGACTATATGTGCAGTGCATAGTGGAAGGGGAGCAGGGTGCGGACTTGCCTGAAGCAAGAAGTGACTCTTTTTTTTTTACTACAGTCACAGTTCTGTTTCTCTCAAGAATGGAAGCAGAACTGTGTGATTTTGCCTGCAGCCAGGTGCTAGGTTTTGAAAATCAGAGCTTCAGTATTTTCTCTCATTCCATGATCCTTTGGACCAGTTATTCTCAATTCCGGTCCTGGTGACCCACCTTTTTGCACATATCACTCTCCTATCTTACACACTGGATTCAGATCATCAGCTCATTAGGAGAGAGTTCGTTGAACTGTTGTTGCATCCCAAATCGCATATCCATCCTAAATAGTAGGCTATTTGAAAATAGAATTAGTGTGTCCCATTGTGTGATCATAGTATGTTGAAATGAGTAGTAGTGATGTAAAGTCTGATTTATTTCCGTGAACCAGTTCTTTAGAACAGTTCGCTTCAATGAACCAGTTAAAAAAAACCCTGATTCATCAGTCCCTTACGTCCTCACGCAATGTCACTATGCATTTATTTTCTTACCACTCAGTGTCATGTTATATCAAGAAAACATTCCAATAAAGTAATTTGTGTCAACTCATATAGAAACATTCAAATAAAAAGTTATTTGTTTGAACGCAAATTGTTGATTATTGCGTTTCATTCACTTAAAGGGATAGTTTACCCAAAAATAAAAATTAGCCCATGATTTACTCACCCTCAAGTCATCCTAGGTGTATACGACATTCTTCTTTTAGACGAATACAATCAGAGTTATATTAAAAAATGTCCTGGCTTTTCCAAGTTTATAATGGCAGTGAATGGCTATTTCTGCCTTGAAGTCCAAAAAAGTGCATCTATCCATCATGAAAGTAATTCATGAACCAGCCTGACCGGATATTTTCTGAGAACCGGCTTAAAAGAAGGATTCGTTCAATAATCGAATATCACTAATGAGTATTCCAAAGATACACAGATGGTCTACTTTTCCTGGACAGTTAACACCGGAGTTGCCATGGCGATAATTATTTTTTACTAATTTCCTTGTTATTCAGAAATCTAAAATATATTGCACTATGGGAATAAAAAGGGCAGACCTTAAGCTAGCCAATGATGTGCTGTTTTTAAGTCAAATGACATTTGAATGTCCCTCCAAAAAACTCTTTCCCACTGTCACCCTCACATGGAAGACACCTGTTGAAGTGTTCCAGAAATTGCTCTAATAACCTCATTTCTACACTCAAGAATCACACCTCACATCTCTTCTCAAGGGGGATTTTTTGCAGCATCTTTGGAAAGTAAATTAGATATTTTTATTCTCAAATAAACTTTGTCTAACTATAATTATATTATCATAACTATAAAATATTAATGTTTCCAAAATAGTTATGTTGCCATATGGATTTTTTATATAGTAGCATCAATAATATGATTGCAGTTATTTATTTATTTATTTGAAGTGTTAATTGTAGTATAGTTGTTTAATACATTTACAGAACGGGCAATAGGAAGAGTGCAGAGTTAGCTCTTATATGTGGTGAGTGTGAGGATGAGTTAGCCATTTTGAAGGTTAAATGATAGGGATCTACTTATTTTTGCTTTGCATGACTTCCACGTATATAAATCTTAGTGCATTTAAATAGAAGAGAAAATCATAAATTAATTGTTATACTTTTTGGACAATTTTCCATTGTGGTACAGCGTTGCCATATAGCAACATTTCCCTAAGTACTCCCCCCAAACAAATTTTTTTTTTTTTTTTTTTAATGTTTTTTTGATTTGTGTGATTTAAGTTATTTCATGTAATTATATATATATATATATATATATAGGGTGGCTGGCGGTGACGTCAGTGAGACGGTGTGGCCGGAGTGTCACAAGCTGCTGAGAGAGAGAGAAGTGTTAGTGCGTCTTTGCATGGAGTTAGTGCTCAAACTGGAGTCCCATGGTGCTGTGTTTTAAGTGGTGTGGTGATCGCCTGCAGCTGTGAAGATCCGGGCCGTGCTGAGTGGCTGCAGGTGATCCGTGTTTGTTTCCAGGGCGACGCTGACGAGAGCTCGGGAGACTTGTCATACCCCCCCCCCCCTGCGGAGGGTGCTCCTGGAACTCCGACGGGCTGGACTGACCGCAAACCCCCGAAAATGCCATCTTGCCCTCGCCGAGGCTCAGTACCTGGGTTTGACGAGGGCTGATCCAGCCCCAGAAGAAGAAAGTCGACGCCATCCTGTCAGCACCTCGCCCGGAAACCAAGACCCAGGTACGAGCCTTTTTGGGGTTGGTTATTATCGCTGCTTTATCCCTAACTTCTCCACCCTAGCATCTCCCCTGACAGACCTGACCAGGAAGGGGCAGCCGGAGAAGCTAAAATGGGACAGCGCCTTGGACAGGACCTTCCGAGATATCAAGACCGCCCTGACCACGGAACCGGTCTTGAGGGCACCTGACTTCAACTGCGCCTTCCTGCTGCAGACAGACGCCTCCGACACGGGCCTGGGGGCGGTCCTTTCCCAGTTCCAGGAGGGAGAGTAGCATCCCGTCACATACATCAGCTGTAAGTTGACCCCAGCCGAAACCAGGTATGCAGCGGTGGAGAAGGAAGCCCTGGCCATCAAGTGGGCAGTCCTGGAGCTCCGCTACTACCTGCTGGGACGCTGCTTCACTCTGATGACGGATCACGCCCTGCTTCAGTGGATGGCCCGGCTAAGGACACCAACGCCAGAGTGATGCGGTGGTTCCTAGCGCTCCAGGACTTCCATTTCACGGTGGAACATCGGGCCGGGCCGGCCAACTCCAACGCCGACGGACTCTCCAGGCTGTGGTCAGCTTACGCAGGTCTGTCAGGGCGCACTCTCCACCCACCCCTATGTTCCCCAGGTGGTCCTGCCAGGTCTCGGAGTGGATGACCACGTATATGCTTGATGGGGACGGAGCAGGAAGTCCATCATCCGTTGGAAGGTGGCGGGAGCCCCGTGCAGGCAGAAGGGTAGGGTCCGGTATTGCCAGTGCCCACTGGGAGTTGAAAACGCCGTCTTCTCCTTGGCAGAGTTTGTCAGGGGGACTTGCCAGTACCCCTTGGTGAGGTCAAGCGTCGAGATGTACCGGGCCCTCCCCAAGCGTTCCAACAGCTCGTCTACACGGGGCATCGGGTAGCCATCGATCTCCGAGACCTCGTTGAGTCGGCGGAAGTCATTGCAGAAGCGTACCATGACGATGGGGCTGGACCAGGCGCTGCGAGATGGTTCAATTACCCCTAACTTGAGCATCTCACAAATCTCATCCTCAATGGCATGTCTCCGAGCCTCGGGGACCCGATAGGGCCGCTGCCTTACGACGATTCCGGGTGGTGTGCGAATGTCGTGCTGGATGACGTTGGTCTGCCCGGGACGTGTGGAGAACACAGAGAACTGACAGACCAGATGGTTCAGCTCGGTCTTCTGGGTGGCGGACAGCTGTTCTCCCACGTCCACCACCAGGGGTTCGACCGAGGCCAGAGCCGTGAGCTGGTCCTGGGTCCCCACCCACCTCTTCAGCAGGTTGGTATGGTACAACTGTTCTTTACGCCGCCTACCCGGCTGGCGCCCGTAGTTGACAGGACCAACTCGCTCAATGACAGTGAATGGACCTTGCCAGGTCGTGAGGAACTTGCACGCTGAGGTGGGGACCAGCACCATGACTCTGTCGCCCGGTTGGAACTCACGTGGCTGGGCCGGTTGTAGTGTTGCTGTTGGGACCGCTGCGCCTTCGTGAGGTGTTCCCGGACTAATGGCATGCCCTCTCAATCCGCTCACGCATTTCCCTCACATGCTCGATGGCAGAGCGGAGAGGGGTCGGCTGCTGCTGCTCCCAGGCTTCCCGGGCCACGTCCAGGAGGCCCCTTGGCTGACGACCAAAGAGCAGCTCGAACGGGGTGAAACCGGTAGAGGCTTGGGGCACCTCTCGGACTCCGAACAGGACGTAGGGGAGCATCAGGTCCCAGTCCTTCCTGTCTTCGGCTGCCACCCGCCGGAGCATCTGCTTCAGGGTTTGGTTGAACCGCTCCACAAGGCCGTCCGTGTGGGGATGGTACACGGTGGTCCGGAGCTGTTTTACCTGCAGCAGCCGACAGAGGTCAGCCATTAGCCGGGACATGAAGGGGGTCCCTTAGTCCGTCAGTATCTCCGCTGGGATGCCGACTCGGGTGCAGAGGAGGAAAAGTTCCTTGGCGATGTTCTTTGCCGTTGCCTTTCTTAGGGGAATTGCATCTGGATACCGGGTGGCGTAGTCGACGATCACCAGGATGTGTTCATGTCCTCGGGCAGACTTAGGCAACGGCCCCACCAGGTCCATTCCAATCCGCTCGAAAGGTACCCCGATGATGGGAAGCGGAATGAGTGGACTGGGGGGGAGAGGCTCGTGGCGCAGTTTGTTGGCAGGTGGGACAGGCTTGGCAGAACCGCTTCACGTCTCCATCCAAGCCTGGCCAGTGGAAACGGTCCCAGATGCGCTGGATGGTGTTGGCGGTCCCCAGATGGCCGGCCATCGGATGGCTGTGGGCCAGCTCCATGACCATCTCCACTTTTGGCTTGGGAACCACGAGCAGCTCTTTTACCTCCCCCCTCCGCTGGGCGACACAGTACAACAGGCCACTCTTCACGATGAAGTGCGGGAGAGGATGGGGTGCTGGCTGGTGGTCTTGGCCATCTACCGTACAGACCTGCGACCAACAATTCTTAAGTCGGTCGTCCTCCAGCTGGGCCTTCGCGAAGGAGCCCCCTCCCTGGACCTGTTGAAAGACATCAAGAAACACATTAGAAGCCTGGGAGGGGGACTCACCATCTCTCCAGCTGTCCGACGCCAGCAGGGCGGTTCTCCGTCGGCTGCGGCGACTTCAGTGGCGGCTCCCGGCCCGGCTGGCTGGCTGCGTGGTGGCCCGAAGAAGCTCTTCGAACCCCGGTCAGTCCCGCCCAAGGAGCACGGGAAGAGGCAGATCCTTCACAACGCCCACTTCAACCGGCCAGGCACCGGGGCCAGCAGAAATCGTCACTCGGCGTGCCGGGAAGTGACGAGTGTCGCCGTGCACGCAGGTGATAGGCAGCTGGGCTTTGGAGGTCTTCGGCGGCGGTAGGATGGTGGCCTGGAAGAGACTGACCGAGCTTCCGGAATCCAGGAGGGCAAGTACTGATCGTCCGTTGACTTTAACCTCTTGATGGGTCTTGATGTAGACTGAAGCCAGCCAACCACGTGCGTGCTGGCGGGGCAGCTTCCTCCTGGACCACCCTCCGAGGGAAGGACGGCGGTCGCTCCCCAGGCTCGCGGTGCATCGCCGCCTCCGCCAGCTCGATGGCCTCGACGAGCTCGGCGATGGTGGTTGGGTTCGTCATTCCCACCGCCCGTCGCGCGTGCCGTGGAAGAGCTCGGAGCATCCGGTCGATCGTCACCCGTTCCCCAACCTGACTCGCGGTGGGGGTTCCCTCGAGCAACCAGTGACGAGCAAGCCACGAGAGCTCAGCGGCTTGGGCGCGGGCTGGGCGTCGTGGCTTGAACTCCCACTCGTGGAATAACTGGGCGGCCGAGATGGCGGATAGCCCGAGGCGTCCGAGGATTTCTTTCTTTAACTCATCATAATTATCAGCGCTCTCAGCGGGAAGGGAAAAATATGCTTGTTGAGCCTCACCGGTCAATAGGGGACCCAGCAGCCGCGCCCACTCGTCGCGATCCCAGTTCTCCCGTACCGCCGTATTCTCGAACATCCGTAGAAACAGTTCAACGTCATCTTGAGAGGTTAGCTTCGGCAGTAGCTGGGTTACTCGGATGCGGGGGTCAGGAAGCGGAACGTGCTGAACGGCGGAGAGGCGGAGGGCGGCGAATTCTTCTTCCACCTTTGCCTGACGAGCCGCTAGGTGTTCAGCGATCTGTTGTTGTCAGGCACTCACTTCAGTCAAGCATTTGAGCAGGTCTTCCATGACGGGGAGGAGCGCCGCCCTTTTCCGGGTTCTCATGAGTTGACTGTGGGAAAAAAAAAAAAAAACTATGTAAAAGTTCGGGGATGGTTGGTGATTCTTCACGCTCTTGCCCGCATTCTCCACCACTGTGGCAGGGCGAAGAATCACACAACACAGAATTAGTTAAAAGCCCCCGGAGGGTGGGTTTATTGCACAAAGGTGAACAAACGTGGTGATGGTGAAGTGCTGGTGCGTGGTGCTTCCTTTCTCCTCTGGTGCAGGGTGGCTCGCGGTGACGTCAGTGAGACGGTGTGGCCGGAGTGTCACAAGCTGCTGTCTGAGAGAGAGAGAGAAGTGTTAGTGCGTCTTTGCATGGCGTTAGTGCTCAAACTGGAGTCCCATGGTGCTGTGTTTTAAGTGGTGTGGTGATCGCCTGCAGCTGTGAAGATCCGGGCCGTGCTGAGTGGCTGCAGGAGATCCGTGTTTGTTTCCAGGGCGACGCTGACGAGAGCTCGGGAGACTTGTCACAATATATATATATATATATATATATATATATATATATATATATATATATATATATATATATATATATATCAGGGTTAGAACATAGAGGGTTAAGTAGAGAGGGGTTAAGGGGTTTGAGTGATTAATAATCAGTATATAACCTGACAAAATATTTATTTATTCAATGCTATCCACATCATATTTAATCTGCAAAAGCCTTGTGAACTTTTAGAAAAATAAGTTTGGTCATTAACTTTTAAATGCATCATAATGCAAACACATGAGTAATTTCTCCACACAAAAGACCCTGTTACGATAGGAAATGATCTGTGCCAAGGTGATTAACAGGGCAGTTTTAACAGTGTTTAAACATGAAAAATTAAGTAGAATGTGCCAAAACTTGTAGAATTCTTGAAGTAGAATTCTGCTACACACTTTTCTTCAAAAAAACAAAACAACACAAAAGCACAGTACATACTTTCAGGGCATAGTATAAGTAGGCGAATTGGGAATCAGCACAAGTGTTTCAGATAAGAGACACATACAAACTGCGCAAAGTGGGGGTCATCAGGACCAGAATTAAGAACCACTACTTTGGACTGAGCTCTCTCTCACTGGTGAGGAGATGGAAAACCAAGACACACCAAGACACATGGGACCAGCATGGGATGCTGATGTGCTGGTGGACCAGCATATGTTGTTTTTGGGTTCTGGTATGATCCCAGCAAGACCACAACAAAATATGTACATGTTACATATCATGTTTCATAGTGTGTGATCATAGTTAAATAAAGACCAATTAGTTGTTTACAATTATTTGATAAAGAAAAACACATGTTGTAGGTTACAAATTTACTGGTACATAGCAAAACCCTCACTGTTAAACGAGCAGTTTACATATGGTACCAATCTAAAGAGAGTAAAGGTAACACTGAAGCAGTGTTGCAGATAGAGAAGAATGAATAGATTCACTCTGCAAGTGATGACTGACCTTGGTCTTTTGTGCTTGGCGCGTGTTCATGACACTCTATTCTAGGGATGCCACAATTCTCAATATAATATTGAACCGTTCGGTACGGCATTCACGGTTCAATACGAGCTTGTGAATTGCGTTTTTTTCGGTTTCGCATTTAATGAATTATTTTTCTACAAATTCTATCATTTGCCTCCATCCTAATACTGAACAACACGACATACATTCACATCACACGTTAGTGGTAGAGTTATACTCACGGAACACTATAGATATCATATTCACAATCACTAAAGTTCATTATTTGCATGTGTTTTAAAGCCTTGCCGGTTTCATTCGCGTGCGCGGTTTTAACATGCGCTTTTCATAGCGCGCGCCTGTCAAAGCTTGTCAAACACGTGATTACTGGACTAAGTAGTCGTCTTAATACTGATCAAATACACACAGAGCCGGCTCTCCCTATAAGCGAACTAAGCGGCTGCTTAGAGCCCCGCCGCCACTAGGGGGCCCCCTAACTACAGATTGCACTCGCCAGCGTCGCCGCAGTTTATCACGCAAGACGCTCAATTCGCGTCATTCGCACCGCGCGAAAAGCGCCTTCCGCGCCGCGGGACCTCCAGACGCGCGTCAACGCGCCTTTCCATTGACTTAACATTGAAATCAAATCACTCGCGCCAGACACTCTATTTGTGTTTGGTGTAAACACAGCATAACATTGCTTGCGCTATGGTCCAGCCGTCGGCCACAGCTCTGGGCTACAGACCGCGTAGAGACAGACCCAACTCCTATGAATGTATTTTCTTTTTAACAGTTAACGTTACATGACCTACACTAGTTCTGGGAAAGAAAAAAACGAAAAATCTTTGTCTCAATAGACGCTTATTACAATAAAAAATAGTTTAATTATTGAACATTCGAGAGAAAGAAAGTAAAAAGGAAGAGAAAGAGCAATCATTTGACAGTCAAAATCAAAATGAAGTTTAAAATAAAGCGGTTAAATACAAGCTTTTTCTTATGGTCTTAATTGAATAGGCAATTAAAGATTATTAATAAATATTAATCTATATACTATTATGAAATAATTTATATATTGTTAAGCTAAATCGCCCAGACCATTTAAACCTAAAGAAAACACAGTGTCCTCTCTGAAACATTATTGAATGATGATTGATACAAGACACCTAAAAGCAAAATGGATTTGTGGTAAATTTTAGTAAAGAACACTGTAAAAAAAACAGGTCCCCAATTGAAAATTTTCTAGTGAGCGATCACATCTAAATTTGTCAGTTGGCCAAATTGAATTAATGTGAATTGATGCAATTTAATTCAATTAAAATTCAAGAAATTAAATTTGGCCAACTGAAAATTTTAGATGTGATCGCTCACTAGAAAATTTTCAATTGGGCACCTGATTTTTTTTTACAGTGAATGTATTACTGTATGTAATCATAAAAGGTAAAAAATATCTCACTCCATGCTGTGAAGGTTTAAAATATGAACAGTATGTAAGAGTTAATCAACCAATAATTAAATAATATAATTTAACATTGGATTTCTTTTAATTTACCCTTAACATAATTGTAAAAAACAAAATGGCACTTTCTCAGGAGGAGCCATTCTTAAATATTTTGGTGGTCGTGGAGAAACATTTCAGGAGGCTGACACAAGTAAATATTTCCCACTGCCTTTCTTTTGAATAGTTTTGTGCGCAACTTCAACATAGCTAATTTTCCTCTTGCCAATAAAAAATTTAGTTTTATAATCATAATTCACTATGTTGTCTAATTGTACTTTAATATTAATTTAAAATTAATGTGTTTTATCTACTCTGCATACTGTATTTATTATTAATTATATTATAATCTCAACAGCTGGAGGAGGTGACTCTACTGCTGCTTCAGTAGAGCATAGCGAGCCGCATACCACTATGGCTAATGTTGTAAGTTAGCTATATATTGTTAATGCTAAATTATTAATATTTATTTGTTTACAACAAATTGACCTTAAATTTGCAAATCTGTAATCTTTACTTTTACTGTTTCAGTGAGTGTACTTTAATAAGCAGTAAAATAATTGTAGGCAATCATGTTAAAAGATATACAGATGAAATGTGTAAGTGTTAGATTGTATACAGTTGCTGGTTTGCGGTGCAATACTCCATTATTCACTGCAAGGCAAGGCCCCAAAATTATCCTGCTTAGGGCCCCCAGATTTACAGAGCCGGCCCTGTTCATGGCTACTCACCAACATGTGGCCCACGTGCACTGATGCCAAACATTGCGATGTATTCTGAATGAGACTTCTTCAGCGAGATTTCATACCGATAGAATACCGGCAAAGGTTTCCCATTGAAAGCAATGGAGTTCCCAGTTCGTCTATAAACTGACGCCGAGGGGTATGGCCGTGCCTGTAGCGTCTTCACTATGACGCCGGGGTGCGGAGGGAAACGCAGATCGCTTTTGGGTCTTTTCTTCACACAAATCAATCGTTTGGCCTCGGAACAGTTGGATTACTTGACATTTTTCAATAAAGTGCGCATGTTGTCTGTTATATTCTGTGTTTTATATCATATAACGCAAATGGGTAGGTTAAGGGGCGGGGTTGGGCTACTTTCAAACGTTTCTGAATAGCGTAAATACAAATCAATAAATGTAAATAAAATAATGCTGGCTGATTAAATTGAGAATCATACTCCAACATGTCATAATGGAAAAATTATAACCCAATAAATAGTTACATCATGATAACATTCACATGCCCAACACGTCTGTGTATGACGCCAAAGGTGTCTCATTGGAATCACTGCAGTACCCTTAACGTCGAAAAATGCCTTTCAAGGGGTACCCTGTACGTAAAAAAGTGACGACGAGGGGTCCTGACCAAGCGTCAATATGTGACGAGTGGGAGTGAGACTGTGTTGGAATAGAATAACAAAAAATGTATGTAACAAGCCATCAGAACCGAACCGAACCGAAAACCGTGGTTAAAAACCGAGGTATGTATTGAACCGTGGACTAACTGTATTGTTGCATCCCTACTCTATTCACAACGCAGTTCACTCCGACTCGCCCAGGAAAGGCACACAAGTTGTAAGAAATCAAGATGAATAAATAAATGACGTGTAATACAACTCCTAGAAATCCCCAAAAACTTCACTAACATAAATATATCTGGACCGGAATTCCGGTTGTCAGATGACAGTCCGAATGACAGCTGACAGATGTGAATGTGACAACCTCCCATTGCAACGAACACAATAGATATATTCACCTAAGAGAAGAAGGTACATGGATTGTATTTCTGTGTGTTTTTATTCATCTTGATTTCTCACAACTTGTGTGCTTTGTGAACCGTTGTTAAAATGTTGCTTGATGCTTTGGCTTTCATTTGTGAAATAACTTTTTTTGTTGACATGTAGGTTACTCAATGTTTATTAATGGAATTTAAAACTGTTAAGCAATATCAATAGTTATTGAAAATATATATATTTAGTTAGTTAAGTAAACCATCTGCATTTGCAGTATATCCATCTGCATTGGAGTTTGGAGTGTTTTATATCCTCTTCACATACCTGACAGTGAAATGATTCCAGTGAGAACAGAACCTCAGCATGTAGCAAACCTCTCTATTATATAAAGTGAGAATGTAGTGAAAAAGACAGTTTCTGAAATGTTTCACATGACCCATTGATTTTCAGAAGAATGAAGCTGTGACTGTGGTGCCCACAGAGTCCAGATATTTCCTTCTTTTTGAGCTTAAACTACTCTGGATTGAAAACAGAGAAAATCTAGCACTATTACTGATTACATACCATACTAATTACCAATTAATAATTAGGCTAATGCTTTACATACGCCAATCTCACTGGCCATGAACAAAATCAGATGATGCTACATAGAGCATGACTAAGTCTAAAAATGGCACCTGTACATGGCATCATCAGCTTCTTTGTTTTCAGAAGCTTCTTGCCTGTCACCATTTGTTTAGGGATAAAGCCTTATACAAACAAGCCTTTATCCCTTGTACAAACAGGCTACCATCCATGGATGATGCTGTCACTACATCTGGACAAACCACATACTTGCAATTATCCCGAATTCAGCTTGGTTTTCAACACCATCATCCCAAATATCTTCCAGACTAAACTGATCCAGCTCTCTGTGCCCACCTCCATCTGTCAGTGGATCATCAATTTCCTGACAGACAGACAGCAGTTAGTGAGGCTGGGAAAATTCACTTCCAACACCTGTAAAAACAGCACTGATGCTTGACAGGACTGTGTTCTCTGCCTACTCTTCTCCCTCTACACGAAGGACTGCACTGCAAAATAACCCTTTGGGGAGGAGGGGGCAGTTGTGGCCTAATGGTTAGAGAGTCGGACTTGTAACCCAAAAGTCGCTGGTTTGAGTCACAGTACCGGCAGGATATGTAGATGGGGGTGAACAGTGCTCCCTTCCACTCACATTAACCACAATTAAGGTGCCCTTGAACAAGGCACCTAACCCCCAATCGCTCCCGGGTGCCGCAGCAAAAATGGCTGCCCACTGCTCTGGTCATGTGTTTACGGTGTGTTTACGGTGTGTGTGTGTGTGTGTGTGTGTGTGTGTGTGTGTGTGTGTGTGTGTGTTCAAAACTCACTGCTGTGTGTGTGCACTTGGATGGGTGAAATGCAGACACCATAATTGAATACATGTCATGTCACTTTCACTTTGTCAAGCTCCTAAACTAAAGCCACAGGCACAGATGCCCCTCATTGAATCTGTTCTGTTCTGGTTTGGGTCAGACTCAGACACCATATCAAACATAAGTAGAATGCAACAGACTGTTGGGACAGCTGAGAAGATAATCAGTGTGCACCTTCCCAACCTCAAGGACTACATCTCCAGAGTGAAGAAAAGGGCAGGTAACATCATCATGGACCCCTCTACCCAGGCCGTTGTCTGTTTGCACTTATGCCCTCAGGAAGACACTACAGTTCTCTGTGCACTAGAACATCCAAGCACAAGAACAGTTTTTCCCCACAGGCCATCACCACCCTGAAAAGCTAGTACACACACTACTATCTACCTATTTTTTACAGATATTTACACTCATGTATACTCATATACTCATGGTGTTTATGCCACCCAGGTATTTAAATATATATATACGGTTGTATATACACAGTATTTCATGTGTACATCTGTACATAGGCCTTCTACTTAACATCTAAATGGGACACTTTAGAATACTGTTCCATTATTAATGAATAACTACATAGGAACAAATAAGTAATGCTTGATTAACACTATAGTAACTGCTTTTAACTAACAAGAAACTCTAATTAACAAATAGTAATGTAGCAATACCCATGTGATGGGACACATGAATCAAAATCACAATTTAATGAATCCGACTACGCCACCCTGGTGGAGGAACAGGGAAATACTCCTGATAATGACGCAGGTAAGTTTTATCGCTGAAGGCAAAGGAATGTCTAGTGACGGCCACTGCTCAAGGATTGCTACAGCAATTACAAACAGTTTGGTCCATACAAGATGAACAAGGAAAGTATCCCTCACTTACATCAAGGACTGATGGTAGTTTCTGCCTTTAAATCTGCTCCACACATGCTCTGGAAAGTGCAAGCATGTGAATGAAGGAACAAAGTCCAGGGCGATTGTGACAATACGCAGTGGGGCATTTGCAAAACTGTTTTGCCAAACTGATATACAGTGAGGAGAACAAGTATTTGAGACACTGCCGATTTTGCAGGTTTGCCCACTTACAAAGCATGTAGAAGTATGTAATTTGTATCATAGATACCCTTCAACTGTGAGTGACGGAATCTAAAACAAAAATCCAGAAAATCACATTGTTTGATTTAAAATCAGAACTTACAATTTGGTACAGAGACCTTTGTTTGCAATTACAGAGATCATACGTTTCTCTTGACCAGGTTTGCACAGCAGGGATTTTGGCCCACTCCTCCATACAGACCTTCTCCAGATCCTTCAGGTTTCGGGGCTGTCGCTGGGCAATACAGACTTTCATGGTGCCCCAGACCGAGGGAGATTGACCGTCATCTTGAACTTCTTCCATTTTCGAATAATTGCGTCAACAGTTGTTGCCTTCTCACCAAATTGCTTGCCTGTTGTCCTGTAGCCCATCCCAGCCTTGTACAGGTCAACAATTTTAACCTTGATGTCCTTACACAGCTCTGTGGTCTTGGCCATTGTGGAGAGGTTGGAGTCTTTTTAATTGAGTGTGTGGACAGGTGTCTTTTATAAAGGTAACGAGTTCAAACAGGTGCAGTTAATACAGGTAATGAGTGGAGAACAGGAGGGCTTCTTAAAGAAAAACTAATAGGTTTGTGAGAGCCGGAATTCTTACTGGTTGGTGGGGGATCAAATACTTATGTCATGCAATAAAAAGCAAATAAATTATTTAAAAATAATACAATGTGATTTTACGGATATTTGTTTTAGATTCCGTCTCTCACAGTTGAAGTGTACCTATGATAAAAAATGACAGACTTCTACATGCTTTGTAAGAAGGAAAACCTGCAAAATCGGCAGTGTATCAAATACTTGTTCTCCCCACTGTAATTATAGTATCAACTGGGTGTTCTTGCTTTCGTTTTGAGAATACCTGGAAAACTGCCTTTGCATGTTCTAGGTAAGTTAAAAACGATTAATTACCAATCTTCATGTGACAGCAGTAAATTATCTACTTACCTTTGGCATATTAATATGCTGATGATAAAGTATCCAATTTTAGCATGAATTAATGTTCGTTCTGTAGTTGTGAAATAGTATATGCCCAAAACCTAATTATGCTGGAAATTCAGCTGCCGGCATAGCCTACTTGTATATGTAAATAAGGTTAAAACATTGTTAGCATAGTAAATAATAATGTTTACATTGCATGATTGACTTGTTAGCCAACACATGACTCAACTTAATTAAGCAAGACACTACAGCAACAGAAATGTCTGCTAGTGTGCTGTTGCTGTTGATAATATTCGCTTGCATTGTAATCTGAATTTGCAATACATTCTGCTGCGGCTCTAAAAAAGTACAAGGAATGTAGCACCGTTTGAAATGCGAACACAAAAGGGAAAGCATATTTCACTTTAACGAGTTCACATGCCAGCCATGCTTTGTCTCTGTATCCTCTCAGCACTACATTGCATATTCACTAGCTGTTAATATGCTTAGTAATTCACTCTAAATATTAAAACACATGATTTTAAACCTTGTACTTCTTAAGGAATTGATAAAGCTGACCACGCAAAAACGCATAGTCATATAGCTTAAGAAAGATTGTTCAGTGTTCACTTATCTTAGATGTCCCCCACACGGGACCTGGTCTCCAGCTACGCCTTGACAAGAGAATGTCCTGGCTCCACCTCCAGCTGCTGAGCCTATCACTTCACCTCGGCTTGTCGACTAATCAGATCCACCTTGACTCCTCCCTCCCTCGGCTCCACCTGGGACCGTCATCCTTACGGCTCCCTCATCTTTCTGGCTCGGCCTTGGTCAGACGTCACTCTGCCTGCGCTTCGTCTCTCCACCTGTTTGTCTCTGTTGGGCTCCACCTTCCCTTCAGCTTCGCATTGGTCCTCAGTCCCACTGGCTCCGTCTCAGTTCTCTGGCACCCTGGCTCCACCTCGGGCGCTCGTTGCTGTGGCGCTACCTCTGTCTCTAAATCCATCGGTGTTGCTTGGGCTCATCGGCTCCCCATGACTCTCCACCTCCATCAGCTCTATCTCTGTCTGTCGTCCCCCTGGTTCTATCTGCCAAGTCTGTACCATGGCTCCTCCCTCCTTCAACTCTGCCGTGGACCTTCATTCGGACTCCTACTGCTCTCGTCTCCTCCCTGGCTTCTCTCAACATTATTGGTGTCCGGGCTCCTCCTGCTCTTGTCTCCTCCCTGGCTTCTCTCAACATTATTGGTCTCCTGGTTTCTCCCGCTGTCATCTCCTCCAATGTCCTACCCTCCACCAGCCCCTCGTCCTCCTCCTAAGCCCTCTCCCTTTCTCCTCAGTTGATCTTGTTACAGTGCAATGAAGCGCCTTCTGGGAGGGGACCTACTGTACCGGCCTGGTTTTGTTTTCATTCTGTTCCCTGTTCTGCTTTTCCTGAGTTCTGTTTGTTTATTAGTCCCCATGGTTTCAAATTAGCCATGCACCTGTCACGGTTCTTGTTAGTCTGTGTATTTAAGCCCATAGTTCTGTTCCGTGTTCGTTTGTGTTACATGGTTGTGATTCTATGAATTAGTCCCTGTGGTGTTCCGTGTTGGATTAATGATTAAATACGGTTCTGTGATATTCCTTGTCATCGTGTGCTTCATTACAGCCACCATCCGTGACATTCTAAGCATTTTTGTCAGTAAAATAGTTGACAATATTCAAAGATCCTATGTGTTTATGTGAGCACTAGTTGAGCTTTACTGATGGCCTATGTAGGTACTTTGAATCTTAACCTTGGCTTGGCTTGTATCAACTCACATGCTGAGAGGCTTCAGTTGAATAAAAGTGAAGCATTAAAGAGTCATGAAATCCCAAAACACTTTTTTTGAGATGTAAACAGATATGTATAGGCTCAGGCTGCACATCATTGAAAACACTAAAGGTGATAAAATAGTTGTTTTTGCATTTTTCAGAGCGATTTCTGTCTTCCAGTTTGAAAAGCTGAGTTGGAGCAATGTCACAAAAGCTGACGTCAGCGTGTACTTTTGGCCCAAGAATGGGGCTGCTCGAAGATGCTGACGTGGACCTTTTCGAGCGATTCTCGACATATATTCATGACATAAAGCTCATTCAATCCAATCACTGCGCTGTAGTATGCATCAAATATAATTTAGTTATTATGCATGAGACAGTCACTTCGGTCAGGTTCATCTTCCATCATTATTGTTGAGACATGGTGGGGAAGTTTTGGAAGCTGTGTGCGGAAAAGTCAAGGAGGAAAGTGAGGTGTTGTTTTCAGCATGTCATGAAGGTGCTCCCTGGATTACTTTCGTGTGGGTAAAGAACGATAATCCGCGGTGGAAGAGCCGAGGCAGATGGTCGCGTTGATACGAAGTAAGGGCGCTGAGCGAGCTGTAACGGTAAAGTAAAATGAACTTGAGGAAAATAACCGATCTGTAAAGCGTGCGTCGCTCGGCGCTTCAGATGCGCGGTCGAGAATATGAAACCTCAAACGGGGTTGAGTCCCTTCACTTATACCCCTATCTAGTTTCTTTTCTGGTGCACCAGAAAAGGGGCTACTTTGGCTGATAAGCCTGGGTGACCTGAGGATTACAGTGAGGCTTCCCCGCCGAGTACATCTCCGTGGGCCCCCACTCCTCTATCGCATGCTGAAACTGTGTTTGTGGGTGGTTCATGTTCTCTCATGAGAGCATAACCACGTCTGTGCATTGTTCATCTTGCCAAACAGTGTGCATATTTGGACAAATATAGATTTATTATCCCATATTTGCTAAATATTTTGTCATAAAGAAAATCATTTCTTTTCATTTCTCACTGAATTATGCTGATCTGAAGAGCTGAATGACATTCAGAGCGATCTCTGTCTGTTCTTCATGCTGCACGCCACTTATGATCTCAGAGCTCTCTCATTCGCTGTACTCATCCCTCATCTCTCTGTTGTAAACATTGCCAACGTGTGAACCTAGAACATGTCTCAGAACCGCTGTAACTGCTGCTGTTGGTATCGCTATCCATGTCACCTGTGTCTGTGCATTGCCGGTTTAAATTAGCTAATTTTAATGTGCCTAATGACACTCCCCTTTTTATGCAAACCATTCCCTCTTTCCACACAATACCCATCCCACCTTTTCACAGTCGACCACTCCCCTTTTTGGAAGCCTTTTCAAATCGAAGGTGTGAAAAAACGCTGCTGCAGCAGGGGGGTTTCATGACCATTTAATCACTCAGCAGTTAAGCAGACTCTTCACGCCCATCAGATGACCCCTTCATGATCCTTTCAAATGCTGAATTCTGCAGTTTGAGGTTTGAATGGACCATGAGCTGCTGTGTCCTATGTTGAATATTACCTTGACCGAAGCATGTCAAAATCAGTAATGAGCGGAGTGAATGCTGGGATAAACTCTCAGTAAAATATGCTGAACTTTTGCATGAAATCCTGTATTCTCACACATTTAACTGCAGAGCTTATGGGCAAGATGGGCATTAACATAAATATGAATTCATGCATATTGCAAATAAGGGCCAGCAAGTTATGGGAATAATCAACTTCCATCAATTGCATTCGCGCCATCTGGAGGAAGTTGGAGCTCTCACTGACACTGAATATATTTGCACAATAACACAATACATATTGAAGGTGAAATAGGTTAATGAGTTATATAGGATTCGCAATTTTCCATGGCTAGGCACGTGGTCACAGCTATTTCTCCCATAAGAAAAATTTTGTTTGGCAATATCAATTTTTCAATCACTTCTAGTTCTGCTTGATGGAACAAAAGAATCTAAATCCACTGAGCACGGGTGAGTAAATGCTATTCAGATGTTTAATTACAGTTTCATTTTGCTCCGTCCCCAGAGCACGGCTCTTCTTACAGCCGTAACAATTGCATTTAGAGTGGCAGAAACAATGTCAGAACAGTTTAGGATCCTTCCAGACTGGAATCCAACTCTGCACAGCACTAAGAATAGACATGACACTTCAGGAATAACCAAGTTATGAAGATAATTTGTAATGGATAATGAAAAAATGTTTTTTAATCTTTTACACAACCTATGTTGTTCCAAAGCTGTATGACTTTGTCTCTTCAGTGGAACACAAAAGAAAATTTACACAGCTTTACACACCACAAATGTTCATAGTGACCATAACTGTCAAACAAACAAATGTAAGACAACATTTAAAACAAAAGTGTAATTATTATATGGTGCATCATATTTGGTTACAACACACACACACACAAGTATAATACATGGAATATAGTGCATAAGCTACAAAAATATATAATCCACAAAAACACAACCATGAGGCTCTGCAAATTCCAAGTTCACAAGTGAGTATTCATTATGGTGATTCAATGTGACTGTTATAAAAGACTGTTGATTTAGAGCGTTTTTTTTTCAAGACCTGAAGATTTTCAGTGAGACAATAAGAAACAGCTTGAGGAAATTGAAGGAGGAATTACACAAATAAATTGAAGATGGAATGTTGCAGAAGGCCATATTATTGCAGTCGATGATATAATAAACAGAGAAACATTGACAAAGACAGAGAGAAACCTTGTTTGGTGCACTGTGAAACACATAATCTATCTCTCTACCTCCTCACCCTCCCTTATCAACTGCAGGGGGTTGAATACATGTGCCACTCAGCTCTATGTACTTCTTCGGCATATGTTCACAATTTCTTAGGATTTGATGAAGCTTTGACATCCTGCATTGGCCAAGCAGACTACAGCCTAGAACAGTGGTTCTCATACTTGTTATACCAAGTACCACCTCAGAAAATATTTGGCTCTCCAAGTACCACCATAATGACCAACATTAAAATACACTAGCGTAGTAGGCCTAACTATTCAGCTACAGCTCTGCACAGTTAAAAAACGAGGCAGTTTATTCCTAATAAGAATATTTATTGTTGTCAGCCACTTTAACATACACAGTAAATACACAGTTTGTACATTAACACTGCACCATGCTTACATACAGGTAAATAAGATAATTAAATAATAATGATTACATTTAAATATGTTGTAAAGTTAAATTAAAACTGTACTGTACTTAACTTTAAACTTTCAAATAAAGTTTAAATTAAAATGTATGTGTTTTAACATTAATTTATTTAGTGATTCCTCTGCGTACCACTAGAGGCAGCCTGAGTACCACGTACCACACTTTGAGAATCTCTGGCCTAGAACATGCTAGATAATTTTTATGCTCATTATATTATTTTTATGAATCAACATCTGAAGGTATGTTGAGGATACATTACAACTTACTGAAACATATTTAGTCGCTGCCCGATGAAACTCACGTATGTCCAAAACGGTTACTTTTGAGGAAGTGAAAAAAACACCGTATTTCAAAAGCAGTTGAATGTAGCGTTGTCATACTTGGTACGGCATCTTTACATGTAACCATATTCTTGCCAGTGTAATGATATAATCCACATTTGACCAAAATTGAGTTTAAATGGACATACGTGCATATTTTACAGTAACGGTGGTCGATACGCGTTCTTCCGATCATTAATTAGAATGGCCAAGTCGCGTTTCATATTGACAGAGGAATACGCTCAGTTTATTAAATAGCCTACGTCTTAGTTTATTAAATACGCTTAGTTTATTTAATATTAATTATACATTTATTAAATGTCTCTTGCAAACTATGAAGGGACAATGAATCAATACACTGACATGGTAATGCTAGACAGATACTTTGTTTGTACAGTCCTACCGTAATTTTGTCACTCCTAGACGTACGTCTGGCGTCAGGGGGGAAACGTTTACCTCGATGAAGGAAAGTCATTGTCTCACCAGGCTATGTTTCAGGAGACCGGCGAGATGCTTCCACAGGGCGGTAGATACGCGGCGTGATTGACAGCTTTGACACCAAATGGATATACATGAAAATCAGATGACATGATTTCACAACTTTTCATATTTCTTTACAGTGTAGTTTTCTCTACCCTACTGTACTGAACCCGTACCGAACAGTAACTTCAAAACCGAAGTACATGCCGAACTGTCAGTTTTGTGTACCGTTCATAGACTGTAAAAAAATATGGATGTAGTGTCCGTGACGTCACCCATAGGATTCTGAAGAGCAGTTTTGAAGAAGTAGGGTCAAGCTGGCCGTTGCCATCTTATGTTCATTGTAACTCATAGAGTGCTATATAGTGCTCCAAATTAAAGAATGTAACATAAAAACCATATGGTTTGGTCTAACTATACTGTGACCATGTTCTATTTATTTATTAAACAGGTTGAGGTGCATGTTGTAGCTGGGGTTGCCACATCTGAGAGCGAAAAGACACTAGACACCACCAAAAAGTTCTAGTGTAAAATCACAAACCTGACTCTCAATCTCTCCCATACCAGACAAGGGCGCCCCGAATTTAGCGTTTCAGGATTTTGTTGTGATTATTTTATCATAATTTTAATACCTTTTCTATGTAAACCACGTTGAGTTACCATTGCATATGAAATGTGCTATATAAATAAACTTGCCTTGCCTTGCCTGACGACAGACAAGAGGATAAAAATGGACATGTCAAGCTTGATGAAAATATAATCAAAGCTTTGAAAGGTAAACTGATAAGTCAATGGAATTGTAATGCATATCTATGCAAATGATATACTATATATTATATTTATATAATAATTTAAACATGGATAGAAAACTGTTAATCATTGGTTAATTTTATATACATTTTTCCTTTTTCCTTTCACAGATCCTGTGATAAAGATATCTCAGTGTCTGAATTGCAAGTCCTCAGTGGCAGAAAATGCCAGTCATACTCAAAGAAGTGACTGTAAACTTGAAGATAATGTGACATTTAAAATCTTCGGTTTCTTTGTTTGGTTCAGCCTTTTGCAGGCTTGTTTAAAAAAAAAAAAATTGCATTATTCACTTCTGCACTCCCAGGTGAAAATACGTACTATTAAATGTATTAAAATCTTGAGTATGTTTTAAATACAATACAACTATAATATAAACATACTACTTGAATTTCAAGTGCATTTTTAATACATTTAACAGTTTGTCATTTTCACCTGGCATTTGTTTTCCAGCAACATTTATTCAATGATGTCATATTTATAGTGTACTTTTCCGTAATACAGCAGTGTGAGTGCCCATGATTACCACCAGAGAAACTCCACCCCAGACTATTCCCATACATTCTCAGACTACATTACCAATAACCCACTGCCCGGAATAATCAACCATGATCGTTTACAGCTGTGTCACATTAGCCTCATTAGCCCAGCCTATATAAACCATTTTCTCTCTGTCATTCACTGCGTAGTCTTGTGTAACTGCATTTCCGAGCATTCTCCTTGGTGTCATGTCTCTTGGTTCTTTTTGCCTGTTTCTTGGATTCCCCTCTTGCCTGTCTCTCCTGCCTTGTTTACTTGTTTGAACTGCGTGCCTGTGTATGACCTTGCCTTTTTTTGACTATGATTGTGGAGTACCCTTTCAATAAAGCTGCATTTGGATCCTCAGCCTTCCTGTCTCGGAGCAGTTCATTACAAATAAAGTGGTTGAAAATAGCTCTGCCATTGCATTTCACAGATATTTTATTTATTATAATAAATTTTTTTATGTACGCTAGGAATTTACTTTGTAATGTACACAATGATATAGTACATTAAAGTTTTCTAGATTTCAGAATCTACATTTTGAATACTGAAAAAAATAGATTTATAATAAACTAATACTAATGCATTTCTAATTAACTGAAATTCTATTGAAATGTTCATATATTCATAAAATGAATTATTAAAAATAATTTAAATTAATTTTAAAGAAATACATTTAAATTGCACAAAATGTACTTAAAGTTGTTACATTTTTGCACAATTTAATATATTAGAATATATTGCAAAGAGCTTAACTGATCTTAAGAATATCTTGAAATGCACTTAATATACTTAAAGTTGTTTCAAAATAATACATTTATTATGTATTTAGTATAGTAAATGTCCAAAAAAGCACAATTTAAATATTTCCTTTTTCACCTGGGGATTATATTATTCTTGGCCTTATACCTAAACCCTATAATTTCTAAATGAACACTTTTTATTATTCTATACTTACTATAAGCTTTGAATCTAAATCACTAGCAAACCAAATATTGCTAGCAAAACACATTAGCATTTCTCTATCCTGTTAACTCATTTGTGATTCTCTTGAGCTCCATCTTTTACTAACACCATCAAAAAACTGTTATAAGTCGGTATCAATCAACAAACATGGTGAGTCATGGCATATTCTGTAATTGTAGCTTGCACTGCTTACCATGTTTAGTGTAATCCTCTCTGTCAGCGGTGAGGGATTCACATGTGATAAATGCAAGGAATTAGTTAGGCAGGCAGAGAAGATTTCAGAATTAAAGACACATCCAAACTTTAATCAAGGATAGTAATGCAGTGTTCACACCAAACGTGAATAGAGCATCTGGAGCGAGTGATTTCCATGTTAAGTCAATGTAAGGCGTGTCTGGAGGTCCTGCGGCGGGGTGGACACGATTTCACCTCATTCATGCGTCCAGTTTGCGCGAATGATGTGATATGCGCGAGTGGTGGCGTTTGAAGCGGATTCGTGTCTGACGACGTGGTTGAAAAATCTGAACTTTGGCGTCAATACGTGCCGCGTTACCCAATCAGGAGCCTGCTACCTGCTGTCACATGGTGTTAAACTAATGGCAAGTAAATAGTGGATGAGAAACCCTGCGTTATTTAAAAATACTTCTGTTATTGTGTAACAATGTCGTTTTAAGACCTTTTCAGATGAGACTGTACTTGTTTAACTCGAATCTGTGGTTTATGTATAAAGGGATCACCTAATGGAAAATTTTATCTGCCATTTTCAGAGTTGTGAGATCCAGTCGATCAGCAGTGCTCGTTAACCCCAGCGAGAGCAGCCTTACCTTGGCTAGTCCTTCTGGCATTCGCCGCTGGCTCTTATGTCTCTGTAGTGGTTAAACATGAGATATAATGCATCTTGTGTAGATCAAAAGGGGGATCTTTGGTCTCATGAATCTATAATTTGTTGTTTGCCAAATCGTTTTGACTGAGGGCAAAGTGAAGTTTCATAACTTAATTTTTCTAGGCTATTTAACTTTACCGTTGTAGCCTACTAGCGCTGACTTTGTTTGACTGAATTGTTTGTTTTATTTATTGTATAGCTTATACCTTTTACTTATATTTTTATAATGGCTATTGATCACACATAAACTGACATTTAACAAAAAGAGACTGGGTTGTCTTTTGTCATATTTAATTGTATTACAGTGATAATCATATACACTCACCTAAAGGATTATTAGGAACACCTGTTCAATTTCTCATTAATGCAATTATCTAATCAATCAATCAATCAATCAATCAATCAATCAATCAATCAATCAATCACATGGCAGTTGCTTCAATGCATTTAGGGGTGTGGTCCTGGTCAAGACAATCTCCTGAACTCCAAACTGAATGTCAGAATGGGACAGAAAGGTGATTTAAGCAATTTTGAGCGTGGCATGGTTGTTGGTGCCAGACGGGCCGGTCTGTGTATTTCAATTTGCACAAGCTCACCAAAATTGGACAGTTTCACCAAAATGAGTCTCAATTTCTGTTGAGACATTCAGATGGTAGAGTCAGAATTTGGTGTAAACAGAATGAGAACATGGATCCATCATGCCTTGTTACCACTGTGCAGGCTGCTGGTGGTGGTGTAATGGTGTGGGGGATGTTTTCTTGGCACACTTTAGACCCCTTAGTGCCAATTGGGCATCGTTTAAATGCCACGGCCTACCTGAGCATTGTTTCTGACCATGTCCATCCCTTTATGACCACCATGTACCCATCCTCTGATGGCTACTTCCAGCAGGATAATGCACCATGTAACAAAGCTCGAATCATTTCAAATTGGTTTCTTGAACATCAGAATGAGTTCACTGTACTAAAATGGCCTTGTCTGGATGCAAGCCGAACTTAGCCCCGCCCACAACATTTTTACTCGGGCAGTTCGGTCTGGACTTTCTCCGTAGAGAAGTAATTATGCCCGAACAGAAACTGTTCGGACCAATGAAATTGTCAGGGCGGGCTTTAGACGATGATGGACAGATGATCAACAGTAACGTAATCATCCACGTCATCAAAGAGCGCTTGGGTTGAGTTTGTTCTAATCCTAAACGGAGAACTTGTTCGTATATGCATTCACCTTTACTATTTCTCTCAGAAATGATGATCGTGTTGGTAAGTACTCTGTGTCTCCTTAAATTATTTTACAGCACCGGCAAAGATCGTTTACACTCATCTTTTTCTTCTAACGTTAGGCTACTTATTCCAGCGTGCGTGCAGACAGGGTTGCCAAGTTTTTACAACAAAACCTGCCCAATTGCTAACGTTATTTAAAACTAGCCAAAAACAAGCCCAATATCTTTCCGACGGGGTTCTCCGGGGGAAAAAAGGTATTTGGGGGGTAAAATATGTGTTATTTTGGCACGGCTGCCTGCTAAAATTCGCATTTCTGGGTCTGTATATCACATAATTGGGTCGCTTCAACCCGCGGACTTGGCAATACAGTGTGCAGTTGAGTTCTGTTGACATTTGACAACTAACGTTATGCGTCACTCCGTTGCTCTGATTGGTTGCAGGTCTATCCAATTGAGGTCTTTCCTGGTTCGGTTGAAACACGCCCCATAATCACAGCCCAACGGAGCAGTATCAGACTCATATTCTGACTAGAATTGAGTATGACAACGTCAGGCTAAAAATGGCCCCCACAGTCACCAGATATCAACCCAATAGAGCATCTTTGGGATGTGGTGGAACGGGAGCTGCGTGCCCTGGATGTGCATCCCACAAATCTCCATCAACTGCAAGATGCTATCCTATCAATATGGGCCAACATTTCTAAAGAATGCTTTCAGCACCTTGTTGAATCAATGCCACGTAGAATTAAGGCAGTTCTGAAGGCGAAAAGGGGTCAAACACAGTATTAGTATGGTGTTTCTAAAAATCCTTTAGGTAGTGTAAACTGCAGTGTATTATAAGCAGCAGAGAGTGTCATTCTGGTTTTGTAAAGAATTTTTACTAAAGAAAATCATTTATATAATCATTGAAATCATTGTATAATGCAACCTGACATTAGTGTTTTTTGGGCCTGCATTTTGAAAACCTTTGCGTTTTGGTAGTTTTAGTGCATTTTTGAATGTGAAATTATGTGCTGTGCCGAGCTGAAAGTTTGTTAGGAGAACTGTGTGAACAGTTTTGAAAAAGTGACCTAAGTATTGAGAAATGGGTCCTAGCAATTGTATATAAAAAAAAAACAACAAAAAAAAACACTGTAACTGGCAAGAGGCATCCTGCACATCAAAAACAGGCAAAGCAACAAATTTATATTATTCAACATATCCTATTTTTATATATATATATATATTAAAAAAAAGGATTCAGGTAAGGCTCCAGAGCATACGGTTTCCTGTAGAGGAGCCAGTGATGCTGGATCCACAAATGTGAACATCTTCGCAACAAAGCGCTTGTAGTGGGTTGGGAACTGAAGACCAGAAGATCCAGCCACCGGAACCAATGGGGTCAGGTAACGTCATCCTGATAAGGGCATCTGAAAGGCAAAGAGGCAGTCAGAAATGTCTTACAGCACACAAGATGGATAAAAACTGGCCTTACGCACCATCGACCAGAAGGTCCCACTGAGGGTAGACTGAGTGGACTGGGGGTTGATGTCGCCAGGAAACGTCCCAGCATTAGCCTCCACAACCAGAGCTTCCACAGAAGTAGCAGAGTACCAACACTGGAAGAGAAGCCTATACAACAAATTGTGAGCTTGTAGCACTTGTCATGGATTAACATTTATGCTAAAGAATAAATGTTAAAAAAAAACTCTACTCAAAATGGCTGTCCCTTGTGATGGAACCAAGTGGTCCGACACCCACTTCATACGAGGAGGTCATTCGGTTTTCATACACCACATATCCACTTTCCTCCTGCAAATAGTACCTGTTGGCATCCAGTCGATTCTAAGCCATGCAGAACAGAACCACAAGCAGCTACTCACCATCATGCTTGTGCCACATGCAGTGACAGGGAACTGGTGGCAAAGGAAGGTGTGGATCCAACAGGATTGTAAGGTGGGTCATTTCCACCCAGGAGACGGACTGAATCAAGGCTCAAGCGAGGTAGTGTAACATCTCTAGCCACCACTACCACAAACTGACCATCTCTTATACACTGGACAGTCACTGGAACAAGGTACAAGAGCAGGTTATTACTGAGGAGCAGTTCAACATGAACACCTATACATTTCACTCTTACCTGCCTTTCCATAGAAACACTGCTGTCCGTTAAAGCAACAGTTGATAGCTTCACACTCAGCACCACTGATACCAGGTGGGCCACATTGGATCTGCTCATAATCAGCTACAACACATTTGTCAAGGGGCTCTGCCTGCACCACTGGCTGCTTAGGCTGAACCTGCTGAGGAAACTGTTGATGAGCTTGCTGCACTTGCTGAAGAAACTGTTGACCAGCTTGCTGAACCTGCTGAGGAAACTGTTGACTAGCTTGCTGAACCTGCTGAGGAAACTGTTGACTAGCTTGTTGTTGAACCCGCTGGTCAGTTTGCTGTAACATCAGAGCTTGAGGATTCTGGGGCAAATTACACCACTGTGGAACAGCATGACAAAAAGCACAAAACCACACACAAAGTGATAGAGATTGAACAGCACACCAACTTCCTGCCATTGTTCAACAGCTTGTCAGACTGTTCAGATGATGACCTTTGGTCTTTTTGTATTCTACAGATTTTGGCTAATTAACGACAATCCCTCCCTCTTCATTAACACTAGAACCACCAGAGGTAACTAGATTACGTAATTTATTACTAAATAAATGCAACTGTAACCAGTTAGTTACTGAGAATTTTTTTTAATGTAATTGTAAGTGTAATTAAATAAAATTTCAGTTACTTATGAAAATGTTAATTATTACAACATGGGTTCCATCTGAATATTTTTAGTAAAAAGTTATGTTGAATAATATAAATTTGTTGCTTTGCCTGTTTTTGATGTGCAGGATGAGCCCTCGCCAGTTACAGTGTTTTTTAGTACAATTGCTAGGACCCATTTTTCAATACTTTTTCAAAATTGTTCTCACAGTTCTCCTAACAAACTTTCAGCTCGGCACAGCACATAATTTCACATTCAAAATGCACTAAAACTACCAAAACACAAATATTTTCCCTAGCAAAGGTTTTCAAAATGCAGGCCCAAAAAACACTAATGTCAGGTTGCATTATACAATGATTTTAATGATTATATCAATGATTTTCTTTAGTAAAAATTCTTTACAAAACCACATTGACACTCTCTGCTGCTTATAATACACTGCAGTTTATGTTACATAGTCCAGGTTTACATTTCAGTACAAAATGAATCCTAAATTTTCCTTTTGAATGAATGGTAATGTGTAGATGTTCAGTTGTGTAGATGTTCGGTTACATCTAGTTTCTTAGATTTTGTTTTCATTCAGAATATATATCAATATGGTATTACTATAAAAAAGAATTCTGGGGTCCGGGGTCCGGAAACCACCAGTATCTGGTGTGACCACCATTTGCCTCACGCAGTGCAACACATCTCCTTCGCATAGAGTTGATGAGGTTGTTGATTGTGGCCTGTAGAATGTTTGTCCACTCCTCTTCAATGGCTGTGTGAAGTTGCTGGATATTGCCAGGAACTGGAACATGCTGTCGTATACACCGATCAAGAGCATGGGATGTTTTCAGCTTCCAGGAATTGTGTACAGTTCCTTGGAACATGGGGCCGTGCATTATCATGCTTCAACATGAGGTGATGGTCGTGGATGAATGGCACAACAATGGGGATCTCGTCACGGGAACTCAAAATGCATTCAAAATGCTATCATTAAAATGCACCTCTGTGCATTGTCCATAACATATGCCTGCCTATACCATAATCCCACCGCCACCATGGGCCACTCGATCCACAATGTTGACATCAGCAAACCGCTCACCCACATGACATGTTGTCTGCCATCTGCCATCTGCCCTATACAGTGAAAACCAGGATTCATCTGTGAAGAGAACACCTCTATGAAATGCCAGATGCCATCGAATGTGAGCATTTGCCCACTCAAGTCGGTTACGACGACGAACTGCAGTCAAGTCGAGACCCAGATGAGGACAACGAGCATGCAGATGAGCTTACCTGAGATGGTTTCTGGGCTGGGCTGGTGTGGTTACACATGATCTGCGGTTGTGAGGCCAGTTTGATGTACTGCCAAATTCTCTGAAACACCTTTGGAGATGGCTTATGGTAGAGAAATTAACATTCAATTCACGGGCAACAACTCTGGTGGACATTCCTGCAGTCAGCATGCCAATTGCACACTCCCTCAAAACTTGCGACCGCTGTGGCATTGTACTGTGTGATAAAACTGCACAATTTAGAGTGGCCTTTTACTGTAGCCAGCCTAAGGCTCATCTGTGCCATAATCATGCTGTCTAATCAGCATCTTGATATGCCAAACCTGTGAGACAAAGGAGAAGTGCTCACTAATACAGATTTAGACAGATTTGTGAACAATATTTGAGAGAAATAGGTCTTGTGTACATAGAAAAAGTTTTAGATCTTTGAGTTCAATCATGAAAAATGGGGGCAAAAACAAAAGTGTTGCGTTTATAATTTTGTTCAGTGTATATTACTTCGCAACCTGGCGAAACAAACCAATTCACTAAACTAATGGAATGCATAGTTGAGATAAAACATTGGATGACTAGAAATTTCCTACTACTAAATTCAGGGGAAAAGGTTTTAATCACTAGACCAAAAACATCAAAAATTAATATTCTATAATACTGTATAACTTTTGATGGCTGCTCTGTCAAGTCTTCGTTGTCAGTTAGGAACTTGGGTGTGCTCTTTTATAGTAATCTTTAATTTGAAAGCCACATTTCTCCATCTTAAAAAAAAATATCTAAATTGTGACAGTCTCTCAATGTCGAATGCAGAAAGGTTATTCATGCATCCAATACCTCAAGGCTGGATTATTGCAATGTGTTACTAGGTGGTTGCCCTGCATGCTCAATAAACAAATTCCAGCTGGTCCAAGATTCAGCAACTGGAGTAGGCATGTGCCGGTATCAAATTTTCATGTTGTGATTAATTGCTGAAGCTTTTATCATGGTATAATCACGATATATTGAAATAAGTTGCAAAAAAGGTGTTGTCATACTATAACAGGTTTAATAACTTTCTTATAACAAAAGAACCAAACATTTAAATACAATAAAGCAATACACAAAAATGTATAAAGTAGACAAATATTTAAAACAGATTAAGTGCAAAAGAATTATAAAGAACAATAGGTAACACTTTACAATAATGTCTCACCAGTTAATGCATTAACATCAACAAAGAATGAATAGCTACATTTTTACTGAAGTTATTCTTCCTTGATAATGTTAGTTTAAAAAAGCAACTGTTAGCTAGTGTAAGATCAGGGGCCTCATTTATAAAACTTTACGTAGGATTTGCGTCAGAAGTGGCATACGGATGAAACATAGGACGTGCGTACGCACAGAAATATTCGGATTTATAAAACCGTGCGCGCGCACATCCTACGCAGTTTTCCCTTAATAAATCACAATCAATTCTAAATGTAGCGCAGCTTTTGCGGCTTCATGTCACGCCCATAGTTGCCCATAAATAGTCCGTGAAACGCCCACAAGTTAATATTCATCGATTGCGAAATCATGGCAAACACAGAGAGGAAATAAAAAAAACGTCTGTTACATGTAGACAGGAGGCAGACACAGGTGTTAACAGGAATGGTAGTTTATTGACCACAGTAGAGCATGGGAAGTGGAGCAGGTGAGTTAAGCGCTTGATGGTAGTTAGGAAGGTGATATGAGTGAGAGAGTTACTGTCTTTTGCATAGAAGGTAGAATGACGCTGGAGCCTGGAGATTGCTGGAGACTGGAGATCGCTGGAGGTCAGAGGGACGGACAGGAACACACCCACACAGCAGACAGGAAACACGGAAGGAGGGATACACGCTGGAGGCAGGTAGTATCGATAGGAGAGTCCTTGAGGTAAGCATAGGTAGCAGTATATGCGAACGAGACCGGACGTGGAGTGCTGTGTGCGTGTGCTTCTTATGGTGCTGGTGATGAGTGCCATGATGAGGTGCAGGTGATAGTGATCAGTACTCTGGGGATAGAGTGCGCTGTGATTGGTGAAGGGTGGAACCTGACGTGTCTGTGACACTATCTATCTATCTATCTATCTATCTATCTATCTATCTATCTATCTATCTATCTATCTATCTATCTATCTATCTATCTATCTATCTATCTATCTATCTATCTATCTATCTATCTATCTATCTATCTATCTATCTATCTATCTATCTATCTATCTATCTATCTATCTATCTATCTATCTATCTATCTATCTCCCTAATTATCTATCTCCCTAATTATCTATCTCCCTAATTATCTATCTGTCTATCTAATTGCATCTATATCTGCTCCGCCAGACGGACACATTGACGAGAATATCAGTTTTTATTTCGTTATTTTATTTCAATTATTTTGTTCTGTTTACCATATTATTTATGAGGATGAATTGCTTCACATGCCAATATTATTGCAGAACATATTTCACTTTTCATGTGTTAATTTGCATTTCTGTTGTAATTTTCGTTTGATTTTGTTTGTTTTACACTGCAGATCGATCAAACGGGTGTTCGTGTAGGCTGTTAATTGTAAGACTTGCTTTGTGAAGTCTTCAAGTTATTTATGAGAGGCAGTATTGCCATTTCTTTTACACAACGGTCTACAGTTTCACACACTTTCACGTGTTTCTTCCATCTGCCGACGGTGTCGCCATTTCTCATTTCACCCGTTTTTGTGCATACGCCTGGGTCAGAGCTTGCGTGAAGGACCGCACATTTTCCCGTCAAATTTGCTTTTTATAAATACCAATTATTGCGTAGAGAGCGGCGTACGCCTTCTTTTGTGCGTATGCAACGTTTATAAATGAGGCCCCTGGTCCATTAAATAATAAATGTACAACTTTTGATTTTACAGTTTTTCTCAGTCACTTTGGTACATTTCTCAAATCATCCTCGACATTTGCAAAACAGTAAGTCCATTTCTTAAAACAATTCGTACAAATAGCAAAACACCATGGATTACCTGCAAAAGCCAGTCTCTTGCTCAAAATCCTTAGTTCATCTCTCAAAAGTAAATATCTGTGTCAATGAACATGTCAGTGCCATCAGAATGACAAGTCCTTGTGTCATTGTGTATGAATAAGACAGTCAAATTGCTTAGTCATGTTGTCAGTATAACTGTACTCTGGAGGGATGTTCTGATGTAAATATGGCTAAAATTTTGATGACAATTATTGTAAATTGTAGGTTACACCTTAGTGTATGTGGGAGTTTGAATGCAAGAGACTGGACAAGATTCACATTTATGCTTTTACTGTTTGTACTGTAATTTGTTGACAGACCATGTCAACCGATACAGAAAGGAAAAAGACAGCACTGCATAGCACAAAGAGAAAAAAAAACAGAAAAACAAAAGTAGAAATGTGAACGTCTAATGGAAATGTATAGAAATATGCTTGACATTTTATGACAACTTGTTCAACCATTTTGCATGTAAAGACTTATGCTATGAACTAATGCCTAAATGTTTTGGGGGGTAAGACTATTCAACAGAGACCCATTATAATACATTTGGATCAACATGACATAAGCAACTGATAATGTAGGAAACAGCAGAGAATTGTACATAATCATTTGCATGGATGTACACAAGCATTTGCAACTTGTTCAAAGAAATGAGAAACTGCTTTTTTGATGTGCACAAGTGACACAATGCTGTGAAGATTGAACAGGTAGCTTTGAGAATTTCAATTCTGATCTGAGAAATGTACCAAAGCGACTGAGAAAAACTGTAATAATGTGTTATTAACCCTCTAGGGGTCTTCGGGCATTTCTGACCCAAATTTTTTTTTTTTTTTAAATGTTAAAAATCGTAGCTTCATTGGAATGGTCCGAAACTTCGTGACTTTATTGGTACTTGGTATATGAATACACAAACAAATTGGGGACAGGATTTGAAAAGTCTAAGTGGTCGTTAAAAAAAAAATGTCACACTCAGGGTCTTCTGGTCAAAAATGACCCCATAGGAAATGAATGGGAAATTTTTTTGGGCATACAATCTACAAATCAGCCAGGATGCAGAAAAAAAGGACTCAACAGTGAAGGGGTGAATCTCTAAAACATCAAGAGTGCAAAACAGACAAAAAAACTCACACACACACACACACACACACACACAAAAACACAATTAGCTTTTGGAATGGCACGCGTTAATTTGTGTGTGCGTGTGTTTTTGTGTGTATAAGTGTGTGTGTGTGTGTGTGTGTGTGTGTGTGTGTGTGTGTGTGTGTGTGTGTGTGTGTGTGTGTGTGTGTGAGAGTTTTTTTTTGTCTGTTTTGCACTCTTGATGTTTTAGAGATTCTCCCCTTCACTGTTGAGTCCTTTTTTTCTGCATCCTGGCTGATTTGTAGATTGTATGCAGAAAAAAACGAATTTCCCATTCATTTCCTATGGGGGTCATTTTTGACCCGAAGGTCCTGAGTGTGACCCATAAATGAAGAACCCCAGAGGGTTAAATGCTGAAATGTACATTTAACTAAGATTAATACATGCTTTAGAAGTATTTTTCATTGTCAGTTTGTTAATGAATTAACTAATGTTAGATAATGGAGCCTTTTTGTAAAGTGTGTGATTGAACAACAGTCAGAACATATTCAAACAATATCTAGGGCATGTAATTTAGTCCAGATTAAAATATAAAATGTTTAAATTTGAAAATGAATAGCCTTAAGTCTTTAAGTATTAAGTATTAGGTTATGTGATGACTAGCACTGTATCGTTTTGTTTACGAGGGTTACCGGGGAAACGGCTGCATTTCTGCTGTTCCGTCAGCACCCTCTGGTGTCAGAGAGTGAATGTGCAATTCAGCGCGTCTCCTTCACTCGTTCCGCCATGTACTCGGTTCATGCATGCTCTGTTTATTTCAGTGCGCGTTCCTCTTTGACGTGTTGTTCATTTTAAACGGTTGATGGGTAAAGTATTCTTAAAATGCATTCGAAATAATTCTAAATAATTATTCACAGTATTTTGAAGTGCCCACGATAACAATACCAGAGCTGCCAACTCTCACGCATTGGCCGTGAGACACACGCATTTGATTGGTTTCACACGCTCACACGCCACACCCCCGATTTCTCACGCTGAAGTGTCACCCGGTTGGTCAAATGCCTGAAAGATGAGTTTATCTATAGATCATGTTGATCGATTAGTTATGCTTTCGGTGAGGGGGTTCAAGATTCATGGGCAAAAAAATACGGTGTTGTGCGACCTAAAACTACATACTGTTTTGGGTTCTGACGAGAACGAGCCTGTAATGAGCGAAGTGCGTTTCCCGAAAGCGTTGTTCGCTAACTATGGTCACAACTTAAGTTCCGTCATTATAAGAATAGTTAAACGAGTTGTGTTTCCCGAACCCATAGTTCCAACTAACGTTCACAAACAGCATCGCAAAGTTGATTTGCATACATTTTGTTCTTGCACTGATGTTAAATTTGTAGCCATTTTGCACTTTAACAGCCAGTCTGAGATATAGGCTATATTTGAGTATTGTGTGTAATGATTCTGACAGTTTTTTTCCATTGAAATGTCTGGGGAAAAGTGTCCCAATAACCCTGAATTCACCATATACTCTTTGAAATCATAATTACATTGCATTATGAAGCTTGAAACCCCAAATATGATAACATTCTTCATTAACAATTATTCAGTTATTTGTAACAATCTCATTGTAAAAAAAAAAGAAAAAGAAAAAAGTGGTTTCAATGTAGCCAGCTACTTTTTGATAGTAACTTGTAGTGTAGCTACTTTTTCAAAAGGGAATGTAACTTGACTGTAACTTAACTACTTAAAGTAGTTTTTACTACAACACTGTTTTTTTTTAGATCAGCCACAGCAAAAAAGAACCACACAACAGACAGAAGAGCAACAGACAGGACTGACAGTTTTTTCCTTTTTCTTCCCTGTAAATGTATGCTGTAGGTTGATGTATAATCAATTTGCTCTATTTAGACAAAACCATGCCTCTACATAGTGCTTTAAAATTGTGTGTGTGTGTGTGTGTCTATAGGATATACTGTATACAAAGCGTCATAAAGATGCATTTTGTCTTAATAGACAGAATTCATTATCAACCTTATCAAAGGCAAAAAAGAAATCAACAAAAAAAAAAACAATACTACTCAAATGCTAATGCAGAGAGAGTGTTTTCTGTGATGTGTGTATGTAATGATTATTATTTATTTAATTTTTTGTTGTTGCAATTTTTGCTTTGTACGCGGCAAAATTTTGGTTGGCCCCACCAAATCTCACTCTAAGTTTTTTTGAAAAGTTGGCAGCTCTGCAATACTGTGCATGTACGCTATCCATGAGCTCCGACTCGCCCACGTCATCCCAAGCGTCCATTTCATGCGGTGCCTCGGCGGCCACAGAAACGGAGAGGTGGGGATTAGACGGGAGGCCTCTAGTAAAGGCTGCGAGCCTCGAGCGTAGCACTTCGCAAACGCAGGCTATCGCAGTGTTGACAGTCAGATATGCCAAGGGAGACTGAATGACAACAACACAGCAATGGCTTCTGATTCAGAGTATTAACTCACTCTCAGTAAAAGCATCAACGCTTCCCAAAAATTGCACGCTGCAAAATATCATTACGTAACACAATATACACATGGTTTTGTAAGCTCACCTTAAATAACACAAATATATGAAATGCATATCCCATGACAGCTATGTATGGCACAAATAAATGCACAGCCATTCGCATGTTCCCTGTATAGAAAATATATACGAACACGCTGTTGCATCATTGATAACTTTTGAGGCTTATTTTGCAGTGTTTTATGAGCCGTTTGATCGGTTAATGGGCCGTAAAGAGAGGTTACACTCACATTGTGGATGAATCGCGTTTGTGTGAAGACTTAGGATCTACTGAAGAGAACTTATGCGACGCAGAAACTAATACAAAGCAATCGTTTTTGATCCATTAAAGGGTTAGTTCACCCAAAAATGAAAATTCTGTCATTAATTACTCACCCTCATGTCGTTGGACACCTGTAAGACCTCCGTTCATATTCGGAACACAAATGAAGATATTTTAGTTGAAAGCTGATGGCTGAGAAAGGCTTCAGATAGGCCTCCATTGGCATTCAGTACATTTACACTCCCAAGACCCATAAAAGGCACTTAAAACGTCGTTACAAAGTCCATCTCACCACAGTGGCTCTACAATAATTTTACGATGCGACGACAATAGTTTTTGTGCGCAAAAAAAAATCAAAATAACACCTTTATCCAACTTGTTCTCGACTTCTGTGTGTGCCTCCACGACGCATGCGCGAGAATATGACGCAGCACCGGCGTTCGGGAATCCATGAAACACACACTTAAGCCCCATTTTGAGCACTACGCCGAGACCTAAAGCACGATCAATGTAGAATCCAACAGCTTAGACACGCGCGTCTTCCTCTGCTCGTAAACAAATAGCTTCTGGGTCATATGTCCGAACGCCGGATCTGCGTCATATTCTCGCGCATGCGTCGTGGAGGCACACACAGAAGTCGAGAACAAGTTGGATAAAGGTGTTATTTTGATTTTTTTTTGCGCACAAAAAGTATTGTCGTAATTAATGAAAGAATTTGCATTTTTGGGTGAACTAACCCTTTAATGCATCTCTCACTTACGAATGTGATCTCACTCTTTGAAGCGTCAGTCAATCAACGCGTGCTGCTGTGTTAAGCGAGGCATCTTCTCATAGGATAAGGACACGCAGACTCATGAATAATTAAGCAAGACGTCTTCTCATTGGATAAGGACACGCAGTCTCATGAATAACTAAGTGAGGCCTCTTCTCATAGGATAAGGACACGCAGACTCATGAATAATTATGAGACATGGATGAGTCAGTCATCGCTGTACTATAGTACGACAAAGCGTCACATTCTGTGACATTGATACAAAGATGAATTTAAACCCGGAAGTTGAATATAGTGCAAAAATGTTTAAAATTAACTAGTTTTCTCCTACAATCTAAAGGAATGGATGGTAGCATTGACTTCTATGATGCTCAACACTCATAACTCTGTTCAAATCTCAGAAAATTTGGTTTAGGGTTTCATGACTTTTTAAAGGAATGTTAGGCTGCATAAATTAGGTAAACCGGAACCAAGGACACTTCTCATAAGATCCAACATACAGTACCTGTTACAATATAAGCAGCATCTACACTATCAGTATAATATTGTTTCTTTCTTATCCCAATGTTACTATAGTTAGTTGCAACCCGGTCCACATCCAGAACAGGTAGTGGACCTGCACCTAGAGACGACCACAACAGCAGCCCTGAATGTCAGTGGAGACCATGACAACTAGACGAGTCCTAGAGAGAGGCAGCCTGTGAAGACCTTGTCAACTAGACAGACATCGACACTTGCTCAGCGAAGACCACCAGGACAAGTTCTCTGCACAGACCCCATGACCAGCTTCAACTCCCCTCCAATCAAATGTATCTCGATCTTCAAGCTGAAGGAACTGGATGAAATATTCAGAATGATGTGAATCCACAATCGGACTTGTTATACAGCCTGGATTTAAACCACATCATGTTTGTTTAGCTGGCCAGAGGAGAACTTGCCACTGTTTTCTTTTTGGTTTGCTTAGTTTTCGTTGCTTAATATTCTGCAACAGTATTGACTCGAATGCACTGACACTATTGGATGATAACTGAACTGAGATGGATGATGACATCATTGTTTTCTACATAGCTGCTTTATAGATGATTTGAACTTATACCATTATTGATTAACTTTACACAGTTATTGAATTGAACTGAATCAACACTAAACTGATTTTAATTGAATAATTACTGTTTACTAAACTAATTCTAATTGCATCCCTACATCATAATTTTCCTGTTTATCACTGTAAAGCTGCTTTGTAACCATCTTTATTGTATAAAACACTGCATAAATAATTGTGACTTGACTATGATTGATTCTATCTATCTATATGTCTGTCTGCCTGTCTGTTTATTATTAAAGTTTGATTTAAGAGAGGGTTCAAGCTGTCTCTGTTTGGAATGCACTGCGGTGAGTGTCAAGCTCAACACGCAGCACATGTTGCTTAGCAGAGCTGCTAGCAGCGGAGGGAAAGCGAGACACAAACAGAAAGAGAATTCATATATTGTGCTAAAATACAGAGGATAGGGAAGGTTTTTGGTTGGAGCAGCACCTTCTGAATACTGATGGAGAACGTGTGTCGTGGGTCTGACGCTCAACAACCTGGTCTGTCAGCTCAGCTAAGGGGGACAGTGTGTGTGTGTGTGTGTGTGTGTGTGTGTGTGCGGTTGGTATCATGCATCTTAATGCAAACCAGGCGTGTTGTACTGGCAGTACAGAGCAGCATTCTTCACAGGAAACTGACAGGAAGGAGACAAATACTGGAGCCCACCAGGTCCTACCACCCCCCTGTAGCCTCTCTTTCTCATCAGCATCATTTATTTTCATGAGTGTAGGAATGCTCCACTGATAGCCAGTCTCCACAAGACACATGCACACATACACAAACCTTAAAGCCTGCTACTGTCTACACAGGCTGATGCCTTCTAAGGCAATATACTAACAAAAAAGACCTAGATTTGACTGATTTGAAATCCACTACAGTTTGTTTAATAAAAAGTAAATTTTCAAAACTCTTAGTTCTAATCTTACAACAGCTCTTCAAAAATTCACTGTTTCAAACATTTCAGCAATTTTTCAATCATCTTATTACTTGACACAAAATCACAAAGTATCCTTTTCATTACACATTTCATCTGCATTAATGTTACATTGACAGCATCTGCCTTCACAATGTTGCACAATCACAATGTTATTACTATCAAACTTTTTCATTCCAACTGACCTTAATGGTTAATCAATTCATATTTTGGTTCATCTATGAAATGTCCATACATTTCTAGATTCCATAAATTTCTAGTTTCTATAAATTTCGAAACAAATAAGATCATTCTGTTATGTTCGGTGAGTAAACCAAATGTTCTCATTACATATAACGATAATCTTTGATTTTTGAGCTAGGAACCAGAGGGGAGGGGGGGGGGGGGGTGTCAGGGGAGCTTGGCCCACCACGGACATGTGCCATCCCAAAAGAGGTGCCATCCCAAAGAGGGATTCCAAAAACCAAAATGTGCCATCCCAAAGGAGGGATCACTCACACAGACTTTCCTGGACCGTTCCCACCTGGTCTCAATCTTTTCCAGCAGCACCTGACCTGTGTACTGTACTATGTGTACTACGCTAGATTAAAGGCCCTTTCACACCAGATGCGTAACGAAAAAGCAAAATATTTTGTGTGCGAATAGTTCGCGTCAAAACCATTCACATTAGCCGTGACACGAATTTGCAACGTCTGTGACGTTTCAGAGCTCCAACATTCCAAAACATTTGCGGCGACAGCTGAGCAAACATGGACACTTCATCATCCAGTGAAGACGAGCTTTTCATTTGATTTAAAAGACCAAAAAGAAGGTTTTGGGTGCAGCCAGTCTTAAAGAACAGAAAGTCTGAAAGTCAAACACACACTTCAGGGAACCAATCGATCCAGAGCAGCTATGTTTCCAACTATGTTTCCATTTGAGTAACAATGTAAACATTTAAGTGCCACAGATGTAATGGAAACACATTCACTTTCCATAGTCGTGGACACAAGGTTTAGAAAAAAATCTACAAGTTTTAACTCAAAAGGTTATGTTGTCGTTGTCTGTAGCCTACAGTGGGCAAACACAGCTGCATCTGTACAGCTGTAACTACAACTATCAACTAACTAGCTGTAATCTCGTGAGAAATGCGATGCCTGGCAAAGGTTAATGTTGATTGAATGGCTAGTGACATCAACTGGATATTTCGTCACCTTTGTTTCCTTGTATGTGATTGGTTGAATCCTTTTCTGTCACCGCTAGAGTTAAAAAAAAAGACATTGAAGTGAAAAAAAAAAAAAGTGTTTTTTCGCCACAGCACATTCGCGTTTCGGTGTGGAAGAACTAATTACACAAACAGCTGATCAAAAAATAAAACGTATTATTACTTAAAGCTACACTGTGTAACTTTTTTAGTCTATTCTTAGCTAAAAACACTTAGTTCTTTCAAAAATATATGTGCTCATTAATGTATATTTACTTCTTTCAAGTAATAAAGTATTCTCGTAAGTTTATAATATGCCATTGAAAATACATAAGGTAATGGGATCTAACGGTGGTCGCCATGTTGCCCCTCCATCTTGAAAGTACATTAGCCAAAGAGGGACATACCCGTAAATTCAAGCTTCGCCTTTCGCGTTTTAACCGGTTTTAACACTCGATGGCACTGTACAAAATTCCCTGCCTCGTTATGTGTGCGTCAACTTGTTCAGACTTGTCTGGTGCATGCACAGAGAGTTTTCATCTCAGCAGCTCCAGTAACAGAGTTATACGGAGTTTTCCTGGCTTGTTTATTCCTCAAAAGTCTGTTTTTCCTTGTGTGGTATTTTTGTGCGTTAATAACTCCGTAAGTAATAATAGTTATTGTCATTGTAGATGTGTTTCAGATTGTGTCATCGCGTAATTCAGTTGATGTCACCTCAGAAGTATTTTTGTGTAACATACAATAGCATAATGCTCACCTATTTGAATAATCATTCAGTTATTTTGTTATCAACAATGTTTATTCGTTTATAGAAAATATTTGCTTGTAATGTATGTTGATGGAAATATGTATCAGGTCTGATCGGCATATTAACAATTGTTATACAGAGCGCACTGCAGTGCTAAAGCTGCGCACACACTTTTGTAACCCGACACCGCTTGTTAGCAGCGGCAGCTCCGCTCCTTTTAATGCAGCTGCATTTAGCGCCTATATATGGTACAATAAGCTCTGGTTTACGGTTACATTATACAAATGTAACTTATAAGTATAGTTATACAGTTCTTGACTGTGTATCTTCTGTCATGTCATTATCATGTATATTTACCATCCTTATTTGTTCTCTCACAGAAACCACATTTATGTACATATCCACGCAAACCTGTTTATGCCTTGCAATTGGATGACTGAATAAACATTACTATCATCAAAGTTCACTCTGGATTAGTTGCAGTTCTTTCTAGCCGAATTATTAGGCCAGTTGAGTTCCAACCATCCCACTGCGCACAGAATATCCCACAGGCACCGTGTCGAATGTGGACGAGGTCGAACTGGAAGCCATGTTAATCTTGGACTAAATCGGCCACCATAGGAGTTGAAACGAAATCGGAATCGAGAGGAACAGAAACTAAAATTCACTGGATGGTCATATACCTTTTCACTGCTAGATGGGGGAAAATATCACACAGTGTAGCTTTAATTATTCTTGCATCAAAATCGTGTCCAGTGTGAAAGGACCTTAACTGAGACTTGTTACAGTACTTGCATGCTGTTGCCCCTTGTTGGTCTAATTGCTTCTATTGCTCTCCTCATTTGTAAGTTGCTTTGGATAAAAGTGTATGCTAAATGATTAAATGTAAATGATTAAATTAAAATTTAATGGACATCCCTGTGCCCCCCTCCGGACCCCTGATAAAGGCCGCAACATACTCCGCAAGAACAGAGAAAATAGTTCTCGCTCCCAGGGCTGCGAGAACAAAATTATGTCATTTTGTTCTCGGAGCCCTGGTTTGGGAGTTCTCGCAGCTTGTTCTCGACACATCGTCTGAGCAGAACTTTTTTCTTGTGGGTGTCCGAGAACTATTGTGTGATTGATCAGAATTTTAAAGTGGGCGGGGTTAATGCGGAGAAACGGAGATGTTCGGCACCTGCTTTTCTCGTGAAGTATGGAATGTCCTGGCCAGAACGAACTTTGTTCTTGCCACCTCGAGAAAACGAACAAATTTCTTTGTTCTTGCAGAGTATGTTCCAAGCTTTATTCTCACTTCCGTCTGCTGCTTCTGCTACTGATTGCTTTTAGAGGGAAAAGCTGCCCATAACTACTGGTCTACAATCTGTTTTCTTTGAAATAATAACATTATTAGCACAAAAATCATCATTTAGGGGAGACCGGGGATGGTTGTAACACTTTTTGTTTGAGCATCAGTAATGTCTCAAAATTCGAGAAGATGTCTCAATCACAGATTATGTGAGTTAATGTCAAAATAAAAAGAGTTCCATTGTTACAACCTACCCCACTACTGGGGTGAGTTGTAACAGTTGGGGATAGATGTAACACTGAGAGGTTATTTGATGAAATAATACCCACACTATCCAATTTTTGCATAAACATTATTAAAGAAAACAACGTGAACAATTGAAACTTAAAAAAAACTTTAAATAGTTTTTTTTTTTAGATTTTTAAATGTAATGCAAAACAATTGCTGCACGTTTGTGTGTGCATGCATGTGCATGTATTCCTGCCACATAAGGGTTCAGTCACCAGCTGTTTCCAAGACCCACCTAATTTTATGTGAATTTTGAGATATTGCATAAAAAACGCTGAATGGAAACATCAAGATTGAGTTAAATTGAGGCAGATAATGTTTTAGCTGGTAAGAAGACATGCGCATAAACTATGGAAACACATTTACTGAATAAATCCCTTGATATGCAAATATATATATATATATATTTTTTTTTTTTTTATAAACTCTGACTTTGCCTCAACAGAGGATGTGATTGATAACTGGACTCATGGAGTTGGTTATAACATTTTTTAATAAACGGTTACAACTATCCCCACCCCTAACAGCCATAATTTTTTAACATAACGTTTAGCGAACGGTTTTAGCATGTGGGTTTGAAGTTAGCATAAATACAAAGCATCAAAATAAACTAGAGAAATAGCTACTTCATGTCATGTAAGTTAAATAATTGCACCTACAAGTCAATGATTGCTAGGCAAAACATAATCTGATGAAAATTGTTACTTTCTTACCTGAAAATGCAGTTTTTTTGTCATAAAATCAATAAATTTGCTCACAGTCACATGCAATTTCTCCTGTGAGCTCAAAAAGAAGATGGGAGTGTATGATATTGTTTACATTACCACAGCTCTTTTCTGAACTGTCAAACTTACAGTGTTACAACTGACCCTGTGTTACAACCCTCCCCGGTCTCCCCTACTCACCCTCAAGTTGTTCTAAACCGGTTTGAAGTTCTTTCTTCTGTTAAATACAAAGGAAGATATTTTAAGGAATGTTGGTAATCAAACAGTTTCTGGTCCCCATTGACTTCAATAATATTTATTTTTTCATATGGAAGTCAATGGGGACCATCAACTATTTGGTTACCCACATTCTTCAAAATATTCAACACAAGAAAGAAGCTCATACAGGTTTAGAATAACTTGAGTGCGAGTTCATTTTTGAGTGAACTATCCATTTAAGTGCTAAGAGCCATCTTTATGTGGAAACACAGTCTAGTGTGTTTTAAAATAATATGGTAAAAAATAATTAAAATAAAAAATACCAATCTGCAATATCAAGCAGCATAGCTTGCTGTTGTGTACAAAATAACTGGAAGTGAATGACAGACACATCACATTTACAATCCGCTCTAACAGGAAAAATAAGGTGGATAGGCTCCCACTGTAAAGGGGCTTGTTGCAAGGCATTCTGGGATTGCTTTATCCACAATAGGATGTAATTTGATGTAGATTTTTGCCCAAAATTAGGTATCTTAGTCAGCATAATTTTGCTGCTTATACTGTTTAGAACAGAATTTAAATCAATGCTGCATATAGAATGTCAAGGCTTTGTAGCTCACTAGGTTTTGAAAGCTTATACGTTTTTCACATTTTGAAAGAATGTTTAACCTTCCCCTGCTTTTCACAATCTACTAAAATAACTAAAATAACCCACAGATTTACTCACTTGTTAGATGCACAACAAGCAAGGACTTGGCAAGCAACCCTTGTTCCGCAACATAAATTGCTCTCTCCCTGTCACCTCATAGTAATTGCTGCGGAGATGGTATTTTAAGCTATTGCATTCTCATCAGCACGCCACAATTAAACCTGCTCTCAGGGGTCCAGATATATAAAAACGATTCATGCTGGGAATGAATTTGCTAATTTCATAGGCGGTAGGGATGGATAAACACTTTTTAAGCAAAGATTTCTGCACATAGCATGTGAGAATACAGATATCTACTTCTTTTTCCTTTTAACCTCTCACATTCTGCTGGGTTCCTCCTACATCAGTCTTATAGTAACAGGGCACAAGCAAGCTGGGTTGTCATGGCGATGACCACTGGGACTGGTATTAAAGTGTAACTTAAGAACTTTCAGAGCAAGAGATGACAGCTACTTACTCTATATCTTGGAGAGTCTATTGTTTGAAGCTGTCAAACTGGTTGTTATATAAATTTGACAGCTAGTGTGAGAAAGACTTTTTCAAAGAATAGTTTGTCACAACCAGAAAAGAAAAAAACAGTTGATTAAAAGTAGCTTTAACTCCATTAACGTTCACACATTGCTTGGTGCCTATTCTGTCCCTCATCAGCTCACTCGTCAACCACGATCACAAACTTCTTAGACACTCGTTGTCTGGTCTCCATGTGGATTACAAACTCCTTACCTTATTGTTTATGAAATTAAATAAGCATTAAAAAGAAAGTATTTCTAAATTTCCAAGTTGGCTAGCGAATGCGAAAAAAGGTCCATGGCGTATAAAGCACAGACATCATTTTCAAACCAAGCAGCATTTTGTTGATCAGCACTGTGAATTTGCATGCTTGAACATGAACGAAATCTGCATAGGGAACTTGTTCACCCTCATGCAATTCCTATTGAAATTACTAGATTTCCGCCAATGAAATTCACCTATCAGCATATATTTTATCTTGGATCCTATCTAAAATCTGCAGGACAGTGGGTCTACAGGAGCAGGGTTGAAGTACTCTGTTATAAATAATAGAATTAGAATATACTAGTAGTTTGCACATTCCTAGTGGGCAAGCCAAGGGTGACTGCAAGGTAAAGAACTGTTGTAAATTGGGATTTGAACCTGCTCACCTCGCCTGGCGATATAGTCTGGTGGTGGAAGAAACATTTCAAGGAACTTTTGAACCTGTCATCGTCTATTTCTCTGGCTGAAGTCACTGAGGTAGTTAAAAAGCTCTAGAAGTAGCAAGCTGCCAGGTGTGTACTTGGTTTGTCCTAAGATACTGAGAAAGAAAATTCAAGCAGCTTGGCTTTATTTAATGGCTGGTCACCATCCATCTTCATCTTGATCACATTCCAGAGGTTTTCAGTGGGGTTCAGGTCTGGAGATTGGGCTGGCCATGACAGGGTCTTGATGGTCATCCATCCACACCTTGATTAACCTGGCTGTGTGGATTGGAGCATTGTCCTGCACGAACAAACAATCCTTCGAGTTCTGGAACATTTTCAGAGCAGAAGGAAGCAATTTTTCTTTCAGGATAATCTTGTACGTGGCACCAGTCCTCCACCAAATTACACAGTGGGTGCAAGAGACTGTGGGTTGTAGTCCACTCCAGGTCTCTGTGTAACCATTAGAGGACCATGTGTTGGGCAAAGCTGAAAACTGAAAACAAATCAGAGAAGATCAGAATCAGGCAGAACATTCGTCATTAAATAAAGCCAAGCTACTTGAGTTGCACCAGGAGTGGCATAAAGTCGACCAACAGCAATGTAACCGACTGTTAGGGAGCATGCAAAAACGCATGAAAGCTGTGATTGGAAATCAGGGTTATTCCACCAAATATTGATTTCTGAACTCTTCCTAAGTTAAAGGTGCATTATGTAATATTGACAGCTAGCGGTTGAAATGTGTACTGCAGTCCAAATTCAAATATTGGAGAGGGTTGTTTCTCCCGCCCCCTCCTCCTCAGACACCGACACTCACACGGGTTGCCAGATTGAGGACACGCAACAAAAGCGAGCGCAACTGACAATTTACCTTTTCCTGCGCAGCTTTTCTCTAATATACTCCCGTTAGAGATTTTTAGATGGATGCCGAGGCTTTTTGGGTCAGGTAGAATCTGAAATCTCTGATCCAGTTTGTTTCCTGGCTTCCATTGCTGCAATACATTGTGTTAACCACCAACTGGCAACCTGTGGTAGTGAAATACTATTGGGTAAATTGGCAGTGGACGGAATCACTAAAACAAAAACAGACATTCCGTCACAGAACGCACATTTCAAAGTAGAATTACTGGCTGTCGCATTGCTTTTCAGAGAAACAAATATGTGAACTTAACATGTTTCCTAAATATCTGTATATTATGGTATGTTTATGCTTTAGTAGTCAAAAAATCACATACAGCACCTTTAAACATTAGTATTGTTTGTTTAAAAATGAATATAAACATGTTTTCTTTGCCTTATTCAAGGTCTGAAAACATGGCATATGTTTGTTAGTTTGACCAGTTGTATTTTTCTGTAAATAATTCCTCTAAATGACAATATTGTAAAATATATTGTGAAATAAATAAAAAAATGTTCATTTTACTCAAACAGATACATATAAATAATAAATCAAGAGAATCTGCTAATTTTGCAGTGGTCTCTTAATATTTTAACAGTTTAATGCTTAAAGTTAGAACCTTAAGGACTGTCAGTTCATTACTGAACGTGCATATATCATTATCACTGAGGATATGGCTGTTATTGTATGCAGTGAGTTCAATCTAGGGCAGATAGCAACCCTGCGGAGCGCCATGCACTGTTGATTATTTTTGTGGATTAGGTAACATTTCCCATCTTAACCACATGTGTCTTCCTATGCTGCACCCTGGTAATCATTTACACGTTACATTCGTTCTTTATGGTTGATATTATGTTGGGCATTTTAAAAGCACTGGAATCTCATTGAGACAGACATATTATTGGGCCCAGACACAATTTGAGAAGGTTTTTGCAGGTGCTGATATGAATGGAATGAAATTCTCTAGAATGGATTTAATACTGGTATACTGTGATGCTGAGAGTACTAGAGATCAATATCAAATTGATTTACGTCTGCATTTCCATCTCAATGGCAACTGTCAACACATCATGTTGATGCAAGAATGCGAGTTGGTGATTAATATTTTGAATTTATATTTTGGTAGTTGTGTCAATGGAGGGACAGAACTCTCTCAGATTTCATTAAAACATATATCTTCATTTGTGTTCCAAAGATGAACAAAAGTCTTACTGGTTTTGAACGACATGAGCGAGAGTAATTAATGACAGAATTTTTGGGTGAACTAACCCTTTAAGAAAAGGACTAAAAGTGTAACACATCTCGCCACTAGAAATGGTGAGCTGTTGAGTGCCATCTCTGTCTGGTCTAGACATGCTGTTAGAGGAGGCATTCAAAGGCTTGTTAAAATAGAGCAAAGATTCCAAACCATCAAAACTGTTAGTTCTTTTAGTTTCAAAAAACAGCTTTGATACCAAGTCATACTGCATAAGATTGATCAATAGATCACACTTTACTATCTTTGTTCTGAACATACAAACCTTTTCTACTACACATCAAACATACATAAATCAATACAGCACACTTCACAGCATTCTATGGATTGGATTGTGCAACATCCTTATTGATTTTACTGCACATTTTATATATTTTTTTCTTCTTATTGAACTTTCTCATTTTATTCCTTGTGTGGATTTTATGGACTTAGACATACATGTGTAATAAAGATGTTTTTCTAATCGTTATACAAAAAAAAAAAAAAAACTTCTATACCATGTGTTGCCATTCTATACCATTACATTTTACTTGGATCATGGTACCACCACAGTATAATCTTGCTAAGTGTTCTTAACGGGCTGTGCATTAAGTAAAGGGTAATATGTGAATTTAGCTGCGCATTAAACAATTTTATTACATGGCTCTGTGGAATACTCGATTGTGATTGGTCCATCCAGCAGCATATTATTCCCTGGTAACAACCTATAGAACATGATAACAAAGGCTCATCCAAGTCGGTGCATGCTAGGAGAGGTTTTTTTGTGTGTGTGTGTGTGTGTGTGTGAAAGTTTTGGTGAGCTAATAAAATATACAAATTCAAATCAATATTTTGTGTACAATTATTTAATTATGTCCCCCGGGTATCACGGACTAGCTCTCTTGTTTCATACAAAAGCAGCTGCAGCCATTTTGTAACGATTGTTTTGTACACAAATGGAGTATAAGATAACAAACAGGTATATGATTTTAAAACAATTTCATCTCAAATCAATCTTATCTCCATCATTATTTATGTGGTGGAATACCATGTAACAAGAGGTGTGACTGTACCATATTTCTGGGACATTCTACCAGAAACGTACATTATCTATCCTTGAATTGTTTAAAGTGCATAAAAAGTATTTAATCCAAAAATTTCTAAAACTGACTGATGGTTGATTTCTGTGAGTTGTTCTGTAAAGGAATATGTCATTCATTTGGTTCTCAGATATTTTTTTCTTTGTTAAAAATTCTTTTTAAAATTACAAATCCTGTCCTTGTCTTTGTCCTCAGCCGAATTGGAGCTGCAGCTTTCATAGTTTTGTTATGCTAAAAACTTTTGTTATGAAAAAAAACTCCATCAATAACAAGTTTAAGTTGTTATCATTATATCAATTGATTAAAAACATCCCTGTGTGACAGGGCCTGACAGTCCTGTGACAGGGCCTTACAAATGAATGGCATTGTTCTTTTTTATTACCTTTATTGCATATAATATGTGTTTAACGCATGCCATAGTAAAACATTATTTGAATAAATAATAGACATTACACAGTAAATGTGAAGTTTTTTATGCTGATTGACCTTTTTTTTTTTATTTTGTCCCTCTTTTACCTTGGCCTATGTAGCACTGCTTTTGATTTTGCAGTTTGTATATTAATGATATTTCAATACATATATAGATATAATTGTCATTTATATTAGCTTTGAGTAATGATGACTAATTATTCCAATTCACAGCTTGCAGTTAGATGGCTCCAGTTAGTGCAGCTGAGAGACAAAGACAATGTCGGAAACGACTAAATGCAGACCCTGAGAGAAAGGAGAAACATCTTCAGAAAGAAAGGGATGGATGGAGGCAGAAAAAGGAAAGAAGGAAAAGTATCACGCGTTCAAGGTTAGAAATGGGCTGCCATCACAGTACCACTTCATATTACAGCTTGATAATAACAGGATGATACCATGGTAATATCTATATTATTACATGGTAAATTACATGCAATTTCTGTTATTATTACCATGTAATTATTATTACCATGTAATACCAAAGTAATAATGTAGATATTACCATAGTATTACCCTGTAATTACTGAGCCGTAATATGATGTGGTACCACAGTTACTTTACATTGTGCTATTCAGTTAAATGCCTATTGAATACAATTGTTAAATCAATTGTTAAATTAAATGTTTTTATATTGAAATAAAATAAAATTAGTTTATTGAATTAAAAAAGATGTGTGGACTATATTGTCAGTCATATTCTATTGAATTAGGTCCTTATTATATGTCCTTGGCTGAACTTTACCACAGTCTAATATTACATTAACATTAAAATTATAATAATTTAAATTAGGAATGCTTATCAAAACTTAAATAAAGAACACAAAACATAACTTTTTCTGCATCAATGAAATCCATAAAGTTAGTCCTGTCACAGCACTGTCAGTCCTGTCACGCCACGGTCAGTCCTGTCACACAGGAAATTATTATATAAAAATGTACTGTTTGAGGAAATATTGATGAATTAATCTCTTTAACTGTGTAGATGAACGTGGGGGGTATATATCCACTACTATGTTTTTGTAAAAATCTTATATGTAAAAGTAGTTATTTTATAACTATATGAGTGCCTGGCGGGTATTCTGTGATTTTTGTGTACTACAGTTGACCGAAAAGTAGAGGAATTACAAAACCATGTTAGATACAATCAGGGACATGTGACCAATAAGAAAATGCTATAAAAAAAATTAATTAGGAAACCATTCTAACATATACAAATTTGTCTGTGACAGGGCCTGACATTTTAGGGGTGCAATGCGTATACAAATTTATTTTATTCAATCATAAAAACATGCTGAGGTGGCATGATATGTGTTTCTCATAGTTTAATATTTTGTCCATATGATTCAATGTTCAGATTTAACAAAAAAAAATTGCCCCCAAGATTTTTTATAAATGGAAATGTACGTTTCTGGTAGAATGTCCCTTCTATCTAGCCGTGGATTATCCCGCTTACATCATGGTCATTTGCCAGGATTGACCACTTAAAGCTGTTATTGAGCAGCGCAATATTTGACTGGAAAGGTAAAATTGGCGGTTACTTTAGCCAATTATGAAGGGCCGTATAGGCCATAATTATTGAAAAGCCTCTTACAAACACTAGTAAAATGGAAAATATTGATCAACCTTAGTGAAATTCATTATGCATAACTGAAAAACCTCATACACATTACAGAAATGAGAAAAGATTTTAGTAGTTGATGAGAGCTAGTTTCACTTGAAAAGGCAATGCCGGTTAGTCGTAACGAGTTGTTTAGGAAGGCAAACATACCTAATGTGTATGGGAAGCCTTTCACACCGAAACTGCGGTTACAGAGCTCGCATAGCTCTGTCATCGGCGCAGCTCAACGGACCGAGCAACGCGGCCGACTCCACATCGCCACTGAACGGACAGCGTGGCTCCAACTAATCTCACCAGTGCGACGCCGACCACATTATGCTTATTATCTTTTATATAAGTACATAGCCTATGTAGTGTTTGACAGGCTACTTTAAGAATTGCATGTAGTCTATATAGACAGGAAGGAGGAAGCTGTTGGTTGGTTGTTCAAGACAACTACAGTAGCCCATTGTAAAAAATTAATGTTTAACTGCTCTTTCGTGGCTATATACATGCAATTCTTCATTGTCTGTCAAATATGTGATGACGAGTCGGTCGCGCGGCTTATAAACGGAAGTGCGGACACAGCTTCCTTTTCAAGTGAAATTAGCTCTCATCAAATACTAAAATATTTTCTCATTTCAGTTATGAGTGTGAATAAATTTCACTACGGTTGATCAATGTTTCACTATTGTTTGTAAGATGTATTTCAGTTATGAGTGTGAAATATTTTCACTATGGTTGATCAATGTGTATGTTTCAATAGTGTTTGTAAGAGGCTTTTCAATAATTGTGGCCTATATGGCCCCTCATATGTTGCGGCTGGCTAGATCTAGCATCCTGCCCACTTTGAATTAGACACAGAGATAAAGTAGAGCGGTAAGATTACATTTATTTGAATGAATGAATTATAGCATTTATTTGAATTAAGCTAATCATGGAGAGAGAGAGAGAGAGAGAGAGAGAGAGAGAGAGAGAGAGAGTCTGTTGTTCAAACCTATGCACAAAGCTATGAGTAGCCGTCTCGTTGCTGAGAAATATGATGTAAAGATTCAATAGCGAAGCAACTTTATTACTAAAAGTCACGGGGCAGCGTTGGTAACAAGTTTCCATTCTCCTGTCTCTGTGTGTGCGCAGCGCAATCTCCACTCTCTATGTGCGAGTGACGTATGTGTGTGTGTGCTTCACTAATCTAGGCCTATATAAATAGGCCTGTTTGAGACCTCGCCTCGCCTGGAATTTAGGCGAGAGTAGGCGGCTGCAGTGAAGGAAGGAGTGAAAAAAGTGCAGCCAAGACGGAGTTCTCTCTTCTCGTTGTGGATCAGACACCTACAAGATCAAAGGTGGATATCGCAGGGTTCTTACTCATGCACTGTGTTGCTAATAAACTGGATGTAATTTGAGTTCTATTGCTTTTATATGAAATTATTTATAATGAACAAGACACCCAATGTACATTAATTCCATTTGAAATACGTTTTTTATCAATCATTTTTACTTTAAATGGGACCTATGCCCATTTTTACAAGATGTAATTTAAGTCTCGGTTGTCCCCAGAATGTGTCTGTGAAGTTTCAGCTTAAAATACCTCACAGATCATTGTGATGTTGCAAATACCCATTTCTGACAACAGTCAAGAACAGGCTGTTTTTGTGCATGTGCCTTTAAATGCAAATGAGCTGCTGCGTATCAAGTCTCGTGAGTAACTTTTACATTTTTGTTGTGTTTAAACTGTCAAATACACACAAGGGTCTTCTTCACCGCTGTCGCTTACAAAAAAAAAAATAGTGGCACAGTGGGTGGAAACGTGCAGATTAAGGGACAGTAATATTTTAAGAAGATCCCCTTCCTACGTCAGAATTGGAGAGAAATCTGAGTGGCTTGTTTTCACACATGCTTGCAGAGAAAGTCTTCCCAAAATAAAGTTACTGAGTTGTCCTTTTTCATGTTTTCTGAGTTGGGAGATGCACAGGGGAGCCGATTATAGCACTTATACAGGATTATGATACATTAGCCAATGTGTTCCTAAGGGAAATAAATTGAAACATTTTCTAGTTGCATTTGTCATAGCACAAAATGTAAATGTATTCAAAGAGGGCTACTGGATGCCACTTGCCTGTGAATCTAATGAGTCTAATTTAATCTTTTGACTTCAAAATAAAAAACTATAATTTTTACTCCACAAATCTAAAAACTTTAATATGTCTACAAATTCCTCATTAACATGTAGACACAGAAATTGATATTCAACATAATAAGGTGTCATAGATCGCTATTTTCCAGCGATTTTCCAATTAATTATCATCCATTTTACTGTTCTTCTTTTAGAAACTTGCAAATATGTTTAATGTTTGTGATGCATTAATTAGTTGGGTCTCTAAGCAGTCAGATGTTTGCAGTCACTGTCAGTAATTCTGTGTGGATTACGCCTGATTTATGGAGCTTGATAAAAGCACTTCTAAAAATGACTATTGAGAATGTATCTAAACACTCCCACCTCACATATCTGAGGATTACGACAAGAAAACTTGAGCAAGAAAGGGAGATTAATGAAGTATGAAATGATGATTAGGATGACAGTTCTGAGCGCACTCACACAGCATGTCCTGTCGTGAGTGGGCAAGATAAGGCCTGTCAAAGACAAGGTGATGATCTGCGCTTCTCTTTTTCCCTCGCTACCCTGACATCCCCCCCTCCACGTCCTCTCTCTGTTCTGCCATGTCGCTGTGGTTCTATAAACAAATGAACTCCTATCTTCCCACCTGAGTGATGGGGTTCACACCTTTGTCCATCTTTTTCCATTTTTCTCATTCTCTCTTTTCAACCTCCTAAAGCTCCAAATGTGAAGTCACACCTGCTGTCAGAGCCCACAGAAAGCGTCCCACAATTGCTGCCAGCGCAGCGACCGCATTGATGTGGCTGCCATTGTGACAGCGCATCAGCTGTAATGTCATGCTGACTCTGGCTCTGGCTCACATATTTGTGGAGTTCTGATCCAACAGTCTCTTTTCAAGTGTTCATCTCTAGTGTGCTGAAGACCTTCCAGAGACCTTCATAACAAAGGATGCTGTCGCGCTACTGGCTGACTACAGCGTCTACACTGAGACATAATGAATTCACTTTTCAAATTGCTGTGAGACTTTCAGCAAAATCAAATTTATGAAGCAGTGGAGAGAAATCTATAACTTGTCAATGAAGAAGCCGAACCACATTCCAAGCAGGACTGAGAATTTACTAAAATATTGAACTGCTATTAATAACAGCATTTATTTCAGGTACACTTTTCCCTTATTAAAATTTCTCACACAAAAAAAAAAATAATATTTTTAACAAACCTATTTAAAGGACTCCAGTCATATTGGCCATGTTGAGATCACATGACCAGCCAAATGCTATGCTCAATCTTAGTAACTCCCTAACATCAGATGTTTTTACTTCTGAAATAAATGAATCATGGTTAAATGTAAGTAACACATTTCTACAATGGCATTGGTAACAAAACATTTGCGTCAAACATCCACACCCCTAGGTGTCAGTATACACTATAATTTCATCAACATTCCTAGAATTTTAAAATTTAAAGTAATTGTTTTCTATTTCAATATAATTTAAAATGCAATTGATGCTATTTACACTTTATTTTGACAGATACATACTATTTGCACCTCAGTATTGTTGTACATTAACAGGATGTGATAATGACAGAGTGTAAATTATTAAATTATATTTTCAAAAACTATTAAATGCATGCCGCCTTAATGGGACAATAAAAGCCCTCCCTACACTTGACTTGACTTGACTTGACTTGACTTGACTTGACTTGACTTGACTTGACTTGACTTGACTTGACTTGACTTGACTTGACACTCACCAACAGCGGGTTACAACATCAATAACAGACAAGGACACACGGCAAACATGAAGGCTTAAATACACTGAGACTAATGACAAGACAAGTGACACCTGTGAACCGTGATTAAACAATGAACCAATGACAGGACAAGACACAAGATCACATGAGGGCATGGGAATCACATGACAAGACCAGGAAACAAGACAGTGAACATGACACTCAAACATAACAAGAACATGATAAACTAAAAACATCAACAATGAACCTGAACCAACACCAAAATACCCTGTGACACCCCTAACCCTACCCCATTATTGTTTCTATTATTATTATTATTATTATTATTATTATTATTAAACATTTCGTTAGACACTTTATTTCCACTTTTAGAACATTTTCTTAATTTTTTTTAAAGTAAGTGCCTTTCCGATGTGATGGGAAAAGGGAGAAGAGCGAGCTCGGCAAAAGGCGGATTCGAACCTGGGTCGATTGCGGCAAAACCTAGATTCTTAAGCCTGATTCTGATTACGCCACTGAAGATGTTGGAATATGTCTTTTTATTAATCTTGTTTGGCCCAACCAGGCATTGTTTGGCGGCGGAGCTAGTGCAAATAGCACTTGCCAACAAGGCACGCTATTTGCACTTGGTGTAAATAGACACTCTGTTTCATTTTTGGGTGAACTAACCCTGTAAATGATTTGTTTATTGCATCTAATAGATTACACCTTCAATACACCATTTGCTAATGTTTTGTAAAATGTGTTTTTATGCATGTTCAAGTTGAGTTGTCATTGCATTTACATTGCGTTTACATCGCAAGTTGTCATTACATTTTCAGTGTGTGGCCTTTTCGAGAACAGTGAACCATTTTAGGAAGCAATTGGCTCAAATGATTTAAAGTTTCAAAAAGCTTTGTTTCTTCCATCACTAATAGCAAAGAACAAATAAAAAGTAAACATAACCGACTTATAAATGAGACTCACCAACAGAAGGTAGACAGAAACAAAGTTAGACAAGAGACATCACAGCCATTTCGTATTTACCGTAGTCTTGAGATGACAATGTGTGATGTTCTATTCAGAGCTGTTCATGTCCTCGGACTGGGAATTACGTGCTTCTATGGCAACACTATCAATGGTTAAATTAATCTGCAGCAGTCAGGTGGTACAGTGGTTACGTGGTACTGGTAGGACCTTACCTTCGTACAAGCTGTAATTACGAGCTCTACGTGGACATGAATGCTTTTATGGTGAAATCTCAAAATCACGGTAATAACAACATGGCGTGGAAGTGCCTTGTATATAAAAAAGGACTAATGACTAACAAGACAAACATGAAAGTAATGAAGACAATGAACCAATGAGAAGACAGAACTGATAGCCACATGACAAGACAAACCAATGAGATAATAGACTTGTTTGAGATTAACTAGCCTGCCACCGGCTGGCGAGATCTGTAGGTTGCAGGCGGGAGTACAAAGATGGCCGTGCTTTCCGTAGTGTGCTGAACCAACATCGTTCATGACAGACCAGGCAATTTTTTTCCACATATAAGCAATAGGTTAACCATAAAGTTTTTTTTTCCCAAATTGGTATTCTTATACAATAAGAATACATATTTACGCCGATCAAAGTCAGACAAATGTTCTAACCAGAATACATTGCTTTTGTCAGGCGGCAGCCGATCTTTGCGGCACCGCATGAACTGGAACAAGCCTGATGACTCCCGATGACGTTTAGGATTAAAACTAATTCAACCCAAGCGCTCCTTGGTGATGTGGATGATTACGTTGTTGTTGATCATCTGTCCATCATCGTATAAAGCCTGCCCTGACAATTTGATTGGTCTGAACAGCTCTGGTTCGAGCATAGGATCAAGTCCAGACCGAACTTCCCAACCTCAAATGTTGTGGCCGGGGCTAAGTTCGACTGGCATCCAGGCTAATAAAAACATGAATGTGAAACACAACCCATGGCACTAGTCTTCAGTGTCACATGATTCTTAAAAAATCATTATAATATGCTGATTTGTTGTGGAAACCATAGTACATTTGTTCCAGGATTCTTTGATAAATAGAAAGTTCAACAAGTATGTATTTGAAAAAGAACTCTTTTGTAATATTAGCCATGGTAAAAAATTTTTAGCAGGATTTGAGCTTAAGAAGCATGGGAGATTTATTGGGGTTTTGACACGTCATTAACCGCTTTTCCACTGTCTGGCCAGCGCGAGCTAGGGCTTTCAACAGGCTGGGCCTGGCTGGGCTAATAGCCTTGGACCTGTAGCACCTAGCCCAAAACCATGCTCCGTTTCCACCTTCGGGCTAGAAGCTCTGCATCTGCAAACCCATCATTTTACCAACAAATGGAAGTTTTATCAGGAAAATAATCAGAAAGAAATTTCTGGAAACTAGTGAGATCGCAAAACAAACATGATAAAAAAGGCATTATTTTATGACATATGCTGAGCTAAATATGGATATCAGATATATAAATATTTACCATGTATGGTAATGGTTACATATTTACCATGTATGGTAATGGTTACATATTTACCATTTATGGTAATGGTTAGCGTGTCTTTTGCATCGCATATAAATAGTCCTGCCTTTAGAATTGTTTAGAATCCACATCGGATCACAAACAGAAGTTATTCCAAACACTCGCTGCTGTCTCAAAGTGAGTTTTGAGCTAAAATTATTTTTAAATGATGGAGGAAGCCCCGGCAAGGGCCCGATCAAGCCCTGAAAGTGACAGTGGCTACATCCAAAACCTGGAAAATGCTGCCTTCGGAGGACACATTTAAAGGTAGGAAGGCATCAAGGCACATCCAAATCTAAAGTTAGCTTCACTTCCTGTCTCCTGAGATAGCCTATCTGATCGATTTTGGAAGGCAGCATAAATGTATCCTTCGCTGCCTTTGACATCCCACAATCATGTGCGTTCCATTCTGTGGCAGTTGAGCTAGAAAAAAAAAGATGGCTTCCGAAAGTTGCATTTGCTGGTCAGTTTGTGTGTAAATGTAAGTTTTTGACCAATATTTGAGAAATGAATAATGTAGTAATTAAATATTTGTTTAGTTCTCACCAAAGCTCGCTCTATTTTTCTATGGATCATTAAACTGTTACCCTTCCTTAGAAGTCTGTCCGAAATCAGTTTCGTGGAGTGCCTTCATGCACAAACGCTGCCTTACAAGTCATTGCCTGATAAGGCAAGTAAGGCAACAAGTCAGCTGTCTAGGTTTTCGGGACGCAGCCAGTGGTAACGCGACTGGCCCTGGCATGTACTAGCACGCCTGCTTTGGGCCCAACAGTGAAAACGTGGCTACAGAAAAGTAAAGAATGACAAACAGTTTTTGAATATCCCATTCAAGTAATAAATGGACGCAGAGTGAACCAACTTCAAAGAATTTGCAGGATTGCCTTTCTAGTTTTCCAATGTCAGCCATTATAAATCATAATTATGAAAAATCCTTAGTGTACAAATTATGTACAGTCTGTTACAATATAATCTTAACGTCTGATAATGGTTTTACTTTCACAGCTGGTTAAGTTTGGCCCATACAAAAATTTCATGCATCACAAGTTGCAGACAGGTTTGAAATGATTTATATGTGGAATGATGTGAAGTGACAACAAACTCATATGAAATGTACTTCTAATATTCATTTGTTGTTACCATCCAGATGTAATAAATGTCTGATATTTCGCAGATTTAACTCTCAGAATTAATTTGCTCTAAGTGAATTTGCAAAGTTTGTTACGCGAGTCTGGCCACTTGAGGTTCTTGTTAAACTCTTTTATGTCATGAACAATGTAATGAACTTTGAAAACTTTGAAAAAATAATATGTTTAACAGCTGTGTCTGAGTTAAGAATGTACACTGAACTATAGAAATCTGACTAAACAAATCTCTCAAGATGCAGACATACAAGAGGCTCTGACATTACGTATTGATTATTTGAATATGGCAACATTTTAATTTAAAAAAAAATTATTTGAATATGGCAACATGATACCTCGTTCTACAATATTTAATTATTAAAGCACTTACAGAACTCCTCCCCGATCAGCCAATATGGGCATATTAGTAAGCGTGATGATATATTCCATAGCAACAAGGTCAACCCCGCCTCTACTCTTAACTTAAGACTTCTCTCTATTCCTTAGTAAAAGATGGTCTCATTAGCTTTGTGAATAGGTTTTAAGAGAAAACTCTGGTCCCACTTTATATTAGGTGGCCTTAACTACTATGTACTTACATCAAAAAATAAGTACAATGTACTTATTTTGTTCATATTGATACTTAGACAAGTATATTGATATTGAGGTGGGGTACAGGTAATGTTAGGGACAGGTGTGGTGGTATGGGTAAGTTTAGGGGTAGCATTATGTGTAAAGGAAGCGTCAACAGCGTAATTATAAATATAACTACACAAATTAATTACATGCAGGTAATATTTTAAATGTAAGTACAATGTGAAAAGATGTATGTACACAAAAATAAAACACATTGTATTAAAAATTTTAATTTAAATGTTAGTACACAGTAGTTAAGGCCACCTAATATAAAGTGGGTCCAAAACTCATAACTAATAACTTTTATTGCCATTTAGGAGAACTCTTAGTGGTAAGATAAAATGTTTTGTGTATACGGCCCCAGGCGTCAAAATTGAAGTTCAATCAGTTGATAAAGAGTTCACTGAAGACAAAGTTCTCCACACTTCCCTAGGCCATAGAAAAATGAGTAAGAGGATCCAATTAACATAGGATACAGAAACACTAATACTTATAGTCAGATAGACCATCAGTTGACATCATTTCTACAGGCTCGGATAGGAACAGTACATTTACAGTACATACTATTCTAGCAGCATCTGAACATGGTATTCAGTTCTTTATGCAAATTAGATCATTTAAAAACATTATCTTTGACAGACTTTGTGCTATATACATAAGAAACTTTAGTAAGGGTCAAAGGTAAGTCATAAATTCCAGAAGGACTCTGTTATGGTCATAAGTAAATTATATTGTGGACTACTATTTTGAAAAGTAAGTCTGAACTGTGGTGTAATGACACAATGTGTGGAGAACAGAAGTGAATAGAAAACAAGATGGATGAAGTTCTCTACTCCTGTATTTCTCTGCTTGATAACTTCTAACAGCGACAGACTCTTCACATGTGGGCTGCTGTTTAATTCACTTGGAGACTATTCCTTTAGCATTGTCATGATTCACCAGTGAGAGTGCCCCTGATTACCACCCGGACTGTCACTCCATTAAGGACTACATTACCCATAATCCTTTGCCCGGACTCATCATCACTCATTGTTTGCACTTGTGTCTCATTTACCTCGATTCCTCTGCCTATATAAACCATGTTTGTCTTGTCAATTAAGTATTGTTAAGTGTTATATACCATTTCTGAGCATTCTCCCTTGTTTCTTGTTTCTTGTCTCTTGGTCTTGGATTACTTGCCTGTTCCGTGGATTACCCTTTTGCCTACCTCTCCTGCCTTGTTTGCCTGTTTGGACTGCTTGCCTGAGTATGGCCTTTTACCTGTTTTGACTACGATTGTGGATTGCCCTTCACTAAAGCTGCATTTGGATCCTCAACCATTCAAGCCTTGGAGCAGTCCCTTACAGAAGACTTCGCCAATATGGATTCAACAGTTAGACTTGTCATACTACGTCAAGGTAATCGTATCCTCGAGGAAGATTTTTTAGACATTGCATATTTATCTGACCTGCCTGATTTTTATCTGACCTGCCTGGTCCTCGAGGGTCATTTGTAGAATTTTTGGACTTTGCCCTTCTGCTTGCTGGTTCCCCTTTCACAGTAGGGGAGGTCGAGAAAGAAGCTACCGCTAAACCTTTTTACCGCTAAGCCTGTGTCTTTGGACAAAATGGCCGCCGAGCCTTAGTCTTAGGACAAGATTGCCGCCGAGCCTGTGTTTTTGGACAAGAGGGCTGCTGAGCCTGTGTCTTCAGACAAGATGGCCGCCGAGGTGATCTACTCCACTGTGGAGGTCTTCAACCTCATCTGTGCTGTGGTGGTCGTCTGCGCCGCCGCACTGGTCATTGCCAGGCCTGCTCTGCCCTGGCTGCCTGTGCCACCCTGGTTATCTGCCCAGAATTCTTCACACTGGCCACCTGCCCAGCCTTAGCCAACCTGGTACTCTGTCCGGCCTGTGACACCCTGGTTATCTACCCGGCCTGCTCTGCCTCAGTTTCCAGGCCCTCTTCTGCTCCATGGGCCTGGCCCTTCATCCCGCCCCCAGGTCCGCCTCCATTCCACCTCCCTCCTGGAAACTTTTAGGAGCATATGGAAACCGCTCAATCCTTTGAGGGGGGGCTATGTCACGATTCACTAAAGCTGTATTCAACCATTCAAGCCTTGGAGCAGTCCGTTACAAAAAAAATTTATACTAAAAATAAACAAACCCTGCAAGCACAATAAGATTAAACACAGGTGATACATTTTAGGCATGTGCCGGTATAAAATTTTCATGTTGCGATTAATTGCTGAAGCTTTTGTCACGGTATATGGTATTATCACGATATTGATTTAAGCTACAAATAAAAGTGTTGTCATACTTTAACAGGTTTAATAACTTTCTTATAACAAAAAGAACTGAACATTTAAATACAATAAAGTAATAGACAAAAATGTATAAAGTAAACAAATATTTAAAACGGATTAAAGTGCAAAAGAATGATAAAGAACAATAGGTAACACTTTACAATAAGGTCTCAATAGTTAATGCATTAACATTAACAAAGAGCGAATAGCTACTTGGTTACTGATGTAACCTCAGTTCCCTGAGAGAAGGTAATGAGTATTGCGTAGCATACTCTAGGGGAATAATCTCTTTCCACGAGAATATGAAGCAAATATTTTATCCTTAATAATTTATCCATGTAAAGCGCAGTGCGGTTGCACAGCAGATACAACAGAGCGTATCTACGCGCTGATTGGCTGTACTGCGTCAATTGCAGGAACCTATGGCGAGGCGGCTAAGAGGGAGGACCAATGAGGTGAATACCTGAGCTCCCGCCTAAATAGCCTGCCTGAATTTGCATATCGAGTCTATCCTAGCCATACGAATCAGATTTTAAAATCAACTGAAGCGATACCCCGAGCAAAGCACAAGCAGGGCCAGCTACGCAAAACTCGTTCCCTTCTCTTAGGGGAACTGAGATTACGTCAGAACCAAGTATTTCCCTTTCGAGAGAATCACTCTTATTGCGTAGCATACGCTAGGGGACGACCTGTAAAACGCTGTGCGTGCTAGATCTCCTGCCACTAAGGTCCATAGAGAAACTGTAGGCCCTTAGTAGAATGGGAAAATGAGCTCTGACTGGGCTTTGCATCTTTTTCATCCTCTGATGAGGGTAAAGCCGATAGAGAAATGACCTGTGCTTTGAATGGGGTGGAAAGCACTTTAGGTACATAACCGTGTCTTGGCTTGAGGATGACTCTGAAGTCGCTAGGCCCAAACTCTAAACAGGATGCATTCACTGAGAGTGTGAATGTTTGAGATATTTTTTCCGGAAGGTTCTCTGGTACCCGTTGATGGGCTGTAGACTTGGAATTTGCTTCTTTCCCCGTTGTTTAATTCACGGGACCAGACACCAGTTGCTTTGTCAAGAGATCTCTTTATTTTAATAATTGTTGTTGTTGTCAGACATAGGAGAGAAAGACCATTTCTGGAGAGATGTTTTAAGTAGCTTCTCTGTAATTCTCCATTCATTCTCTCTCTCCAGACAAAGGTTTGTGGTTTTATGCACCCCGAAGAACATCTGGCTTACATTAACTAATAAACTAATTAACTAATAATAAAAATAATAATACAGATACAAAACAGGAACTAATTATGAATATTAATGAGAAGTAATATTGACTAGTAAAATTTGGTCTACATAGGCCATACGTGAAGGGCCCACAGATCGGGTCTGGGATGCCAGATCGTCCATTTTGCCTGCGTGAGGAGGCCTTTCCTCAGTGGTATTGGCCATGAGGCTGTGTCCATCATCTGAATCAGTTCTGAGAACCATATCTAATCTCTCCGCAGCGGGGCTACTAAAAGTACCGCGTGTTTGTCCTCCTTGATCCTTCTGATGACCTGAGGTATCATTGTGACCGGAGGAAACGCGTACAGAGGATGTCTGGGCCAGTCGTCGGCCAGTGTATCCTTGTGCTTGGAGAAATATATTGGGCAATGAGTATTGTCTTCTGAGGCGAACAGGTCTATCTTCGCTTCGCCATATCCGGGCCCTGATTCAGGATTCCTGGCACATGAGCTGCTTTCACTGAGCTCAAGTTGCGCCTTGCCCATAAAAGGAGATATTTCGCCATGGCGTGCAGACTGTCTGATCTCAGGCCACCCTGGCGATTTATGTAAGACACTACTGACGTGTTGTCCGTTCGGACCAGAACGTGGAGTCCCTTTAAGTATGGGAGGAAAGCTCTCAGCGCTAGAATGACCGCTTTCGTCTCTAGACAGTTTATGTGCAGCTTTTTCTCCAATAATGCCCAGGGGCCGGAGAGCGGCTTGCCCTGGTGCAGAGCACCCCAACCTAGGTTGGATGCATCTGTCGAGACTACTTTCCATCTCGTCACTGTGCCCATATTCACCCCCGATTGATACCAGTTGGTCGCTTTCCAAGGAGCCAGCGCTTTGATACAGCTGTGGTTCACTTTGATGCGTAACCGGCCCGTATGCCACGCATGGGTTGGGACGGAGTATTTTAACCAGTGTTGGAGGGGGCTTTCATTCGTATCAAGTCTATGTATGTTCCCAGAAAGCGCGCTCTTCGCAGTACTTGGACCCAAACATTCTAGATGGTTGAGGAGCCAGGATCTGTGAGTTATGAACTGTGTCTCTGATTGGGCTATAACCAGCCAATCGTCGAGGTAGTTGAGAATTTACACTCCCTTTAGCCTCAGGGGAGCTAGAGCTGCGTCCATACACTTTATAAAAGTGCAGGGCGCCAGAGATAGGCCAAATGGCAGGACTGTGTACTAATAAGCTCGCCCCTCAAAGGCGAATCTTAAGAATGGCCTGTGATGGGGAGCTATCTGTATGTGAAAGTATGCATCTTTCAGATCCACTGTGAAAAACCAATTCCCCGGGCGAATTTGCGAGAGGATTTGTTTCATGGTCAGCATTCTGAACGAGCGCTTTGTTCAGATTTCTGAGATCTAGGATGGGTCTGAGACTGCCATCCTTTTTTCGGAATGAGGAAATAGCGGCTGTAAAAGCTTGATTCGCTTAGCAACGGGTGCACGGCTTCTACCGCTCCCATCTCTAACAGTTTTATAACCTTGGAGCAAAGCACGTGACTCATGTTGCTTCCCACCGAGGCGAAAGCGCGGGGGTCTGCAACCGAACTGTGCTGCTCATGGGTTTATTTGGGTTCCTCTTTGACGTGTTGTTCATTTTAAATGGTTGATGGGTAAAGTATTCTTAAAATGCAAAATATAATTTGTAATAAATAATTATTCAATGTATTTTGAAGTGCCTACGATAACAATATTGTGCATGTTCATTATTGTGATATATCACATTACCGTATACCGGCACATGTCTAAAATGTTTTTTGTCAGGACTTCACTGGAACAGAACATGAAAACTAGGCGAGATTAAGAGGGTTGGTGAGGAAAAGAAGAGAAAAAAGTTGCCTGGTTCCCTTTCGAAAGGGAACTCTCGCTGCGTCTAGCTGACGCTATGGGGAACGCCCTCGGCGCGACTGGTGTCTGAAGCTACTATCGAATCACGGCAAAGTCTTTGACCGACGTCAGCCCATGACGTCATCAACGTGCGACCCGGAAGTATAAAAGGGCGCCGTGCCAACACATACACATCTTTCTCGTCTTCAGGGACTGTCTGTTTGAACTGCTATACGAGTTAAGGTAAAACAAATTCAATTGTTAATACACACGAGTGTGTATTTACTGCCTGGGATCAAGAGCATGCACAGTCAAGTTCATTTGAAGTTGTTTGTGTGTGAGTGTGAGCGGTTTTCAATCTGAGATCGCTCCACTCTAGTCTGGCTTTTTTCCTGAGGGAAGAAAGTTTGGCATCTGGGACTGGATGATGCTGTCCCGCTCAAGCTGAGGCTGAGCGTTGGCATACATCATGGGTTCTCAGATGCAGCTCGCCGATCGTCGCGACGATCTGGCGGTTAACGAGACTAAACAGCAAGTGCTCTTAGGGATGGCTGGTGAGAGTGGTATGAATCCTCTCAGCCACCCTGACCGTGTATGCTGAGCTGATGAATGTTATGGAACGTACTGCAGGCAGGCTGCGGCTGCCATGTTGGCGCGTTAGAGGAGAGATCGCTCGTGGTAGATTGCACGATCGTTTTCTCCTTGGCCATAAACCATCAGCTCAGATGAGCCTTCCATTCCTTCTTGATCTTCTTACAGAGATCGAGAGGGCATGGAAGAATCCATATTCGACCCAATATTCATCAGCATCAGCGTTTAACTTCGCTGATGTCGAGGGGATAGGGGAATATGGATATGTGTTGAGGCTACCGACTGGCGAGGAAAGTTTGCAGACTTTTCTCGCATTTCGTGGGCATCAACACTGAGAGCTCAAACTGTGCTTTAATGGCAGGGGCATACACGGCAGCGGGTCAGGCTGGTGCTGCTTTTCACACCATGGCGGTGTTTCAGGCGTACCAGGCGGACCTGCTGGAGGATCTCGACCAGGGGGCCGGGCTGTCCCCTGAGGCGGTTGCTGAGCTGCGCCGCACCACAGATCTTGCTCTCCGGGCCACCAAGCAGACTGCTGCTGCCATCGGCCGCTCTATGGCGGCTATGGTGGTCACGGAGAGGCATCTGTGGCTGAGCCTGGCTGATATCGGGGAGAAAGAGAAAGGCTTTCTCCTCGTTTCGCCGACTGAACTTTTCGGCACCTCCGTTGAGGCGGGGGTTGGAAAGTTCAGGGAGGCGAAGGCGCGTTCAGCGGCATTTAAGACATGCATACCGCTGAGATCCGCGCCCCCACCCAGGCAGGCGGGACCTGGTCCTTCACGGTCTGAGGACCGTAGGCAGGACCAGAGGGCTAGCGTCTCCTCTCGTGCCCCCCCCTCCGTGGAGGAGCAGGGCACAGAGGAGATGGGATTCCCGGGGGGAAAAAGGATCTGAGGGAGGTGATCCAGGACCAACGCTCTCGGCGTTGGTGATGGATCACTTCCCTTGAGGGCGGTTACATCCTAGCCCTCTCCTTTTTCCTTTTTAATGTCTTTTAATGATTTTTTACCCAGGCACTTCTTACATCAGGCCTGAGGCGGGCCCATGATGAGTAGAACTATGTTCTGACGGCCCGCCCGGACCTGCTCAGTGAGAACGCCCCTTTCAGGCATTCAAGGGCGGTAGAACATGGTGGTGAGAACCGCACAATGAGTCTTCGCTCAGCATGCCGCAGGTGAGAGTGGTCATTTTTGTGTATTACACTAAAAATATGTATTTCTTACAGACCCCAGGTTTCCTGTATAGAGTTGGGTATTCATCAACGACTGAACGCTGAGGCGTCAGTTGGGATGTGGATGAAGGAGGCGCGTTGCTGAGGCACCGCCACCGTTGGTAATATGTACCACTTAGATCGGAGGCTCTAGTAAGGCAGGTGCCAATGCTGAGGCATCAAGGTACTGCTAGCCTAGCTGGCTATCAGGTTAAAAAGGGGCAAATACGCTCTCCTGAAGGTCGGCTGTCAATTGTAGGCCTCAGTAGGCCTCTTGAACAAGGCGCGTTTTCAGTTGGAAGGCCTCAACCAGGCCTCACTGGAGGTATGTACCGATGTGCGCATCGGGACAGCTAGCCTGGCGGCTATCAGGTTGTAGGCCTCATCAGGCCTCCCTGAAGGTCCGCTGTTAGTTGTAAGGCCTTATTAGGCCTCCCTGAGGGTGAGCTCTCAGGTTGTGATCACTACCAGAGGCAGGTTGTAGGCCTCATCAGGCCTCCCTGAAGGCCTGCTGTTAACTCTAAGACCTTACTAGGCCTTTCTGAGGGTGAGCTCCCAGATTGTGGTCACTCCCAGAGGCAGGTTGTAGGCCTCATCAGGCCTCCCTGAAGACCTGCTGTTAAATTCTAAGGTAGTAGGCCCCATCAGGCCTCCCTAAGGTGTTCCTGGGATCCAGTCATCTAAAACAGTTAAGCACGAATTGCAAACAGGTAGCAGGCCTCTCCAGGCCTCCCTAAAGGCTGATTATCTGGTAGTAGGCCTCAATAGGCCTCCCTTGAGAGCGAGTTCCTTAATCAGGATGCTCGGATAGCCTGCGTAGCTTGACTGTCGACTAGTAGGCCTCAATAGGCCTCCCTGAGGGTGAGCTCCCAGGTTGTGGTCACTCGAACGAGGTAGTAGGCCCCATCAGGCCTCCCTAAGGCGTTCCTGGGATCCAGTCATTTGATACAGTTAGCACGCATTGCAAACAGGTAGCAGGCCTCTCCAGGCCTCCCTAAAGGCTGGTTATCAGGTAGTAGGCCTTAATAGGCTTCCCTTGAGGGCGAGTTCCTTAATCAGGATGCTCGAAAAGCCTGCGTAGCTTGACTGTCGGGTAGTAGGCCTCAATAGGCCTCCCGGAGGGTGAGCTCCCAGATTGTGGTCACTCGAACAAGGTAGTAGGCCCCATCAGGCCTCCCTAATGTGTTCCTGGGACACAGTCATTTGAAACAGTTAGCACGTATTGCAAACAGGTAGTAGGCCTCTCCAGGCCTCCCTGAAGGCTGCTTATCAGGTAGTAGGCCTTAATAGGCCTCCCTTGAGGACGGGTTCCTTAATCAGGATGCTCGAAAAGCCTGCGTAGCTTGACGGTCGAGTCCCAGATGGTGGTCACTCGAACGAGGTAGTAGGCCCCATCAGGCCTCCCTGAGGTGTTCCTGGGACCCAGTCATTTAGCACGTATTGCAATCAGGTAGTAGGCCTCTCCATGCCTCCCTAAAGGCTGGTTATCAGGTAGTAGGCCTTAAATAGGCCTCCCTTGAGGACGGGTTCCTTAAACAGGATGCCCGACTAGCCTGCGTAGCTTGACTGTCAAGTAGTAGGCCTCCATAGGCCTCCTTGAGAAAACAAGGGTAACCTCAGCAGGCGGTATTGCTGTCAGGTAGTAGGCCTCACTAAGGCCTCCCTGAGGACGGAGTCCCGAGCCTGGATGCTTGGGTTTCCAGCATGGCTTGCGGTTAGGTAGTAGGCCTCTATAGGCCTCCCTGGAATACCCGCTATCAAGTAGTAGGCCCACAGGGCCTCCTTGAAGTTGAAGTTCCTGAGCTAGGCACTTTGATTACCAGTTCTCTGTGAGAAATTGTGGTAGTTGGGCTTACAGCTGGAGGTTACTCGCCAGGCAGGCTCAGCTGCTCCCCTCAATGAGGGTCGTCTATGAGTGCTCAGCCGCCTGAGCCTGGTCAGACGGTCGTAGGCCTCTCATGAGGCCTCCCTGTTAGATCAGTCATTAAGGCCCTTTCGGCCTCCCTACTGCTTTGAAACACAAGCACCTGGTAGATCCTTGATTTGAGCAGGCAGACTCCCCTCGATAGCAAGGGTTGAAAAGCACTACGCTGAGTGTTGCTCTCTTGGATAACCCGTCTCTGAGTTCCGGGCTAAGTAAGACTGCCTGTGTTTCAGTCCCTTAGCTTGGACGCCCCTTGGGCACCATCCAGAGGCTCTGTTTGAACAGACAGGGTTGGCTAAACCGAAGTGTCCATAACACTTAGGGCACCAGGTCAGGCCTCCCTGGTGGCACTCGGGAGAACATTTCCCGAGTAGTGACTGGCTGGGGTTCCTTCGGGTCCCCTAGCCACATTCCCTTGAAGGGACCCCTTCTTTGGAAGTAGTGGTCCCGGGCCTTCGAGCTGTCTAGATGGAACTCCACGCAGTGCGTTAGGGTTCCGTTTAGTTGTATAGCTTGGGCTATGACCGTAGGGAGTGCTGTCACTGTCAGCCCAGGACCTGAGGGGGAATCGCTCAGGTTTTTCTATGAATTACTTGAGTTGACAGTTGTCACTGCCAATGGGCAGACACTCCCCTCAGCATGGCGGCGTTGGTATATCGTTCCCCATAGCGTCAGCTAGACGCAGCGAGAGTTCCCTTTCGAAAGGGAACGTCTAAGGTTACGTATGTAACCTCTGTTCCCTGAGAACAGGGAACGAGCGCTGCGTCGCGTTGCCATGCTTCAGGGCCTATCTGCCATACAGGCCCTTCAGACGAGAAGATGTGTATGTGTTGGCACGGCGCCCTTTTATACTTCCGGGTCGCACGTTGATGACGTCATGGGCTGACGTCGGTCAAAGACTTTGCCGTGATTCGATAGTAGCTTCAGACACCAGTCACGCCGAGGGCGTTCCCCATAGCGTCAGCTAGACGCAGCGCTCGTTCCCTGTTCTCAGGGAACAGAGGTTACATACGTAACCTTAGACGTTTCATGACAGACAGAGTCTAGAGGCACAGACAAGAAGTTGGAGCAGTTTTAATGGTGTGGAGAGTAAGAAGGGGGGGGATCTCTGGAGCAAGAGAGAGCGAGTCAGTGAGAGCTAACAACAAGCTAGCGGCAAGCTAAAAGCACACAGCATGGACCACATATTTCACACCACTTGGACCATTCGACTTTGAGCCAAGATCGTGGCCCACATGGATTAAAAGGTTTGAACGCTTCAGAACTGCGTCTGGATTGAAAGAAAAAGACAGCACATACCAAGTGAATTCTCTCATCAATACAATGGGTGAGAATTGGCAGATGATATTCTGAGCACTGCATATACTCAATGCAGTTGACAGAAGAGAAAGAAAATTACTTTGACATGGTAAAAAAGGCCTTTGATGGACACTTTGTAGGAGTGCATAATGTAATTTATGAATGAGCCATGTTTAATAAAAGATGTCAAGAAGTTGGCTAATCTGCAGAAAACTTTATTACCACAGTGCACAAGCTAGCTGAACATTTGCAAATATGTCGTCTTACGTGATGAAATGATCTGAGATAGGGTTGTTGTCGGCATATGTCCTATGTCTTTTTAAGCTCAACCCAAATTTGGATTTAGCTACAGCTATAGTTCAAGTGAGCCAGCACGAGGAAGTGAAAAAGCAACAAGCTGTTTCATAACAGTAAGAGACAGGCTCAAAGAAAGAAATCTTTTCAACGCGAAAGTCATTCTCAGCCTCAGCCTACCTCAACCAAGCCAAAACAGTGTGGGAAGTGTGGCAAAACCCCAAAACATTCATGGACTGAATTCCCATCAAAAGACGTTGAGAGTAAAAAATGTCACAAGAGGGGACACTTTGCGGCTGTGTCCAGATCAGCTCAAAAGTTGAATTCAATTGAAGAGGATGAGCCGGCTTATCTTGGGGTTGATGCCTATCCACAGTCATCCACATGGACTGAAATACTTACCATAAATGGGGGCCCATTACGTTTTAAAGGGGTAGTTCACCAAAAAAAGGAAAATTTGACATTCATCTGCTTACCCCCAGGACATCCAAGATGTGTTCACAGTAGAACACAAATGAAGATTTTTAACTCCAACCATACCATAGCTCTCAGTCATATAATTCATGTGAATGGATGGAATGTATTTGAAGTAAAAAAAAATTACATAAATACTGTTCGGTTTCTCACACAAACCGATTGTTTCGTGTCTTAAGACATCAATGTATCGTCACGAGCCCCCATGTATTATATGACTGGCACACTGCAACAGTTGGAGTTAAAAATCTTCATTTGTGTTCTACTGAAAAAACAAAGTCACCTACATCTTGGATGCCCTGGGAGTATGCAGATAAACATCAAATATTCATTTTTGGGTGAACTATCCCTTTAAAGTGGACACCGTTGCATCTGTGACTGCTATCCCAGAATCAGAATTCACACAGGATATGGCAGACACTCAGTGCCGCGCAGACCCCTGCTGGGGCCCTGCCGACCAACCGCTGGATGTTAAAGGGCAAGTGGATGTGGTCATTCAGAGAGGGGAAAGAAAGATGTTCATTGTGAAGGACCTGACCACACCCTTATTGAGCCTCCCTGCTGTCCACTGACTTCAAATGATCCCTCAGCTCAATAGTATTGACGATGCAGAGAAACACTTCCGCTCAACTTACCCAGATGTAGGGCTGGGTAACCTTAAGGGTGAGTACAAAATAAAGCTGAGAGACAACGCACACCATATGCCCTTTCTGCCCCGCGACGTGTAGCCATTCCTCTCCGGGCCAAAGTCAAAGAGGAACTAGACCGGATGGAGAAGATGGGGGTTATAGCCTGTGCTGAAGAACCGACTGAATGGTGTGCGGGCATGGTCCCTATAGTGAAAACGTCAGGGAAAATTTGCATTTGCGTGGACTTAACCTATCTGAACGATAGCGTCATCAGAAAGAGGATGAGGATGATCTTACCGGCAGTGGATGAGACAATGGCCAAGCTGGAAGGAGCCAGAGTCTTCAGAAAGCTCATCAGGCTTCTGGCAGGTACCACTCCACAAAGACTCAATGCTGTTGACCACATTCATCACACCAAAGGGCCGCTACTACTTCAAATGGTTACTGTAACAAAGTTTGTATGACGGTAAGGAAGAAGACAAAGGGGTCGGCTTACTGGGACTCGTAACTGGATTAATAACTCAATTCACTCAGGTTACAACACTGTGCACGTCGCACAAACAAAAGTCATTCATAAACTCTCAATATCAATCGTCGGTTTTCTTTCCAGCAGTTCCTCTCTGCTTGTGCCAGCCGAGTCCCAGTGTGTCTGTCCGTCTCCAGGTCTCTCTCCCTCTGTCCTCGTTTCCTCTGGTATATATACTCTCTCCACGCCAATTACTGCAACAAGAGACAGGTGTTCCTCATTTGTGCTTGATCCACTTATGTGCCGCTCGTCCTCCGACTCTCTCTCCTGTCACAGACTTCGCTAAACCACGCCATCCGGCCTGCATCCCCCCCCCCTTCCCCCCATTTCTGGAAAGGAAGTCGGCCACAGCCATCTGCGGCCCCGGCCTGTGGACCACCTTGAACTTAAATGGCTGTAAAGCTAGATACCAACGGGTGATCCGCGCGGAGATAATACCGGAGGGTGAGCACAGCCCACCGAATTGCCAGGCACTCCTTTTCTATGGTGCTGTACATCGTCTCTCTCTCTTTGAGAGCTTGCGACTGATGTACAGCACCGGCCGCTCCTCACCCTCCCTCTCCTGAGTTAGGACTGCCCCCAGCCCCCTGTCCGACGCGTCCATCTGCAACATAAAAGGGAGAGAAAAATCAGGTGAATGTAAGAGCGGCCCGCCACATGGAGCAGCCTTCACCTGGGTAAAAGCCTGCTGGCACAGCTCTGACCACTGAACCGGATCTGGCGCTTCCTTTTTAGTGAGGTCAGTCAGCGGGCTGGTGAGGTCTGAATAATAAGGAACAAATCTCCTATAGTATCCGGCCAGCCTGAGGAACTGCCTCACCTCTTTTTGGTCTTAGGTCTCGGACAGGTCGCAACCGCTGCTGTCTTGTCAATTTGTGGACGCACCTGTCCATGACCCAAGTGGAAACCCAGATACCTCACCTCCACGCGCCCAATCGCACACTTCTTCGGGTTGGCCGTCAGCCCGGCCACCCTCAGTGACCTCAGGACAGCACGCACAATACTCCATATGCCACTGCCAATCATTACTATAGATGATAATATCATCCAAGTAGGCAGCGGCATATGCAATGTGCCCGATTTAATGCCCAATAATTCATAAAGTTCGCGTAGTGTACGTGACATAAACGCCGTGCCTTGATCAGTGAGGATCTCTTTCGGGATCCCCACTCGGGAGATTAATCGAAACAACGCATCCGCAACACTCTTTGCTGAAATGCTGCAGAGGGCAATTGCTTCGGGATATCGTGTTGCATAATCCACCAGGACTAATGCAAAACAATGCCCTCGTGCAGATCGCTTTAATGGTCCGATGAGGTCCATACCAATTCTCTCGAAGGGGACCTGCATCAATGGAAGCGGGCGCAAAGGCGCTTTTGGTACGGCCGGTGGATTTACCAGCTGACATTCACGACACGCCGCGCACCACCTGCGCACGTTCTCATGAATGCCCGGCCAAAAGAATCGGACCATTAAGCGACTCAGTGTCGCCGCCTGACCTAAATGCCCTGCCATCGGATTAGAGTGAGCGGCCTGGAAAAGCATTTCCCGACGGCTCTTTGGAACTAACAACTGGGTTGTACCTTGTTTTGTTTGAGCGTCTTGGGTCACTCGATACAACCTGTCTTTTAATATGGCGAAATAAGGATAAGAGATCGGTTGTTCAGGGTGGAGAAACTGCCTGTCAATCGCACAGACCTGAGCAAACAAATTTTTTAATGTCTCATCCTGGGACTGTTCCAGAGGGAAGTCATCACGTTCAGTGAGGTTTAGCCTCTCCACAACGCTCGGTCCCTCTGTAACAATACCCGGAGGTCCCGGTTCAGTCTCTCCCACCTGCACAACCGCTCTCTCACCCGCCCTGTTTTCCCCCAAGAAACATCCGCACATAAATACCCCAATAATTCACTAAAGGCCGGCCAATTGGTCCCCAAAATTAGCGGATGTCAGAGGTGCAGGCGAACCGCGACCTCCACACTATGTTTTTGTCCCCGAAATTGGACGACAGCAGTCATCAGCGGATAATTCACCACATCCCCGTGCACACACCGTACCTTAACCATGCGGCTACTATTCAATGCCATCGGCTGTATCAGGCTTTGATGGATGGAGGTTTGGTTACATCCTGAATCCACCAAAGCCGAATAGGTACCCCCCTGGATACTCACTGGTATCTGGTACAGCCCGTCTCGATCGAGGGCAGCCTGTGGCGCGTCGGGGACCCAGATCAACATCCCTACTTCCATCACTGGACAGCGATCTATGAAGTGACCTAGGTCACCGCAGCGCCAACAAGCTGGCCCAGACTTCCCCGCCGTCCCAGTGTCAGCAAGCGGATCAAAGAATTGGCGTGGAGAGAGAGAGGGAACTGGACCCGACGCCGAGTGCAGCTCCGTCGGCTCCACACCTCTGGGGGTTTCCCACCGTTCCGGGAAACCCCCAGACCTTCCCCGAGCTGCACCCCGGTTCTGGAAGCCTCCCCTCGTCCGGGAAGCCGGAACCGGCCTGTAAGGAGAAGGAGAAACAGAATGGGAGGGGAGAGAGAATGAAGCTGCCAGAAGGGGTTCGCCGACCCCCGGGCACGCCACCATTTGGTCCTCCGCCAGTTTGATGGCCTTATCCAGCGACGCTGGCCTGTGGCACTGGACCCACAGCACGGTCTTCCTGGGCAGCCGCGCAATGAACTGCTCCAGCACCACTCGATCCACGATCTGGTCGACATCGCCCTGGTCGGCCATCAGCCATCTGCTGCAGGCGTCCCGGAGCTGCTGGGCCATCACGGAGGGCTGGCTGTTCGACCCGTTGAAGGGCCGTCAGAACTATGAAGTCCCTTTTAGTGAAAGAGGGAGATTTCCACAAAGCTTTGCTGGCCTGCAGGGCCACTCCATTGGTGCACGGGAGCTCCCCAGCCCAACTACTGATGGGGAGGAGAATCAAAACACCAGTCCCAGTGTCACCGGAGCAGTTACAACCACAGTGGCCTGATCTTGAGAGGTTCAGAGAAAAGGACACGGTGTTAAAACTGCAACAGCAACAAACGTTCAACCAGAGACACCATACTCAAACCCTACCACCTCTCCATCCTGGACAGCACATGTGAATCAAACCAATATGCACAAGAGGGACAGTTGTTAGTCCTGCACCTACACCACGCTCATACGAGGTTGAGACCCCAGGTGGAGGACGGCTGCGACGCAACCGTTCACACCTCAGGGAAGTTCCAGGGCCTCCAACATCAGGTGACATGACAATGACTAGGTCAGGGAGACTGTCTAAGGCTCCTTAGAGACTGAACATTTGAAGATGAAACACATACATACATGCCGCAGAGGATAAGAAAAAAAAAGGTTATAATTTTTTGTTTGAAAAGTTAAATGTTTATTAACCATGTTCTGGTTTATTGAATCTTGCAGTTACTTTAAGAAAAAGCCTACAAAAGGGCTACCGTGAGGTAAAATGTCTTCTGTTAGTTTCTCTGTTTATACTTTTTTACAGTTTTACTAACTACACAGGGATTTCTGTTTCGTACTTTACTTGCATTTAGCCTGAGCTGTAGAAGACCGTTTGAGGTGAAATCGCAGGAGTAAGTCTTGAGGGTTCCGTCCGAGGGTTTTGCAGTTGCGATCGATTCCTTCCGTGATGAGCGAAGGAATGACAGTGAACTTGCATGATTGCTTTGACACCATCGAGGTTGAGAAATTTGCTCAAGCTGTGAGTTGGGCCTGCTGGCTGTCTTTGGCATCTGATCAAAGAATTGGCGTGGAGAGAGAGGGAACTGGACCCGACGCCGAGTGCAGCTCCGTCTGCTCCACACCTCTGGGGGTTTCCCACCATTCTGGGAAACCCCCAGACCTTCCCCGAGCTGCACCCTGGTTCTGGAAGCCTCCCCTCGTCCGGGAAGCTGGAACCGGTCTGTAAGGAGAAGGAGAAACAGAAGGGGCGGGGAGAGAGAAGGAGGCTGCCGGAAGGGGTTCGCCGACCCCCGGGCACGCCACCATTTGGTCCTCCGAAAGTTTGATGGCCTTATCCAGCGACGCCGGCCTGTGGCACTGGAGTTGGGCCTGCTGGCTGTCTTTGGCATCTGGTTTCCAGTCCCCCCCCCCACACACACACACCTGAGGCTGTGTGTGGAGGCCTTATCTGGCCAGTAGGCTGGCTGGTCGGCTGGCCGAGATGAGGTGTTGTTTCAGCCAGGAAGAAGAGAAGAGAGAGAATCTGAGATCTCTCTTTTTAAGATCTGGGAGTAGTCACACCCTCCTGAGGTAGACCTGACCAATGATATTGTTGGGATTTCCAAGCGGAAAATTCCTCTGGAGATTTTATGGATCTTTGTTTCAAGCATGAAATCAATGGGTTTGTGCCCATTTATACTCTAATTAATGTAACAAACACATATTGCCGCCTACGAGGACGTGACATACATGAAAGTGTAAGTCGTGAAGCAAGCATTCATTTGATAGGAGACACGACATATATGAGGTTACATGAAATAGTAAGTTGTTCATAAGACATGTATAAACAAAATAACCTACAAGAGGCACTTTACAAGACCGTTATATGTGTACATACAATGTCCTTGGGTGCATGTTCAATTATAGGCGGTTTGTCTATAACTTGAGGCAAAAGCGTGTGTTTTACAGGCTTTGTGTCTTTCCCATGTGGACTTTTCATGTGGCCACATATTTTTGGGCCATAAAACAAGGTTTATCTAATGGTAACCCTGGTAGCGGAGTATCCTGGTACCCTGTGCTACTGGGGGTAGGTTTGCTACTAAGCACAAAGCATGTTAAACACATTTGTTAAATGTAACTGGCGATTATGTGTCTGATTCACCTCAGTCGCTACACCATAGTCAAACTCCCCAGAAATGTAGCGCACACTTTTCTTGGCATTGAGCCTTAACCCCAAGCACCTTATATGACTTAGCTAGAATTGACCAGTCTTCTATGTAATAGGGGTTTACCACCGTCAGAGACCTGCACATGGCATCAGGACCTCTTTCCCGACTTACTCAAAAGAATAATAACAGTCCAGTCCAGAATAACAGAATGATTTATTCTTCTCCCTGATGCTCAAGAGGTTCAGCCACAAGTGATTTTGCCATGGACTGGCCGATGGCACGGGCCATCTCCTTAGTGGCCCGGAGAGATAGGTCTGTGGTCCAATGCAGTTTTTTACCACCCCCTGGCCTTCATATCCCTCAGTAGATCTGCCTCATATGACTGCATGATTGCCATTGTGCAAAGTCATACACCAGCCCGACTCGCCACCATATATGCCTTGCCTGCTAAAGCAGATGTTGTTCGGCAGGGTTTGGTGGGCAGTGTCGGGGCTTTGTCGGATGATGCAACATTCTCCTTCAAGCCCAAGATGGATGAGTAATTATGTACTGTGTGCTTGACAAATGGGATATTTTTTTCATGACCTCAAGACCTCAGTAATAAAGAATGGAAAAGAATGGCAGGCCCCGGCGTGTAGGCTTTGCAGGAAGTGCTCCTGCTTTTCAATTGGCCATTCGGCCACACAACCTCCAATAGCTCCTCATAAGCCAAGGTGCTGAGTCCTCAAAATCCCCTGCCTTGATGCTTAGGACGTCCACCTCCTCAGAGCTAGAGAGTCCCAGCATTGGGCTCTCGAGCGGGAGCGCTGGAGCTGGTCAATGAGGGTCAAGAAAGGGAAAAATCCATCTCAAACTCCTATGGCAGACTCCAAACTCCAAACTCCTATTGCAGCTCCATCTGCGACCCCCACGATCCCCAACCACAAGGTGCTCAAGCCTGGCTTGTCTCATTGAAGGCCAGGTGGGAGCAGAAAATGCTCCACTCCCAGGCAATGCACACAAAGCTGGTGTGTGTCCCAACCTGTAATGTATCTTGGGCAGGGAGGCACACACTTAAACTGCCTTTCACTGGCCATTTTTCTTCTTATTTTTTTCTCCAGGCAAACAACAACAAATAAGTTGGACAGTTTCACACACAGAGCCCTTGCCGAAGACCAGAAGCTAACACTTTTGTGTTCTGGCATCCATTTGTGCTTCCGTGGTACACCGTCACATGCTACATCACGAAGCAGCGGCAATCGGAATTGGACTAGGTTCACACGTGCTTCAGACGCTATCATGCAGAAGCCTTCCCCATAGTCATCTTTCGATCAACCTGATCTCACAGAATTCCGTGAAATGAACACGGGTCCCTTAACTCAAAATCCGTGGCAGTTTCACGGAATCGCCGAAAATTCCGTGATGGGTCCACGGAAGTGATGCCTATATAAGTCAATGACAGTATACAGACGCGTTGGGCATGGTTATCATCATGAAACTATGATTTTTGCCATAATGACATGGAGTGTGATTCTCGATTTAATCAGCCAGCATAATTTTATTTATTTAATATTTTTTTTTACAGTATTTAGACACGTTTCGAACTCGTAACCCAATCCCTTCCCTAAACCTAACCATATGTGTATTATAAAAAAACAGGATATAACAGGCAGATACGTCTGCAGGCACAATTTATTCCAAAAGTACAAATATTCCAAGTGTTCCGAGGCCAAACGATTAATTTGTGTGAAGAAAATCCCCAAAAGCGATCAGCAGCGTCGAGTCCATCCGCCAAAGATCAAAAATACATTTCAAATTTGCCGCCGGGAGAAACGTTACGTCAGCTTTGACAGCATTGGCTGTCGTATGTCTCGTGACCAATAGCGTCATTACGTTGGCTTCGATTGTAAAATGCCATTGGCTCTCGTGTGTCTCGTGACAGAATGCGTCACGCTGAAGACGCGTGTGTATTATTTGAATCAGATATGAATGAGTGTGTTCACGGAGCGGCGGGATCATCATTTTAGCGATTTAAACATTAAGATCAACTCTGTTCTTTACATGAAGACATCGTGTGACTTCAAAAGACTTGGAATGCAACATGAGTTAATACTTTTATACTGTTTTTGGTCAGTTTTTGCAATAAATACCTGTGACTGTACTTGTATTTGCCTGTTATGTGTTTTTATATTGTTGAGAGTGGGTAGGTTTAGGGTAGGAGTGGAGTTAGTTGCTCCAAAATATGAAAGTAGCCTATAAATATTCATAAAATCATGTCTGCTTTTTACTGTCATTGACTTGCATTGGAATCACTTCCGTGGACCCATCACGGAATTTTCGGCGATTCCGTGAAACTGTCACGGATTTTGAGTTAAGGGACCCGTGTTCATTTCACGGAATTCTGTGAGATCAGGTTGCTTTCGATGCAGCGCAAGTTCCTTCCAAAGGAACTATGATTTCCAATTAATTATATAATACAAGAAGAGGGATTGTAAATCCACCCCGTTTAGAAAAACACAAAAGTGTTTTCCTCAGAAGAAATAAGGTGTTTTAGAGGGTGTGCAAATTATTGTTTTTTTTTTGTTTGTTTTTTGGTGGATCTTGACAAGACCATAGTCTATTTCTGAAGTGCCAATGGTGATAATGATCTCAATTACAGGTTGACATTGTTACAGTATTACAACAAAAAAAAGACTTTCATTGTGGCTCTGAATGGCTACTCAGTCAAATTTAAAGTCAATGTGAAATCAAAATGTATATTATTTTTTTAAGGAAGATTGCAGTATTTTATTATAAATAAATGATCCATGTCACCGGATGACCTCAATCACATGAGATTGCAACGATAGCAAACCACAATGATCCAACAATCAAATTATCAATGGACAAAATCAATTCTTGCCCTATTTTTTTTTCATGTTCTAGAAGCCGTTTCACTCAGATATGCATCACAATAAGGAACAAAAGACTATCACAACTTCCACTTCATGCCGACTTTTTAAAAGTGGCTCAGTGTTCAAAGTGAATGGTGGGATTTGAGGGATCTAGTCTTGAGTCTGGGTCTTAGGGAGGGCTAATGGACTCCAACTCTGGCTGATATACCTGCCTGTCGGCTACATAGGAAGAATCTTAAAAACAAATTTATAAACATTTCATTCACATTGGGGCAAGTTCACTTAACAGTTGCCACTTCAGTGCACATTATTTCACTGTCATTCTTCTCAAAGCAAACATGCCTCCTTTCTATGTGAATGGGGCTCGTTAGTGAATGTTAATGCTGTATTCACAAAACTTAGCATAATTATGTAAAGATACCTGCTGTAAAGAATTACAGAATCATTGAGCTCATTCATGTGAAGAAAACTGAAAAAAGTCGCAGGTGTTGTTCTGGTCAAAGCCATATAATGCCACCATATCCAGTCTTTTGAAACGTATGGCCAAAGGGCACATTCTTATATTCAGAAAACATGCTGTTTACTCGTCATTTACAATAGTGACTGGTTTGGTTGCCATGACTACACAAAATAAAAACTGTGTTGCAATTACCATTGCATGCAAGTATCATAGCCTTGAAGTCCTCCTGCAGTTTCATATTTCTGGCCAGTTTCATTTTTCTTTCTCTCTTTTTCATTTTCCAACAAAAGACAGAAAGCCTTTTAGTGCAAATACAAATATGAAAAGCAAAAGACGCGCAAATAGATGAGTAATCAATGCTGTATATCACTTGTTTGGCGAAAGGAACATTTAGGCTCCTGAGCTTCCCACCAGTAATTATGATTTTTTTTGGTGCCATTCATTTTGTAACCATCAATCTGACCTGGCTTAGCGTAATCGCTTCACAAAGAACTGAGATTTAAGAGGGAAAGATTTCACCTAGAGGAGAGACATTCATGCCTTAAAGTTCTGAGCATCCTCAGAGTGCAACTTCAGCTGTCTCAGGGCGTTTAGATCTTGCGGCTGTGATGACGAGTGGCTCAAACAGGCCATCAGCACCAGAAACAGCAGCCGCCCATCAGAGATACAAGAAATGACAGCCCTGATTTAGCAGCCGTCGAATCACTGAGAGAGAGAAAGAGAGAGAGAGGGACATGCCGATTACAGCAGTCTACTCAACTTATTTCTGCTCTTCATTAAAGCATATGCACCCACACATAGTTTAGATTTTCATAATCACACTCACAGAAAGATGATACCCACTCACAAAGAGGATTATTACATATTTAGTGAATTCCTCTCTCAACAGTCCCAGTGGAGCTCAAGTGCCCCCTAGTGACTAATATGCTCATTTGATTGAAGATATCATGATATCAATAATTGTTTTTTTCCCCCTGTCTGTTAGCATTGAGTTAATAAATATCAGTTTTTTTCAACCCTTGTCCTTCATTAGCTCATTAGAAGAAACTAATACATTTTTCAGATAAGCAAGTCATCTAAAATACATTGTTGGACCAGGACCATGGTTGATAAACACTAATCTACATTTGGTGCTCAATTGTTATAGGTGCTCAATTAATGGATATTATTATCAATCTTGAAAACAGTTTTGCTGCTTAATATTTTTGTGGAAACTGATTTATTTTTCAAGATTAGCCTATTTGATGAATAGAAAGGTTAAAAGAACAGCATTTATTTGAAATAGAATCTTTATGTATTATAAGTCTTTACTGTCACTCAACATCAGTTTAATACATCCTTGTCAAATAATTATTTATGACATTTTGAATGGTACTGTATCATGGTTTTCCAAAACCATTGTTTTCAACATTGATAATGATAAAAAATGTTTCTTGAGCATCAAATGCATATTATGATTTCTGAAAACAAAAGGGGGGCAAGCATCACTTTAATTTACATCCTGCAGATTCATACTTACCCTGTAACTACATTACCCACGGATAACTCCTTAATTAAAAAATACTTACAGTATAAAGGATTTGTTAATTTTCCGGATAGTTACACCTTTATTCTAGACTGGGTAAACCCAGCCCGATTTGCTGGATCATTGGTCTGATTGGTTGAAGGACTATCCAATAGTGCACAGAGTCATTTGAACTATGCCCGTTGATCACGCATCTTGTGCAGTAGAAAACAAAGAGCAGACTCCCCAGACTAATGTTCAATCTTAAAAGACTGAGCTTGGTCTGGTGATGCCAGACAACCTTTATTCCTCCAATATTACATATTGTTCCCTTATACCTACAAGTACGTACTTTATAGTTACACTATAATTACTGAAAGTTGCGCTGTAAATTCGCTTTACTTATGCTGTACTTTCCGGGCTGTAATCTAAAGCGTTACCCATATTTCTTTTTCTTCTGGTAACATGGAGCAAAAATACCAAAATGTCCAGTTCCTTGCCAAGGAAATGCCAGGATAAGTCTTGTGTTCACCACTGTTCCTTCCTTGGACCACTTTTGAAAGATACTGACCACTGCAGACCGGGAACACCCCACAAGAGCTGCAGTTCATCTAGCCATCACATTTTGGCCCTTGTCAAACTCGCTCAAATCCTTATGCTTGCCCATTTTTCCTGCTTCTAACACATCAACTTTGAGGACAAACTGTTCAGTTGCTGCCTAATATATCTGTAACAGAGTTTGTATGTTCAGGGAAGAAGGATGCGGGAACCAGTGAACGTTCAACAACTTTAATAAACACTAACTGAAAGTAAAAGCTGCAGCCCCTCACGGACGACTGCCGCGCACACACACATAACAAAACATAAACAAAACACAACTCAAATGTGATTTCTCTTTTGAAGTTATATGATTAGGTGTGAGAAACATAACCACATTTTAATTATTCACAAAAAATCTTCCCCTCCTCGACTGCAGCACTCAAATATGCCACATGAACACGTTTCGTGGGAAGTTTTGGTGTTGATTCTGAACCACGTGTTGTAACCATGGAGTTTTGAAAGCTACAGCATGCAATTTGTTAAATTATACAACTAGTGTTGACTGTTCTGGCAATAAACATTTTACTTGGCAATGATTCACTGAGAAGCAAATTCTGAATCAACAAAACTGCAGCAGTGCATCTAGATGCAAAGCCTCAGCTTGAGCCCTCTTACAGCCTTTGTGGGCCCCACCTGGCTGCACCATAGAGATTTTCTGGAGGCGTCTCTGCTCAAAAACAGAAGAATTAAAAATGATCATAATTTTAACAGCAAAAAATTGCTATGGTAAAAACCTGTTAATACTACTTACTGTTAACAATAAGGATATTTGGTAACACTTTACGGTAAGGGTACATGAATTATCATGAATTCATGCATTAATTCATGCATGACTTATGCATTACTACATGCATTAATATCTCATGAATCATCAGGAGCTAACAGGAGTTCAAAGTCTTTTATTCATGACTTCATGGATGAACAACACCTTAATTAATACATTAACTAAGGTGAGTACATCATCATGAATTATGGTTTATTACGCATTATCATGATGCTTTCTTTTCACAAATTGTATCTAATTCAATATTGGTCTAATTCATGCATGTAAGACTACTTGAAATTATGTTTTATTTGTTTTTTTTTATCGGGAGGAGCACATTCAGATAATTAACCTAATTAATATAGGCTACTCTGGGTTCGGGCCAAAATTCAGAGCTTGGAGCCCTCCCCCGGACCGCACGCCAAATACGCAAAACTTTTACTCTATTTAATGTAATGTGAACTTGTGAATTATTAAAGGAATATACAAAAATCCAGGTAAGAGCCTGCAGGTAAATGGACAGACCCCAAAATTGGCCAATCTCAGCACACAGCACATGAATTCTGTTGACATTCAAATGCACTAGTCAGCTTTAACTAAGCATTAGCTTCTCATGACTTCATCATGTGTGTGGCCCCTCAACTAAAGTGGTGACTTGGTCCTTTGAAACACTGATGAACAATGTACTGGCATAATTATGAAATTACATGAATATGAACATGAAAGTTCAAGCCTTTACACACCGTTTTCTTAAGCTTTTTCACAGTTCAATGTGAGGTACAGATTAATATTTAAGTTGTTAAATTCAAGTTCACATAAACTCTTCCACCCTCCCTCCGCTGTCAGTCATTCTCCATTCAGAACTGTGTCGCATGGTTACGACAGTCAACACGATGATGATTCAATATTCCTATTGTTATACTTGATCTGTAGATAAAGTTCTGGTTTTGCATCAATATATCTTCCCTTTGTGCTTCGAACATTGCGAGCTTATGACTCGATGTTGCTTCAAGCACATCATTCTGCGCACGGGATGCGCATTAGCGCACATGTGCTTTGTGCCGCTTAAGGGGGTAATCCAGCACCCGGAGAGCGTAACGTTACCTTCCATAGGAGCAGCCATTGCTAACCACATCACCTGCTGTTAGCATTCCATTCACTCCCATTCATTTTGGCTTCACTTTGACAGCGAATAACTTTACATCGTTTAAAGACTCCATTTCTCCATTGTTTATTTCTAAAGAAACACGACAATGTATATAAGGCTCCATTATCTTGTATCTCACACTATCGGCCCGTAGAAGCTGTTTTTTTAAATAAAAATAGACTAATGATTGCGTCATAACCGAGTCTCTGTCGCACAGTAGATAAATTACCGTATAGACAGGAGGAGAAGCTCGCAGGCAATCTTTTACTGTCTATGAGGCAATTTTTTTAAATAAATAAATACTATGCAAAATGACAAAATATTTACATTTACATTTAGTCATTTAGCAGACGCTTTTATCCAAAGCGACTTACAAATGAGTGCAATAGAAGCAACTAAAACAGTCAAGGGCAACAATATGCAAGTGCTGTAACACGTCTCAGTTAATCTAGCACAGAACACACAGGACAGAACTTTTTTTTTAATCTTTTTTATAAATAGACAAACAGAAAATGAATAGAATGACAAGTTCTATTCTTGATTGGTCAGGTGCTGCTGGAAAAGATGTGTCTTTAGATGTTTTTTGAAAATGGCTATAGACTCGGCTTCTCGAATTGAGATAGCCAGATCATTCCACCAGGTGGGAATGGTCCAGGAAAAGGTCTGTGTTTTATTTTATCAGAATATCTCCTGGGTTTCTAATTGACTTCACTTTCCTTTGTTGAAGTCTATGGGGTTGTGTCCATTTCTTTTACTGTCTATGGTGCTGCTCTTTATTGAAGTCTTTCATATTAAAATACTGTGCAATGAAAGATTGTTATCCTTTCTTCTTCTGTCCTATCTATCATATGTTGCTGCCTTATTAAAAATCTGCGTTATAAAATGTCTTTTAATTTTATAGTATATATATATATATATATATATATATATATATATATATATATATATATATATATATATATATATATATATATATATATATATATATATATATATATATATATATATATATATATATATATATATATATATAAGTCATAATAAGTGATAATACATGCTGAGAGGCTATAAGGCTATAAGCAAACCCACTCCAGCCCGCTGTCTCTCACCATGGGCAACTCCAGAGTGATAGAGAGTTCAGCCTCTCTCAAGAAGTGTGGTTCCAGAGCCCAAGCTCTGCATGGAGGTGAGCATCTTTGAACATATTTTTGTTATTTATTTTTCCACAAATGCTTTGGATGTTTGTATATTTTAAAATCACATTATATACTAAGTGTACAAAATATATAGCCTATTGCAATAAAACAATAATAAAGTACTTTATTGGGAAATTAGGCCTATAAGGTTTTTCAATCTGTATAATGATCAGGAATCTTATATACATTTATTAAATGTGCATATAGTTCAACGAAATCCCTTTTCATACTTCTATCAGATATGAATGCTACCATTGCATTATTAGACATTATCAGAACAAGTTTGTTTTCAGCGGTGAGTGACATTTATTACGTCATATAGATGTGTGAGACACCTTTACCTTTACTACTCTCTCATTGCTCACTCTGCAGCTCCTAAATCCAATAGTGTAATGCAAGCGCACATTGTGATCATGGGACAGAAGTGAAAAAGTTGTTCTCGCAGCTCGAAAGCTGAGAATAATTGCGATCTGGTGTGCAACATCCAGCACTAATGTGGCAGTGAACCACCTTCAGCCCGTTGGTGTTGGTGTGGGAAACGAGAGGCGGGAGAGAAAGAGGAGGAGGATGAAGTCGCCCTCTCGTAATTTCTCTGACCCGAGAGCCGGCTCAGGTCAGAAAGTAAAAGTGGAGGACCAGAGTACTGTGCCAGCTTGGCAGAGGACTGAAGGTGAATCATGTGGTGTGAATGCCAATGTGGTTTACTGGAGCTCTGTGCATCAAAAAGTATTGTCTTCACATTCAGCTAAATATTCTTTTAAGGGAAATTAATTAATTAATTAATTATTTGATTCCCTTAGAAGGAATTTCCAAGCACAGAAACATTGAAGAATCACTATGAGTATGCCATAAACAATAATTATTGGACTAAAACAAGCTTTTGGTTAATGTGCCTCTCTTTAGATCAGAATTCTCTACAGCACACAAGCTGTTCTGTAGAGAAGCATGGTCTTCAGGAACCTGTCAGAAGTGTCCCTGATGTCCTCACAGCTGAGGATCAGCACGTTCAGCCTCCTCCAGCTCAAGTCCCCAACAGTAATTTACCTTTAAATGTCAAAAAAATAAATAAATTGTTATTGGTCAACATCAGGATTTATGTTAAAATGAATGTTTTAGAAGCTGTAATTGCTGTAACATTTCTTTTAGGTTTTCACAATTTCTAATTACGTTTTAGCTCTTTTTGCAGGTGTGAAAAATAAAAATTAGGGGTCAGCGGGGCACAACCTAACGTAGGGTTAGTTGTAACACATGGTTTAAAACTTTCCACACACGCCAGTATGATGAAACTTAGTGTATTTACTAGTTGCCATATCAATATAGAGAAAGAATTGCACCAAAATTAAAAAAAAATCTTTGGAAGATATCACTGAACATTTATTTAACCATGGCAAAAGTAAATTTCTTACTCAAGTAAATTTTTAATCTCTATTTTTTTTGTGTGTTTATTTAAAATGAGACAAATCTGATATTATTATAATCTTATATGATATCTGTTATTTAACAGTTAAGATCGATCTTTAATGCTGATCTAATCAGCTGAAGACACGAGCCCGGGTTTAAATCCCAGTTGCGCAGGAGGGGTGTGTTTTAACACTGCGTTACAATGAGCCCCTATTAGAACTATGTTATTCTATTCTATACTTTTATGAATTCTATTGAAAAACGATGAGAAAGAGGTGAATAAAGACCGAGAGTCAATGTTCAGAAATTATTCATTATTATTATGTTGAACTATGCTGTATACTGCCGTGCAAAGGCAAAAGACCTTAACTTCAATTTTGGTCAAAAATGAGTTATTGCCATTTTTGGAACAATGGACATCAGTTTTATCATGTGGAAAAATATCTTGAGTCAATTTTGTTCTTTTCTGCTAAAAATAGGATGTTGTTTTTGCCATAACTTCCAAAAGCAGAGGGAAAGCAAAGGCAGAAACCCTTAACATCAGTTACAGTCATTTAGCTTTGTTCTGCTGCACTCTAGAACGCTGGAATTCAGTTACGCTTGAGTTAAGGCACTCTGCATTTGTTTTACCAACGTTATTTGCTGCGCTGAAGTTACGGTGTTATGCCTATATGTAATTGAAGCACTTTTGCCACACCCATTAACTTAAATAAAGTGAAAATAAATATAATAGGTTTTTCTGGAGCTCCTTGATGGTCAGAAACTTTGAAGAATAGGGATAAATTAAGCCCCTCTGTGGACTGATTTCCGGACTCTTGTGATTCTCTATCTCTCTCACACACACACACACACACACACACACACACACACACACACACACACACACACACACACACACACACACACACACACACACACACACACACACACACACACACACACACACACACACACACACACACACACACACACACACACGTTTGTTTTTGTGAAATGTGAGGACATTCCATTGGCGTAATGGTTTTTATACCGTACAAACCGTATTTTCTATCCCCTTACACTGCCCCTGCCCCTTGAGTGAAAAAAAACCTCATTCTGTGTGATTTATAAGCATTTTGAAAAGTGAGGACATGGGGAACGTCCTCATATTTCACCCTCTTTTTGTAATACCTATGTCATACCCATGTCATTATACACATTTGTGTCCTGATATTTCACAAAAACATGCCCACACACACACACACACACACACACACATCAACATTTTTCATTTTATTCACCTCACATTCTTTCATTTCATTTTCTTGTTAATTTAATACATTTCTTAAAATCAGTTTGTTGTTAGACTCCCTTCTTTGTAATATGTCATAAACTGACTATATCCAGACAATCAATCCTAATCACATCAAATTTGTGAGCGAGAACTGTATGTACATGCATGTGGTACTAAATACATTTTCCATTCTGTCCAGGAAAATGTATTAATACAGAGTTTTTTTCATTAATTCTGGAAAACATACACACAATGTCATCAGATATAAGCATATTCCTATACGTTTTGTCAGAAAAGGGTGAATGGTATTTGAGAAAGGACGTCTACATATTACTGGTATAGCCAAATCAAACCTTTCAAATGTAAGAAATATTTGTGGAAGGTTACTTTATTAACCTCTTAAAGTGTTATTTTACTTAAATTAAGTACAATGATAAAGTTTTAAAATGATCCAGTACAGTTGTAGCCTTCTCATAATTTTTTTATTTTGTAATAGTCTATTGATGTAATATTAAGCCTTACTAGACAGAACTCACTAAATGTTATTTTAAGGCTATCATTGTTATCATAAAAATGTTTGTATAGAGTGATAAAGTCAAAATGATCAATAAATTAGAAGTTAAGGTATTTTGTCTTTGTATGACCCATTATTGTTTTGCAGATAATGCAAAGACAGAATACAGTAACTTCCGAATAAGGGTCAAAGGTCAAGTTTGTGCTCAATTTTTTTTAATGTAGATAATTATATTAATTATGACAACTACTTGGCAAATTTTCAGTGTCCTACCTGTCAAAAAATTGGCTGGACAACAAAAAAACGTTCAAGTCATTTTTCTCAGTTTCACACTCTGGTGAGTTAAGGTCTTTTGCCTTTGTAGGGCAGTATAGCTGTTTTGCGGTGTGTTTGTTGTCAAACTCAAAAATTGTTTTATTTTTAATTATTAAAAAATGCCATTATTTTATATTGAAAAGTTAATGATTGTATCTTATTGACAAAATATTTTAGTTTGTCTTGGATTTTTTAAATTATTATATCGGATAATATTTTAAGCTGTCATATGATCATGTTACAATGTGCCCATCACATGTTACAATGTACCTCACTTATGGGGATGTTGTCACATTTCACTTCTATTCTTTCGGGGTAAATTTAAAAGTATATATACACTGTATTAATGAAATAAAACCACATAATTTTACTAGAAGTGTGAAATTAATGTGGGAAAAAATGCATGCTCTGAACCCCAAGTGGATTTACACAAACTGAGAAAGTCCAAAAGTGTTGCTTTGTGCCTCGCTCTCTCCTATTCCAAATAACTATTCATAAATTAAAACTACAAGTTCAATAATGACAAAAAAATGTTGCTTATAATGTCAAATCCAATAATTTATCTTTTTATAGGTGACATTTTGAGCCGCTATGAAATCGGCAATAATCTTGGTGAGGGAGGATTTGGCACCGTCTTCGAAGGGATTTGCTTGAAGGATGGCCTTAAGGTTTCATTTTTGTACTCACAGTATCTAGTTTGCTAATTATGTTGTTTTATTGTATCCATTCCAGTCCATTCTTAATGTATATTGTGTCCACGATTTAAGTGATATGACCTGGTATTTTTTATTTTTTTATCAGGTGGCACTGAAGACCTTGAAGACGGACACCACAGAATATATCAGCATTGGTTGCGGTCTCCCTGTTTTTTTTTTCAATTTAAAACATTTATATTAATAATAATCATTGACTAAAAATGCTTTCTCAAACTGCCATTGACAACAAATTGTTCCCTTTTGGGAAAGCTCACCCAACAATCGTAAAAATGATCTTTCTTCTAGATTGGTCATCCTACGCCCCTTCCCTTAGAAGTTGCCCTAACAATGCTTACTAACAAGGGCCCCAGCGTTTCACAGAAAGTTCCACTTCTACATCATGGTCTTGAAACGCGGCCCTAACCCTGCGAAGATCTGTTTGATTTCCTGCAGCACCGCGAAGGCATCCTCAGTGAGCACTTGACGCGACTTATCAAGTGGCAGGTAGTGCAGGCCGCCCACATGTGCTGTCGCCGTGGAGTGCTCCACCGTGATCAAACTAGAGAACCTGTTGTTCAACAAGGACATGCTTGAAGTCAAACTTAAGGACTTCGGGTGCGGGGACCTCCTAAAAACTTCTGCCTATAAGACATTCTGAGATATTATTATGCCTCAAACTTGTAGTTTGGGACTTAGTGACCACTTACATCTTATCCTATATGCATTCTTCTTCTAACCAGTCAAACAATGTATTTCCTTAGGCACACAAGCGTAGGCCTACTGCCCTCCTGAGTTTGACACGAGTGGCAAGTACCATGGGAAACCTGCAACTGTATGGTCACTGGGAGTGCTCATGTTAGAGTTAGTGTGAGAAGACACTTCAAACAGCAATGACCTGGACAGGATTGAGGCAGGCATCTGGTCTAAACCTGGATTTTCGAAAGGTAAGCTGCCATTCATCACAGCAAAGAAAGCCAAATGTGATTCTAAATCATTAAAAACAGACTTTCTGACAGGTCCGAATAGGACAGTCAAATCACACAGTTAAGATTAGGTTGATCAAAGACAGCAAGTGTACATTTTAGAGTAATAATCAGACTCCCATCTCCTTCTCTCTCCCATCTTTCTGCACAGAATGCTGCCATTTGTTTCAGTCTTGCCTGCAGCAGAAGCCAAATAAGCGGCTCGGTTTAGGGAAAATCATTCTTCATGACTGGTTTAAGATTTAAGGTAAAGTTCTAAAATGTTTTATTATTGAGTATGTTTGTTTATTGTGACATGGGAATAAGTCGGAAGTTAAATCTCTTCTAAGTGTAATGCATGTAGACAATAAACCTGATTTGTGTTTTTTTTTTTTTTTTTTTGTATGTTTCAGACCACTGAATAAATCAGCTTCTCAGTCAGCTTAGCATCTGGCAGGCTGACATGAGTGAACCAGAGCTGGTTCCCAAAGCCACCTCAGCTCCAGTGCTCTGTGTCAGCTCTATCCTCATCTAAAAAGTCAAGGCTGCCTGGGACCTAAAGTTCCTGAAAACACTGTTCCTGTCATGCCAGTCACAGAGCTCTTCATCTAGGCAATCCTGACTTCAGGTGCAAATACCTCCTATAAGACATTCTAGGTTATTATTATGCCGCGAACCTGCAGTTGGGACTTCTAGTGATCAGTTACACCATATGCATTATTCTTGTAGCCAATCAAACATCTCTTTTCTTCAGGCACATAACTGTACTGCCCTCCTGAGGTTGAAACAAGTAGCAAGTACCATGGAAAACCACAACAGTATGGTCGCTGGGAGTGCTCATGTTCGAATTGGTGTGCAGAGACCCTCCAAGACAGCAACAACTTGGACGTGATGGGTCTGGGGCCGGACTCAGTAAACATTCCTAAGAATAAAATTCTTCTTAACTGCCATTTTCTTATTTTCTAATTTAAGAAAAAAGATAAGAATATTTTGTATTCCCAAAAACCTTTCAATGTTCTTATCTTTTTCTTAAAGGGATAGTTCACCCAAAAATTTAAATTCTGTCATCATTTAGTCACCCTCAAGTTGTTCCAAACCTGTATAAGTTTCTTTGTTCTGCTGAACACAAAGGAAGATATTTGGAAGAATGTTTGTTACCAAGCAGATCTCGCCCCCATTGACTAGCATAGTAGGGAAAAAACACTATGATAGTCAACGGGCAAGATCTGCTTTGTTACAAACATTCTTTCAAATATCTTCCTTTGTGTACAGCAGAAAAAAGAAATTCATACAAGTTTGGAACAACCTGAGGGTGAGTATGATGACAGAATTTAAATTTTTGGGTGAATATTATAATATAATATAAATAATAACCTACAACGTTTAAGAAGTATTCATATTCTTTAAGAGAATGTCATTATAAATAACTTCTTTAAATTAAGATTTCAACTTGTCATATATCCTGAAAGGTTACGACTTTTAATTAATTTATGGCATTGTATCAAATTTTAAACATTACAAAATTATAAAACTTGTAACTTATAATAAATACTGTATATAATACTACACTATTTTACTACACTATTAAACTAGAATACTTGGCTTATTGGATGTTCCAGATGGAAATACTATGGGTTGTCAACAGGGAGAGAAAGCCAGAAAGGCCTCTAGAGACCGCTTTACAGACAGAGATCCTCTCGCCCTTCCTGCCCATGTTCTGCTTAGGCAGTAGGCCTATGGGCTTCCCAGAAAGTCAATAATTTATTTGACACATATTTTGAGAGAAAGTTTGCAGCGAAAAAAAGGCTCTTCCTGTGATACTGCAAATAAAGTTTGAGCTCTATGTTTCAATGCTTATAGATCATTTCAAGGTGTGTAAAGTAATACTTTAAGGATTAGTCAATCTAGTTGAATCCGAATTTTCTTGAAAATATATTTTTTGCAATGTTTCGCCGGCAGAACAATCCAAAAACACATTAAATAATTGTACAACCCACTGAAGAGTCCATGTCTATGCCTCACATTTTTATTTTAAAGATGGCGCTGCTGTGAATAATCACATTTTCAATCAAACATCTCCAAAGCCATTCATTTACGTCTTAAGAAAGAAAGAAAAATTCTTTAAAAAAAAATCTTACAAAATATATATCTTACTGACATTATATCCTTTTCTTATCTCATCTCACAAACACTCCCTCTCCTCATCTACTCCAATGTAAAGCATGATGTGAACTGGAAATCTCCTGACAAGACTCAGTTAATGGTATAAATTACAAGACAAATCAATTATATAAACTTCTATTTTATAAATCTAAGTCGATTGTATGTAATGAATTAAAGTTGAGGGGGAAAATATTCAAGAATTGTGATATCTCATTTTAATTAATTCAAACAAGCAGCAAAATAATTTAAGTGAACTGCATAAGTGTGAACATTCTGCTAAACATCTCGATTCGTGGTCTACAGAAAGTCTGAGATTAGAATGACATGAGGGTGAGGAAATAATTCAAATTGTTGCATGAACTATTTCTTTAAATGTAATAAATGAACTTGCTTTGCCAAATTAACTGCAGTGCACCTCCAAATAAAGTATTTTTGCTTCTACTTTTGTTCGAAACGTAACTCTGAAACTGTAACAGACTTTAAAATGCACAATCCCGCATTCTACAATCATTTACAATATAACTCACAGGTAAAGGAATATCCATTTTATTTTCAGTGAAGGACACACATGATCCATTCACAAACATTCTTAACACATAATTCATTACGTGCTAACAGCGTGGTTCTCAACTCTGAGCCTGGGGACCCAAAGCGCTGCTCTTTTGTCTCCTTTATTTACACACCTGATTCAGATCATTAGCAGAGAGCTGCATGAACTGTACAGAGTCTGTCAGATAAGCGAGTGCTGTGGGTCCCCAGAACCAGAGTTGAGAACCACTGTGCTAAAATATCACTAACATTACAGCAGAGACCTTCAACCCTGCTCCTGGGGACCCACAGCCCAGCAGAGTTTAGCTCCAACCCGAATCAAACACACCAGAACCAGCTAATCAAGCTCTTCAGAATCGCATGAAAATCACAAGAAGGTTGTACATAAACTTTGCAGGGCAGTGGTTCTCCAGGAGCAGGATTGAAGACCTCTGCATTAGTGCCATTTACCCTGATGTCAGAAAACACAGAGACACCGACAGTGTAAATTCTCTTTATGGGAGTGTCTTAAATATCAGTTGAACTGCGAGTCTCCACCTTCAGATCGGAGAGTCATGAACTTGAAATCCGGACATGGCTACTACGTGACATTTTGGCACCAAAACAAAATGAAAAATAAGTGCCTAAACTTCCACACTCAAAAACAGAAAGCAAATACTGAATGTGTTCCAACAAAACATCATAAACTGTTGCTTTTCACATGTAAAAAAGGAATACTGAATTTGCTTTTACAAATACGTGACACGGCAGGCTTGAAGAGCTGAGCTTGGCTGTGCAGGAAATGAGTAATGAAAAAACGAGACAGCTGGAAGGGACACACACTCCACCTGGGACGACACAATCCCTGTCCCTGTCTGATTCGGTCCGTCAGTCACTGAGGGCGGTTTGTGTGAGTGTGTCGGTGTCTCATTTGGCTTTGCCGGTGTCCTGTGTCTCTTCCTCCACCACTACAACGGGCAAATTGTGGAACTGACCATTGGCATCCAGCTGTATCTCCCCTGTCTCCTCCGTTTCGCCTTGCACCACCTCCTCGCCTCCTTCCACTACGGTTGCTCCGCCCCCCGCTTCGTCTCCCTCAAGCTGCAATTCCATGACACTAACGCTGTGGTCAGCGGCTGCCGGGTCTATCTCAATCAAGGTGGTGTTATCCTGGTTCTCGTCCTCCTGCACGACACTGACAACGCCATCTTGCATCACAACCGTACCTGCGACCACCTGACCATCTTGGGATAGACCAGCAGTTGTCATTTTCTGCGTCAATTGGACTAGCTCGACAGGGCTCATGACTGTCCCGAGCTGCGTGTGGTCCTGCATGGCTGTAGCGCCCAGCAACGTGAGCCCAGATGCAGGGTGGAGGGCAATGGCTTCGGTTTTTCCATCAGAACCTCCAGCGATTCGCGTGAAAAGCTGCGACCCTGCGGGTAGAGCATGTAGGGTGACCGTATTAGATGGCTGACTGAGGCCGGCCACTGTAAACGACTGGCCGATGGATGAAAGGGTGATGGGGGAAATGACTGTGAATTGCTGGGGCTGGAGGGTGAGAGGCTGGGCTATGGATGTGCTGAGCACGGTGGTGGAAGCAGGCCGCTGGAGGCGGGGCCGTTTGGGGGCACGTTTGGCTGGAGGGGTGGAGGGGAGAACCAGGCTGCTGAGGACCTGTGATTGAGATGACCAGCTGAGGGACTGCTGCCTCTTCTGCTCTTCTACCTGCTGTTCCAATGCTAAGCAAACACAAGAGATGCTGTTATTTTCAAAGAATTAAAGCAATAATCTATGTGTTACAATGATTTTAGCATGGGTAACGAGTGCTCTTATTGGCATCAGGCAAAGGAACAGTCTGTAAAACCCCTGTAAAGTCAGCATGGAATGGAAATTGTGCCAATAACTCTTATTTTTTCCATTTATCCACTTTCACACAAATTATAATTACAGACACAGATTATCGGTTAATTAAGACTTATTTTTGAATGATTCTTTTCTCAATTGTATGTTTGTAAACTAATATTAGGTATACATTTATATGCAAATCGGCCTATGTATTGAAGTGTCTATGTGGCTGCTTGTCAACAATGGAAAACAGAAGTTTTATTAAAATTCTGAATATATTGTAGGCCTATTAATATTTTTTTATATCACATAGACAGCGCGACAGCGCTCCCTTTATAATCACTAAAAGCTGTCACTCATTCAATGAATGCGATCTCACAAAGTTCCGTTATATTAATCAGTGAAGCTGACGACAATGAATCTCTTATTTACATAATGTCTACGCTTTGTTAGAGAGGATTTGCACACATGCAGAACTCATCACTGGACAAAAACTCAAGCAGTGAGTGGATTCTAACATCAACACCTGTGATTGGCCATTGCGTTCAAGAAATCAACAAACATGTCTGTGATTGGCAAAGCAAAAACACTTTGGAAATTGAATCATTTGATCTTTTGCCAACTCTTTTCTGCTAATAATATGCTATTATTACAAAGAAAAAATATCCTAGACCAGCAGTTATAGGCAGCTTTTTCCTCTAAAAGCAATCAGTAGCAGAAGCAGCAGGCGGCAGCGGTTTGAGTGAGAAAATTACACGCTATTATCAAGTCCATCTCCCTTGGTCCGGAGGGGGGCACTTCCACATGTATTGCTCAATACATGGTGTCTCCCTCATCTAACACACCTATTTCAACTTATCAGTTCATTAGTAGAGACTGCAAAATCTAAAATGGGTGTGTCTGTTAATGCCGAGTTCAGACTGCCTGATTTCAGCCCAGATTTTGACTCGCCAACAGGTTTGAACGGCCGAAATCATAGGCAAATCGGTGCTTGTGCACGTGAGTGACAATCGCAGTGTGAATGATCAAAGACGCGATCAGAGAGAATCACAGATGAGTCGCCGACGCTTGTTAGATATTTGGCATGTTAAATATCTGGACCTGTCGGCGATTCAAACTCCTGCTGTGTGAAATGTGTTCTGACTGAAAATGACATGGGCGATGACCTACAGCCATTGAGAGAGCAAGATACAGGGCAGCGGGAAATTCGGGGAGGAGTTATAGACCAGAATATCAGTATTTTACTAGATATATTTACAATTATATCAAACAGAAACAAAGCACACACATTTGCTTGACCAGCTGCAACAGCAGCACGGTGCAAAATTATTTATTTACCTCAAACTCTCTTTGCAGAACACAATCCTTGCTCCCTGTGTCTCCCCAACCATTTCCTCTGCCATAATCTTTTTTCTTTTTCTCCTTTTTGCTGCAAATCAGCGCACAGACAATTTGGATAGCAAGTTTCTGCACTGCAATCTATATTTTTAATAACAATTCCAGTCTCGTACGAGAACTCCAGTCTGAACGTGTGATCTCAAGTTTTTTCCTTCTCACTTCTCGCGTGTGCTTTGTTGTGAAACGTAATTATTTAAATTAATAGGAACACAATTTCAGCATGTCCAACAGGCCCAACCAAAAGATCCAGTGTGAAAATGTCCCTACTTTCCTTTGGTCTCTTCACTCACTTGTCAGTGTTCGTAGGAACTGTGTCTGCTCTGGGTCCGTCATTTGCCGTCGAACATTCACAATTTGTTTGATGGAGTCCAGCAGGTTAAAGACTTGTGCCAGGTTGCTCAGAACCGCAATCTCTGCAAGACAGACCATGTGATCATATCTCATGCACACATACAAAAAACTAACAACATATTACATTCCACTTTCACAACTGCATCTGAATAAAAACAAAGTAAAATAAATTAACATACTTATTGGATCTCTATTTAAACGGCAGACTACAAAACGCCTCAAAAAGTAAACACTGATGGGGTTAATCTTGTGAATCCTGTCTTATATATATATATATATATAAACCATTTTTTTTTTTCCAAAAGTCTTCATGGCCCTAAAATAAATTAACTGCTGAATAAACTGCTTTTGTGAATCAACAAATTCATTAATTGAACAATGTCCTTAAACATTCATTTTGGATTTATTTATTTTTGGAGTTAGAATAGTTTTATAAGAAAAGTTAGAGAAAATTTTGTGACAGGTAGGATTCAGTGTATGGTATCTTTGTGGTATCTGCAAACATCAATTGACAGTTATAAAACTCTTACAGAGAATCAATAAGGCCAAGGCTATAATGTGAACTTATCAAGGCACAAGTGATCTAAGTTGACGATACACTTCCTCCAATAGTTGAGTCGCAGAGGCATTGAAGTTCAATTCCAATACTCAAGAACGCAAGAACAGAGGACGCATGAAAGTACCCGGATGTGTTCTTAATATTGAGAATGCATCGAATGCAGATTTGACAGAATCGAACCGTTAGAAATACGCGAAGACGCAACGGGCGGTCTACGTACGGAAGCCTGTAAGCTTGAAACTTTTCGTTCTCACATGAGATTCCCGCTGTAAGGTGGCAAATATGCCTGAAGTATTTTTATTGGCATATTAAAAAGAATCTTCACATTGACAAAGCATAGGTAATATAATAGGCTACTCATTTCCTAAAAAAAAAAAAGATAAAATTATATGAAAATAATGTCTATAATAATATGCAATAATAGTTTCTATAGGATATGACATTTGTTTGTGATGTGATAGTGAATTTATTGTGCATTTTCCGTTATAATATGCTGGTACGGTCAAGATTGCAGCACATCTCAATTCTCACAAAGATCCGTTCTGTGTCCTCGTGTCCTTCCGAGTTCGTTCTTTCGATGTAGCCAGGCAGGAACGGTCTCCGCGAGAACACAAGTCCGTTCTTTGCGTTCTTGGAAGTGAGAAACAGCCTTAGAGTATTTTTGTACTGAAGATTTTAATGAGCTGGTTCAGGTGTGTTTGATTAGGGTTGGAGCTGAGCTGAATCCAAGAACAAACCTGTTCCAAGGATAAACCTGGAACAGATCACATTCTGACATACTGACCTGCGTCCTGTAGAGAGCTCTGATCAGAGCGTAGCTGAACTCCTCTTAGCAGACCCAACAGCTCTGAGCGGATATTAGGCACCACCTCCCCCATCATCCCCACCTCAGCGATACCCCTCCAGAAACTCAGCGTCTCATCTAGGGGTCACACACACAGTATAGCATTTATTACATCTGTGGATGCCAACATCATTAATGTATGGCACTCATGATGAGTGATGTTTGATGGGCAGCACTGACCACATGACTCTCTGAATGTTTTATTTGCTGTGTTTACCTGAGATGTCAGTTGTGTCCCTTTTCTCTGAGGCTTCTATGGTGGCTGGGTTCCACTCCACAGTACCAATCACGTCTTCTTTCTTCTCCTCCACTATGGCCATCTGACCTCCGTTACCCACAGAAACATGCCCTGCAGGACACACACAATATGTATTTGTTATATTGCTACATCTAAATAAAAATTATTAGTTTATTTTACTGAAAATAGTGTGGGAAACATGCATTGATTATTTTTGACTAGAGCTGTGTTCAAAACCACTTCCTACCTATATTGTGCACTAAATCGGATGTCGGCCATTTTGTAGTGGTGTCCGAATTCTGAGTGAACGACTTCATTCCCTGCATTCGTTCAATACTTTATACCCACAATCCTCACAAATCCAATGTGGAGATGACTGAGAGAGTGCGCAAAAAAGCGGGAGCGATCGAGGTTATACTAGAGATTACTTTAGAGCTTTTTCAAGCTAGTTTTAGTTTTTTACCCCTTTTTATTAACACTAGAACCGCCACGGGGTAAATGGCTGTTTTTCAAATGTACATAACAGATTTCCAATAAAATATCTAAGTCTCCCAGTCACTGACTTTTACTAAAACTGTGTTATTTACAATCCCCTGTTGTTAAAACCAGATAAACCAAATTTAAAAACAGGGCATTTATACCTATAAGCGCCAGCGGGTCAAATTTACCCCTATATAATTCCTCTATTTTCGTGCTGTGTTTGAGCAACGCGTCATCTTACTGTAAACATTCACACAACGTACGGTCAAATAAAGATGTTTTAGCCTATTTATAAATGTTCAAACTTTGGATTAATGATACATTTTTGTTTTGCAATTTTGTATTGAGTATTGTTTGCTACTGTGTTGCTATTTATTCAAGTCTGCCCGTTCCCTGAAAAAAAAATCTGATATGATGGAATGAATAAAACAATTTTCATGATTATCCCAAGTTTATTGCTGTTGTTCTCTTATTCAAATTATAAATTATATAACTATACAAATGAATAATTAATTAGGTAAAACTGTGCACTTGAATTCGTATGTTATCCTTATCGTAAGTTGTCATACATCGTATGCAGTGCTGTGAACTATTATTACTCTTCATTGTCTATTTAGGGTATTTTAGTAATTTAAATAACATGGGTTATCTTAATATGGGATTAATGACATTTTATTATAATATTACACCACCCAAATATGTATTTATTTCCATCTAATTCTCGTCATCATTGCGGGTTGGTTTAGCCTATAGTCACCAAAAAGTGATTAGTGTAGCCTGCTTAAAATAGCATAAAACAACAGGACAAAAACATAGTTGATGACTAAAAATAATAATTTCATGACTCTATACATTACTTTGTGAAGACAGTGGCATAATACAGTGACATATTACGTTTTTTAGCCGTATCAATACAGTATTAATCTGCATGGGTAAATTTTACCCGCTGGCGGTTTTAGGTATATAGCGACTTCTGGCGGTTCAAGTGTTAAAATACTTATTTATTAAAATACACAGACTCATGGGGACCTAAATTGAGGTCCCCATGATGCAACAAGCTTATAAATCATACAGAATGTTTTTTTTTCTTTTCGAAAATATAAAAATGCAGAACGTTTTGTGTGTTGAGTAGATTTAGTGTAAGGGGATAGAATATACATTTTGTACAGTATAAAAACCATTACGTCTATGGAGAGTCCCCACAAAGATAGCGAATCAGACGTGTATGTGTGTTTTCTAACCGTGAGCTGTGGTGGGTGTGTTGAGCCCACTGCCGTCCGGTGGGAAGCGTGTGTTGTTGATCAGCAGGTCAAACTTGGTGCTGCGGCAGGTGTTTGTGCAGAGAGTGCTGTGCTGATAGAAATCCAGCTGACCCGAGTCCATCATCTTCCTACATGATACACACAGAACTTTCAGAGTTGGGGAATTTTCCTTGATCTATTGTAACAAATGAGTTTGATATACTGTGACAACTTTCAGAACAAAAAGCTTCCTCCCAAAAATCCAACGTCAGGCAGTGATCCATCTGGAATAACTACTGATAAGAGTAAAATGTAGTAAAAGCTGTCAAAGCTTGTGCTGTTCCTGTCTGTGTGTAGCACCTTCCGCTCTGCAGATCCATCAGAATAATCACAAACAGAACAGTCACATTTACTGGCGCTCCTCAGAGAAAGTTAGAGGACGACATCCAGTCATTTCAACAGGAATCTGTGCGATTATTTATAATTTTTTTTTGCATGAGATCTCTGATTTGATTTAATCAGTTTGAGTGGCACATTTTGGTGGAAATGTTTTATGAATCTGGTTTATTGTTTTATGAGGTTGCTATTGAAGAATAGGGCAGTATATTGGATTCAACAGAGTAAATCTACACTGGATTATTACAATTAATGGCAACAGGGATTTTGGGAAATGTAAACTGATATTTTATACTGACACACTAGAGTAAAATATATAAATGACTGGCTTAAAGGTGCACTGTGTAAATTTTATCAGCATCTAGTGGTGAGGTTGCAAATTGCATCCGCCCACCGCTCACCCCTCCCTTCCGAAGCACATAGAGAAGCTACGGTGGCCGACCAGGATGTTGGTGTCGTCTGAGACAGCAGAGAGTAGCTAGCGCTCTGTAGAGCAGTTTGACCATAGGGATACTGTAGAAACATGACTTTCCCTTCACTCTAAGGGAACCCGCGGTGTATGTAGATAGAAATGGCACGTTCTAAGGTAATAAAAACATAACGGTTCATTATGCAAGGTCTTTATACACCATTGAAAACATAGTAATGTATATTATACTGCATTTCTGTCAATAGATCCTCCTAAATCTTACACACTGCATCTTTAAAACCATTTGTGGGTTTGTAAAAACTATCGTGCCTAAGACTTTTGCACAGAACTGTATATGATATGCCACGAAAGGCTACCAATATCGTAATGGGACACATAAAAACTACTAACACAGTTAGCTGGCACTGAGTTGAGGTCTGACCTGAAGAGATCCAGAATGCTTATTACCTGAGCATTACCCCACCCATCCGGATCGCTCGCTTCCAGTCCTTCAAGGTGGCTTTACCCGACATGTGCACAAACTGCTTTGGACTAATCAACTGATCCTCATACTGCAGAGAAACACAGAAAGCCAGATTAAACACATTAGCAACTGTTATGTGCAGCATTAAGGTCTACATGACACCAACCTTCACACATTTGACATTGATTCCTGGGCAGACAAACTTCTTGAATAGAAGGATGGCTTTACTATCACCGCATGTAATGGGATAACCAAGCTCCAAATCCTCTCCTTCAGCAGATGCCTCATCTGAACATAACACACAAACAGTTTATTGTAGGAAAACTGCATAAGGTGTATTTAGTGACAGAAACTGAAGCGTAATCCGCTGCTTGGAGAGGGCTGATAAATTTGAGCAGACAGACCATAGAGCATTTTTACAGCTAAGACGCATTTGCAGGAAACTACAGAGAGATTACTGTCTAATAATTATGATGTGAATTAATGACTGTTTAAACTACATGACTACATTTTATGAAGAACATGAGTGGTACTTGGTTGTGCAAAACCCACTGTCAAAATGCAAAGAAAAAGCAAGTTTTGGCACATGGTTACCTTGTGTCTCCACTGCCACAACTGCAGCATCTGTCTCGCTGCTTTCATCTCCAAGCCTTCACACACAAAACATCCATTTATAAATTCAAGCTCCACAAGTTTACTCCCTAGAATTAAGCTGTTTTTGAGTTGTGAGTCATTTGTTTTTATATGTCGGATATAAAGCATTATTATGTTTGTCTCTTGCAAGCTTGTGTTTTTTGATATACCTAACTGTCTAGTTTATGATCCACACCTACCCAGCTGTGATGGGGTGCAGCTGTAGGATCATTTGAGTCTTGCTTTGGTTGTCATGCTCCGCATCCTCTTCCTCAGTGCTCTTCATCACCACCATGTCCTCCACAGACACAGTGACTTCTGTCTCTGCCATAGCCCGTGCTCTCCTTCAACACTGAGGAGTATGAAATTCCTGGTGAATATTTTATCTATACTGGTCGAAGGTTTGGAATAATTAAGATTATTATTATAATACCAAATCAACATATTAGAATGATTTCTGAAGGATCATGTGACACTGAAGACTGACATAATGGCTGCTGAAAATTCAAAATTGCCATCACAGGAATAAATTACATTTTGAAATATATTCAAATAGAAAACAGTTCTTTTAAAGTAATATTTCACAATATAATATAATACAGTTTTTGCTGTATTTTAAATCAAATAAATGCAGCCATTGTGTGAGCATGAAATTGTAAGATGTTTTGCTTGATATGTCAGTAACAGACATTTAATCTGAACATTGACCATATAATTTTCTTAATACATGGTCCTGGTCATATTGTGCACAATTATTTTCTTCATCTTATTCCAAAAAAGTAGTCAATCATATAAATGTTATAAAGTGTTCCACCTCTTAAGCAACATAATAAAACTTTACCCGTAAACAATGGTGACATAAGTCGACATAGATTGTCAACTTATAACACCATTGTGGACTTTAATGCTTAATACTTTGTTTTTCTTTTCTTTACAGTAATAAATAAAGGCGCCAAGAACCTCGATCACTGGCAGCCTATGGTTATAAAAATTGTGCATCCGAAATCTCTTGATAGCGATTCCGTAACTGTGTCAGAGAATCCCTTCCACAGCTATGCCAGTCACGGCAGATGCCCTTTTTACTCTTTCACGTTCCCTAAATGGAACACCCCCTAAAGGTATCAGGGTCTCTCAATGAGGGTAACTCAGACCTCAGACAGTAATAAACAACAGATTATACAGTGCTTCATCTGTAGCATTAATTCAGTATGAACTGTGTGATAAGGCCAGTCTACAATCTTGCATCTAAGTACATAATATCCAGACAAGGAAAATGTGCATTCAAATAATTTTTACTCCAAGACAAAGTCAGTTAAGTTAACCAAACCTAAACCAAGTGGTCCATTCATGATTAAAATGGCCTGAGACGAAAAGTGACTTCAAGTCCCTGTTACATTACCAAGTATTTCTCTAAAACAAACAAATATAAAACTATAAAATATATAACTTAAAATAAGTATGGTTTATATTAACTAAATAAGCAATGTATTATATAAACTGTTTTCAATTAAAATAATAATGTCTACTGCTGTCAGGATATAGTGTGCCTTTAAATGATAATTTGGTCAGTTTATCGAAGCAATAAGTATTGTTTAATGCTCCTCTGTCTAGTGAAAACCGTTAAACGAAACGACTGCCTTGCTAATACTATCAGTAACAAGTACACGGTCATACCATGGTATTCTTTGAAGTACGTTGGAGTAAATACCACGGTATATGGACATCGTACAGCCTCATAGTACGTCAAAGTAAATACTATTTTACTATCTGATATCGTCACTGTACCAACTAACGTTACCCCTTCTGTTTACCATGGTAACAACAGATTCCGTCAAAACACCATAGTTAGTAACTGGTATTAAGAACCACCTGTGGTCAAACATTAATTAATCTAAATAAAATAGTATTAACGTTACACTGTTTGAAAGAGACCTCTCGTGCATTTATTATGTTTAACAGTAGCAACATTAACTGAGGTAAGTTAACTATCGTATTGTGGGGGAAACTGCGTTGGTTGCCATGGTGAATGTTTCTAAGCGACTGCACTTTTATAAGTGTTGTGCTCTTCTGTGGCTAATACAGTTAGCATATTAGCTCTTCATGTTGCGCCATTTCATTCTCACTCATCTGCTGTTCGTGATGCTAACGTGCTATGCTAACACACACCTTCATATCACTGTTTGTTTGCTTGTGTGTGGGTGAATGAATGTGTGTTTACAAACAAACATCCCACTTTCAAACACCTCAAGCGCAGCTAATTCATGAAGCGTTCGCTGGCCGTACGGGCGGACTGTATCTAAATGACGCGCTGGCGTCGCGCCGCGGTGTTCTGTTCTCATGACGTCTCCCGTGCGGCGGGACGCACACACACAAACGACAAGACGCTCCTCCGCCATTCGTGGGGGCTGCCACCCGAGCCGCGAACACTTCTAGACGACGTCCTGTCGAAGTTCTGCGCTGCGCAGTCATGTTTAACCGTTACATTAGAGAGGTTTAAATGCGACGGACTGGCCTTACCGTTTAGATCGTGGTCGGTGTCATCCTTACATAGCGAGAGGCTTTGAGTGAACATGCGCAGTTTGTTGAACTACACTTCCTGCTCAAGCTCGTCCCTGTTCCAGCTCAAGCCATGAGAGACTTTACAGTACACACAGGAATGTTCGTTCTAAATTAATGGTTCATGGGATTATCAGTATCATTTAAAATAGTTACGATGTTATGGTACAGTTTACAACTGCAAAAAGTCACATAATAGGTCTTCTGTAAAGCATTTGACCCGCTAACTACTGCTCTCTGCGTTTGTTTGTGTTGAGTAACACGACTTGAAAACATCAGTTTTCCTCCAAGGGAACTACTTTTGGAGATATTGTACACTGATATTAGTATGACTGTTTAAACTTTTTAATTCCACAGCCTGGTATCTACAAGCATTTCAAAGTCCATTCAAAAATAATTACATTGGTTGTAATTACTTTTTGAGTTGAGCTGGGCACTGATATACAATTTAGAAATCCACCCAAATCTCCTTAAAATAATCAACAACAAAAAAAACTAAGGAGCTGGAATACCAAAAGAGTATTGTGCGTTGTACATGAATATGGTAATACCGCATAATATCATATGATACAAGTACAGTATTTTTTTTAACACCCACTCAAAAATATTCTCAAAAGTCCATATCAAAATTATATTCACAAACGCCCCTACAAATCTTAACTGCCAAATGTAAATCAATTACTTCGCTAGTGGATAACAGTCCTTACTGAAAATATGAGTAACATGCATAAGTGAGTTATATCATTATAGATAAGTTGTATTGATCTTTCTTGAACATTATATGGTTGGAGCGCCAAGAACAACGGTCATTAGCAGCTCCGAGATCTAAAAATTGTGCATCCGAAATCTCTTGATAGCGATTCCGTAACTGTGTCAGAGAATCCCTTCCACAGCTATGCCAGTCACGGCAGATGCCCTTTTTAATCTGACTTATATTTTCTAGGGCGACACATCCTGGGAGTCATGGTGTCTCAACGAGGGTAACAATTAGCTGGCCAGTCAAAACAACGATGTTTTATTATGCTTCGCAATGCCCCGTTATTTGTATACTGTATAATGAATTGTACAGGATTATATACATACAAATATATATATATTTGTTGGTTAATACACTAAATTAGCTCGAAACGTGTAGAAATGCATTCTAAAGTGAAGCATCATGGGATTGGGGCGGTAACGGTGATGATTGACAAGCACTCTGGCCAATAGCATAGCCTTAGATGCTTCGTTGGTGTTGGCTGATTGGCTTGTGATTACAAATTAAGTTTAAACGAGAAAAATAATATAATTACACACAATAAACATCAAATTAATAGCTACAATATCTTAGAGATAAAAGGGTGTATTGTTATTAATTAGTTCTACTGTAAATGTGTTTCATATTGTGATTGAGTGTGAGAGAGTCTCTCTAGTCTCATCTATTCCTGACCCAGGAATAAAGTGCTAGAAGACTTTCTTGGTAACACTAGCATTCAGAAGCATTATTACGTTAGGCTAAACTACTGCTGCATTCTTCAGCAGTCTTTTCCATACTTCAAATTCATCACGTTTTCAGGGAGAGATTCGGCGGGCATCTACGCGACTGATTGCCTTTGTGCTGTCGCAATTACCCACTTCTGAAGTCGTGATTGCAAGCACGTCGTATTCAAGCGCTTTGTTGTCGTGGACTCAGAACAGGAATCATGGAGATCACCCGGTTTATTCTTGCCTATTTATTGGGAAAATCTTATTAAAGCCAATTGAAACTATACATCCGCGATCTTGCTAGATAGGAAAGAACCACCAGTCACAGTTCTCCCCTCCGCATGTTTAAAGTTTATGTGCCTCGCCAAACTCGGGAACTTGGCTTTCAAAATTATGCCTGAGCTTCCCATTGTACGACATGAGAGGGCGTTAATGTCCAATTTATAACTAGGAATCTCTTATTTCCTATAGGGATATGTGAAGGATGCTCTTATCTATTGAGTGGGGATCCTGAAATCTCAAAAACGACTTGCCACACTCACATTTACATTAAATATTTAAAATAAACCAAATGTGAAATGTCCAAAATAATATTGTGTCTTATGTTTATTTTGTTGTATATATAAATTATTCATGCTATCGGATTTATCGTAAATGGTTTTCCTAAGTAAAAATTGGACATGACACGAATCTTAAGTCGTTTTTACCACTGGGAAGTTTGGATATAGTTTTGATACCCGAATTCCCGAGTTGGGCGGACTACGAATTTCAAACATGCTGGAGGGAGAACGATTGCTGCTGTGACTGCTATTATTTAGCTTATTTGCTTTCTTCTTCTTCTTCTTCTTCTTCTTCTTCTTCTTCTTCTTCTTCTTCTTCTTCTTCTTCTTCTTCTTCTTCTTCTTCTTCTTCTTCTTCTTCTTCTTCTTCTTCTTCTTCTTCTTCTTCTTCTTCTTCTTCTTCTTCTTCTTCTTCTTCTTCTTTTTCCCCCCACAACAGCTACATGCCTTTTCTTGTCATTAAAGTAGTGAACATATATCAATAATAATTTGAAGTGTAGCCTATTGTTTATTTTATACACAGCACAAAATAGCCTGTGTTTGACTTAAATGTCAGCAAACTGATGGCACAGTGAACTTTTATGGCAAGAAAATCCCAATAAATAGGCGAGAATAAGTGTCCTCCACGATTCCTGTTCTTTCCAACAACAACTTGAATCCGACAAGCTGGTACTAAGAAGTGGGAAGTAGGACATTTCCAATATGAAGGCAGCATTAAAGAAACTCCGAGCTAATCGCTCGTACTTACAAGTTTTTTGGTGGCGTTCATGGGTTTTCAACTCGGAAATACAATATTTCCGACATGGCTTGAACGAACATGACAGCAGTTGCTGTGACGTTTACATTTTGTACACATTATTGCCATGTATTTTGTGTATTTTTGTTTTACCAAAGAAAAGAGTTCATGAAGTCAACGTAATATCAAACGTTGTACATCTCGAGCAACACAGTGGTGTTGCTTCATTCCTGAATAATTCATTGAATTTAGGGGAGTCCCCTCATCTTGTTGTCTGGATGTAATACATCATTGCTTACATTGCACGAGTGCCCACTACTGGCGGAACCCTTGCAATGGGATGAATTGGACGCGCTTAAACTGCTAAATTCGAACTTAAATATATGTAAAATTGATGCTTACTTAATCCGTTTGTGTTGAGATTAATGCTGCCTTCACGGGCTATTGGAAATTTCATAATTTCAGAAGTCGTGATTATGAGCTTGTTGCATTCAAGTGCTTTGTTGTCGGAATGAAGAGGAATCATGGAGGACACCAGATTTATTCTTGCCTATTTATTGGGAAAATCTTAATAAATCCAAAATGACATGTAGTCATGCACTGACAACCATATAAACATTTACGATGCCGGATAGTCCGCTTTCTGTTGCTTCTGTAATTTCGGTCAAATGCAGGCTATTTTCGCTGTCTATAAAACATACGATATGCTTAAAAATAATAGTCATATATGTAAAATACACTGAAAAAACAGGAAAACACATATTGTCCAATTTACTTAATCCTATTATTTGCGATCTATGCAACAAAATTGTGTTTCTCCTCTAAATATGATTTATTCACTTTCTATTAATGTAATTCTCTAAAATGTGCAATCTACTAGATTAAATTATTTGGGGTGAATGTGAACCAATTAAGTACTTGAAAATTATTTTTGAGCCATTTTAAAATCTTTGTGAGACTACTCAATTCAGTTACTCAAAAATAACTTGATTCTATTATGTTGAAATTATGTGATCAAATTATGTTTGATTAACTTAATTGATTAATGTGGAACTGATATACATGATTAAATCATGTAAATCCAACACACCTTTTCTTTTCTTTTCTGACGCAGCAGTTAAAGTTTACGGCACACCCATCTCAGGAATTTGGGTAAAATTATTTCTGAACCTCCCAGTGGTAAACACGACATAAGAGGGCGTTCATTTGCAATTTTTACCTAGGAAACCCGTATTTACGATAATTCCGATATAGCACGTGAAGGCAGCATAAATTAATGATTTGTGTTGATTAACTGAAACTGGGCAGGGCTTGTTACTTCCCAGCATGCTTTGCATATGGCTCAATCAAGAGAGAGTAAATGTTATTTTATATGTAAAAGTGCTATTTGATGTGGGTTTTTTTAGCAAAATGAGAAAAAGGGGGAGACTTGATAGTGTGTAATAGTGTTTAATGTTCAATTATGTTGGAATTATTCAAACAATTTAAATGACAGTGTGTTACCATTGTGGAGAGGAGTGGAGCATTTGCTTAGGACGTGGACTGAGACAGCTAACAGCATTACAAAAAAGCAATTGAATTATAAAGTCTAAGTGTCTAAATATATGCTGAAAGTTTGAGAACCAGCTGTGTTATAATTCATTTAAGTCACATTACAATATAATATATTGAAATTAATTAAACTAAAATTGAAGTCCTAAATCATGTTAGAAAGCCATATTTAAATTACTTTGAGATTATACATTGGGTTACTTAAAACTATTTAAATATATGAAGTCGAAGTTACATGAAAAACTGATGTGTAATTGAATTGATTCATGTGTACCTGATGTACAAGATTAAGTCATGTAAATCCAACGCACTTTTTTTTCAGTGTAAGCTCTTGATTACTTGGATTTCGCTATGGAGTTGATTTATTGTTTCCCCTTACGAATTTGTTTAATGCAGCATTATATATATGAATATATCATGGAGATGCGGTGACGTCACAATCGTGTTGCATTGTGGTATATGGAGCTGCCTGAAGTGTACATATAGCTCCCTCTGTCAAAATCATGGGGTCAAGGGACTGTCATATTTTAAGTTAAGAAATGTAAAGTTTAAGTAAGCAGAACTTGCAGATTTTTATTTTGTAATCATGCAATTAATTGCAATTTAATTGCTCTGAACTTGAAATATTTGAGTAAGCTAATTCATACATTACACCTAAAAATATCATGAATTATCAAATTTTTAGCAGTGGAAACTTAGGTTTAACTAGCTAATTCAATAAATGCCATGTATTATTCCTGCCCCTGTTTTAATGTAAAATAAGTAGAGGAGTTAGAGTCGACTTTCAAAAACCTGAAATCGAACACCCCTAATTTAAAGGGGCACTTCAGCGCTGGGAAGATGAATGTGTATTTAAACTGTGTCATTTATGTAGTAGAAATGTGAAATTATTTTTGAATTTGGTGCCTTCTAGACTAAGAAAAGACTTAATTTTTGTCTCATGTGGATGAAAGACAACAACTCCCAGAATGCACTTGCTTCGCTGCCCTACAAGGCCACTCCCAAAGCCACGGCTATTGGTTATCACTTGCCCAACTTGCCGAAACCATAGTGTACATTATCGAGGGCACTCATTCAATTGCTCACTCAATTTAATTCATTCATTCAGTGTACTATATCGGTACACTATATCGTGTAGGCACCTTTAATGTTGCTACAGCAACATTAAAGGTGGCTATACTGCTGTCTCCAAGCCACATTTTGGGAAATGTGATCATCTTGCAATTCTACTTCAGCCCATTTACATCAAGAGGCTTAAAGCGGACTCAGACTCAGTTAGAACTGTGAATATGTGGACAGATTCCGCTTTGGAGGAACTGAAGGGTTGTTTGGAGGCCACAGATATGAACATTTTTAGGGAAGCCTCAGACAACATCCACGAATATACAGATACTGTTAGCAGCTATATTGAATGGTGTACTTCCATCTGCATTCCCTCCAGAACTATTAGAGTTCTCCCTAATCAGAAGCCCTGGTTTAATGCAGATGTGCGCATCAAAATTAAAAACCGCAGTATAGCCTTTAAGACAGGAGACATTATGGAGTATAAGCATGCCAGATATGAGCTACAAAAATCCATCAGGGCCGCCAAAAGGGCATATGCCTAGAGACTCGAGAACTGTTACAGAGAAAATAACAGCAGAAGGATGTGGCAAGGAATACAACCAGTCACCAATTACAGGAAAGCTGCAAACAAAACTGTGATCCAAGACTCCTCTCTATTGGACAATCTTAACACGTTTTATGCAAGATTTGATCAAAACAATAGAGACATACCCTTGAAAGCCCCCCGTAACCCAGAGGAGACTGCATTGCAGGTGACGCATTCACAGGTCCTTAAGGCTTTGAGAAAGGTGAACCCCCGTAAGGCTGCAGGACCCGACGGGGTGGCTCCGAGAGTCCTTAAAGTCTGTGCTGAACAGCTGGATGAGGTGTACACGGACATTTTTAACACTTCTCTCCTCCAAGAAACAGTTCCACGTATTTTTAAGTCCTCTATTATAGTAAAAAAAAAAAACTGCAATGAATGATTTTAGACCAGTGGCGCTTACATCGGTCGCCATGAAGTGCATGGAGGAGCTGGTCCTACAGCATATTAACTCTGTGGTTCCAGAAACAGCAGACCCTCTTCAGTTTGCCTCAGTGGATGATGCGGTGGCACTGGCACTTCACTATATTTTGCAGCACCTAGACACTCCCAATACATATGTACGAGTGGATGCTGTCTGAGCCCTATACTTTTTTCATTATATACACATGACTGTGCCACCAACTCGGACAATAACAATATTGTCATCAAATACGCAGATGACACTACTATCCTTGGCCTCATCAAAGGCGGTAATGAAACATCCTATAGGGACATGGTTCACAGGGTCACTGTCTATGGGGAGGACAATGATCTTGTTCTCAACATAGACAAAACAAAGGAACTCTTTCTGGACTTTAGGAAGAAAGCCTGCCCGCTGCAGCCTCTAACCATCAAGGGGATTGAGGTGGAACGAAGTGACAGCTATAAGTTCTTGGGACTTCATATCTCCGAGAATCTCAGCTGGGCTAAAACACTGTTGCAACAGTGAAAAGAGCTCAGCAGAGGCTGCATTTCGTTAGTGTATTGAAGAAGGCCGGATTTAAAAGTCAACCTCTAACCCATGTTTACAAAGGCCTTGTTGAAAGTATCCTCACCAGTGGTATCACAGTGTGGTATGGCAACACCACCCTGGCTGAGAGGAAATCACTGCAAAGGGTCATTAAGACTGCTGAGAGGGTTATTGGCTCCAACCTTCCCTCCATGGACACTTTATACACCCAGCGCTGCAAAAGAAAAGCACAGAGCATCCTTAAGGACAAGCACCACCCAGCTTATGCTCTGTTTAAATGGATGGACACAGGCTATAATATGAGACATCGTAGGCCTGTGAGCTTTAGCACCCACAAGGCCCGTTTGTTTAAAAGTTTTTTCCCAGCCACTTTCAGGCTAGTGGCACAAGACATTAAGGAGGGAAAAATGTATCCTATTCCATGTTTTAATTATTGTAATGATCAGTGCAATAGTAATTTATTCTTTTTAGAGTCTTAATCTTGTACGCACAATATTACTATTATTTATTATAATGTGTACTTATCTAAACTAGGAAGGTTATTTATTTATACAACGGTTCTGTATCTTTTTTTGTATTCCTTTTAAAATTGTCTAGTCGCTCTCTGCTCTACCTCATTATGCGTATGTGTATGTGTAATATACGTGTGTATGTATATGTATATATGCAGGCTAAGTGTGGGTGTATGCATATATATTAGTTTTTGTTTATACATAATTTTTTATCTAGAACTTGACTTTGAGAAATGCATAAGAATTCCAATGTATCAAATGGCAATAAACTTTGAACTTCTTGAACTGTAGGGAATAGGAATTTTCACAATTGAAATAATGTCATATTGCACTGCTTGTCTTTCATACAAAACAACAACAACCTACTGCAAGAGATTGTGAGAACACAGATCTTAACGTAAATTTTATTTAAACATAATGAATCTCATATATTTACCAAATCACAATGCAAATATATTGACAATTTACAATGCCCCGAGCTTGATGTACATCATTACTATTAGCTTTAGCATTCATTACAGCTGATTTAACATTTAAAATGTGCAGTACATTTTACTCTGCTCGTCCACGTGACTGATGAGCCCCTAGGCATGTACAGACATGTTTATATGATCAGAATTGTGATGGGTCAGTGAGTGGCTGAAAGTGTTAATAGTGGGTGACTAATGAAAGTCCTACTTTCATACTAAAATGTCCTATTGTCTATCTATAATACACAATTTTCTTCTTTCATTTGCACTAGCTATTTAACACCATTGTGATTTATTTCACTGCAACCTATTTTCTTAAAATGAAGTCATAGAGCTGCCCTCTATTGACCACAAGGGGGCGTGTAAAATGTATTTGGCACCACCATTTTGAAGGATTCGTGGGAAATATAAATGTCTTTCTTCTTTTTTGTAAATAAAATGTATTTATCTGTGAAATAGTAGGCCTATGTGAGGAGCAATGTGCAGTTAAATATGCATGTACACATATTTAATGAATGCAGTTACCATAGAAACTAGTTGTCAAATTGTTCAAAACCTTATAGTGGCCACAACACAACAACCGTGTGGTCACATATTTCGTACATTTTTTTAAAAATATTTTTCTACGTATACTACACACTCCTTTAAATATTACTAATGTAATATAACCTCATTTACTCAACTCATCGGAATTTGAAATATCATGTTCGAAAAAAGTGATTCCACAAGGCTTTTCACACTGCATTTGGCTATTTTCAGGTGTGAATTGTGTTTAATTCTCAGCATATTAACTTCATTCTCTCACCGCCATCATTTCCCATCCACAGCTCCCAACTTGTTTAAAATGGTTCACATTTAGAAGATTGGTTAGCAGTTTTTCCACAGTAGGCTACTTTCTTTGAGTTCTTGGTGCTTCCAATTCAATCTGATTTCCCATTCTAATAAACATACAATCAGTCATTGCCATGTCTCAACAAAATCAATTATTACAGCATGTAATATTACACACAAAAAACCTGTACAAAACCCAGTGTTTTAAGTTATAATGTTGAATGGGAAGAGAAATCCTTGAATGAGTCAGTGTTAGAATTACAACTTTAAATGGATCGAGTTACTCATTTCACCGTAAACAAAAAAAAGTTTAATTCATTCACATTTATTTGATGGTTTTTCATCTGCATAATAAAGTACTGAAAATGAGTACAGTAAATGATTTTCTAACAGCAAGTGGTTCAAAAGGAACTGAATATGCCAATTTTCTTCCTAGTTTTCTCTGCATATTGTCTGCAAAATGGATATGATTACATAAAAGATCCTTTGGCAGCTTGGGAAAATTTCATACCTGATCTGTAAACTCAAAACATCTTTTCAGGCTAATTGTACAATTGTGATGTTCTGCTGGCACAATGAAAACCTTCCCATACTCTATTACTAGCTCAGAATTGCTGTATAGAGTATGTGCGGTATGAAATTAGACGTTATGTTGACCTGCGGTTAAGCCACACAACTCTTTTAGCTTCCACCTAGCCTCACCTGACATTTAAGTACATTGTGCCCTGCTGCTATTTACAATAAATGTAGCCATACAGCAAATGTACATACACAAACCTTTTTTTTTACAGGTTATGATACAAACACACCCAGTAAAGCCATCGGCACATGATGGAGCTAAGACGCTGAGCTATGCTGCATGCCAAATCTCTTTACAGCAGGCATAACTGAAGTCTTGCTGACATGCTAGTAAAACGAGGAGTGTCCTGTTATGGGGGTCTTATATCTGTACCTCTGTCCTGATCTGAAGTAGCACATAGTCTTCGTTACTCAGAGACTATCGGCGTCCAACACAGTCAATGCATGAGACACCATCCTGGTGTTAGTGAGTTCAACCTCCATACAACTAGATTTTTAGTGGTGCTTGTGGGCGGATGCCGGGGCATTGCTAAACAGTTGTTTTAGAATATGCCCACCTGCAAGTCTTTATGATATTCTGGTCTGAAGATATGATTTGGGTCCCTTCTACAGTGTAAAGGCCATTCACATCAAGAACGATAACTATAATAATGTTCCCCAACTCTATCCCTGGTTCACAGACAAGGCCTAGTTCGAGTCTAAAGCTGTTTTAACAACCATATTTTAAAATATGTCACAGCCATTGTTTGGTCTCAAGATACACACCGTCATGTTTTTTTTTTTCCTCTAAGACATATTCCTGTGTTAATCTAAGCCCTGTCTGTAAAACCAGGCCTATATTTTTTTTTTCTTTTTAATATGACACATTGGACATTTTTACAGGAATAGCAACTAGAACTTACTTATGAACATCAAATATATTAAAAACAGGACACATAAAAGGTAAAAAAGGCAGGTTTTCTCCTTATTCCAAGTCTCTGTGTAATATTTGTCAGACAATGGTACCAAATAAACCTTTTAAATGACTATAAAATCAGTTTAATTTCTTGTGAGAAATGTATAGTGTGTGTCATACTAAGTGAATATAGAGTTGGGGAAAATAAAACCATGTAAACAAAAGCATCTGCTTTCATATGATTTTTTCAATGTGACAACCTTCTAGTGATAGTAAGTCATATTTGGTCAAATAATCTGATTTATGTAATTTGTTAAATATGGTATCTAATAATATTCTTCTGTTTTAGGATTATGAATGTGGCACACACCCCTCCACACACAAAACGTGTGGTGTATAGTGTTATTTATTGATAGGCTGCCACAACTGGCTTGACACCATTAGCCACCAGATCCTGTTGTCCACCCTCTCATCGCTAGGCATCACATGAACTGCACTCTCTTACAATCTTACCTCACATAGGGCTTTCGAGGTTGCCTGGGGAGAGGAGGAATCCAAAGCACATCAACTAGTCATAGGGGTACCTGAAGGGTAGGACCTCTCCCCTTCTCTATTTATTCATTTACATTACTGGGATCTATTATACAGGCAGATGGATTCTCCTAGTGCCACATCTTTACTTTTCATTTCAGGCACATATCTGACAGTAGTTGGTGGACATCTCAGCATGGATGAAAGAACATCACCTGCAACTCAATCTACGTCTTCTCAGCCACTCCGACGATTCAGCATAATTTTCCCATCCAGCTAGGTTCATCAACAATCATTTTATTCTGATCTGCCAAAAATCTTTTGGTAATCTTTTAAGACCAGCTGACATTCAGAGACCACATTGCAAAGACAGCATGGTCATGGTTTGCACTGCACCACACCAGGAACATCAGGTCCTTCCTAACGAAACATGCAACACAGCGTCTCGCTCAGGCCCTTGTCATTTCTAGACTGGACTATTGCAATGCTCTTCTGGCTGGACTTCCAACATGAGCAATCTTCCTAATGCTATCCGGACAGCCGAATCCCTGACAATATTCAAGACATGGCTGAAAACTCATCTCTTCCATGAGCACTTAAAGGCATCCTGCTGACTCTTAAAAATCCTGCTTCCACTATTAAATCCCCCTCTGTTCTGTGTCTGTGTTCAATGTTTGAATCTTTGTATTTTTAGCACTTCTTGTGTTTGCTTCCTTAAGACTGATCACTTGTCGTATTCCTTATATGCAAGTTGCTAAAAGTGTCTGCTAAATGAATGAATGTAAACATAAAATGTCAAAGTTGTGAATACAATAGCTCATTAACAAACAGCAGATGTTTATTTATCATATTGAATGTTTTGACAGCTGTTGGATATTTTAAATTTTTCCAATATTTTAGGTTGTTTTACAATAAATTTACAATAAATAACCAAGTTGTGTCTATTTTCTCTCTATAGGGGGAACAAGATTGGAATGCATTTCTCCCTAATAATTTATTTTTCAATTAAATGTTTTAGTTTGAGTTGGACACGCATAAAAAAAATCACTTCATAAATGTATCCATTTCATCTAAGCTGTATTTGATCAAATTAAGTAGAACCAACTTAATTACATTTAATTGCATGAATCTGGGAGATAGATATTCACAATTTGAGTACAAAGTACAAATTCGATTACTAAGAAATTTGTATCGCTCATAACTTCTGGAGAGAAATAGCGCAGACACTGAACAGGGATGAAATGTTATAGTTTGCATGTGTCGAGTGCCTGTGTTCGTGCTATCACACTACAAATGGAGTATACTTTAAAAGGCTATGCGTTTCTGCATATGCTATTCGTGTCGTAAGTTGGGTTTAAGGCGACATGCTAACTAATGGAACCTCATAAGACTGTTTTACTATACATAAGTAGCCATTTGTTGTACACTTGTTAGCATGTTGCTGAGCTAATGATATTGGATAGTAATAAGCACAAACATACATAGCACACACACATTTTGGGTAAAATAGTCCATTTAACTAGTTTGATTTTTTTTTAGTATTGAATGTATTATATTGTATTGATATGTATTATATTGTATTGATATTTATAATCAACATTTCTTTTGACTTAATCTTGGATGATACACATGATGCTGCCAAAACACAGTGTCTTAGAAGCGGCGTAATATTGCTGTCTGTTTTTGGAACAGACTTTGTGTGAGGAATTAATGTATGATGCACTGCATGGCTGTTTAGATGGACAGATCACTAAGTTTTAGAACAGAGCATATGAGATTATATTTTATGCTTTTGGAGAATGAATACTACATCAACAGATTTGACAAAATATGTATTTATCCATGAACAAGTGACAATTTAAAATATGTTGCATTGCGATTATTTCCTGAATTATTAGAGTATGTTGGCTTTGTGCACATAATAATGCTGGCCTGTAACAAACAAAAAATTATATTTGCTAACCCAGCGATCAGTTAGAAAGGAGGTTTAGTCTTGCCTTTTTACCCAGAAATGATGTCTACCAGCCAACAACTGTCCTCACTGTCTTAAATTCTTCTTACTTAAAGAATCTAGAAAATCTAAATGGACATTTTGTGGCTTTCAGTCCAAGTCTCTTTGCTTTGACGGCATCTATATGCAATGTGCACTCCTAAGAACGTCAAAAAAATGTTTTACTGCTACTAGGGAAATGGATCAAAAATATCGATTACAAATTTGTCCAGGCAAATGCTCCCAAATGTTGTCCTCCTAATACCACCTATGAACTGACTAGCAATAGGAAGTAACACATTATGGTTCACAGCACTAACGTAAGCTAAAAGCCATTTGTCCAGCTCCATCTACCTGCTATGTCAACTATATGCCAACACAGGAAAGAAAATCATGTTGTCAAGCCATTTTATGGGGTCTTTAAATCTGTAAGTGAACAGACAGTGTTGCTTGTAATCACTAGCAGTTTTTTCTAAATGGTAATGGTACCACATTAATGATGGTTAAAGGGATCGGAACAAGCCAAATAAACCGAAATGGCTCCAGAGGATGGAAGTACAATTATACATACAGCTCAAACTAGAATGTAAAAATGTTTATCCACACGTTATCCACAAGATTGCTGCAACGTCAGAACATGGGGTGAATTCCAACAATATGAAGCAGGGCCTGTCCATGCAAGCCTAAATATACTACACCTTTGAATGGCTTGTACCATCAACCTCAGACAGCAACAACAAGGTAAGTGCAGCGGTCCAGGCCCTGAGGCAGAGACCACGATGCGACACATTAGTGAAAGCCGAGGTGAGCAACAACCGACTGATACACAGGTGAGCAATTACAGGTGGATTGTGGAAGTCAGCAGTTGCAGCTCTTTTCTCGCTCCGCTTCCTCCTCGGCTGGATAAAGAACTTTAGCGGTGAGGCCACTCTTGACCCCATCCCAGCCGTCACGCGTTGAGATCTCACCCATCTTCATCAGCTCATAGATGTCCCGTGTGAGCAGCTCGAAAGCACGTTCCACGTTGCTGTTGCACTTGGCTGAAGTTTCCACGTAGCGGATGCCGAGTTCGGCCGCCAGTTGCTCCGCTTCGTCCCGTGTCACCTTGCGGTCGCGGCTCAGGTCGCTCTTGTGGCCGATCAGGATGTAGACCATGTGATGAGGCAGGATGTGCTCGCTGACTTCTCGGTGCCATTCCCGAACGTGATCAAAGGTCTTCCTGTTCGTCAGGTCAAAGACTAAGAGTCCGCCAACAGAGTTGCGATAGTAGGAAGTGGTGATGGACCTGAGGGGATGAAGAAGATGATATTTTCAAGACTCCTATTATTACATGGATGCACAGAATAATTTCCAGAGATTCTTAGATCCATTTCAAAGGAATTCCATAGAAGTTAAGCGCAATCGAAAAAGCATGAAGCTCCACCCCTACATCTAACTTTAACCCTGTTTCCACATAAATTACCCGGAAAAATTTGTCCCAGGAACTTTTTTCCCAGGAATCCCCCCAACCCCCCAAATGTGTTTTCCATCGAGGTCTAAAGTACCCTGAAGATTGGTCCGTTGACGTAGGACTGATTTTTTTTTAACGTCATTGTTGATTCAAATAGAAACCAAATCAAACTGCACGCACCGCAACAACTTTTAAAAATAGTGGTTGAAATACAATGCTTTGTGAAGTCAGCTAATCAAAATACTGTGTGAACTCAACCAATCAGCATGTTTAACCCTGAAAAAGTACTACCTCGCGAGCAGGGCTTTTTTGAGGAGAACATTTTTACACAGAACTTAATTTAGACCCTGGTCACCCCAAAGTCCCTTGTTCCTGGGGAAAGTTCCTGCGGTGGAAACGCGGTTTATCAGTGGGGCATAGATTTATTGTGGCATATTAGTAATTTATAGCTTGTAAGAAATGTGAAGCTCTTAAAGAATTTTATAAAAATGACTTACATCAATTCTTCTGGCATATTGTTTGAGCTGTAAAGCTCTTTATTTTATAGCGGTGTAACATCTCAGTGTAATGATATTAAAGAATGGATTTTGCAAGATGTAATATCCAAATAATCGAAAATTACTTTTTAAATGTCTAGAAAATCTAGCCTAGAAATCTAGATGCACCCTAGCGGCAGCAAATCTAATTTGCAGACAGGGTAGTCTATCAACTCTCCGTTGGCGTGCGAGCTGGAAAAACTAAACTCTGGTCAGGCCAATCACATCGTGTATAGAGTCGGTGGGCGGGCTTAACCTAATGACGGCAGAGTTGACGCGGTTCCGCGTGCTACTTGTAAACAAAGAAGCTGGCGAACAGCGGTCTTTCGAATCGGCTTTGGCCGCGACTCTGGAAGACTTGGAGTTAAGCTTTTCTCTGAGAAAAGAACAATGAACGGAACTGAAGTCATTCTTAAAAAAGGAAGATGAGTTTTGCCAACCGGATACGGCGAAAGTTTAATCTATCAACTAGCTTCACCTTCTTCTTTGCTCTGGTTGGTTGTAGCGCTATCCTATTGCGTGCGGAGGGAATTTGAAAGACAACCGTTTATCCCGCCCCTCGGATTGAGCCCTGCCAATGGTGTGTTCCCAGACCCAACATCTTGATGTGGGTCTGGCTTGTCAGGCTAGCAATTTACATCAGTTACATCAAAGTTACATTTATGAGAGTTAAAACTCTATTGGAATAATCCAATAAATAAGACACAAAATCATATCACGACTAGTATACAGCATTAAAACCGCAAAAGAGTGTTCAGGGGGGCACTGAAGACAAAATGCAATCCTCATTTATTAGTCCTTATTTCATTTCACTGTGTGGCAACAGCACTGGCACACATTAAAGCAGTGTTTTTCTAGTCTATATAATTTTTCCATTTGTAGGTGTCTGTCATATGGGCTCTGAGTCCCATTGGCCTGGTCCATAATCCTTACTAAAATTATTGTAATTATAAATGTAATGCTAATAGAAAGCAGAGCAGAGAACCTGATTGGCCATTTGTGCATAGTGTTCCATGATAGGCCTATTATATGTGGACATCAAGTGGGAGTCTGATCATTCTGAATACATTTCTAAAAACAAGAAAGGCTTTTATGGTGGTTGATTTTTACATTTCATGAATGGTTCTTTAAAGCATTGAGGGTGAGATGTTTGTGCTTCCCTGAAGGCAAGCGGTGCTTCAAAAATAGGGCAAGCTGATCAGAGACATCAGGATCTGAGCCCATGACAGTACTAAACCAAACATTCTCATTACTGAATCCAAACAGGTGAGGCATATGACACTGGAACAAATCAATGAGATGAGCCTCATTCATAAACAGTCTGGTAGGCCTGTGAATGTGAACCCAGCAGGTAAATTATATAATGGCATACACATAAAGGTAAATTCATATATTACAGTAAAAATACTGATATAAAGGGCTAACGTAGAACATAACCCTGCAATATTACACAACCAATGACATCGCAAAAGCATGCATGGATACAGGGCCGGCGTTTGCTATAGGCGAGCTAGGCGGTTGCCTAGGGCGACAAATGTGTTGGGGGCGCAGCCAGGCGCCCTCTTGTGGCGCCCTTAAACTTACTTCCCATTAAGCATAGAATTAAAACAAGCGAAATAAAACATACTGTTTATTAAACATGATCATCATTGGGCGCCCCCTCAGCCGCACGTTTAATTACTTAACCTGATTATTAGATTGAATTGATAGTGAGTATTGTCAGGCGTTCAGGCGGTTGGTCAGGCATGTGCTCATCACTGGCGCGTTCTTCAAAAATGAAGCGGTCTAAACCCTCGAGTGCACAGGGACGGAAAAAGAGAAAGGCAGACGATCACAAGAAAGCCCAGTATAGAGGTAAGTCTTCTCATCTCAGCCATAAAAGTGTCAAACGAAATAAATTTACTTCGTATTATCGATATTATCAACTAATATTGGACGGCATTGGACGTTTTATTGCTGTCACTAAGCTATCACTATACTAGCTAGTTATCTACATATTACTACGCATTTCACTGACAATAAGGAAATCCAGACGAGCCAAATTTTAATGCTGCGTCAATTTTGAAGGTGAATAGAAATGCCAGAAACAACTGTTCATCTTTTATTATTTAAGATAGGGATAGAGCTACAAGAACTTATATATTTTAATTTTGTAGTGGTAAGTACAGTGTATCCATAATAGCACTTTTGTTTGTAGAGGGTATAGTTAATCCAGTTTATGGGTCATAATTTGCTTAAGTGTCTTTACAGATGCTTAAGAGAGTTTTTGCACTGTTTATGGAGTTAATATTTGGTAAATATCCTTGAACATTCTTTCTAGCATTTGTGTATGAACAATTTATTGCAGTTGATCCTTCAAGTCTTAATTTTCTTGATTAAGTGTTGGAGTGACTATAAAAGCCTTTTTGTTTGTTCATCCATAGTTTGAGTCATAATTTGTTAAATATCCTCCAACGTTCTTTGTAACATTTTTGTATGTGCAATTTATTAGTGTATCATTTAAGTCATAATTAGCTTTTTAAGTCTTGGAGTAACTATAGGAGCATTTTTGTTTGTATAGTTTTTATAAATACTTAACCCATTTGTGCCCAATTTTTTTCTGAATGGCATGTCCTGCATTTATTTTCCCCAGGTTTATGTATTTTTTCTTGAAAATCGTTTTTGAATCTGTGGCAACTATAGTTGCCGGTGGGCAAATATGTTGTATGCACCCCTTCAATGTCAAATATGTATAAGAGGAGAACATTTAGCATCTAAATCAAAATAACTGCTTTCAACAGATCAATCTTTATTCATAATCAAATTTATTATGTTTGACTAAGTATACTAAAAAACTATAGATCTGTTGTAAGATTTGTTTTGTTTGGATGATTCTAGAGACCTTCATGATTATGTTGATATATATATGTCAACAAAAAATACTTATTAGTAACATGAAAATATCCTTTCTTTGGGAGGGTTTGCCTTCGTTGTGCTCCCTGGAAGTAGGGGTAGGGAGTGGGCAGTCTCATGTGACAGGAAAGAAATTAATACTTTTTTCTTTTTCTTGAAATCCTTTATTTGGTTATCTGCTTGTGTGTCATTAAGATGTAAAACATGGATAATATCTAGAAAAATACTTACAGAAGGAAAATGACAACTATACACTGGCAACTATAGTTGCCGGTGGGCTTAACAATTAAAACTCAAATCTCAATCTCGCCTAGGGCAACCAAAGAGCTAGAGCCGGCCCTGCATGGATACTTGCCGTGATAAAATCATAGTGATGTAGGCTACGCATTCTATCCATATCACTGCACATGGAGACATAGCCAGCAGCCAGAACATAATATTAATAATACTTATTATTACTATTATAAATAGAACACAAACCTGAATCTTTCTTGTCCGGCTGTATCCCATAGCTGTAGTTTGATTTTAACCCCAGGTTCGATGTCTATTGAACGGGCGTAGAAATCCACACCGACCGTAGGGTCTGCTACATCGGTGTATATGCCATCCGTGAACCTCTTGAGCAAAGATGATTTGCCCACCGTCGAGTCCCCCAGCAAAATGATCCTGAACTGGTATTGCCACAAAATATCCATGGCATAGTGAGTCGAGAGCTCCAGCCACAGGCTCAAAGACAAAGCAGGAGCGCTAACGGTGTTTACATTGAGTATATGGAGCGGAGCGGCGGGGGCGGTGAGGTGGATGTGCTGCAGTCATGTGATGCGCTCATTCTCACATCTCAAGTCGAACCAATGTGTAACCACAGCAAATGACCTGAATTCGCTACTTTCATTTGAGGACTGGAGGAAGCGGAACCTGTTTTGCGACATAAGCGTATTTCTACACATTATATAGCCTAATGCTGCTACTCCTAGGGCGTAGGCTAAGCAGGCCAAGCTAAACGCTTGTATTTATACGTTTATATAATATTCATACATAGTTATTTACTTATAAACCAATAAGCCAGGAAAAAAGTGCGATGCAATGATTGTATCACGAGTAAACAGGACGTGTGGTGGAGAAGGGGGGTAAAGTCCCTGTACCTCAAGACCTCGAATAAAATAGCAATACGATAAAAGCACCATTAGCTATATGTGTCAATGACATGATGTGCATTTTTCTTTGTGTACAACTGCATTATTTCCTTATAAAATAATTTGATGAATTCATGACATGGATTTTTGTATTCTTTCTATAAAACCTATTTAGTTTGAATTCATTTTTAGTACATGTAAATAATAAATTTTATGGTTTGTTATCTTAAACCCCCAAAATGTCTGGTAGTCAACTGCAAACATGGCTCTTTTATTATGAATTGACAAGGTAATAACAGTCAACATGATAATGCATCATCCATAGGACCCCAACTGATCCTTGTGTGAACATGTTTGTAGATCATCTTTCAAATACTAGTAAAAAACTGCTAATTACAAGTATGGGTGCAGGTTCACTTTGTCAGGTAGTATAGTATAACTATTTGGTTGTACCGCCTGGCATAAAAAGTAAAAAAAATGAAATTTAAACACGTTGAAATTTGTTGTAAACAACTGAAACTTGTTCACACACATTGTTCATGACTCAAAAATAAGCGTTTCATTTACATCAGTTTTGAAAAGATTTGTAAACAATTCATCCCAATAATATAAACAATTTTACATTAAAACATTATTTTATGAAGGAAAATCAACCTTATAGTTAAATAGCTCCTTGCAGAAATGTGTGTGCATTATATTTGGTTAGTGATCATTACTGGACCGGTGATCTTGTCTCGGTCCGCGGAGACTGTAGGCTCTGTCCATGGTGCTGAAACAGATGTCACACTGGGCAGCCAGGGAATACATCAAACAGCTAAAGAAGCCCAGGACCCAAACTATGCTTGTAAAAAGCCTGTATTTGTATATATAAAAAGGAGATAACGCGCTTAATCTTAATAATCTGACCGGCGGTAGGCCTGGCTGTATCCCACGAACCCTGATCAGAGAATTCTCCCGCTATGAATTCCCGTATGAGTAATCTATTAACACATGGAATTAGTAGTTTTCATCAAGATGGTTTTGATTTTGTTTTTTACTGCATAGTTTATTTGAGCTAAGATCATAATATTCAGTCGTTGTGTAAGCAAGTCCTTGTAAGAACACTGTTTTAACCACAACAACGTGAGATTTACTTTATTGCTTAGTTTTATATACATGTATTTTTCAATATATATTTCACAATAAAAACGTTCCGTTGGTTAAATAAAAGAGTCATCCGTTATCAAATATGCCTATATAAGTCGAAAAATATCCAGACTCCTTTTATGTCGCAAGCAGAAATACATATCCCATCAAGCTCTGCGACCAAGACACCTCATTCAACCAATCAGCGATGAGCCCATTCACCAATCAGCGTTGAGTTTCGCTGTATAAAAGTACGGGTCACATTCTCAACTTCCTCTTTCGACCAGCCTTCTCTAAGAATGTGGGTGAGTGTTCTTCAATCATGAATCGGCGAAAAGTGTGTTGTGTATTAAAGTAGCTGTTTTTTGTTGTTACACCACTATTTTCTTTATGTACTTTTGAAGTTCATCGTATAAGATTTCGACGTTTAGAAGTAACCGGGATGTATAGAGCGTAGCGCGGTCAGGGTTGCTCTGATTAATTTAAATGGTTATACAATTTCTTGCTAGTAACGTTAAGTGTTTGTTTTCTTTTTAGGCTTTATAACGGTTTTGAAAGTAACATGTTGGTTTTGTGGCTTACAACGCTAACTTGCTTGCAGAGAAACTTGGCTTGCAAAGCAGCGCCATTTTAGACTATTAACCTTCACTGCAACTTTTATACATGATGCATTACACGTTACGTTTCCATACATCCTTTTTTGTAATATTTATTGTAAGTTCGTGTCGGTCATGCTGATTTTTCCCTTTGTGTGCTCTTTCAGGTGTTCGTTAAACGTGGAGTTTCGGTTCACCACGAGGTTCCACCGCCATTACTACTGCAGAGGTAACGTTAACTTAATCAACTTTAATATGGTATTATGTACAGTTGAAGTTAACTACACGTCCAAACGTATTTAGCGGGTAACGAATACTAATTAAACTCTACTTGTTGAAATTGGCGTTGGCTCGTGCATGAGATATTACGGCTATTAAAATAGCGGTTCACGGCCCTGATCGAAGCCGTTCCTGTTCATCTATAGCAGGCGCGGTCAAACAGGAGCCGATAGCAACACTTTTACCGACGGTCGCTGAACGGTTAACCTGTAGCTGTCCCAGCAACATTAAGGAAAAGGACAACCGAAACATGTTGTCGTATATTACGTAGCCCTGCCTAACAGTTACTTTCATGCAGGTTGGAAGGTGCATAAGATGACCGTGTTCTCGGATGGATGAAATGTCCTGCAATCACAATGCTCATTGAGATGGGCTGAGGGAACCTTCTGTAAAAGGTTGGTTTCTGTTTTAAAGTTAGTCTTCATGTTGGCTATGATGACAAACTTGCCCTCTCTGAGAGACCAGCTCTATTATGAGAATCAAATTAACGTTCTGAGCCAGCTTTAACTGCTCTAATTGCTCCAAGTGTTTAGTCATTTGACTTTAAAAGTTTTTTTTTTCTTCATCAGAAGGTGCAGTGCTTCCAGTGAGAAGATGCCTAACATGCATGCCAAATGCTGGTAAGTTCATTGTCAACCTCCTTTTGCACGTGTTTCTGATTAATCTGTGCACTCTGTGTGCACCAGATTGTCCAACTACGTGCTAAATTAATGGGGAGACTTTGACCACCTGTCTGCTGGTGTCTGTGTAGGTCACTCTACTGTCCAACATTCAGCACTAGTTGCTGAGTTGTTCTTGCATGGAGACTGATTTCTGTGGCTCCTGTTAATGTTTTCTTTTCTTCCCTCTTTAAGGTGCTGATGACCTGTGGTACAAGTGCAGGTATGTTATTATCAGCTTTTGATAGTGTAATTTCTGATCAATGATGATTATTTTTAAAATGGTGACTGTTGGATGAAACTTTCGGAAATGGGGCTGAGATCAGTGCCTGTGAAAACGGTCTTTTGTTGTGTATGTTTTATAGCTCATTATTTTGCCTGTTTCTTTCTCTTTAGGTGCTCCAACGCTTTTGATCAGCAGTGTTGTGCAGGTATGTTGCCTTCAGCTTTTGTGGGTGAAATTGATTCCTGATCAATGATGATGACTTTTTTTGATAGTGACTGCTGGATGAAACTTGCGGATATGGGGCTGAGATCAGTAACTTTAGGGAACTATTTTGGTGTATAGGTTTTTATTATAGCGCCACCTCTTTTCTTCTCTTTAGGTGCTCTGAAGCTTTTGATCAGCAGTGTTTACATGGGTGTTGTGCAGGTAATATGCCTTCAGCTTTTGAGGGTATAATTGATTCCTGATCAATGATGATTACTTTTTTTAATGGTGACTGCTGGATGAAACTTGCGGATATGGGGCTGAGATCAGTAACTTTTGGAAACTCTTTTGGTGTGTAGGTTAAAGCTCACCCCCTCTTTTTTTCTCTCTTTAGGTGCTCAGGTGTTTTGATGAGCAGGTGGATGTTCAAGTGGTTCCATGGCTGGTGCAAATCAAACCTAATCCTGTAGTGCTTCTGCAACTGGCTTTTTTATTTAATAAAAGCACTTGGTGCATTAAGACAATCCTTGGCTCTTGCTATTTGTTTCTCAGTGACTGGTGTACATGACTACTTTATTTAAACTTTCACAATTTGCAAATCAAACTTGACTGTCTAATTAAAATTATGAATCTATAATGTTAAATAAGTGACTTTATTACATTCACTGTATGACTGATACTTGTTTATCCAATAAACCACAGCAAGTCTACAACTTTATTCCACAAATTTATTTGACATGAACAAGGGAAAATGACCATGTTAATTCTCTCATTGACTAAAACCAGTCAATTTAAAACCACAACATTCTTTTCAAAACCAGGCCCTTAAACCATGGGAGGGGGATAAAGACAAACTAAAAGCTTGTCTGGCAATCATGCTGTTTACTGACAAGATCAGAGGGCACCATTAACATTCATTCCTGAGCAATTGAACAGAGTTTAAAATCAGCAATCTCTGAGTCTGGGGAACTGCTGCCACTCCGGTCACTGTACGTGTCTCTGTGAACAGAAAACAACTTTCATTTGGTATCATGCAAAGCTTGTAAAATAGCCACTGCTCAGAGGTTCCAACAGCTGTTAAAAGAATGCTCTGCTGCTTCAAGATGGTTTGTTTGAGGTCTCTTTTCCAGAGATGGCATCCAGTTTTTATTTTTATTGATACATCTTGGGATGACATTGGGATAAACTGCTGCTTAGGGAACTTCATACCGTGGTGACAGCCGACAGCCTTTCTGCAGATAAGCAGGAAGCCTCCCCGCAGCTGCCAACAGCAGGCCAAAGTATGGTGGAGATGGTTTTATGGGTCTCGATGTGAATTCTGGGTGATACTGGACACCAACAAAATATGGGTGATCTGAAACAAAAAAAAAAAAGTCAAACTAATGGTGGACAATTTTTTTTAAGAACTGTAAATATAATTTTTTGTTGATGTGCTTGTTTCTATGGTAACCCATTGCTGAGCGTTTCCTTTTCGTGGAGGTAGAACTGCTTTAGATGAATGGACTTAATATTTTACAAGTTTCTCAAAACCAGTCTGTTTTTTGGTGTTCTTGTGGATAAAATTACTGGTCCGACATTCAATAATGTTTGCTTCTTTTTTAAATTGCTAAAATTGACTCCCATTATCCTAAACACATTCTCAATAGGCTAAACCAATTTGTTACATCACTCTTTCTGTAAACCATTAAACAAGTTCAGGTAGTTAAAACACCATTTGCAAATCTCATTTTTGCACAACTCTAAACACATTCTCACTCACTAAAACACATTTTGCTCTGTGCTGCACGCTAAACAGCTTTCAAAACACCGGCAGGCAAAATTTACACAACTATAACAGTTGTCATCATTCAATGTTGATACCAACAATATAAGAGGGGGAGGAGGAAGAGTATGTGCAAGAAGTGGTGAACAAGGAGGATGAGGATGAAAAAGAGCAAGGTGTGGAGAATGTCGTCAGGCTGTATCCGGCACACCAGAGGGTTTTTCTTTTTGTCTGGCAAGAGACGACACTGCCTGTGATGTGGACAAAGTCCTCAGGCTGGATCCAAGATGAAGACGTGATGCTGAGGCAGAATCAATCTCTCACTGACTTCCATTTTGCAGTTGCACAACTCTTTTTAGTGTATTGTAACATGCTTTTCATTTAGAGTATTTTTTTAAAAACCTTTTTGGTTTTGCAGACGAGTTACTGTATTTTCACTATGCAAGTGCTGAATATACAGACATTCAATAGGCCTATTATACAATATTCAGTTCTATAAGTGCAGTGCATACAGTATACAATGCATTCACGTCACTACTGTAAATTGTGATTACTGTACTTTTTTACATAATTGTAAAATGTGCATGCTTTGGATTCTGTGTTCCCTGTTTTTTGATGCAGTGTCAAATGAATGATCTGTAGTGTTTATAATATTGACTCACTGTGTGTGTGATATGAAAGCATTGTTTGATTTTGAGCACATAAAATGGTCAATAAATAATCTTTTCCAGAAGAGTCAGAAGTTCTCTGAATTTGGTATTGTGTTTAAGGTTTACAGAAAGTGGGTGATGGTTTCGAGAAATGTGTTTTAGCAATTCAGAAAAACTGCAATAAATGTTCACACTTTCTCCAAAAAAAAAAAAAAAAAAAAAAAAAAAAAAAACAGCTCAACCAAACATGCTTGACATGCGAGAACAAACCTCATTGGTTCTTGCACGTCAAGCAAACATGCTTGAGCTTCGATTTACCATAACTGATGTGCGAGTTTATCAATGTTTATATGTGAATAAAAGCATAAATTAAATCAGTTCATCACAAAAAGCATCAATTTGGACTAAACCGCTTAATTCAAATGGATTCGTTTTACAATCTCTTTATTAACTTTTTTAAGCGTGAATGTGGTAATCTTAGCTGTCAAAGGAGGAACAAAAAGCTCTCTGATTTCATCAAAAGGATCTTCATTTGTGTTCCGAAGATAAACAAACGTTCTTAGGGGTTTGGAACGACATGAGGGTGAGTAAATGAACTATCCCTTTAACATTCGCGTTGCCATTTTTTAACAAACCTAAAGATTCAAAACAAAACATCCCAAATAATCTTGGTATATTTGAGAGGTTGTCGTGTTCTTTAACATACCATCCAGCTCTATGACCTCCATTCTCTCTCCTTCCACATCCTGACCCACAAAATGGAAGCCCTTGTCCTCAAAATGCTGCTTCAGCTCTGGGTTCACCTGCTCAGACAGAAGGAAGAATACTGGGTTCATGCATGCTACTACACCTAAGGATAATACAAATCATTTTTACCTTTACTAGGTATGTTTACATTAAGTTTCCTCAATCAGAATCCAAATTTAATTCACTGACCAGTTTGTAAGACTTGAGACGTAAATAAACCCGCATGGTTAAATTATGTAAAATGTATGTTAATATTCACATCACAGCACTGGGCCTGGTATTTTTCGATCCGATTGTGAAAATAGTCAGATTCAAGTGGATTTTTTTTTCCTGTTGATGGGATTATTTCAAGTTTACATCGAAATCGGATTGAGCTCGGTTGGACAGAGTGAGGTATTTTCAGTCTGAATGAACCATAAATCTGATAAACAGCTACTGATGGAGAAAAGGCTATAACAAGCAAAATGCCTCACGGGAACTGAGAGACAATACAAACCCATCAGAGGATTTATTGAAACTGACATTTTGAACAGTTTCACAGAAATAAATCAACTTACCATTACCTAACAACATATTTAAAGATAACAAAAATTCAGTCAAAAATTGTCAAATAATAAACAAGATTGCTTAATTTATACCACCAGAAAAATCATGACAGATTTATTGTGAATACTACCACAGTACTGTATTCACTGTTACATTGTACATGTACAAACATCATTTATTTTTTTTAAGTAGAGATTATGTACCTCAAAGCGATGCCTGTGTCTTTCCTCTACGTAATCTACGTCTCCATAAAGTTTTCCTGTGAGAGAGAAATCAACAATATCATGCATTTAAACAAGTTCTCTATTAAATCATCAATATGGTATTACAGTGACTGAAATGCACTTACTAAGTATGCCGTTTTTGGTTTTGAAAATAGTTCGCCTTTTCCCCAACCGCATAGTTCCCCCCATTTGCCCTGGATTGTGCTCTGGCATGTCAATAACCTGTGAGATGACAAATTAAAAACATTATACAGTTATATCTGCTCTATTGTTTTTGATCCAAAATGAACCAGAAAATCACATTTAAACCCACCACAGGATGTTTTGTTTCTGGGTCAAATTCTGTGGAGTTAGCATCTAGGTAAAACAGAAAAGTCACACATTATTCAACATGGCTTGGTAAATTGAGTCATGTGTACAACATTGTTTCGTGAAGGAAGAATTTACCTGTCCAATCCAACATATTCCTAGCGAATTCACACACAGCTAGCTGCATCCCCAAACACACACCTGGAAAATGAATAGTACAGATGGGTTACATTCACAGCCGCTGCACATTGGAGTTTAAATTCATTTTAAAGAGGTCCTACCCAGGAAAGGCTTCTTCTGTTTCCTAGCCCAGTTGATGGCTTGAATCTTGCCCTCCGTCCCTCGTACTCCGAAACCTCCCGGTACTAAAATACCACTGATGTCATGAGAGACAACAGCAATAATATTAACAAAACCACATCAGGATAACTGGCAAAAATCAAGATCTTTAACTGTTTCCTGAATTCTCCTCAATAAAAGAACATCATTAAGGTGTTTACATTATCTTACTAAGCAGAATAGATGTTACTGAAATACATTTATTAGGAAGCATTACTCACTCCGCGCTGCAGAGTTTCTGCCAGGCCTCATGGTACTTCACTGGCTCGTCCTGTAATGTACTGGGCTCCAAATCTGCAGAGTCAACATACTAGAGACAGAAGCAAAAAGAGAAAGATTCATTAATACAATTGTATATTCAGAATTTAAAGATGAACTATTCTTTAAAAAGGTCAAATTAGACAGTTACCCATCTGTTACATCTGCTAAACCAAATACAAAAGGCCATGTTAAAGGTTTTACCCACCTTAACCTCTAGTTTGTGGCTGATGGCGAGGGCGGAGTGCTCCAAGGCTTTGATCACAGAGGCATACGAGTCTGAGAACTTTGTGTACTTCCCCACCAGAGCAATGGAGCAATGCTCTAATAGCCTGTCCGATCTACCATACAAACACAGAAAACAAAAAAATAAAATCCTCAAAGGAGGATAATCTTGGCCTACATAATCTATTATAACTCAATATCAATTTTATCAAGAGTTTTAAATGAAATCTAACCTGTCTGACATCTCTTTCCACTTTGCAAGCATCTTTCTGGGTCTGGTTTCAATGGGAAGGTCCAGTCTGCGACAAAAGTAATCCACAACACCCTGATTTTCTAAGAGCAGTGGCACTCTGTAGATGGACGATACATCATGTACGCAGATCACCTATAAAGAAGACCAACTGAGATTATTGGGATTCATTTACTACGCGTAGATACACACAACTTTACGCACAAAATTGTGTGTACAAATGTTTTCACATACAAATCATGAATAAACAACTTTCATACTAAAATAAATTCTCTATTTACGGAAAAACCTCGGAACAACTTAAACCGTACATATACAAAAATCACATACTTGAAGATATATATACACACACGGAAAAAATTAAGAGACCACTTACCATTGATTTCTCAATGTTAAGTTGTCTCTTAATTTTTTCCATAGCTCTGTGTGTGTGTGTGTGTGTGTGTGTGTGTGTGTGTGTGTATGTGTGTGTGTATGTGTGTGTGTATGTATTAGGGATGGGCATGATTAATCGCTGATCGATAATTGATCGTTAAGAATTTCGTCGATCACGTTAATTTGTTATCGATTAATCTAATGCATTTTTTTTTAAAGGGGTGGTAAACCACAATTTCACTTTTCTAACTTTAGCTAGCGTGTAATAATAGCGTGCTTGAGCATAAACAACATCTGCAAAGTAACAACGTTCAAAGTTTAAAGCAAAGGGAGATATTTGCTTTTAAAGAAATCAGTTTCTAAGGACTACAGCAAACGGCCAGTAGGCGACTACAGACATTTCTCCAGGGTTGGTGACATCAACAGGCTCAATATTTACATAAACCCCTCCTCCGAGAATATTAAATAAGGGGGGGTGAGGCCATTTTGTATCGCTGTTGTTGTGGTATAGTGGTATAGGCAGGAGTGGTGTTGCTGCAATGTCGACGAAACACTGTTATTTTCATCCGGATTGCAGGTCTGGGGATGGGCGTTTAACATACAGCATGTTATATGCATGTGTTTGAGACAGAGGGGAACAGGTCTCTGATATATGCTGCCCATCATAAAAGCACGAGATAGACAGGGTCGGAGGAGAAGACTGGAAAATGTGACATAATGGACAATATTCGTCCGTTGCAATTCATGAGCAGCCATTCAGCGAGACAAACACTGCCAGTGTGAATCATGCATGACGGGCGCGCCTCCCACTGCACATTTCACAGAGGAAAACATCCACAATCTTCGCGAGTTCAATGCCGGATTTGCACAACGTCAGCTGCGCGAGACAAACACTGCCAGTGCGTGGATGCATGACGCGCGCGCTGCACATTTCACGGAGGAAAACTTCTACAATCTTCACGAGTTCAATGCAGGATTTGCACCACAGCTTGTCCTGAAAGCTGGATTTACAAACAGAAGCTGTTTACGGGCCACAACCTGTAAGTCTGATTTATTTTTCATCGATGTGTTTTCCTGTAATAGGCTGTTCTGCAAACCGGTCTGTTAAATGCTCATTCATACGTTATCCGACGAACACCTAACGTTAAAATCTCAACAGCGAACTTGGCATTAGTGTAAATGATTCTTTGATTAGAGCTTTTATGTATTGTTTATCTACAGGCATGCTAAACATGGTTCTGTGTGTGATTTGGCTACTATAGTAAAGCTAGTGTTTAGTGTTCGTTTTGGGTTAATAGTTCTTGCCACAGATATTTAGCTATAATCGTTCTAAAAATACAAAAGTGCCATTCAGTAGCGATCACTAGAGATTCGCAGTCTTTACTCTTGAGGACTGAACAGGTTCTGCTCGATCATCTTCACTAAAATGTTCTGGGTCTGATTTGGGCTCAGATTGGTATGGTTTTATTGACGCCATTGTTTCTAATACGGACCAAAGCACAGACTACCGGTAAAGGGCGTGGCGTTTCCGATAAACGTGCACTGCGGTTAGCGAATCATAACACACTGGGCCAGCTAACCAATCTGAGCCCATTGCGTATTTTTGAGGGACTGGCTTCATAGAACCCGGAAAGCATCAGACCGTTTTACAAGGAGGGACAGAGCAGTGTAGAATAAAGGTCAAATATATGAAAAATAAGGCAATTTTTTTTTTAAACGAAGCATGAACACATGTTACAGTGCACCCCACAAACACAGTCAAGCCTTCAAAAGAATGTGTTTTACCACCCCTTTAATCTAATGCAGATTGCATTGCGTAGTGAGAGTCTTGAAGCAATTAAATGAATTTCACTGTGTGGTGAAGTTCACTGCAAACATTGCGATGTCGTGTATAAGTACAACACGGCCACGACTCAAATGATGTACCACTTAAACAAAGTGCATCCGTCCCTAGTTAATGTCGGTGGCGGTGCATCTTGCTCGGTCTCAACCTAGCATCAAGTCGGCGTTAGCACGGACTCGGAGCTGTGATGCACAATGAGCAGAGAAAATTACCTAAGGGATCTGCAAGTTCATTGAGTTGGATATTCTGCCCTCAATATTGTTGAGGGCAATGGTTTTCGAGAACTGATACAGTTATTGGAACCAGCATATCAAATTCCATCACAGAAACTGACTACAAAAAACGAAAGCAGCAGCTGTTAAAAGAATTGAGCAAAGCTGAGAGAGTTGCTCTAACTACAGACTGCTGGACCGCATTAAAGGGGTGGTAAACCACGATTTCACTATTCTAACTTTAGCTAGCTTGTAATGTTGCTGCTTTAGCATAAACAACATCTGCAAAGTTACAACGTTCAAAGTTTAAAGCAAAGGGAGATATTTGCTTTTAAAGAAATCCATTTCTAAGAACTACAGCAAACGGCCAGCAGGCGACTACACACATTCCTCCAGGGTTGGTGATTATCAACAGGCTCAATATTTACATAAACCCCTCCTCCGAGAATATTAAATAAGGGGGGGTGAGGCCATTTTGTATCGCGGCGCTGTTGTGGTATAGTTAGGCTGGAGTGTTGTTGCCGCGATGCCGAGGAAACGCTGTTATATTCATCCGAATTGCAGGTCTGGGGCACTTGCTTTGTTCAGCCTTCAAAGGGACAGGGGTGCGTTACAGAGCGTTTAACATACCACATGTTATATGCACGTGTGTATGAGACAGAAGGGAACAGGCACGTGCGGGGCTCCCGCAGCACATCTCACGGAGGGAAACTTTCACAATGTTCGCGAGTTCAACACCGGATTTGCACAACGTCAGCTGCGTGAGACAAACACTGCCAGTGTGTGAATGCATGACGCGCGCGGGGCTCCCTCCCGCAGCACATTTCAAGGAGGAAAACTTTCACAATGTTCGCGAGTTCAATACAGGATATGCACAACGGCTTGACCTGAAAGTTGGATTTACAAACAGAAGCTGTTCACGGGCCACAACCTGTAAGTCTGATTTATTTTTCATCGATGTGTTTTCCTGTAATAGGTTGTAGCAAGGAAGTAAACAGATGACAACGCTGTTCTGCAAACCAGTCTGTTAAATGCTTATTCATACTTAACGTTATCCGACGAACACCTATCGTTACAAACACTAACGTTAAAATCTCAACAGTGAACCTGGCATTAGTGTAAATGATTCTTTGATTAGAGCTTTTATGTATTATTTATCTACAGGCATGCTAAACATGGTTCTGTGTGTGATTTGGCTACTATAGTAAAGCCAGTGTTTAGTGTTTTGGGTTAATAGTTCTTGCGACAGATATTTGGCTATAATCGTTCTAAAAATACAAAAGTTAAAGTGCCATTCAGTAGCGATCACTATAGATCCGCAGTCTTTACTCATTAGGACTGAACAGGTTCTGCTCGATCATCTTCACTCAAATGTTCTGGGTCTGATTCGGGCTCAGATTGGTGTGGTTTTATTGACGCCATCGTTTCTAATACTGACCAAAGCACAGTCTACCGGTGAAGGGGCGTGACGTTTCCGACAAACGTGCACTGCGGTTAGCGAATCACAACACACTGGGCCAGCTAACCAATCAGAGCCCACTGCGTATTTTTGAGGGACTGGCTTCATACAACCCGGAAAGCATCAGACCGTTTTACAAGGAGGGACAGAACAGTGTAGAATAAATGTCAAATATATGAAAAATAATGATTTTTTTTTTAAAACGAAGCATGAACACATGTTACAGTGCACCCCACAAACACAGTCAAGCCTTCAAAACAATGTGTTTTACCACCCCTTTAACAGCTAAGAGCTACATCGCCATAACCTGCCAGCTACATCATTCGCCGCGTTTCCATTATAGATTTACCCAAAACGTTTGAAAAAAAAATATTGCGAAATGACGGCGTTTCCATTAACTGATGTTATGCGACAAACAATTTTTCTCTTCTCCTAATACGTAATTACAAAAATGATGCTACGTATATTGTTGTTGTATATGTTTATGTATATCCCAGCCACCACGCGCCATTATTTTTAATGGAAAGAGACGTGTGTGTTATCCAAGCATTGATGGCAAGGAAGGCACCTTATACTTGAGTGGCACATATGAAGTGTTATGATAAATTGTGTCATTTTATATTCTATTGTTTTTTATGAGTTTAATAAAGAACTCCGTCTCGTCTTCTCTCCAAACATACTGTAAAGAATGATCCACTTTGACGCATTGCCACATACCGAGACGAGCGAAAAGTTTGAATCTTCATGATGATAACTCAAAACTTACCACTTCGTTATTTTGGCTTGGAATTTCGTTTGTTGGAAATATAAACTGAATTTAGAAATGCTTTTGAAATGAAAAACTGCGTTTAATAAACAAAATATATTTTTGAAATGAAGACAGCGTTTGGAGTGGAGTGCAAAATAATCTGTTCCCAGAATCCACGGCCTTTGCCGTTATTGTGAGTGTACACAAATAAAAGTAGAGAGTTTACTGTTTATTATAATTATGTCTTCCACTTATCTGTATGGCTAGACATTATGGAGATAGTGATTTGTTTCCACGCTGTCATAAAGGAAAAAATCCATCAGAAGGCGCCGACGACTTCGTTGGACAGAGGGTTAAAGAAAACGTGGCCTATTTAGTTTCATATAGTTAGGCTTTGTTAAAATATTATAATTTTTTTATTTCATATGCTAATTATGAAAAGTGAGCAGCATGAGTAAACATCAGATGTGCATATGTCTGGGTACATGGATTTTGAACACTTTGTTGAATTGTGTTTTCTAGAAAGTCTTTCTTTAAAATGAATTTGGTTTTGTATGAATTGTATTTTAATTTTGATCAATATTTAATACACTATTTGCCTGTATATTTAATAAATAAGAAGCAAACCAAGATCGTCGGGAATGGATTGACGTGTGTAACTGGGCTGTTTCTGCGGCCTTTGAGTGCGGCTGAAACTATAGGGTCTTTCGGTTTTAAAAAATTTCTTGAATATGTCTTATTACAGTAGGCCTATAGATAGTTATGATATTTGTGGCTGCTCCGGGGTCTGTCATTAGCCTACTAGGTTAAAGTTACGCCACTGCCCTTATTATAAAATATATGTAATTTTAAGAGCATAAGATCTTGTTATAATATGTAAGCCCGTAAAAATAATATGTAAGCCCTGTGTGGGAGCAATGTGTGACCGTACCAGGTGACCTGAATGCGAAAAAACTCTAGTGTGAGCGTAAAATCTTTTTTGCGATATATGGGAGAAAAAATGGGTTTTTGCGAAATTGAATGGAAACACGGCTAGTGATGACTGGCAAATGGACTCAGCGGTCCTGTTCACAGAAAGCCTGCCAGTTTTGAGTTACATGTTGGCAAAACCTGTCAGATCTAAGTATTATGTTTTTTGTTTAAGTCATTGTTTAACATGATTCTTTTTTATTATTTTGGAACAAATGAGGTCTCTGTTTAAGAACGCCGGCTCGCAGCTGCAGGTTCCGCTGCTTTAGAGGACCGCATAGCCTATGTTCGGTTTGCCTAACTGAACGTATACGGTCTGCCACAAGTTGATCTTGTAATAAAGGTCTCATCGAGGAAAAACACGCTGTATTTTTGTATTCATTGCATTTTTTAATTATACAAGTTAAATAATTAATTTTATTATAAAAAATATTAATGATTAATCGACAGTCGATCGCTAATTCTCCCGATGAATTTAATCGAATGCCCATTCCCAGTATATGTGTGTATGTATGTATTAGAGCTGCAACTAACGATTATTTTTTCTGTCGACTAATCTAACGGTTATTTTTCCGATTAGTCGACTAATCTAACAATTATTTTTCCAGATTAATCTTATTCTTTTTTACTGATTATTGTATTTCAAAGAGGGTAGTGAATTTGTATATTATTTTAACATGAAATCAATGAATGATGACAATATTAATTGTATTTCAGGAAGGGTAGTGTACATAGTATGCCATTTTATAATGAAATATATGAACACAAGAAGCTTTTTAGACATAATATATAATGATACTATTCATCATAAAATGTATACAGAGTAGGCCTAATTAGGAAATGTTGTTTACTATAGTAGTTGAGTATGATTTACTTATTGATTTGTGTCAATAGTAAACGAAAATGCACTTGTATTTATCTGCAAAAGGTTCACACACAGGAGCTTTCAGCATAGTATTAATGTATAACTAGTCGTCTATTTTGAAGATATACATGTGCATAAACAACGACTAAAGCTGCCAGAAGTTTTTGCCCAAACTTCAAAGACACATTTAAATGATTAAAGCTAGAGGCATTTCTTAACTTTAATGTTACTTTAATCATGCAAACTACCTATATACAGCAAGTTATTATGCATATGTGTTTGGGACAGAGCGGAACCAGGTCGCATTTACAGCAGATATGCAGCCCATAATAAATAAAAGCACGAGACGTACTGGGGTCGGAGAAGAACCCAGGAAAATGTGACCGTCTGTTGCAGTCATAGACTGTAAAATGCATGCAATACACGCGTGGCGCGTTCAGATGCGCGAGAGAACACTGGCAGCAGGGTTGCCAGGTTTACACAACAAAACCCACCCATTCGTTACTCAAAACTAGCCCAAAACAAGCCCAATCGCGTTTCGGGGAGGTTCTCTGGTAAACATCGCGTTCGGGGGGTTAAATATGTGTTTTTTTGCTTCAACCCGCGGACATGAGACACAGCCCGCGGCAACAGTGTAGAAGTAGCCCAATTCCGTGGAAAAAAGCGGACTTGGCAACACTGACTGCAGTGTGAAAGCTCCCGCTCTTCACGCGCACAGCTTCTGCTCTGCCACCGCGTGCAGTGTGAAACCGGCATTACAGAGCGAACAAAGCACAGTTTAATTCGGCTTCTGTTTAAAGTACTCCCACACTTTTGAATGTCGCGGTCTGGCTTTATATGATAAATGATCATTTTCACTATGCCCGGGAGCAGAAGCTGCCATTATTCTAGATCTTCTGTTCCATTCTAGAACGTAAATAATGTGCCGCCGACGCGTCGACGCATTTCACGCACGCATTTCGCATTTCACGCATTGCAGCCCTAGTATGTATATATATATATATAAAAATAAATAAATAAATAAGTATATATATATGGGTGATTTTTATCCTATTGTCTAACTTCAAGTACTTGGTCACTCATTTATAATACTATAAATTCTTTAACAGATTGAGATTTAACACAAATTCATTTGTATATGCACATTGTTGATTGGACAGAAATGTTCTGTGCCTATAAATTCACATAATTCACACAATTATTAGTGAATGAGACACATTGTCTTTGAGACATATTTTAAATAAGTTTCAACCGAAAGAAGCATTTTACGTGTTTTTCCAACATGGATTTAACAACTTTTATGACATTACACCAACAGCTAAAAGGTAAAGTAAAAGTAGCTCATTGGTGGAATCCAGACTAACCTGTTCAGGTTCCACATGACAGAACATGGATATCTTCTCTTTAACGGAGGTTTCAAGTGGAGTAGAGCATCGGCACATTACCTGCAAAAGCAAGAATAAAAGAACACTCAGAAATCTCATAGAAGTTCTCTCTAAATTAATTTATTGCAGATCAAAATTAAAAAAAATAAAATAAAAATCAAGCTATTTTGAACATAAACATTCTCTATGAAACTTGACTCACCAGGTCAGGCGATAGTCCAAGGCCTCTAAGTTCTCTCACACTGTTCTGAGTGGGTTTGGTCTTCTGCTCTCCTGTAGCGCTGGGCTAGACATCATGATCGAGACTCACATTACCAGGGCATGCGTACATGTACAGTGATAAGTTCTATAATGATCAGTTCTGTGCGTGCTGACGTGAATGCGCACACCTCCTTACCTGAGGTACCAGACTGACATGAATATTACAGAAATTCTCTCTCTTCACTTTAAACTGGAACTGTCTGAAGGCCTCGATGAAAGGCATACTCTCTATGTCTCCGACCGTACCTCCCAACTGCAAGAAGATGTACAGAACTTCAGACATCAGAAAACTGTTAAAAGTTAAAATATTTACTTTATCTTTACTCACCTCAATGACGCAAACCTGGGGCTCAACATCATCATCATCTACAGGAACTTTAGCTTGACGCATCACCCACTCCTGAATAGCATCAGTTATGTGTGGCACCACTGGAACAAATAATTATACAATGAAACATAAGGAGAACAAAGACATAAACAGTATGCTTAAAGCCCATTTAGACGACTGATCTATACACGTTAAGGTCTATAGACAGTAGGGGTGTAACGGTACACAAAACTGACGGTTCGGTTCGTACCTCGGTTTTGAAGTCACGGTTCGGTACGGATTCGGTACAGCAGTTTTACAAAATTGCTTTTTATTAATTTTTATTCAACAGAGGTTTAATGAAAAAAAAATTGTGTCAGTCCTTAAATGAATTCAGTTATAACTAAACGTTTCTTAAAGATAATGCTGTAAACTATATAGGGAGCCCTTACTTACATATTGCTATTAAAGATTTACAACAGAGCCCAAACTATTAGCCAAAATTAATTTGCTATTTATTTTTAGATATAATAATCAACACTCATAAGCTTCACATAAGGCAGTTTTTGCATTAACTTCTAAATCTAATTATTATTTTTTTCTCCAATTTGTTGTTGAAATATAATCATTTAGTGGCTATAATTTTAATGACAGGTTTATTTAAACATACATTAAATAAACAAGACATCACTAACAGGCTAAGTAGTATATAATGACTATATACAAGCTAATATAATGAATATATAGGCTAATATAGTGCATGTATTCAGTGAAAGAGTTAATCTCTCTAGTGAACTGATAGCTGTGGACACTGAATGAGGTAAACTTGAATCTACACAACATTGTTTTCAAGCTGTTTTATTGTCTTTCCGCGGTTGAAACACCGATGGAGCGATTACACAACATATGATACGTTTCAGTAAGTTGTAATGTATCCTCAACATACCTTAAGATATTAATTTATATTTATTTATTCTATTTATTCTTTCGCCGCTTGAAGTTGAACTGATACGAGTCTATCAGTCACATCACATTAAAGAGCGTTAAAACGGCATTTATCGTTTGAATTTCGAGATAAAATGGACTGACTACTCAATATGTTCGTGTGGGAACTAGGATTGAAGTGTGTTCCGCGCTTTAAACAAGCCGACTGTTAACTGTTAAAGATTGCATTCATAACCGTTCGGTACACACGCGCACCGAACCGAGAGCCCTGTACCGAAACGGTTCAATACGAATACGTGTACCGTTACACCCCTAATAGACAGCATGCTGTTGATTGCCACAGAAAATCTTTTTGACAGTGTCTAAGTTTGTAAAAATGCACTTAAAATGAAAGTCTATGGGGCAAGGCATGCCCAAGTACAGTCACAAGACATAACCATTACACACTATGGGTAGAACAACTTCAGATTTAAGTCGACATGTACGGGATGAAAGTCGAGTTGACGTCGACTAGTCGCTGAAGACATCGTTATAAGCCTGAACCTTGAGACTTGAACGCAGGTTGCCTTGTGCACAGCTATGACGCCGCGCTGCTCACAAGGCTATTTCACCTACATAACAGCTTATTTTTATCAGTTCTTTTGTCTTTGGGTCGTTATATTTCCCACAGATTTCTGCTCGTTCTAAATCAGGGGTACCATGTTGTCACTTTCAGCATCCACCAATCATCCTCTATTCGAGCTACATGCCCAGTACATCTGTACAACGCAGCAGCGAAGAAGGGTGATTAACTTGTGTGTACAATAAGCTGTTTAAAACGTGCATTCATCAGATCAATTTTGAGCGTCCAGATGGTATAATCAAACTTATCTTGTGGAGTGCTCAGAGTATGCATTTATTTGTCATTTTAACTATTGGAAATGGAGCGTAAAAGTGGACTTCAAAGATCCTTATCTTGTTGCTCCCTCTACAGACCAAGATCAGCGACTAGTCACGTCATGGAAGAGCATTGAAGTCGACTAGTCTGTGCAATCCCTATTACGCACATTAATACAACACCCCCAACTCACCCTGCACGGTTTTGCCCAGGTAATCTCCTCTGCGCTCTTTGTTGATGACAGACTGGTAGATTTTTCCAGTGGTCAGGTTGTTGTCTTTGGTAAGCCTGATGTCCAGAAAACGTTCATAGTTGCCCAGATCCAAATCAACCTCTCCCCCATCATCCAAAACAAACACCTCACCTACGAAAAACCAAAGCACATCATATTTATATACAGAGCAAGGAGCTCAGATTATCATTCATATAAATAATAAAGATGCTTTATAACAGTTACACCTCAAGATACATTTTTACATTCTCTGATGGTGGTGTATGGGGATTATGGGGACAATTACTATGTGGCTGCTAAGATTTTTTTAAGTGGTTTCTTAGCATGCTGTTGCCAGGAATGTTTCAAGTGGTTGGTTAACACTGTCCACTCCAAAGTCTCTGCAATATTTTGTTCTCTAGATATATCGGGTCCCACAATAATTATGTGGGACAGTTTGCAAGTGAATCTCTTTGCACGCGTGGGTAGGGCTGTAACGATTTGACCAAAAATAAAAACCTCGATTAATTGAACATTTTACCTTGATTACGATTAATGAACGATTATTTTGCTTTTATTTTTTTGCCCTCATAAGGTAAATATTTTCTACTATTAAAAGGTGGATTTTTTTTTTCTAATGAAAAAGTGCATTTCTTTGTGGATTTTAAAATACTTGAAGGAAACGGTTCACTTTCAGCAGTTATTGTCTATGGGGCAGATTTCTGCTTGTTGTACATCAGATACAGATAAATTAACACAGTAGGCCTACATTACATGTATTTGAATGCATTAATGAGAGCGTGATTGTGTGTGAGAATTACTCATACCGTCTCTATTCATTATGAAGCTGTGGTTTGTACTTACTTCAAAAGGTATTAAAATGTATGCCTATAACGGTTGAGTTTCTAAGCTACTTTAGTGACTTTAGTCACAGGACAGCGTTGACACTGCGTTTCTGCGCTGCTCTCTGTGCTCGATCTTCACGGGATGTACGAGCTTCTGTCTGAGTGCTCGTTTGTCACAATATATCAGGCATTAGTTCAACATAATACACATCTGATGGTCGAAAACTGGCAGGGCTTAAACCACATACAAATGAGTCGACAAGCTTTGTGAGGACACAGGTGAAAGAGGTCTGCCTTCAGGGCGCGCGCGTTGTCAGAGACACGGCTCGGCTCTGTGTCAGAAAAAAGCTGAGCCCTGAACGGATACATTGTCCGTTGTTGTTTTTGAATAGTGCACAATCGCTTTAAATGTTGAAACTGGCAAGCCTTTAAACGCATGTAATTGACAAACTTTATGAGCACGAAAGTGAAAGCGATCTGGCTTCGGGGCTTGCGCGCGCCGTCTGTGTGTGTGTGTGTGTGTGTCAGCGCGTAGACAAAAAGAACAGCAATTAACTGACCTGTATATAAACTGTGTAAAACATGCAGTTACTATAGTGATTCTGGACATCTATAAACACAGATAACTGCTCCTGCATCTCTCCTGCAAACTGCACTTGATGTGACTGACGGGGCGGAGTCACGTGAAAACCGAAATAACTGCTCACTGTCTTTGTAATCTCTGCCGTGTGTCACTATCAAGCGGCAACCTCCCCCAGTTTCTCTACGTCCATTTTTTTTACAGACTATGGTCACTATATAATATAATATATAATAAAGTCTATATATAAACTGTCACTTCATGAGAATTTACCGTTTCATTTGTGAAAACTGTCACATCAGGAACACAGACACTCAAATATCTTCACAGCAACCCGTCAAAATAAAAGTTCGATTTTTTTTAATTGACAGAATATATTAGGCTATTTTTGTAGTGTAGATTTAGCTACGTCTCTATGTAATAATAATAATGTCTCTAATAATAATAATAATGCCTAGATGGTTGCTCTAACTACAGACTGCTGGACAGCTTTAACAGCTAAGAGCTACATCACCATAACCTGCCAGCTACATCATTCGCCGCGTTTCCATTACAGATTTGCCCAAAACTTTTGGAAAAAAAAATATTGCGAAACGACGGCGTTTCCATTAACTGATGTTATGCCTAGAATTTTCACTTGTTTTGTTGAAAAGAGATTATTTTCTGATTAACATGTAATTTTTTATATTCCTACATTTATTTGTTGCACTTTATGCAGTAATATCGTAAAACTAAAAAAATACCTTTTTCAGTTTGCAGTGTTAGATTTGTGGTTGCATTTTAAGTTCTTTTTCGCTTAAGAAAAATAAATCAGTCGGCGTCAGTCGCAGAACAAACAATACTCCGCTGCAAAGTGTGTTTGAAGTCTGAACGGAACCGCGCTAACGTTACTCGTTTGAGCTGCACGGACATTTCTCAGCTCGGAGCAGTAATAGACAGCGCAGCGGGAGCTCAGCTCACACGGGCCGATCTCGTGACACCGTTACTACACAGCGCTGGGAGATCCAGCTAGAAAGAGTTTGAATTCACCACAGTATTAATAAAATCACTACTGCGAGATCTAGTGGAAGCGTTCGACGCAGAATTCTGTTATAAACCATAGATATCAGATCAAACACAGCTGATGTGGAAACAACATGAGAGAAGATCAGGGGTTTCAGTCACAAATCACCAACATTCACCATGATTTACTGTAGTAACACCACGTGGATTTAATGTTGTTGTCATTATTCATCTCGGGGTTAGTACAACATTTTGAGATTGAAATTCAAGCACTTTAAGGGTTTTCAAGTGCTTCACACTTTTTCCAGCACTTCAAAGCTCTAAATACTATCCAATTTTCATTTTTTATTTTTTTTTTATGTTTTGATTTGTAAAACTAAAAGTTTAAAGGGGTATTGTATTGTGGAAGAAATAGCCTTTTTTTTGTTTTTTTTTAATAATTCCTTTATTAATCACTGAAGCTGTTGGTCAGTTCAGTGTGAGACTATAAAAGAACAATGTTAACCTATATTTAATAAGAGCAGAATATTTACATTTTCACTATACTTTTTTGAACATTAGCTACTGTTGTTAATAAAAAATAATTGTATCTGCATAATTCATAAACCTTTGATATGTATATTGTAATATATATGGTGCCCATCTATACTTACTGTGAAATAGCCGGGGTTTATTCACATGCTGAAAGTTTTGGTCCCCAGGTATGTGCTACCAAGCCAGATTTTTTTTTTACATAAACAATATAAAAGTTAAAACTTGTTACAATTTCTTTGTTATCTCGTTATTTTTTTAAGTAGGAGGAAAAAAAAAAAAAATCTATTTAAATCGTAAATCGGATTTTGTGTGAAAAAAAATCGGGGATTTTTTTTTAGGCCATATCGCCCGGCCCTACTGCACGATTAAAGAAATAATGTCTGTAGTAAGAAAAACTTGTCAAAGTCTAATAATTAGGGTTTAGGGTTTGTTCAAATAAGATGCTTGCATGCTTTTATGGCAAGTTTTAATTATTTATAGTCTAAGATTTATAAATCAAATTATATGATTTAGATGTACTGTAACATTTAACTGCAAAACAGTTTTAGAAGTGGAAGGAGCTTCTATGATGAGTGTGAGATTACCGTGTTCATACGGCGAGAAGGTTCCTGCGTCTATGTTGATATATGGGTCGATCTTGATGGCTGTGACATGCAGGCCGCAGGACTTGAGAATCGTGCCGACACTGCTGGCTATAATGCCTTTCCCAATGCCTGAGATCACACCGCCCGTCACCAGAATATACTTCATACTGGCAATCATATGCTGGATAAATGAAAAGAAAGGATAGGATATGATTAATCTGACAGGACATAATATCTTTATTCATAAAACCAGTCTGCACAATAAAAAGAAACATTGAGTTTGTTTCTTGTTAAAAAAAAATATTGATCATTTAATGAAGATCAATTTCTAAGTGTAATCTTACATGGCCAAACTCCAACTCATGAGCAAGCACTTCACAGTGATGAGGCCAACAATATCAATTCTCTAAAAAAACAAACAGGTCTTTGAAACCCTCTGACTAGATATCAAATCAATGATCTATGAGTTTCTTTGTTTCATATTAAAGGGATAGTTCACACAAATGAAAATTCGGCCATCATTTACTCACCCTCAAGTTGTTCCAAACCTCTATGAGTTTCTTTGTTCTGCTGAACACAAAAGATGATATTTTGAAAAATGTTTGTAACAAAGCAGATAGAGCAACCATTGACTACACTAGTATTTTTATCCAATGATGGTAGTGAATGGTTGCTCTATCTGCTTGATTACAAACATTCTTCAAAATATCTTCTTTTGTGTTCAGCAGAACAAAGAAACTCATACAGGTTTGGAACAACTTGAGGGTGAGTAAATGACAATTTTTATTTTTGGGTGAACTGTCCCTTTAATACCTGACAGAACAGAGTTTCATTAATCATTAAACTCTTTTAGTAGTCATCATACATCTAAGGGAGTCAAGACATTTACAACATTGCAGATACACTAATTCATCTATTTCTTAAGGTTTCAAATGTATGTGTTGCAATGGCATGATTCATTGCAACATACATTTACAGCTGACCATTTACACGAGGAAGATTTGGATCCTATTCCTGACTAAATGTTAATCATGCTCCATTATGGCACCATGGCAACCACAAGTTTCCCAAAAAGTTCGCCAAAAAAGCCAGTTAACGTTACTTACTATAGTCACTACTACTGAAATACAACAAATGTTATATTAAGAAGCTTTCTGAATCTTTCGTTTTTGTTGCTTTGTTAATACATTATTTGATGATGCTCGTCATCACACCAAGTTTCAACACTTTAAAAAACTGCAGTAACTGTGGTAGTAACTCTCAGTAAAATTACGGATCTCGCAAATGTATAACAGGTAACGTAGGCAATTTGGATTCGGCTATCATCATAATTCATAACTTACATGCGACGTGTAACATGTGCTCAATGGGCACACGAGTTTGTTATACATCTATAAGGCTACAACCCCAATTGTTATCGTTGGATAAAGAACAAGTTCTCATCATTGTATTATCTAGTTGGTATACTGTGTTGTGTTGTCGGGTATGATCCGCATACTTCGGTTTCCACAAAAAAGCTAAGAAACGAACAACTTACCAGATGATCTGAAGATGCGTTGTAGGGATACTTGGTGTAAAATAACTCGACTGGCCTGGTACGACAGATCTACATCGATCTCTACAGAACAATAGCCGTTGTTGTAAAGCGATCATAAACGTGTTCACAACACACTCACGCACAGTGCTCATCTACACGTGCTGCTCGACCTCAGACTCAGAGTAGCGGAATAGCTACGGAAAACCGGAGGCAGGCGCGTTTCGTAATGAGGAGTAGAGTTTTGTTCAAGCGGAGAGATTCCTGCACAACCAGAGGCTGCAGTTTCAGGCCCTCAGTTCTAGGACCGCAGTTCTAGGACCCTAGTTTTTTTTTGTGACAGCGCCACCCACAGAACTGGATCACCGGCTCAATCAGCTCTCTAGTTCAGTAGTCAGGGAGGGCACTGATCAGGACATAAATCAATGGGCTGACTCCTTGATCAGTGCCCTGAGCAAGGGAGCTGATTTAGACGCACCCTAATTTAAGATGGACGACATGGATCAGACTGTGAGTACCAATGTGAGTACCAATATTCAATTAAGTTAAATTTTATAACGTTAAATGAAGCTAAGTTTACATAGCCAGAGTGGGAGCTGCTAATTAATTTCCACAAATTAAGAATTTGTGTGCTAGTTTTATTAATCACTACGACATTCTTAATTCGTGGCCATGATTTAAATAAATCCTTGTTGATTTTCAATGACTATAATAAGTACATCTAGCCAGCACATTAATTAAACGTATGACAAAAGCATGTTGATGTGAGGTGTGTAAGATTTACCTGTACTGTATGAGAACTTGCTTAATACTCATTTTTTTATCACCATATTAGTTAACTTAAGCTTAAAATATATTTCATAATTATACTGTGCTGACTGCCTGGTTGCACCACAATATGTGTTATTAGTTTCGGTGGTGTTTTGCAATCATGAATGAGACATTTAATTGACAGTGTTAATAGTTTGTTACAAATGAGGCATAGGCCTACTGTTTGACATGTTCATATATCCAGTGGTTATGCTGCCTTCACGTGTGTTATCGGAAATTTCCTAATTCCCACTTTAGAAGTCGTGATTACGAGCTTGTTGCATTCAAGTGCTTTGTTGTCGGAGTGAACAGGAATCATGGTTATTCTTGCCTATTTATTGGGAAAATCTTATTAAAACCAACATCATATGTAGTCTCCCATGCACCGACAACCATATAAACAATCCAGATAGTCCGTTTTCTGCTGATTCTGTAATTTCAGTCAAATGCAGGCTATTTTCGCTGTGTACCAAACATACAACACGCTTCATATGATTACTCTTACATGTAAATATGTACTACATTAATGTCAAGACAAGACGACCTAATAAACCCCCCAATAAAACCACACCTGCCACAGCAGTCTAGTTCTCCCCGCCACTATGTTTAAAGCTTATGACACGCCCATCTCGGGAATTGGGGTATAAAAAATATTTCCGAACCTCCCAGTGGTAAACACGACATCAGAGGGCGTTCATGTGCAATTTTTACCTAGGAAACTCGTATTTACGATAATTCCGATAGCACGTGAAGGCAGCATTAAAGTGGGATTTGGCAGGTGGGGGAACCCTCAAATTTTGTGTAGGTGCAACAGGGAAAAATTACTCACCGTTGGACAACATATTGAGTATCGTAGTATAGCAATATTTTTTGGGACAAGAGTGTCACTGTGGCACCAAGTATCACAAAACTTATTTACTTGATATTTTAATCGTTTTATTTTGGTCCATCTACATCTACACTGATATGATGATGATACTATGTGAAAATAATATGGGACACAATCTGTTAAAAAGTGAATAAATTATTAAATCCCGAATTAAGAACACGTAAGGCCCTGGGGCTATAACAAACCCTTGTTTAGCCAAACCCACCAAATCTTGGTGCCACAATGTTTTCTACCACAGAAATAATTCGTTTTTTTTTTTTTATAAAAAAAACCCAGTCAAAGCACAGAGATACAATGAGTATATAGGCTACTGTCTGAATATTCAATTTTAATATTAAGTAGGCCTATATATAAATATTCCAAGCTGCAAGACATTAACAGCATAAATGCATTAACTCCAGAAATAAGGTCAAAGCAAACAGGTTTCCAGAAACAGAAACAACTTTTGAGTATACAACTGCCTTAAGGAGTTTTAAAACCAGCGAGGTCCCAAATTTGAGCTATTTTGGGGGCATGGTTCCCCCAAGTTTTAATGCGTCTTATTTTTCCATACAAAATTACATAGTATTTGATCAATCTTTTTACACTATTCTATCAAGGTCTAATGAGATGGCTGCATATGTCAGACGTGAGATGCCGTCTGCCTTGGAGAGAAGAATCCTTCCTTTTAAAGATAAATCTCTCTGATGCCACTGATTAAATCTTCTTTTAGCTTTCTCTATAATGGGCAAAAAGTTTAAATCACACCCAAGTTTCGGGTTTTTGGAGATTACTATTCCAAGGTTATTATCTCTTTGACTTGGATATAACATATACTGGAAACAGATAATTGTTTGATTGGCATTCATTCACATTTGAGCACATTGAGATGAGCCCAGATGCATTGGAGAATGTTTTAATAGTATTAAAGGGATAGTTCACCCAAAAATGAAAATGTTATGTTTATCTGCTTACCCCCAGGGCATCCAAGATGTAGATGACTTTGTTTCTTCAGTAGAACACAAATGAAGATTTTTAACTCCAACCATTGCAGTCTGTCAGTCATATGATGCATGAGAGTAAAAAAAACAACATGCAAAGACAAATCCAATCCAATCCATGGATTGAGATGTCTTAAGATGTCATGGCCAAGATGTCTTAAGACACGAAACAATCGGTTTGTGAGAGAAACCGAACAGTATTTATATAATTTTTTACCTCTAATACACCACTATGTCCAACAAGCCTTGAGCGTGCCATCACTTCTGGTGAGTGAGGTCTGTACACGATCTGATCACGAAACTACTGACCTCACGCACCGGAAGTTAATTTGGATTTGTCTGTGCCTGTTTTTTTTTACTCTCATAGATTTTGTTACCATTCACATGCATCATATGACTGACAGACTGCAACGGTTGGAGTTAAAAATCTTAATTTGTGTTCTACTGAAGAAACAAAGTCACCTGTATCTTGGATGCCCTGTGGGGGTAATCAGATAAACATCAAACTTTCATTTTTGGGTGAACTATCCCTTCAAGAGCCAATTGTCAAATTTTCCTTTCCTATGAAACCAACTTCTTGCAAGGCACTATTCTTAATGTAATTGGCTAAGTTTGCAAAATAGTTATGAATATTAATTCCGCACTGTTTACACAATAAGGCGTAACGGATTGGCTAAAAGGCACCAGCTATGTTTCCATAGCCTGACAAGCCAGACCCACATCAAGATGTTGGGTCTGGGAACGCACCATTGGCAGGGCTCAATCCGAGGGGTGGGATAAACAGATGTATTTTCAAATTCCCTCTGAGCAACAACAACCAACCAGAGCAACGAAGCTAGTTGATAGATTAAACTTTTGCCGTATCCGGTCGTATCCGGACTTCAGTGCCGTTCTTTGTTCTTTTCTTAAAGAAAAGCTTAACTCCAAGTCTGCCAAAGTCGCAGCCAAAGCCGATTCGAAAGACAGTTGTTCGCAAGCAGCAGCAGCCATCCTCTTTGTTTTCCCGTAGCAGAGAATTCATGCGGAACCTTCGTAACTCTACCGTCATCATGTTAAGCCCGCCCACCGACTCTATACACGATGTGATTGGCCTGACTAGAGTTCGGTTTTTCAAGCTCGCAAGCCAACGGAGAGTTGCTATAACCCTGGCTGCAAATTACATTTGCTGCCGCTAGGGTGCGTCTAGATTTCTAAGCTAATGTTTCCATCCAAAGTTGCGAATTTAACTTGTGTGTAAAATTGGTCATTCCCAGCTAACATTTTTTGGTTCCCAGAACGTTAGTTTTTAGTGCCAAGGACCTTCTTTTTTAAGGTTTGTTTTTGGTTGGCCACGAAAGTGTTCGTAACAGAAATATAACATTAGTTTTAGGTTTATAGTACATTATTATCCAACATTCTGGGAACGTTATTTTATGGTTGCAAAATAATAACCTAAAAATAACCATTAGGGAAAGCTATGTTTAGGTTAAATGTTCTGGAAACATTATTATTAAAAAACCTAAAAAGAATGTTCCTAGAATAACCAATAGGAACCAAATACTAACATCAGGGGAATGTTTTGTGTCTGCTGAGATTTTGGCTCATGCATTTCAGAATGACCAAAACAACATAGAGATACAGTCACATCCACTGTTAAGGCAAAAATCATATTTTTTGTTTGTTTGTTTGTTTTTTGCGCATTGAGGGATTATTCAGTAAATGAGTTTCCATCGTAGATTATGACTTTTGTTTATCTTATAGGATAAAAAAAATTATCCACCTCAATCAGGTTTTTTTTATGCACATTTTTAGAATTTATGCACAGGCTGCATCTGAAATATTAAAAATGTCGCCTTCAGAGAATGCATTGCAAGGTAGGAAGGCATCAAGGCATGACCGAGTCCAATATTAGCTTCACTTCTTTTCTCCTGAGATACCTTCATCTGATTGCAGCATAGATGTATCCTTTGATATCCCACAATACTATGCGTTCCATTCATGCTTCATTTTCAAAAGTTTTTCAAACTAATTATATGTGACATCTAATTAATTTAACTTACACAAAAAAAAAATTCCTAGACATGATGGGAAAACGGAGCAAGTAAGTTCCTGAATGTGACGAATAATGGGATACTCTTAGCCTCAAAGACAGCTCTGATGGTATAGGTTGCGTCCAAAAACGTTGGCCTGAGCTGCCTCTGACTTGATGCCTCAATGCCTTATCAGGCAATGACTTTATAGGCAGCATTTGAGCATTAAGGTACCTCACGAAACTGATTTCAGACAGACTTCTGAGGCAGCGTAACATTTTAATGATCTACAGCAAAATAGAGCGAGCTTTGGTGAAAATTAAGCAAATATTTAATTACTAAAAAGAAAGGACATCATAAGTGGAAAACGTAGGTCAAAAATGTACATTTAAAAACAAACTGGCGCAATCTTTATTTTTAAGCTCAGTTGTCACAGAATGGAAAGCGCAGGATTGTGGGAAATCAAAGGCAGCGAAGGACATCTATGCTGCCTTCAAAAATCGATCAGATGAAAGTATCTCAGGAGGCAGGAAGTAAAGCTAAGTGAAGCCTTTTCTAAGTGAACCCACCCACCCATGTGGAAAAATGTCTGATGCATGGATTGAGGAAACCAAGATTGAACATTTTGGCAAACGTTTTACGTAAGCAAAAGAACACTATACTAAGGTGAAGTGTCATGCTTTAGAGATGCTTTTCTTCAGCTAGACCAGGGCTTTAGTAAAAGTAGAGGGAATCATTAATTGCTACAACCAGTCAATTTTGGCACAGAACCTTCTGGCATCTAGGCATGAAAACACACATCTAAATGGGTTCAGCAAAGATAGATTAATGTTTTACAATGGAGAGTCATTGTCCTGAAGAGTCCAGACCTGAATCCTACAGAAAATCTGCGGGGGGACCAGAAGAGATGTCCTCGCAATTTAAGAGATGTGGAAGGTTTTAAAGTTATTGGTAACCCATACTCGGAACTTGTCTTCTGCATTTAACCCATCTAAGTTAGTGGATTACACACAGACACACACACACACACATTACACACAGCGATTGGGGGTTAGGTGCCTTGCTCAAGGGCACCTCAGTCATTTCCTGCCGGTATTGAGAATCAAACCCACAACCTTCGGGTTACCAGTCTGACTTTCTAACCATTTGGGTGTGTAGACTTTTTATATCCACTGTAGCTTTTGTCTCCTCTGCAGGAAAGATGAATTTTGTTGAAGCTAATTTTATTTAATTGGTAAATCCGTATAGTGTCTGTTTATTCTTATGAATTTATTGATTTTGAAATATATTAATAAAAACATGACACATACTCAACATTTCACTGTTTATGTCATGTTAATGTCAGTTTTACTGTCAATTTGGTCATTTGTATTGCTGCATTAATAAAGTTGTTGAATTGCTGATGGCTGAACTTAATTAAAATGCAAAGCAGTGCATCACTGTGTGAAAAATGTATCATTGCATTGTACATGTTATACCTACTATTTATTTTTTTACATATAGGCAGCAAACAGTAAACTAATATTTCATGGAATCCAGACACTGTCTCAATCTAAGAGTCTGCAGTTTCTGGCTACACCAGCAGATGTCGACTAAACCTTAAAACTGTTTACCTAAAATTGACCTTTTGATGGCTCAGAATGTAGGATTTTGTTGAATGTTGTAATTTCTATAATTCAATCTTTTATTACCTCAGTCTTCTCTTTAGATTGATCAAGTAATAAGAACTAGAGTTTGATGTAGGGATTAGAACTGTAAATGTAGCATTTTTTCCCCTATAATTGATGATGTAATCCTGTTTTCCAGTGTTTAAAGGCAGGTGGCAGTGTTCCCCATATTATTACACAACTACTCTATCTATACCACTGACCTTGAAACGTGCTGCCTGCACAGTACTCATACTCATCTAAGCTAATTTCACCCCAACCCAAAAGGTTTGCCTTGACATCTAAAAACATCTTAATGTAACTTTTGTTTCAATAGCGGGAGCAACTATTCAGTTTATCACTAGTTAGAGACAAAAGTCAACATTTAAAGTTAAAACCAATCAATAATGGTTCTTCAGGACATGGTAAGGGGGAGGTGTTGAAGTCTGATTGGCTGGATTTCAATAGATGGGATAAAAATTGCATTTCCAACTAATTTTAGTTCCACAAGAAAAGTACTAGTACATTTTTTATTTTATTTTTTAATTAAAAAAAAACAACAATATATATTATGAAAGTAAAGTTTTGATATGATATTGACTTTAACCCACTTCTGCATAAACACATAATAGATCCTAACACAACAGTGAGTGAGATCAATAGAGGACAAAGCCAGATCATCTTCTGTCAAATGTAATAGTGTAAGTGAACTCAACCTACTATTACAGAGCTAATTTTCTCAGTAGCCTATGTAGAGGACACATGTCCTCTTTAACCCCCATCAGATGGTTCACTTATTTATACAGGCTCTGATCTCCTGTTGCAATTTAGAGAGCTGCTCTAGTGGAGGTGGAAGTCAAATGTAGAGAAATACAGGGGGCAGAGATAAATGCTTAATTTCAGACTGACACCTGAACACTGGGGTTGGGGGTCTTAACTGTAGATGGGGGAAAATGGCCACCTAACACACTCAGATCTGAACAGTCAGAGTAAGAGATAAGACTCTTTTAGTTCATCTTCAACAACAAGGCGGATTTAATTATCTCCCCCTCCCCCCTTGTGGTTCAAGCCTCTCTACCAGCAGCTCTCTCTAGTCATTTCCTCTAATTAAAACTCAACCAGAAGAGCCATATTTGGAGAGGTACAGTTAGACAGATCTGCCACACTACATCAGTCATGCACATACTCATAATACTCCAAAACCTATTGAGCTTGATAGCATTTTAAGGCATCATTTCAACACAAAGGACAGTAGGCACTGCAATGTTGCAACTCCTTCTAAGGGGGCTTACACTACACTGTTTTTAAATAATAACTTTTTTATGCATTTTGTCCGTTCATTTACACGACAGCGGCATTTTGGAGTCCTGAAAACGCAAACTTTTGAAAAGGGATTTCAAAGTTCCAGTTTTTGAAAACGATACCATTATCGTCTCTGTAAACTACAAAAATGCGAATTTGTAAAAACAGTGACATCATGTACATACGTATTACATGTTCAGAATGCGCATGTGCGTAGGCGAGTAGTGTTTCTTTACAAAGTTACATCAACAAACTACTGGCCTGGCATGCATAATACAGCGTTTTTAGTCGTTTTCACAGATCCGTTTGAAGGTTCAGTGCAATTATACTACAAGTGAATGTACACTTTAAAGTATACTCGCAGTAAAATAATGTAGGCAGGCTATGTAGTCAAGCTCTGCTATCAGCATTAGCAATTCAAAACCCTGCCCCTTTTCAGCTGATCCGATTCCTATGCACTCAATTGGCAACTCTCGAGCAGGGTGCCTTACTTAAAGGGCATATTGCAGGTAAAAAATGTTTCCAAATTAATATAACCTTGTGTGAAGAAACCATATGAAAAGGTAATGCAGGATTTAAATTGTTTTAAAAGGATATAAGAGCACAAATGTAGTAGATAAATTGGCTGTTTCCAACACGCTTGCGTGTCGCGTGAAAAATAGGCGTCCGTTCTATTTCTAGAATACACACGTTTTCGGCGCGGCTCGGGCCGCACGTGTCACGCAGGCAGTGTGCAAGCTCTAAGCTGTTAACATGGTAGCTGAAATAAAGACGGACACGCCACGCAGGCAGTGTGTAGCCGGCCTAAAGGATGATATTAAATTAATGAACATCCACACGCGATGCTTCTTTGCCGTTGTTTTTACGTGAATCAATTTCAACATTGATGAATACAAAGTATGTAACAAATGCATTCGGTCTCACATTTTTCAAAAAAAGTTTGGAATTATGTGCTGCTAATGTAAATATTTTATTCATGCCATGCATGTATGTACATTCAAGTTCACTCAAATACATACTCATAACGTCATATACATCCTCACACTATCGGCACAAAATAAACCCATAACAGAATTAATGAATAAAGGATAACATGAAACACCCAATAATAACACTGTCTGTGGTTTGGCTGCTGACGGGAGATGTGACGGTCACGGATCCGTCAGAGATGCAGCTTGAAGAAAACGTGAACTGTGCACTGTAAGTCTTGTTTTTTAAACATTTGCTATCTACCAAATCAGTCATGATGAGAAACCGCTAACATTATATCACATAACGTTTAGTGTGGACGGATATTAAGGAGTGTGACTTATATAAGTCACTTATCTGTCATCTGGCACATGCCTGATGGTCAAAGCTTATTAGTTTCTGTTATTGGTAAGTATCAATACTCCTAGATGACCAATACCAGCTGATACATGATAATAATCTGTACAGTATTGTAATCTGAGCACATTGTACACATATCGTCAGCTAGCGTTTTCTATAAGCTAACACGGTTCTCTCACCTGCTCTGTTTCTCCTCACACAACAACTCAATTTGTCTCCTCTAATCGTTGTTCTGTCTAATCTTGGCCAGTCCCTAATTGTGTGTCATAATTGTATGGCTGTGGTCTGCCATATGAGTATTAATAAACATTTATAATTTCCTCATTTATAAGATCCATTGTTTTCCTGTCGTTGAAATTCACCGCACTCCCTCCGGTTCCGTCACTTCCGGTTTTGGCGTTTTAGACGTGGAATTAAAATTATCTCACAAAAACGACTCCAAAGGCCTTAGTAGCGTATTTATAAGTATATTTTAAAGAAAATCTAGTTCCTACATTATTTTTCTATACATTGACTCACTGGGGTCTCTAACCTGCAATATGCCCTTTTAAGCACAGGCAGAGTTTTCACCAGTGGATACTGCTGCCTCAAGAGGAGCTGTAGCAGTCGCAGCTGCCTCGGGAGGAGCTGTAGTGGTCGCCACCGCCTCGGGGAAGTGTATGCGGCCCACACACACATGATGGCAACCCCCATCACCGGCAGTGCAGCAGAAGGTAGAAGGACATCTGGGACTCCCAGGACAGACAGCGCAGAGACCACTGGACTTCCAAAATTTCTTTGTAAGACTCTGCCCTGGCCCGCCGGTGCTCCATGATTCAGGCCTGCTATTACTCAATGGTCCTGGCCCGCCACTTCTCCAAGGTCCAGGTCCTCCAGCATTCTATGATCCAGGGCCACTTCCACCACACAGACCTGGCCCTTCACCCTCCCCTCTGCTCCACACACTCCTGGAATTTTGGTGTTCATATAGGCTGTCTGGAGCCGCCCTTTTTAGGGGGGAATATGTCATTTTGATTTTTTTAGTTTTTTTGTGTTCATGTCTTTTATTTTGAAACTTGGTTCCTGCTTGTGTCATGTGATTCCTTGCCCTCAAGTGATCTTGTCTTTAGCTTCCCTTGGTTCATGTGTTATGTTGTCATTGGTTGTTCAGGACGTGTGTTTCTCTGTTCTGTTTTGTGATTGGTTCATTGTTTGATTGTTCACAGGTCTTTCTTGTTTAGTGATTAGTCCTTGTGTATAAATAGCCTTGATGTTACCATTGTCTTGTCTAGCTTTGTTCACTGTAACCTCTGTTGGCGGGTTTTATTTTAACCATGGGAACAAACTAGCAAAACGAACTCAGGCAAACTATAACAGGGAACAGAATGAAAACAAAATGAAAACAGAATGAAATTTGTAATGGAAGTCCACTAGTTCGTTCTGCAGCGGACACCACTGCCCCAGAGGGAGATGCAGATGTGTGTGTAGCCCAACACACTGGCAACACTGATGACCTCCAGGACCACTGAACCTGGGATCATTGGACTTCTGTTACACCCCTTTTTGTGTGTAATTTTGGACTTTTATGTTTAGTCTAAGTCTCTGTTTTGTAGTCCTTTTGTAGTTAATTTGGCTCCCCTCATTACTCCCTGATTTTTTCCAAATGTATATAAGAGTTTGTGCTTCCTATGTTCTGTCAGGTCTCAGGTCATGAATGAATGAATGTCTCTATATAACATCATGACAATTGCATCATTAGCTTAGTAACCCGCAAATGTCAGACTCTATTGGAATCAAGTCACCTTGGTGTGCACAGTGCTATTTTATGTAGAGATGCTGCCGATGTCAAGCAGTTAAAATTTGATTAAAATAAAACAACACAACTAACTTGCCCACAAATTCACTGCTGTTATAAATCTGATATTTTCCGAATTGTGTTCCGAAAAACTTGTGAAACTTGTTAAGTAACAATGTAAAGTGAAAAATGTGAGCAGTCACATGGTTCTTTACTGTCAGGTACTGTTGGGAAGTCCAATTCTTAGGGCAAATCTATTCTTATAAACTGCACTAAAATGTTAAATGTGTCTTTTCCAAATGCACTTGACTTGTTGTGGGAAAGAGTTCCAGGTTAATTTTTTAACATGAAAATCTGGCATGCATTTCAAGACAAGTCAGTTTACTTGCGGGTTCCCTTTCGAGGGAACTCGCACTGCATCGGGACGACGCTTTGGGGATGCTCCCTTAGCATCAGCGAATCTGAAACCAGAATGCCAACTAGGCCAATCCGATTGGCGTGCGTGATGACGTCATTGTGACGGCATACCCGGAAGTATAAAAGGGGAGCTGGAACGTAATGGCGGTAGTTATTGCTCTTCAGCAAGCGCTATCTGTCAAACTGTCTGTCTATTTACTGTTGTATGTCAGTGAAAGTGTGTGATTGAATGAAGTGTGAAAAAGTGAGAGAGTTCAAGCAGTGTGTGCATCCTTGCCCTCGCTACATGTCGGGCTCGGATACACACCTGCTGTGTGTGCACTGCCTGGGCGTTCAGCATGCTCGAGCGGCTCTCGAGGGAGCCGCTTGTGAGCATTATGAAAGCTGACGCTCAGAGTGCTCCGCTCTCGGCGTGAGCCCCGTGGATCGGTCCCGCATCCGCCGAGGCGGTGCGGCGAGGCTGGTCATGGGGCTCACGGATGGACTGTCAGCGGGACTGGGACTGCTGAGGCATTTTCCCAGTCTTTATCTGACAGTTCAGATGTTCTCCTTCCCCGTGTGGAAGCCCGCGCTGCGGCTTCTTCCCCCGGGGCGGAGGACGCGATGTGTGAGAGGTCTGATTCTGAGGAATTAGACGTACTCAGCATCGAGGCAGTCAAAGTCATAAGCACTTCTTAAATATGCAAGAAATTCCATCCACGCGATTGCTGGAAAAAAAAGGCAGCGCGCAGGTTATGGGTCTGCAATTAATGTGAACACACGCGATCGGTGTGCATGAGATACTGGTTGGCTTAACGGACGAGTCCGTATAGTAAAATAAATCAGTATTTGTCTGATATGGCTGCATTTAAGTCTGAGGATTTAAATGAGATATTATCTGACTCTGAGGAGTTAGATATTCAGTCATTTCAGACCATGTTTCACTGTATTGTGTGACACTGTTTGGCTTTTTTCTCGAGGGATGAAAGCCAATTGTATTATGACGGCTTGAACCACGTTGCTGAGGCAACGCGGGGTCTATGAGTCCGTATAAATACAAATAAAACAGTGTCGTCTGATTAATTACGGCTACATTTAATTCTAAGGAATTAAAATTAAATATAATCTAACTTTGAGGAGTTAGATATTCAGCCTATCATTCAGACTATGTTTCACCTTATTGTGGCTGCATTTAATTCTGAGGAATTAAATTAAAATATTATCTGACTTTGAGAAGTTAGATATATTTTTTATTCAGCCTATTATTCAGATCAGGTTGCACGGGTTTGGTGATTATGATGGCATTTAATTCCGAGGAATTGAGTGTCATGTTATCCGACTTTGATAAGTTGGATACTTTAATTCTGTCACCCAAGCGTGTTTAACTTGTGAACTGGATATTCATCTAAGATGGAGCCCTCCTGAAGTTGATGTCGTTCTCGCCGCCTTGTGGCCTGCGGGACACATCAGTTTCAGGCAATTGCTAATCGCAGTGTCCGCTCTAGGGTTGTGGCCCTGTTGAGCTGCTCCCTTAGATGAGGCCCCCTGCTGGCCAGCCCCCTCTCCCGGGTAGGAGCGATCGAGGTCGCCTCCCCTGTGGAGTTTTCGGGAATCGATGCTGTGTTCCCGCCGTCTAGTACGCTTCGGGCCACATCGTCTCCCCGTGCACGCGTGCTGCACCAGCCGCCTCTAGCAAGACTTGCGGTGGTCCAGCAAACGCGTACGCACACCGAAAATCTTCCTCGATTTCGCCCTGCCGGTAAGCCGCTTCAGGGGGTCGGGGAGGAGGCTCGGTTGACACCCGAGACCGGCCTCGAGAGGCTGGTTCCCTTAGCAGATTATCTCGGCGCATGGTTATGCCTCCGAATATATCAGCTTGGGGCCTGCGACTGTAGGAAGGGGCATACAGACTGCAGTCCGGTTACCTTCCCCTGAAGTTCAGTGGGGTGGTCTGGACGGCAGTGGTCCCTGGGCAGGTTCGGGTAATGGAACAGGAAGTTCACTCCCTGTTGGTAAGGAGGCCACAGAATGTGCTCCTCCGCCAGACAGGGAGTCCGGGTTCTACAGCCAGTACTTCATAGTTCCTAAGAGGGATGGCGAGTTGCATCCAACTTTAGACCGGAGGTACTTGAATCGTTCTCTGAGGAGATTCAGATTCAAGATGCTTAGCATTTCCTCCATTGTGATTCAGATCCAGTCTGAGGACTGGTCTGTCACGATGGGTCTGAAGAGGACGCATACTTCCCTGTATCCATCCTTCTGTGTCACAGGAAGTTCCTGAGGTTCGCTTTTTGGGGCAAAGCGTACCAATATCGGGTTCTTCCAGGCGGCCTGGTCTCTAAAATGAAGCTAGGCCACAGCATCACTGTGAAGCAGTTTAAGGCTGCTGGGGCTCATTGCGGCTGCGTCCAACAGAATATCTCTTGGCCTGCTGCATGAGACCCTTACAGTGGTAGCTGGGAATCAAGGGGTTTTCCTCGGGGGGGGAAACCATTCTGTATGATCAGGGTAACGCGCAGATGCCTTCGTTCCCTAGTCATATGGAAGAAACCTTGGTTTCTGTCCCAGGGGCCAGTGTTGGGAGCGTTCTGTTGCCGGTAATCCGTTTCAACAGGCGCCTCCCTCACTGGCTGGGACGTGGTTATGGGAAGTAAACCAGGTGGCTTTCCTTGAGGGGAAATCCATTCTGTATGATCAGGGTAACGCGCAGATGCCTTCGTTCCCTAGTCATATGGAAGAAACCTTGGTTTCTGTCCCAAGGGCCAGTGTTGGGAGCGTTCTGTTGCCGGGAATCCGTTTCAACAGATGCCTCCCTCACTGGCTGTGACGTGGTCATGGCGGCTGCTTTGCGAGAGGTCTGTGGGAGACCAGGCATTTCTCCTGGCACATCTACTGCCTGGAAATGCTGGCGGTCTACAAAGCTCTGAGGAGCTTTTTCCCGGACCTCCGCGGCCACCATGTACTGATACGGAGGTAAACCAGGTGGCTTTCCTTGAGGGGAAATCCATTCTGTATGATCAGGGTAACGCGCAGTGGCCTTCGTTCCCTAGTCATATGGAAGAAACCTTGGTTTCTGTCCCAAGGGCCAGTGTTGGGAGCGTCCTGTTGCCGGAAATCCGTTTCAACAGACGCCTCCCTCACTGGTTGGGGCACGGCAGGGGGGTTTGAGGTTGCGCCCTCTTTGCAGACTGGCGCATCACATCCTCCTGTGGTCCCAAGGGAAACTGTTGTCCATCAGGGCAATGTATGTCCCGGGGGTCCAAAATCAGGGAGCAGACATCCTGTCGAGGCAGGGGCTGAGGCCCGGGGAGTGGCGACTCCACCCAGAGGTGGTGGAGGCCATATGCAAGAGGTTCGGCCCAGTGGAAGTGGATCTGTTTGCGTCTCGAGAGACGTCCCACTGTCCACTGTGGTTTTCCCTCACGCATCCAGCTCCGCTGGGGCTGGATGCCATGGTGCAGACGTGGCCGAGGCTGCGTCTGTACGCATTCCCCCGATTGCTCTGCTCCCGGGAGTCCTGGAAAGGGTCCGTCGACAGGGGGTCAGTCTACTTCTGGTAGCACCCCGTTGGCCGACTCGAGTTTGGTTCTCGGATATCATAGCTCTGCTAGCAGGTCAGCCGTGGGAGATTCCTCTGAGGAGGGATCTCCTATCTCAGGCGGCGGGTACGATATTTTACCCCCGCCCGGAGATTTGGAACCTATGGGTCTGGCCCCTGAGGGGACCAGGTACATAGAGGCTGGCCTATCGGCGGAGGTGATAGAGACCTTACTCAGCTCCAGGGCTCCGTCTACGAGGAGACTGTACAGCCTCAAGTGGAATGTATTTTCCACTTGGTGCAGAGAACGTGAGGTGGACCCAGTTAACTGCCCAGTGGCTTCAGTGCTGGAGTTCCTCCAAGATCGTTTTTCTGCAGGGCTTACCCCGTCCACATTCAAGGTGTACGTGGCTGCCATTTCGGCTTTCCACACTCCTCTGGGTGATGGGCCTCTGGGTAGGCACCAGCTGGTTGTACAATTCCTCCGTGGGGCTCGGAGGATGAGGCCTGCGGCTCGGACCAGAGTTCCAACCTGGGACCTGGCAGTGGTTCTCGAAGGATGGCTGAGGCCCCCTTCGAACCATTGGAGTCGGCTGGACCAAAGGATCGGACTCTTAAGGTGGCTTTTCTCCTTGCCATTACCTCTCTCAGGAGAGTGGGAGATCTCCAGGCCTTGGCGGTAACGCCGACCTGCCTGGAGTTTGCCCCGGGAGGAGTAAAGGCCATCTTACACCCTAGGCCGGGCTACGTGCCTAAGGTGCCATCAAGGGTGGTCAGGTCATTGGTCCTGCAGGCATTTCATCCTCCGCCTCATGTGACGGCGGAAGAGGGGAGACTTCACCTACTCTGCCCGGTTAGGGCGCTCAGAGTTTTATTGGCGAAGTCTGCACAGTGGAGGAGATCACAACAACTGTTGGTGTGTTTTGGCTCACCTAAGAAGGGATTGCCTGCGTCTACTCAGACAATCAGTAATTGGATTGTCCAGGCGATTACCATGGCCTATCAGGTGCGCAGTTTGCCTTCACCTGTGGCTGTGAGGGCTCATTCCACCAGAGGCATGGCCTCTTCGGTGGCCCTTCTTTCTGGGGTCCCCTTGCAGGATATCTGCGAGGCGGCCGGGTGGGCTACCCCACACACTTTTATCAGGTTTTATAGCCTGGATCTCCCTACGACGCCTGGTGCTAGGGTGCTCCAGTCCTAGCTGTGCCCGGTTTCCGGCTTCACACTAGGGCAGGCGCTACCCTTCGGTGTGGCCTAGTGGGTACTCGTTCCCCAAAGCGTCGTCCCGATGCAGTGCGAGTTCCCTCGAAAGGGAACTGCTCGGGTTATGTATATAATCCTTGTTCCCTGAGAAGGGGAACGAGCACTGCATCCCGACGCCACACCTCGGCGCGCCTGGAGCGCATGCTTCAGAGCAATTACTACCGCCATTACGTTCCAGCTCCCCTTTTATACTTCCGGGTATGCCGTCACAATGACGTCATCACGCACGCCAATCGGATTGGCCTAGTTGGCATTCTGGTTTCAGATTCGCTGATGCTAAGGGAGCATCCCCAAAGCGTCGTCCCGATGCAGTGCTCGTTCCCCTTCTCAGGGAACAAGGGTTATATACATAACCCGAGCAGTTTTCTTGGTAACATTTCCAAACAACTATATTCCAGTCATGCAAGTACAATTCCTATCTACTTGAATGTGGAAAGACTAAAGGTTAATCAGACAAACAATGGTATCCTATTTTTTCTTCTTCTTCTTTTTTTTGCTTTGTTAACTCAAATGAGGTTAAAATGCAGCATATTTTTATATTGGCTAACATGGGAGGATTTCACTCAAATGCATCATTGATCTTTGTACATTGTTAGTCTTTAGCACTTATTATTGCTCAGAGTTATTGCTCTCTTGCCTGCACTCCATCGCTGTCATGTATCTCATTATGTAGAACCGATGACATTTGAACAGGCGTTCTACACTGTGAGATATCTCCATGTTCTTTGGGCATCTCGCTGGGCACAGAGTCTTCTCCTTCACCCAGACATCAGCTAATTGCATTTGCACTTTCTTTCTCTCACACAGCGATTTAGAGACAGCTGGTGCTTTTCCTGGAGCTTAGATACTGAGAAACATGAATCAGTCTCTCTCTCCTCTCCTTTCTCTCGCAGGTTAAATACCGCTATTATGATTTTCTCATTGGTCTTTCATACATAAATTTGTCGTTCCAAGTGAGAAATGACTGTGAAGACAAGAACATTGATTTTGCTTATTTCAATGGTGAATTAAGTTTAGAGATTTCACACATTTGTAATCCCTGTCATTCACATATAAAGCCAAAAACACTGTGTACGAATATACGAATACAGCTTGCCCCAGCACATGACCTGTTTTAGTAATTGCTGTCACTATGTAGGCCCTCTCTGGCTTTTGTCTGTCAGCAGAAACGTATAAAAGAAAACCAAATAGCATGTGTTTTCATGTCTCTAGTTAATGTAAAATCAATGTTGTTGAGGTCACTCTCAGAAAGATTTTTTTCAAACTGATGAATGATAAAAACATTGACAGCTAATCAGAATCCACCCAACTTTAGAGCTTGAGCATTTAAAGCAGCAAGCAACATAACTTAAGTGTGTTCTTGTAATAAACATACCATTATTGTCTGTTATTTACATACAGTAGTTATGGTTACAGTTACAGATTTTATTGTGAATGGGATTAATTCTGGCTGTGTTTACTTTTGTGTTGTACCTTCATGTTTATAACATACTAGAAGGTATTTGAGGTAACTTATCCAGAGTGGATAAATCTGAAACCGACACCGTTGCGTTTTTGTGTGTACAGCCAAACCGTATATTTTGTGAAACGGTGATGTCATCACATCATGTCTCGCACGGTAAACGGGATACAGCTATGGCCACTGGTCAAGCGCACATCAATTTTGATTAATTTAATTACTGTATTTGCATTATTGTAAGGGTATAGGTTTAGGGTTGGGCATTAATAAAACACAATCTGGTAAGTAGCAAATGTATTTATTGTTATTTTATTGTGAGATTTTGCTTCACTTCTGACAGTTGCTGTACCCCTTCGAGCCACAACTCTTCTTCTCTGTTTTTAGTGAATTTCTGTGGCAGAATTACAGTGCCGTTTACTGGTCTGGCATGTATACTACATCGTTTTAATTCGGTTTCAGTGGTTTCGTGTGTACGCAGATATTTCTTGAGACAAGGGAAAAAAAGATTGGATAGGGAAAGCTCTGGCTTCGTGTGGATGTGGCCTAAGTGAAACAACTAAACTCACAGGATGACTATCACATGGCTGCTCACAGTGTGCCCTGGTGTGAAGCTTGTCCAGGCAAAAAACAGGACAAGAGCACTTGTGATCCCGGTGTGGATCCTTCCAGACTATAGTATTTGTTAAATGTGTGCAGGGCAGTGGCGTAGGCATAAAGTTGATGATGGGTGGGCATCCAATAGTGTGGGTGGGCCAGAATAATTCGCATTACCCGCTTAATTTGGAAGAAAAATCCAATAATCCGACTGAAATATAGCAACATAGCTATAAGTATTTCGCATATGTTGGACCTTTTATTGTCTATTGATATTGTCTTTTAATATAGTCAACGGAAGGACTGTTTGCAAGGTTGCTTTTAAATTTCGCTAGTGCTACTAGTGTCTAGTGAAAAACTAAATACTGTAAGTGATCCTGGCTTCCTCTCTCTTTCTCCCTCTGCTGGTCATTCTTAGACTCACGCCCTTCCTCCGGGCACACACACATACACTCACTTGGATTCACCTGCCCCTCATTACCTGTTGCCATCACGCTCATTCTTTCCACACCTGTTCCCCTTTTCCTCTCTGATTGGTTTCTCTACTTCTAGTCCGTGTTGGTCCTTTGTTCTCTGCCAGATTATTAACTCTGTTTACAGATGTGTTGAAGCCTGTTATCACCTTCCCCTGTCTTGTCCTATCTGGTCTACTCGACCTTCATATCTATATGCTTGTGCTTACTCTGTGCTCTGCCCAGCTCGCCTACCACTGATTGCAGCCATCGGAACTTTTGAGTTATTCTCTCTATGGCCGTCTGCCCGACACCGCTGTTTCGCATCTACGGACAGGTCTGCCTACCGGGATCTACAGCCTCTTGAGTTGTTGTTTTTCAAGAAAGACTTTCTTTTTGTTGGCTTCAGCGGCCGTTTACTTATTTGTTATTAAATACTTGTTTACCTGCTTTCACCTTTTGGGTCCTCTCTCTGATCCATGACAGAATAATCTGGCCAATCAATGGACCCGGCGAAGGAGAACCCTTTTCAGACTGCCCTTGAGATGTAGGGGGCCATGCTGGGCAAGCACGAGGAGGAGTTGAACGCCGCCCGTCACGCCATTGAGACATTGGTCGTCCAGGTGACCGATCTTTCCATCCAACTGAATCGTTCCCGTGCTGAAGCGTCTTCTTCAAGGCCTCTCGACGCACACAAACCCAGAGTCAATAATCCGCCCAGCTATGCTGGTGAGCCCACTGAATGTCGTCCTTTCCTGACTCAATGTGAGGTTGTGTTCTCGCCACAGCCCCTGACTTATGCAGAGGATCGCTTCCGGATCGCTTTCGTGGTCTCTCTCTTGACGGGACGAGCACAGGAGTGGGAAACTGCCGTGTGGAATGCTGAGGCTGCGTGTCTGGGTCAGTACACTCTCTTCAAGGAGGAGATGCTTTGAGTGTTTGACCGCTCCGCCTATGGTTCTGAAGCCTCGCGCCTTCTTTCTACTCTCCGCCAGGGGAAGAGGTCGGTCACGGATTTCTCTATTGAATTTCGCACACTGGCTACTTGTGACTGGAACGAACCTGCACTGGTCGCTCGTTTCCTGGAGGGGTTAGGTGCGGACATAGAGGACGAGGTACTCTCCCGGGAGACACCGACCCGACCTTGACCCTTTGATCGACCTGGCTATCCACATGGAGAGGCGTTTTTACTTGCGCTGCCGTGCCTGTAATCTGGAGAGATCACTCCTCTCCGCTCCGTCGCCCACTACCACTCTTCCCATTTGCTCCCACTCTGAACCCATGCAGCTGGGAGGTATTTGCATAACTTTCACGGAGCGTCAGTGGCGTATCACGAATCGTCTTTGTTTGTACTGCGGAGCGGCGGAACATTTCGTCTCATCGTGTCAAGTAAAAGCCAGAGCTCACCAGTAGAGAGAGGGATACTGGTGAGCGCTTCGGTTCAAGCCCCTCCTATGCGTTCCCGCACTACTTTCCCTGTCAACCTCCGCTGGCCGGGTTCAGCTGTCTCATGTCAAGCTTTGATCGACTCAGGAGCGGAGGGGAATTTCATCGACTCCTGGGCTCTCGACCAGGGGATCCCTCTCATCGACCTAAGAGAGGCTACTCCTGTTTTTGCCCTAGATGGTAGCGTTCTTGCCAATGTTCGCTGTGCTACCATTTCGGTGAGTCTCACTGTCTCTGGCAATCATCGAGAGACTATTTCCTTTCTAATTTTTCAATCTCCCTTTACTCCCGTGGTTTTGGTTCATCCCTGGCTCGTTGACCACAGCCCTCATATGGACTGGTGCAGAGGAACTATCCTCTCTTGGAATTTGTTGTGTCATGTTAGATGTTTAGTGTCTGCCGTTCCCCGTGTGTTTTCTGTTTCTGTGTTTCAGGAAGAGCCAAGTGATTTGTCGGGGGTGCCAGAGGAGTATCACGATTTGCGGGCGGTTTTCAGTCGTTCCCGGGCATCTTCTCTCCCTTCCCATCGACCTTATGACTGTAGTATCGATCTCCTTCCCGAGACCACTCCCCCGCGCGGGAGGCCAGAGCGCAAGGCGCTTGAGAATTACCTCTTTGTTATTACCATTATTCCATCCTCTTCTCCTGCTGGTGCGGGATTCTTCTTTGTGAAGAAGAAGGATGGGTCCTTGCGTCCTTGCATAGATTATCGAGGGTTGAACGACATAACAGTTAAGAATCGCTATCCTCTTCCACTTATGTCGTCGGCCTTTGAGATCTTGCAGGGAGCTAAGGTCTTCACAGAGTTGCCAAGGTACCAAGTACCAAGGAGGGGGACGAGTGGAAGACGGCGTTTAACATGCCCTTAGGGCACTTTGAATATCGCGAGCTTCCTTTCAGATTGGTCAACGCACCTGCAGTTTTTCAGGCTTTGGTCAATGACGTGTTATGAGACATGCCAAACATTTTAGTTTCCGTTTACCTCAATGACATTTAGATTTTCTCTCCCTCTCTCCAGGTGCATGTCCAGCACGTTCGGCGTGTTCTACAACGCCTTTTGGAGAATCGTTCGTTTGTAAAGGCTGAGAAGTGCACATTCCATGCTCAGTCGGTTACGTTCTTGGGTTCGGTCATTTCGGCGGAGGGGAGCAGCATGGATTCTTCCAAGGTCCGCGCTGTTACTGAATGGCCTATTCCGGAGTCTCGCGTCACACTCCAATGATTTCTGGGATTCGCAAACTTTTATCGGCGCTTCATACATAACTTTAGTCAAGTTGCTGCCCAACTCACTGCGCTCACGTCTATCAAGACCCGTTTTGCTTGGTCCACGGCCGCTCAAGCGGCCTTCGATCGGCTTAAGCTTCTTTTTACGTCTGCCCCCATTCTCTCTACTCCTGATGTCTCCATGCATTTTATTGTCGAGGTTGACACATTGGAGTTGGGCGTGGGGGCAATCCTTTCCCAACGTTCCTCCTCCGATGATAAGATTCAGCCCTGTACGTTTTTCTCGCATTTGTCTCACACCTGCGGAATGTAATTATGATGTCGGTAACCGCAAACTGCTGGCGGTCCATCTGGCTTTGGGTGAGTGGCACCATTGGTTGGAGGGAGCCTCGGTTCCATTCATTGTCTGGACGGATCACCGTAATCTAGAACATATTCGTTTGGTAAAGAGGCTTAATGCTCGCCAGGCCTGCTGGGCACTTTTTTTTTGCTCGATGTGATTTCACCATCTCTTTCCGGTCGGGTGCTAAGAACATCAAACCCTACGCTCTCTCGCGTAAGTTCGTTTCCCCAGAGGTGGTGCCAACCCAAGAGGCGGCGGGGTGTGTGGTTGGCCCTTCCCCAGGGGTGTGTGGTTGGCGGCGCAATCTGGGGAATCGAGCGTCTTGTCAAACATGCTCTCTCTCACTGCGTCGCGCGGGTGTCCTCAGGGACTTTTGTTTGTCCCATTCTCTGCTCGTCTAGCCGTTCTTCAGTGGGGGCATTCGTCCAAACTATTTGCCCATCCCGGTGTTAGGGGTACCATAGCCTCTGTCCACCAGAGGTTCTGGTGGCCCACCAGGGAGCGCGACATTCGCCGCTTTGTCGCGTCTTGTACCGTCTGCGCTTAGACTAAGTCTAAGAATTCACCGCCTGCTGGTCTCCTCAGACCCCTACCCGTTCCCTCGTGGCCGTGGTCCCATTGATTTTTTTTTTAGCTCTTGATTTTATAACAGGACTTCCTCCTTCGGGGGGAAATACTGTTATACTCACTGTCATCGACCGTTTTTCCAAATCGGCTCATTTCATTCCCCTACCTAAGCTTCCCTCCGCCAAGGAGACAGCCCAAGTCGTCGTTGAGCATGTTTTCCGTATTTACGGTCTCCCCTCTGACATTGTCTCCGACCGAGGTCCCCAGTTCACGTCACAGTTTTGGAAGGAGTTTTGTCGTCTCATTGGTGCGTCCGCTAGCCTATCCTCGGGTTTTCATCCCCAGACTAACGGCCAAGCGGGCTAACCAGAATATTGGCCGCACAGCTTCCCTGGGCTGAATACGCCCACAATTCGGCTCCCTCCTCCGCCACCGGTCTTTCCCCTTTTCACTGCTGCTTAGGTTACCAGCCTCCGTTCTTTTCTGCTCAGGATTCTGAATCCAACGTCCCGTCCGTAGAATCCTTTATCCAACGCTCTAAACGCAACTGGAGAGGGGTGCGATCAGCCCTTCTCAAGTCCTGTTCCCGCGTTCGCCGGGCCGCTAAAAGGCGCCGTATTAAGAGCCCTCGTTACATCTGTGGTCAAAGAGTGTGGCTCTCCACTCTTAACCTTCCTCTCCAGTCCGTCTCACGCAAATTAGCCCCTAAATGTATCGGGCCCTTCTGCGTTATTAAGGTTCTTGGCCCTGTCTCTGTCAGACTCAGGTTGCCCCCTAATTTGTGCCGTATCCATCCTGTCTTACATGTCTCTTGCCTTAAGCCTGTAGTCAGTGCTCCTCTGCGTCCCACCGCTCCTCCTATCCGCGTCGAGGGCTCTCCTGTGTATACTGTCCACAGGTTGTTGGACGTTCGCCCTCGTGGTCGTAGTAATCAGTTTCTGGTCGATTGGGAGGGATAAGGTCCAGAGGAGAGGAGTTGGATTCCTGCCCGGGACATCCTGGACCGTTCGCTCATCAATGATTTCTGTCGCTCCCGCCAGACCCCTTCTTCGGGAGTGCAGGAGGCGCTCGTTGAGGGAGAGGTACTGTCATGATCCTGGCTCCCTCTCTCTTTCTCCCTCTGCTGGTCATTCTTAGACTCACGCCCTTCCTCTGGGCACACACATGCATACACTCACTTGGATTCACCTGCCCCTCATTACCTGTTGACATCACGCTCATTCTTTCCACACCTGTTCCCCTTTTCCTCTCTGATTGGTTTCTCTACTTCTAGTCCGTGTTGGTCCTTTATTCTCTGCCAGATTATTAAGATGTGTCAGAGCCTGTTATCACCTACCTCTGTCTTGTCTACTCGACCTTCATATCTATATGCTTGTGCTTACTCTGTGCTCTGCCCAGCTCGCCTACCGCTGATTGCAGCCGTCGGAACTTTTGAGTTCTTCTCTCTATGGCCGTCTGCCCGACACCGCTGTTTCGCGTCTACGGACTGGTCTGCCTACCGGGATCTACAGCCTCTTGAGTTGTTGTTTTTCAAGAAAGATTTTCTGTTTGTCTGCTTCAGCGGCTGTTTACTTATTTGTTATTAAAGACTTGTTTACCTGCTTTCGCCTTTTGGGTCCTCTCTCTGATCCGTGACAGTAAGCACTAAGCTCTGTGCGATCAATCAAGTGTGTGCGGCTGCAACGTGAAAAAAAATGAAAACAAAAACAAAGCAGGAGAGAGATCCAACCCGAGTCCTGATAACTATATCACGAAGAGAAATCACAATGTCCTGTATCGACAAACTGCCATTAATAAATGTGCTCACAAATATTACATGCAAATATTTGATTGCCATGCCACGGCGGGCCAGACTAAAAACCTACCCATAGCTTACCTTGTATGGCTGATGTCTGTTTTAAACAAGTCGGAGTTGGCTGGGTTTTGAATTGAAGATGTTGATAACATCACTCATAAGTTAGTTCACTTTCAAACGACAAAAGTGTTATGGTGTCCTGTCATCTTTGTCAAGACGTGTTTCTTTCTTAAATGTGTCATAACTGAAAGTTTAAAGGGATAGTTCACCCAAAAATGAAAATTAGCCCATAATTTACTCACCCTCAAGTCATCCTAGGTGTATATGACATTCTTCTTTCAGACTAATAAAATCTGAGTTATATTACAAAAGTCCAGGCTAATCCAAGCATTTGAATTGGATTCATAGTTGCTCTGTTTTTGAAGTCCATAAAAAGTGCATCTGCCCATCAAATAACGTGCTCCACGTGGCTCTGGGGTGTTAATAAAGGCCTTCTGAAGGGAATCGATGTGTTTGTGTAAGAAAATATCCATATTTAAAACTTTATCAAGTAAACTTTCGACCGACCAACTTCCCTGTTCAATTTATGGAAAAATTGTTGAAAGTTACCCTGCCGATCGAAAGACTAACGTGACCAGGTACGCTCGCCATGACGTCACGTACACATCTTGAGTTTTACTTTCAACATTCAACACTTTTCCATGGAATGCGGTCGGTCGAAAGTTTACTTGATAAAGTTAAATATATGAATATTTTTCTTACACGAACGCGTCAATTCGCTTCAGAAGGCCTTATTAACAGAGCAACTATGAATCATTGTTCTAATGCTTGGATTAGCCTGGACTTTTGTAATATAACTCCGATTTTATTCGTCTGAAAGAAGAATGTCATATACACCTAGGATGACTTGGGGGTGAGTAAATTATGGGCTAATTTTCCTTTTTGGGTGAACTATCCCTTTAAGCATTTTTTTAATAACAAAAAAGGTGCTGCTAGTTGGATTTGAATCCGGATATTGCCGCGAAGAAGAACATAACATTACTACTGACGTGACGTAACTGAAGAGACAAATTAGCATATTTTTATTAATATTAGAATAGAGTTCTAATGAATGCCAAAATAAATCACATTTAAAATAATTATTGAAGAATTGTTAAACGTTAAAAAATAGTATTATTAAAAAAAATGTATTTCCCTGGATCTGACAGGATGGGCAAGCTGTCAATGTGGGTGGGCCAGGCCCACCCGTAGCTACGCTAGTGGTGCAGCGAGGCCAAGCCTGCAGCATCACTGACTGTAGGGAATAAAAGGCAGATAAAAGGGCTTCAATACAACAACATTATAGTGATGTCCGGTTCATGAACAAATCATTCTTTTGAACCAGTTTTTAGTAAACCGGTCGAACCAGTTCACCAAATCAGACTGAATCATTCTAAACAGTACGTCAGCACTGATCCACAAGTTACTAAAGCTACTCACTTTCTGACATGCCTGACAGTCCCTCTGACTAGAAATGAACCAATATTCTTAAAGGTCCCATGGCATGGATTTGTTTATTATTTTATAATGTTTCCTGAGGTGTACTTATATTGTTAGTATGGTTTTTACATAAAAAAGTCATAATTTAGAAACAAAAAGCATTTTTCTAAACTGATATTAGCCCTCTGGCTTGAATGCTCTGTTTCAAGGGGCGTGTCTGCTGTGAGACTTCATTGAAAACGCCCACTGTTGTGATTGGCTGACATCTTTGCATTTGAAATGAGTATTAGATTATGTGGCGGAGGGGGCGTGGTTTAGCGAGATCTGCACACACTTCCAGAGAGAGAGAGATGGGCTGCATGTGGACCAGAGAGACGCAGAGCTGGATAAAGATTGTTGAGAAAGTTTTATTGTACCGAGTTGTTGAGAGCGTGAGTTTATTTTGTTTGTATCTGAGAGCTCTGAATAAACACGAGTCCCAGTCACGCGACCTGTCGTCTTCCTCCTTATTCTATGAACTTTGTAACATGTGGAACCCCTCTAAACTACGTTTTTTTGCCATCACAGCCGTCGAGATGAACGAATTGTCAAAGTTTTGACTATAGCATTATTTTATGATCTATTCCCATCACATGAAAAGCTGCAGTGATGAGCATTGAGTACACATGCAGTCTTGTTGATCGCGTGAATGTGATCTCGTCATTGCAGCGAGTTTTCTCTTACAAAAAATTATTTCACCACTACTGAATTGACATGAATACAGTAAGAGCTTTGTGCAGCATAACAGTGTCATTCATTATAACGGCAGTTCGGACAAGTGTGCAGATACACTTGCAACGTGTGACTGACAGCTCTGAACATTGTTCTTTGATCGCTCTCTAGTTTAATCATTTAAATAATGGATTTGTTTCATGCTACTAACAGAAACTATGTGAAGTTGATTGTTTAGTCACTGGCTTGATTCACTGATGCATAAACAGTATTAAACGATTTCGAAAGAAAGTCTGCGTGAACTTGAATGATTAGCTACACATCAGAAATCACTGATCACAGATCAGGCATTAATGAACACTGTTACTCACTGGTTGTGGGGGTGCTGTCGAATCCATTTGGTTTGTAAAGCCTGTGCTGACATCGCGACTGATAAACTGAATCCATTTTCTCCTAATTCTCTGGGCGGGCAAAGCAGAGGAAGGGGAGGTAACCTTTCCTGTTATGATGACATCTGAGTCTGAGCTCTCATTTTCTTAAAGGCAGAGAAAGACAGCCAGAACTCGGTTTACACCTATCAAAATTTCTAGCCACTTGGGGACCATATACAGGCTAGGGAAACTCATATTAATGTTAAAAAACCTCATAAAATGAAAATGTCATGCCATGGGACCTTTAAGTATATGTTACTCTAGTAACTCCAACAGTTCACTGAACTGAGACATGCTGTGCCGAGAGAACAGATGAAAACTCACGAGTATACTGAGCATGCATGTACTACCGAACGTACAGCAGTTCTCCAGTTAACAGTTCTCGAATCCGAACTGAGAACTGTTGTTGAGTATGTGTGTCATTTGTTCATGGGCAAAATGCATGTTTATCAAAATAAAACAAATGTTCATCACATAATTGCTGTCCTATCACTGTATTATTTTAAAGGGGTGATGAATTGAGAAATCAACTTTCCCTTGAGCCTTTGATTTATAAAAGTTAATCGTGGTATAAGAATATCCTGTAAGTTTCGGAGTTGAAAACTTCCTTGTTAGTCAAAGAAAAGCTTTTATTGACACCGGGTCCAGCAAATGATCGATTTCAGAATATGTCGACCATTACCACAATGGTCGACATATTCTGAAATCGATCATCTGCATAGAATGCAGAAACGGCGCCTCAACAGATAAATATGTATGCCTGCTTCTGTAAACGGATCGTGCTGCTGAGCAATAAACATGTGGGTTCCAGCTCACGTGTGTACACTCAAAAAAAAAAAATCTTGTCTAAACATAATATTTATGTATTTGAATTGCATATAAATTTTCCATGCATTTGGATTACATAATTTTAACATACACAAATTAATAAACTTAATGTGATTCATATATGTAAGTCATACATAAATGTAACAGGTAAGATTTATGTAATTGTATTGATAAACTGAATGTGAACTTTAGTTTTTCTCTGGCTCCTTTAACTGTGTGTTTATAAAGCACATTTGTTATGGCAAGGGAACCCAAGAAAATGTTATCAGGTGATGTTGGCTATTTATATATTGGTGATGACATCATCATGTGGCTGAATCACTGTTCTCATTCAGAGTCTAATGCTCTGGTTATAGTGGTAATGTGTTACAAGTTTTGTTTTATTCAGAATAGTTGCCATGTGATTCTATAGCACAAGTTACAGCACTGTTGTGGTAATCGAATAATAAGCAGGATTTAAACCTATGGCATTCCTTAGATACACACACACATCAAGAATCAATGTATGAATCTCAACAATGGTGACAATCAATGAAAAGCTTCATGCTGCAGTGCATGTTGGGTACCACCAATCAAACCCCCCCCATGTGTCCCAGCATGCATTGCGGTATGAAAAATTATGCATCTGAATTGTGACAAATTTTCTTTGATACTTACTAATTGCTTTTACTTTTGCTGTTTTTGTTGTGACATTTGAGTTACTTGTTTTATGTTCAAAGTTGATCAGTTTATCTGAATGTTTTTTGATTGTCACCATTGTAGAGATTCATACGCTGATTCATGATGTCTGTGTGTGTTTAATAGAGGTGTGCGATACCGCTAGATTTGGTATCGATCCGATACCAAGTAAATACAGGGCCAGTATCGCCGATACCGATACCAATATCGATACTTTTTAATAATTAAGGTGGATGCGTCTTCAACCTAAATCTAAATGAATTTTCATGACTTTTAATTTGTTTTTGTGATTTGCATTTTGGGTTATTAATCAGTACTACAAAAGCTTTTGTACAGAAACAACTTTTGGTTACTTCTGTTTTATTTAAATAAACAAAGTTACAAAATGATTACTTCACAAATATAAAAAATGTAAAAACAAATTCTCTTTTCAAGTAGCATGTTAACAAAAAATGTTTCTCCTCTTTAGTGCACTTCTTTTCAGGATTTTTTTCTTAAATAAACAAAGTCACAAAGTTTTACATACAACGCTCCTCTTTCTCTCTGCTGCCATTCTCCGCCTCTGACTGACTGCTGTTAAATGCGCGGCTGAGCGGCGCGCGCGCCTGACTGCTGGTGGTAGCGCTAGTGGTGAGTCACGTGACGGTACAACACAGGAGAGGGGGAGGAGAGCAGCACTCTTGAGAGCTTGCTCTGCTCTGTGACAGCAGCAGCATTTTGACAAACACGGCCAGGTCGCAAAACGAGAGAAACTGAAACTTAAGTATCGATATTTTCACGTTGGTATCAATCAATACCGATACCAACGTTGGTATCGATATTATCGATATTAGTATCGATCTGCCCACCTCTAGTGTTTAAGTAATGCTGTTGATTAAAACCTTTTGTGCACTATTTATTTATCGGCATATTATTCGATCAACATAACTGTTGTGGATTTTGTACTGTAGAATCATATGACTATTATGATGAATACTACAAAATTAATAACACATTACCTCTATAACAAGTGGTTATTCACCGGTCGGGCCGGCCGATAAATAAAAAGATAACATTCCAATTAATCGCGGGTGGATGAGAGATAAATCATTGTGTTTGTTTGATAAAGGCATTTTGCGAGCCCTGTGAGCGTTTCTCCACACGCTTTCAAAACAATTCCCACATGTACTGAGGGGAGCTGAAGCTCATTAAATGTGCTAATCTTATCCAATCCTAGCCGTGGGCGTTAACTTCCAAGTCTTCAGTACGACACGCCCATCAAAACCGAGCGTGTCTTGAGAGAGCCTCAAAACCAGGGCAGAAAATAGCCTATTACTTATTCATTATGATGTTTATGACGCAAACGTCATAAGTTGACCTCAGACAACAGTATACATTTTTTTAAAAAGCCAGTTCATGACCCCTTTAAAGTTTGGAAACACAAGTAATGGATTGTAAAACTGTCAAACTAAACATTTATGTGTTTTATCAATAATGCATGATTTTTCAGGAACAGCTTATTTAATTTCTAAATAAATTGATATAAATCTTAAAATGTATTAATCAAAACAGTATAATATTGAACACACTGGAAACATGCTTTGACTGTTTATGTCTACTATATATTCAGGTTGCAGCAGTTCTCAGCTCAGCACACTTCTCGAGTCAGGAACTGGTTGCATCAGTTCTCGAATCACAAGTACAGAATCGAGAATGGTTTATTTCGGACACGTTTGATACTGAGAACCGATGAGCTGAGATACTGAGCATGCGTGATAGCACCGTCTGAACCAAACTGTTTCTCTCGGACAACTGATGCTGTGCTGATAATATGAGCACAGGTGAACCCAGGACTTTTGCAAAACATAAATGTATCCAAGATGATGACGATGATTATTGTTAATATTACACATGATTAAAATGTATTTTATATGAATGTGTTTGAGTGTATTTTCAACCACCGGGATGATAGAATCAACATCATTACATGAGGACGTAAAATAACTTGTAAACCGTTTTTTTTAATCGGTTCATTGAGAAGAACTGTCCGAAAGAACCGGTTCGCGGAAAAGAACCGGACTTCCCATCACTACAACATAGACTCTCTGCTGCCCTCACCAGCACTGGAGCACCTTCACTGTTAATGTGATGGTACTGCAAGATGACCAGTGCAGAACAAGACAAACTGATATTGTCTGGAAAATGTAAGAGTTTGAGATAATTTGTATTGACTCAAATGGCAAGACACAACCACTCGTGTGATCTTAACATAGAAGCCATCATGAAAGGGCACAACTGAAGTCTTCCTCTCATGTGAGTACATAATTGTAAAGTGTACCCTTTGTTGAAAAAAAAAAACAAAAAAAAAAACTTAATGTGCATTTAAAATCATCCTTACCCTTCCACCAATGATCAAGTAAAAAAAAAACACAAGCTAAAATGTTCAAATGGAAATGTGGTCCATTATGGAAGTGTGGTTAGCAAATGCCAGAGGACGAACAGCCAGTGATCTTCCGGTGCAGTGCACGCATTGAAGATTAGGAAGGCACTGCCAATGAACTGAAGCCATTTCTATAGGCGCTGCAAACATCCGCCAATCAGATGACATGGAATGTTGAGAATGCTGTTTCCTGTGACATACCACTGGCAGGGCAAGAGAAAACAGGGAGATGCAAGAAGAATAGGCTTTATCAGTGGGGAGGCAGCACTTACACACAGTACAAACAAAGAGACTGAATGTCTCTTAAAGGACACAAAAAGGACTGTGATAGGGGTGAAGATCATGTTGTGAGCACAGGGATTACCCTTGTGTGTCTTGCGTGTCATGTCCTCTGCTTCAGTTTCCATGTTCTCAAACACTTCCCATACAAAAAAGAAGTTTACTCAAGTGTGCTATTAAAAAACTTCTCATCAACTAAAAATAAGAAAGTATACTTTCAGTCTATTTTTATGTACTTCTCAGAAATATACTTAAAATTACACTTGAGTATACTTGATGTATACTGACAGAAAAGTCTAAGTATATTTGACCTATACTTGTACTCAATCTTTTGATCAGATATACTTAAAGGGTTTGTTTGCCCAAAAATGAAAATTATGTCATTAATTACTTACAGTAAGACCTTCGTTCATCTTCGGAACACAAATTAAGATATTTTTGACAGAATCTGAGAGCTCTCTGACCCCTCCATAGCAAGCTATTTAATTAACACTTTCAAGGTCCAGAAAGGTAGTAAAAACATTGTTAAAATCGTCCATGTGACTCCAGTGGTTCAACCTTAATTTTATGAAGAGTCGTGAATACTTTTGTACGCAAAAACCAAACTAAAAAAACAACTTAATTCAACAATTTTCTCACGTCTGAGGGTGAATAAGGACAGTATTTAAATTTTTGGATGAACTAACCCTTTAAAATGATAATTAAGCATTCTAAGTACACTTGGCTTGTAGTTGTGTTTACTCTTTTGATTGAGAAGCACTACTTTTTTTTCCGACACAGTTTTTTGAGACATTGCGGCCACATAGTTTTATGAGACATTGCGTGCAGTGCTTTAGGCAACGCCTTAGCGTGACTGATGACTGAAGCACCAAGACGTTCCCTTTCGAAGGGAACTCGCATTGCGTCCATCCCTATGGGGAGAATACCCACGCCGCCATGCTGAGGGGGTGTGCTGTCAACATTGGCTGTGACAAGCACAAGAGGCTAACTTCATGGAAACTTCCAAGGTTAACTCCCCTCACGGGAACGCACCAGCCTGGTTGTAACTCCCTTCGGCCAGTTTGCCCAAGCTATATGCTTCAAAGAAGTGTCTAATTCCAACAAGGAAGGACTTCTTCCTGGGCGATAGCTCAAAGGCCTGGAAACCTCAACCTAATCTTAAAGGCAGACTCCTTTAAGGGAGTACGGCCCAGGCTCAATGGCCCTGGCCTGCCACTTCCAAGAGGGACCCAAAGTCAACCTCTATTAACAGGGAGGCTAAAACTGATTACCGTCCCAGCTAGCAACTTTGTATTATATAAAAATATTTTCACGCCGATGTTAAGCTTGGCTTATTTTGTCCGTTTTTACACAGCAGTTTGTTGTATGATAGAAATGGACCTGGCCTGCACTAATTTCATATTAAAACTCGGAACACAGTGATTTATTCTACGAAATGACTGAAAATTCTGTTAAATATTCTAATGTGCAGCTGAAGAATCTCACTTTCCCCATCTCACACTGTTTTTTGGTTCATTATGCTAATGATGTGCCATGATTGGTTTTGATCCTTAGCAGCTTGATTGAGCTCATCCCTGGTGAATGTGTCTCTCCTCCCTCTTTCTTCAACTCTCTCTTTCTCTCTTCAAGTCGCTGATTGCAGGTGAAACATGATTAAAGTGAAGACACAGCTGTTCAGAGATGAACCGACAAAACAGGAAACATAATCATCTGTCCTGCTCTCTGAGTGTTACTGTCACTCTTCTCACATTGCCTGAGCCAAAAGCCTGAGGAAAATCCATTAATTCATGTTTTATTCACTTTCAACTTAGTCTCTCTCTTATCTACCAAATGCTTCTACCAAATGCTTCATAAAATGCCTACAGAGCTCGACCCCCCCCCACCCCCAAGTAAAAACATCATGCAAAATCACCGTAAGATAGATTTAAAAAAAATATTTAACCAAGTTGTTACAATGAACACAAGAATTGCAGCTAAATTACAGTTGTGAGATTTGTAGGCAAATCGAGGCTAGCTATGACACATTAGCTAACTTTAATTATCTACCATAGCTAGCTACACACCAAATGCTAGTTAATATAGTTTAATATTAATATAAGGAGCACTGGCCCACCCAAATACATTACTGGTCAACCAAGCTTCTAGAATAATGCTCTGGAAATAAAACTAAGCTAAAAAAAAATCATATTTTTCAGTAATAGGCAGTAGCGTAGGGGAGCGCGAGGCACAACCTAACGCGGGGTTAGTTGTAACTCTCAAGTTTTAAGCTTTTCCACACATGCCAGAATGACGAAACTTAGTGTATTTACTAGCTGCCATATCAACATTATTTAGAGAAAAAATAGCGCCAAAATGTAAAAATCTCTGGAAGATTTTACTGAACATGTATTTAGTCATAGTAAAAGTAAATTTCTTACTTAAGTTTAGTTTTCATCTCTGTTTTTTGTGTTTATTTAAAATAAGACAAATCTGATATTATTGTAATCTTATATCTGTTATTTAACAGTTGAGATCGTTCTTTAATTCTGATCTAACCAGCAGAAGTACACGAGCCGGGATTTAAATCCCAGTTGTGCAGGTGGGGTGCGTTGTAAACACTGTGTTACAATGAGCCCCTATTAGAAATATGCCATTATATTCTATACTTTTATGAATTCTTGTGAGAAACCATGAGAAAAGGGTGAAGTCAAGGGTGAGTCAATGTTCAGAAATGATTAATTATTATTATGTTTTGAACTATGCTGTATAGCTGTATTTAGCGATGTGTTTGTTGTCAAACTCAAAAATTTGTATATTTTTAATGATTAAAAAATGCCATTATTTAATTTAAAAAAGTTAATAATTGTATTTTGTTGACAAAATATTTTTGTTTGTCTTGGATATTTTTATGATAATAGCAGATAACATTTTAAGCTGTCATTTGGTCATGTTACAATGTGCCCCACCACATGTTACAATGTACCCCACCTACGGGGCACGTTGTTACATTTCACTTCCATTCTTTCGGGGTAAATCGAGAAAAAAGTATACACTGTATTAATGAAACAAAACCACATCATTATACTAGACATGTGTGCAATTCATGTGGGAAAAAATAAATACTCTGAACCCCAAGTGTATTTACACAAACTGAGAAAGTCAAAAAGCGTTAGGTTGTGCCCTGCTCTCCCCTACTGTGGGGTTTCAGTCAGGCCACCATAACAACACCACACACACCGATACATACAAAAATACAATCATGCACTGTATGCACTACTGTTACAAACCCTTTTTTCAAAATGCTCGTTGGGAAGGTCGCAAGCAACATAAAAGGACACGCGAGACAAAAAGCAAATTTAACTATTTATTGATAACACTGCACTCACGTGTCACCGTTTAGGCAACTGGTGAAATTAATCAAAATCAACTCACTGACACAAATACTCTTAAACAAACAAACAAACAAACAAACAAAAACACAGAACATCAAAAGAAACACAGAAAAAACACCAAGCTACCGGCTTGACATCAGGTTGCAGACAAAGCTCATTAGAATGCAGCCCGTCATCCGCAATGGCCATAGCTTATTTCCTATAGATCGCTCACAACCCGCGAAAAGTTAAAACGGCTGATGACATCAGCGGGGGGTAGCACCATCACATCGCTAGGCCTCTGGGGCGTTCTATCACTATACATCAAAATTTGATTGGCTGAAGACCCACGTCAGGGTGGTCGACATCGCTGCGACTAGATGCAACCGATCGGCGAGAGTAGTCGCATTCAGGCGGGGAGGAGCTGCAAGTGAAGACAGCAAGTCGGACATTTTCTGCTTCCCGTAGTGATGCTTGCGCTATGTTTGCATACTTTATCACAGATGAAGTGAAATGAATGCAAGCTACCAAATACGTTACAATTAGTAGTAATATGCATTGCTAATGAATCCGTGTATCATTCATTCAGTCGATTTTTGATTTAATATTGAAAGTTGAAAAATGAGAAAATAGCTTGTGTTTTTTACAGAAAAACGAAAAACGAGATTTCGACTTGACTTTTCGTTTTTCGTTCAGATGTAGAAAAATTAATAAACAGTTTGAATATTCGATTTCTACACGTGGGCGGGAATTACACGCCCCTTTCTGCTGATTGGTCAGCCGAAGATCAAACTATTCCATCATCGGTTCTTCCTCAGTTCTGCACAGCAGAATAAAAGCCATGACCTTCTACAGCTGTACGGATTCTTAACGTGTTTATTGCAACTACATTTCATATTTTTCTCATCAAACAACCAGACTAATGAATGGCTCGACACAACCCGTCCCGGTGCAACATTAACATTATAAACATTATAAACACTATTAACACGTACGCTATGTGTAGGCTATTTTACTTCCCATCGCTGTATGACAAATCCTTAAATTAATGGTATTCAGAAAACAACAAGAATGAAAAATATAAGTAGCCATATAATAAAAATATACATAGAAGCCTAGCCTATATAAAATAGTTTATGTAGTATGCCATTTATTACAGACAACATTTAGTTTAAGCACCAAGCCTAAATTAATTTATTTGAATTGAAACATATCGACGTTGGGCTCGTCATTCGGTCCAAAGTTTCCATATTTGCAATGTAACATTTGGATGCTATTATAGAGGTCGCCTGTTCCAAACAAAGGCGTAGTTTGATGACGCCACGTTTGAGCGCAGAATCTTGGGACATGTGGTCTTCACCTCACAGCCGGTGGAAAACAGTCAGGATAGGACTCGGGCAGAAATCATGTTCATGGATGCGATTATTAACATTACTGTAGTGAAGCAGAGCAGGACCGAGTGTTGTGGAGCGGAGCAAGGCCGCAGGAGCGATTGAAGAGCGGGACTGTTATTATGGCATTGTCGCCGGCGGGACTTTTATTATGACACGGTTGCCGGCGCAACTTCCTCTTTTCCAGTCATGAGTTTGAGGTAACGCAACTCTGTTTATCGTATTAGATATATCTGAGTGTGTTGAAAAGGAAGTTATGACGTTCGCTCGGCGGCTGCTATGACACTTGTTCACAATGCAGTGAGAGTAAAGTGTTTCACTGAATAAAACCGGAGACCGAGGGTGACGCAGATATGACGCAATCGACAGGCGACTCCCTCACACGCATAGCTCACACGTCCCGGCTCCTTGGTTAAAATAGCAATTTTCTCACGATTTACAAATAGTTGAAAACATTTGGGATATTCTAAGTACTCAACTGAACAAAATATATAACACTGGCCTAGTGATTTCTGGATATTTTACTGCAAAAATCCTACATAGTTCACCTTTAAGGTAACTAAATAAAATTGATTAAGTTCAACTTAATATGTTTGTTTAAATTGAGATAAAATCAATTGCGTGCAACCACTTACGATAATTTTTTTTAGTAAATTCAACGAATCATTTTTTCAGTGTATTTATGTAAAGAAGGCTTCGTATTTCAGTCCAGTCCAGTCCCATACGGCTAAATCGGCATCTTCACAAGCAGAGATATGAGTTTGGAATAGCAAGTACTGACTTGCACAGCCTTAATATTGTTCAACAGACAAATTAAATTAAACCAAACTTGTTATATGCACTCAAAAAAAAAAAAAAAGATCTATGATGCTGTTCACTTTATTTAAGCAATTCATCTTGATTTAACACCATTATATTAGGTTTCTGGTTCAAATGTAATTGATTCATGATAAACTGACTTAAAACCGTTACTCTTTGAAATAACTTGATGTTTTCATTTTGAAATAACATGTTTCAATCAAGTAACCCAAAGAAATAAGACTTTCACTTCCCATCATGCTTTGCAAAGGAGCTGAATTCGGAGAGTAAATGTTTAAATAAAGTGCAATTTGATGCATTTTTAACAAGATGGAAAAATTGAGAGACTTTTTAATGTTTAATGTTTTGTTATGTTGGTATTTAAAAGTTTGTGTTATGTTAGTGTTTTGGAGGTTACCATTGTGGTGAAGTGTAGAGCATGTGCTTGGGGTGAGGACCTAATAACTATTAAAAGTTGTTTAGATAATAAAAAACTACTCTGGGCATGCCATGGATGTAACTAAACCATCTTCTGGCTAGCCAATAAATTCTTGTAAAAGGTTTTTGTAAATGCTCTCAAAAGCTATTCTTTGAATTAATAATTAAATCATGGAAAGGATTTCCATGTGATTAAATGGCTTTCTTTCAGCATTAAGCACTTTTGTTAGGCTAACCTAAATAAATTTGTTGGTCCAAAACATTGCAAATTAGTTGGGCTGACACTGTTAAATTAAGCTGTGCCTAACCATAGTAAATAAGTTGAATCAACCTTAATAAATTAAGTTGACCCAACATAAGTACATCAAATTGGAATAACAGAATTGCATAATGCTGAAATAAAGCAAGTTAATCATGTGGAAATACTTTCCACGATTTTTTTATGTTCATTCAAAGAGTTATTTTTTTGAGTTATCACTTAATGTTTTCCTCAATCGAAACAGTAAAATATTAATTTTATTTGTGTACATTTAAAATTACTACAAAATGTCATGCCTTTGAAAAATAAAGAAAACAGGATGCACTGCTTTAGCGCGTCTCGGTCTCAACATCTTCTGACGCACAACAGAAATACTAAAATAGGCTACAGTGAATACTGGACGTGCCTACTTTAAAAAGTCAACATTTCAATTATTTGACGTTAAATGCATTATTTAAGTCACCTTGGAATAAATCACGGCATGTTTCATGATAAAAAATTTGACTTTACAGTACGGGAAATATGGTAGGATATTGCAAATTATTTTGCGGACCCCTTGCACTTTCCTGGACTAAAACCGCTGGTCTACACAGAAGAAAGCCCTGTCAAGGCTCTGCCCCGGGACGGGTTGTGTCGAGCCATTCGTTAGTCTGGTTGTTTGATGAGAAAAATATGAAATTTAGCTGCAATAAACGCGTTAAGAATCCGTACAGCTGTAGCAGGGCATGACTTTTATTCTGTTGTGCGGAACTGAGGAAGAACCGATGATGGAATAGTTTGAGCAATCAGCAGAAAGGGGCGTATAATTCCCGCCCACGTGTAGAAATCGAATATTCAAACTGTTTATTCATTTTCTACCTCTGAACGAAAAACGAAAAATCAAGTCGAAATCTCGTTTTTCGTTTTTCTGAGAAAAACGAAAAAACAAAAAAAGAGCTGTTTTCTCATTTTTCAACTTTCAAAAATAAATAAAAAATTGACTGAACGAATGATACACAGATTCTAATGACTTCATTTGGAAGTTTAAACTTTAAAGGCGATTTTCTCAATATTTCGATTTTTTTTTTTTTGCACCCTCAGATTCCAGATTCTTGGCCAAAAATATTGACCTATCCTAACAAACCATACATCAATGGAAAGCTTTCAGATGCTATTTGTGTTTAAAAAAATATGACTGGTTTTGTGGTCCAGGGTCACATATAGCTTTGGAAAATCTGATTCAGTCCAGCGAAATGGTTTATTCTAAATCGAGATAAATAGACATAAAAAAAAAAAAAAAAACCTTAAACAAAATATGAATTCGATTAATTATCATTTACAAGTACAGTGGTTAATTAATTTGTTCATATGACAATCCATAGTCTTGTAAATACTTTTTTTTTTCCTACTGCTCTTCTAAAAAGGTTGGCTTCAGTGATATCATACAAGCTTACACAAGTTCTCTTTCGCGTCTTGCTCTTGAATGTTTGCAAGGCTTAAATAAGTTTAGTTTAAACACAAATAGCAACGTCTGGTGTTCAGGTCTCACCTGCGCTCGCACGCTATCAACACCCAGGTGATGACGGCGAGTCAAGTTCAAGTGATGTATAAATCTCTATTTCAAAAGTTGACTCCTATCACTGGTTTTGTGGTCCAGGGTCACATATAGCTTTGGAAAATTCCAGCGAAATGGTTCATCCTAAATGTAGAAAAATAGACATTGAAAAAACTAATTACTCTTGGTCCAAATATGGCCCCACTTTATATTAGGTGTCCTTAACTACTATGTAATTACATAAAATAAGTACAATACTTATTGTGTTCATATTGTACTGCAAACACTTTTGCTGATATTGAGGTGGGATATGGGCAATGATAGGGACAGGTGTGGTGGTATGGGTAAGTTTAAGGGTAGGGTTAGGTGTAAGGGAAGTGTCAACTGTGTAATTACAAATGTAACGGCAGAAATCAATTACAGATGTAATTACATGCAGGTAATTTTTTTAATGTAAGTACAATGTAAAAACATGTATGTACACAATAAGCGCATTGTATCAAATTATTAATTAAAATGTTAGTACATGGTAGTTAAGGCCACCTAATATAAAGTGGGTCCCAAAATATTAATTTGATTATCATTAAGTACAGTGGTTAATTTCTTCATAAATGAAAGTCCATAGTCTAGTACATAGTCTTTTTTCTACTGTTCTTCTAAAAACAATTGGCATCAGCGATATCATGCAAGCTTACATTTAGCTCTGAAGTTGTAAAGCAATGCTATATGCTTTTGTATTCTACAATTATACAATTCCTCACTGATAAAATGTTCAGTAGTTCAAATTTGAAATGATATGCCATGTACCTCTCTCTCATGCTGTTGTCCCATAATGCAGTGACATTAACGGCTGTTCTGGGATATGTAGTTTATGACTGTTACATAAAGAAGTTCAGTGAACCATAAATACTACAGTTATTTACATGTCCGTGTAATTTCAGAATTGGTTTGATGTTTAATAACCTGGAAAGTGATAGAGATGAAATGTGTGAATGTTTGACTCCCTTTTTTTTATTGAAAGAGACAAGTTAGATCGAGCTCAATGGTGAAAGCTCCCTTGAAACCAATTATTCCACCTGAAAGCACATTCCTCTGTAAATATTGTGACAGTTTTGATATTGCTAAAGAAAAATATCTGACAACAACAAAAATGTAAAATCAGGATCTTTAAAGATGTGTCAAGTAAGTGCTTAGCAAAGTCATGACATTTAGTGTTTTAAAATTCCATAATCTTAGGTAAAGCAAGCTTAACTATTACTGTTCATCAAAATGTATAGTTGATAAATGTATAATTGCACTGTTTGCAAATAAGGTTTGTGCAGAGATAAGGATTTTAGTTGTTACATAGCCAATGATAATCTGTTCTTCTTTCTCAGTTAAAATTTTTTTTTAGCATTGTTTAAAAAAGAGGCCATTTTGTGCCTCTGGTTTCTATGGAACAAGTGCTCTTTTAGTAAGGAATCCAGCAGTTGGGAGAGACAGGCGGCTCTGTTGTGATCACAGGCAGACGCAGCAGCTTGTGATGGCAGAACCAGAACATGGCCAGACGGGGTCACGACCCCCCTCAGAAATCAAACCTACACTCTGCCACATGCAGCGCTTCCATTTGAAGTGTTTCTGAGGGTAGAGTGAGCTTTAAGCAATGATAGAGGACCTTGATCTACAGCTTTCACATCTATTAAAATCTTTAATCTTTTGCAGTCCATAAAGTCGGCATGAAGCAGCAGTAACTCAGGGTAAACTCAGATTCACAGATCCGACCTATAACAATTTCTCTACCTGACGTGAGCGGTGTGGTTTGGCGAGCGGAAAGTAGAACGCATTATAATCAGTGATGCCGTCTACACTGGACGCGGCACGACACAACAAGTCGCCCGCGGTAAACAGATGAACCGTTTCTACTTCTGAAGTACTCCACACTTGTGCTACTTGCACAAATATAGAACATAATACCATGTATAAAACCAAACATGAACCCAAATGACAATCAGTGATGTAACTATATGTGGCTCGACATCACTGCAGTGTATACTGGGGTTTTATTAGTGGATAATGCCAATAAAAAAACATTGCAATGCAGAAAAACACATATTTATATTTACTTTGGATGCTGTAAGTAACAATCAACAGAGCTGCTCATATTCGTCATTAAAATTGCTTTACTGAGGAACTGGGAAAGGCTGTTGGCAGTCATTTCATCTATTATGAACTCGCATGTTTATCACAAATTGAATCCAGTTATTTATTAGTCAGCTACTTATTGAAGCTTTTGGTTCTATCTTGAATAACACAACGCTTCCATAACGCGCCTGTATCCAATATAGCGTTGTTCCCATAACAGAAAGCGCTGTTTCTCTGGCATTTTCAAATGTGCATAATATATGATACTGTGGCTTGGTTTGATACAGTCTAAAGGTCAAATTAAATATTTAACTGTACCAATTTTTATGGACCTTATACTTCTCCTATATGAGCCAATTCAGATGAATGAGCAAAGTCAAGGACGAGAGCACCCGCAAAACGTGGTTGGTTGTAGCAAGAACGTGCTACGTTTGGTTAGTGCAATGAGGCTGTTATTTGATTGGCTAGAGTAGATGGTGGGTGGAGTCCACTTATTTGTGGATTTGTTGGCACATATTGAGGATAGAAATATTTCAAAATTCACAAATACACAAGAAACGATCCATAAATGCACAGAAATCCATCCACAAATGTACAGGAAGTGATTCACAAAATGAATACCAGGAAGTGTTGTGTTTGTGACATAAAAACATATTTGTGAATATGTGTGTTACATCCACGCCTGTCCCGGACTCCATTTCCCAGAATCCTCCCTGTCTCACACCTGAACTCACTTCCTCAATATCTCTCCCACTCTCCCCGGATTCCGTGCACCTGGTCCTTGTCATTAGCAATCCCTTTATATTGAACTCACTCCCAGCACTCCTTGTCCGTTCTTATGTTGATAGTGTTATGTTTGGTTGTGTATGCTGTTTGCTTTGTTCCTCATGTCATTAAACTCGTCTTTTGTGGAACCTCTGTATCTTCTCTTCCCTGCTGCACTACACATCAGTGACAATGTGTTTTATTGGCAAATTTATTTATTTGTGAATTTAATTCATTTTTGTAAAAACTCATTTTATGTATTTGTGGTTACATTTTTGTGACTCTTTTTACATTCATTTGTGGATCATAATCTATTTATTTGGAATAAAGGAACAATTCTAAACTCACATTCCGCCCTCGTGCCAGTAGAGAAGAGAAGTTGTTGCTATAGAAAGGGGAAATTGTTTTGATTAAAGATTATGAGTCCACATGAAAGAAAGAAAAAAAACGAATTATGTGCACAATAAATAATTTATAACAAATACTGCAATATTCCATAAAAAAGAATAGTCTATTTTTATTTATTTATTTATTTTATTTTTTGTGAAAGACTCTCAGGTCTTGTGAGTCTTCAGCTTGGGTTGCCACTGACAGAATTTGGCTAAATTTCCATTCATCTCTTGAGGGAAACCCAGGAGTGTTGCACTGTGGCAGGCAAATTATGACTGGAAAGGGAATTCCATGCAGGTTCCAACATCAAATCAGGTCGGAAAAGACTGACTGCATCTATTTAAATGCAAGCAAATGTAGTCAAATAAGGGATGCTTCCACCTGGGCTTAGCTTCGCTATGTAATGTCAGGAACACTCCTGTGTTCATGAAAAAACTCTATTACAATGGACAAAAAAAACTCAATATGTTTGCATTACCATTTAATGACTCCACCACAAGGGGAAACACCAGTGTAGATACATAAAATCTGTTGTATCATGGTAGCAATAGAGTTCAACACTGACTGCCCACTATTTTTTAAGAATATTGCTTAGTACAAGTTAAGCTTATTTAACAGCTTTTGTGATTATCACATCATTCTTTTTGAATGAATTAACTACAAAACATTAACTATAACTATACCATTTTAATATTTAATATTAATTAACATCTAATTTAATAAATAATTGTTTTAATTTTGTCACATCAAAACATTTTGGTTGGTTTGCATGGTTCCACATTAACTAACATTGCCAAGGTACTATGTTATCTAGCTAACAGATAACGTTAGGTAACGTTAGGCCTACATAACTCTTCTATATTTGCAAATCTCACTATATAGATCACCACAATGACATCATGACAATGACAGTTTATACGGGTGAATTTCACTTCAGGATTATGGGTAGTGTAGCATTTTATTTATATTTATTGTGCCATTTTAATTAAACCATTGTGTGTGTGTGTGTGTGTGTGTGTGTGTGTGTGTGTGTGTTGTTCTCCATCATCACCTCATTAAGCCTGGAACAGCAGGTGAGTAGAACCCGGCCAATAAGAGCTTTAATCAATCAGCTGCTAATGATGCATGCTGGGACAGGGATAGTGTGAGGTGAGGCGATGCAGATCTTTTGCATTGGTTAAGTGGGGACTGTGTTTGGTGTGCTTTTCTTTTTTGGGTAAACCCTGTGCTGAACATCTGAGGGAGAAGTAATCAAGGGAGTAGTCAGGAGAATTGCTTGAGGTGCAGATGGTCCGTGTTTTCCAGCGCATAGAAATATTATGTAAGTGGATTGAGCCTAGAAGCCTGAGCATGCCAGGTCTCGCTGTTGCATCCTGGGAAAATATCTGCATATGGGTATGTGTGTGGGAGTGGAAAGATAGACTGTGTGTGGAACTGTAAATAGCCCAAGTGTTAGTAACACTTATATTTAGGACATTTTCCTGTCACTGTCTTAGGACTACATTGCACTTTCAAATGATTCACGCAATCAGCATCTAATACATATGAAGTTAAAAATTAAACTTATCCATGCAGCTGAAGTGGTGAAGCGTATTTTTGATGAGTGTTTATTTTTTTCTGGTAGTAAATGAGTAAATAAATTTCACCAGATAAGGGTTTAACAGAAAATAAAGAAAACAAAACAAAAAGATAGGCCAAGCATATACCCCAGAGGCACTCCGCACTACACTCACTATATATGTATATGTCTATCTTGAAACTGGAAAACCATACTGAAACTACTGAAAATACTGTTTTGGCACTGACGACATAAGAATATATCAAAGCAAGAATATTAGACCCCGTCCACTCGAAGCCAGAGCTTTCCCTATCCAATAATTTTTTTTTCCTCGTTTCAAGAAATATCTGCGTACACACGAGAGCATTGACAACGGCTCAAAACGATGTAGTATACATGCCAGACCAGTAGGTGGCTCTATAATTCTGGCACAGAAATACACTAAAAACGGAGAAGAAGAGTTGTGGCTAGAAGGGGTACAGCAATGATAGGAAGTGAGGCAAAATCTCACAATAAAATAACAATAAATAAATGTGCTACTTACCAGATGTGCTATATTAACTCCTACACCTACCCCAACCCTAAACCTACCCTTAAAATAATGCAAATACAGTAATTAAATGACGAAATATTGATGTGCGCAGGCCCAGTGCCCATAGTTGTATCCCTTCTAGTCTCACCCCGTGCAGGACGTGGTGTGATGACATCACCGTTTCACAAAATATACGGATCGGCTGTACACACGAAAACGCAAGGGTGTCGTTTTCAGATTTACCCACTCTGGGACCCGGTTAAAAAAAATATTGGTTTCATGCTCCCAAAACGGCGGGTCCGTGTGGATGAAACGCTGATACGGTACAAAAATTTTACGTATACAGCTAAACATTTCTCCGTGTGGATTGGGCCTTAGTTCAACTAATATATTTTAGCTCTTCCAACATTTTATTAAGGCAGCGGCTATTTACACTAAGTGTTTTCTTAGCAAAACGTAGCAGTTCTTTGCAGTATATATAAATAGTAAGATGTTATTTATGCTTTATTTTGGCAGATACATACTATTTGCACCTCAGTATTGTTGTACATTAAAGGTCCCATGATGTGGATTTTTTTTATTATTTTACAATGTTTCCTGAGGTGTATTTATATTGTTAGTATGATTTTTACATCATAAAATGTCATAATTTAGAAATAAAAGGCATTTTTCTGTCCTGATTTTAGCCCTCTGGCTTGAATGCTCTGTTTGAAGGGCCGTTTCTGCTGTAAGACTTCACTGTAAACACCCACTACTGTGATTGGCTGACATCTTTGCATTTGAAATGCGTTACATGTGGAACCCTTCTCGAATACTTTTACTATGTTTTTTTTTTTTACTATTACAGCTGTTGAGATTAACGAATCGTGAAAGTGTTGATTATAGTGTGGAAATTGCACAAAATTACAAGAGACAACTTCTCACGTTGAGCACACGAGTGCGTTTGTCGTTAATTTTTGTGAAGCAGAAAACTCTCAACCAAAACGGTGCTGACAAGCGTCCCACGTCAACACGCGTTCAGAATATTTAAAGGGACAGCGATTCCTGAACAGTCATGAAGAAACACACTAAGAACAAAGTGCTGCATTTATAATCAACAGTGTATAGAACTTAGTTTAACAACAAAGGTGAATTATGTATGTCACATTCACTACAATAGCATTATTTTTAGATCTTTTCCCATCACATGAAAGGCTGCAGTGATGAGCATTGAATAGACAGTCTGTTTATTGCGTGAATGCCGTGATATGGTCATTGCAATGCTATTTCTCTCACAAAATGCTTTAACCACAACTAACAGCAAACACAATATCGATATGAATACAGTAAGAGCTTTGTTGTGCAGCATAACAGAGTCATTCATTTTAACGGGAGTTTGGGCAAGTGTACTCGCGATGTATGATTGACAACTTCTAAAATTATAAAGAGAGTATCCGTTGGTCGTTCTCTGTAGTCTAATCACAATTCAAATAACTGATTTGTTTCATGCTACTAAGATAAATAATGTGAAGTTGATCGTTTAGTCACTGGCTTGATTCACTGATGCATAAACAGTATAGAAAAATATATTTAGAAAGAAAATCTGTGTGAACTTGAATAATTAGCTACACATCAGAAATTACTGATCACAGCATGTCACGTTTATTTATAAAGCAAGCAGCTTTATAATATATTAAACATGAAAAAGCAATTTCTACTCTAAAGCATTCATGTTTTTACTTGTGGACGTCTGATGGACTGAACAGAACAAATGAACCGGTGGAGTACCAGAGCACACCTACATATTACATAATCAGCAAGCGAAATGCAATTCTGCATCCTGTGTATAGCAACCATTTACGGAGTGTTCCCCTGCATGTGGCCCGATACGCTGGGATAGGCGCCAGCATCTCCACGACCCTACTTGTAATTGGATAGCTAGATGGATATCCCTGAATGTCTGTGCTTGAGATATCTAACCTGTTATGGATCAAATCTAGTGTCCATTGTTTTTTTTCTTATACATAGACTGTATCTACTGTGGTATAAACACTATAGCAAAATCCCTACCAACTGACACATTTCTGTCACATGTTATAGGCTATACTGTTATTCACTATATCTTAGTATTATTATGAGATTTGTCCCTGTTTCTGAACGGATAAAAGGTGCTTCTGGTTACTTCTGGAATACCAGTCTCTGCTTGTGTAATGCCATTGGGAACCCTGGCTGTGAAATTTGGGCTACATCAGAGAGCATGCTGGGAGAACACTCAGAATAGCCAATGGCTATGGAGCATGAATAGAGTAATGCAGAAGGTTAGTCCCTCATATTCTCTATTTAAACGTCTGATTCATTCTTTTACTTTACTCCATGGCAGCTCTCTACACCTCCTGTTGTTCTACGGTTCTTTTGGTATTGTAATGATGGACCACATCTTAGACTGTGTGTGTGTGTGTGTGTGTGTTTGTGTAACAATGCCGCTTTGTCTCCTACAGAGTGCTGGAGCTCACAATAGACCTTTTATCCAGTGAGTGTTGTGTTTCCAGACTGCAGTCTGCCTCTTCAAGTCAAAAGTGTGACAGCTTGCAGTGGCCTTACTCTCTACGCTAACACACACACACACACACACACACACACACACACACACACACACACACACACACACACACACACACACACACACACACACACACACACACACACACACACACACACACACACACACACACACACACACACACACACACACACACACACATACTTGTTTTTGTGGTATAGAAGGACTTTGATGGCCAAACCAGTATGGTGGTGGTTTAAAGGGACACCCCTTTCCCAATGCCCTACAGTGATGATAAAACTATCAAAAATTTTGTTTTAATTTGCAGATCACAAATCTGACTTCAAATATTCTATACACACAACAGAACAGAAAATATGACAATATGATATTTTGGTGGTACACTAGGACATTCCCGCCCATCCTGAAATGTTCCCGCCTATGACATAATTGTGATTTTTGGGGGCCGACCGTATTATGAGGACACTCGTTTTACAATACACAAAATATGTCATTTCAGTGGATTACAGGGACCAGTGTGTTTTACAGGCACATGACCACACACACACACTAATGCGACAACACAGTGTATTACCAAGACTAAGGTGATTTAAGAGGACTGGATCTTAAACACAATACACAACTGCACAATCCAACATTACGGGGGCCAGTGTGTTTTACTGGTACATGACCACACACACACACACACACTAACCTGAAAACACTGCGTATTACCAAGACTAAGGTGATTTAAGAGGAATGATCTTTAAACACAATACACAACTGCACAATCCAACATTATAAGGACGTGTGTGTTTAATGGTTCATGCCCACAACACACACACACACACACACACACACACCTGAAGATATGGTGCATTACCAAGATTAAGGTGATTTAAGAGGACCGGATCTCCAATACATTACACAAAAAAACTTACAACATTACAGGGACCAAAGAGTTTTAGAAGTGCTTTAATTATGACTTAAAATATTAACATAAACATTGAGTTTTTCCAGTTTTACCATGTGATACCATCATGTCATGCCATTTTAAGAGGAAAGTGACACCCTCAAACATAAAAACATGTTTCAGAAAGCATACAGCATCATTACAAAGCTTCGGAAAGATAGACAAAACAGCCCATTTGGAAACAGGCACATCTGAAATCAGTCATTAAACAGCTTTGATATATATTAAATTAACCCACTCGACATGCAATAAATGCTGCAGCATATAGAGAAACGACTTATAAGAGACGCTTTAACCAAAAAGACAATTCTTCACAATTGTCGAGTCAGAGTTTCAAAGCAACTTAGAGGAAAACAGTGATAACAGGAAAATTATGTATTATTATTACATTAATTAAAATGATATTTGATTATGAAGTTAGTTTGGGCTGTAGAGCAGCTCTAGAAGAGTATAGTGTCTTCGTTCAGTGTTGATTGAGTTATGTTGTAGAAATCATCAGTTATTCCTTTAGTTAATATCATCTATAGCATGGGCGCCGGAAGCAAAAAAAAATGTGGGTGGGTCCTCTCAGAAAATCTTTAGAGTAGACGGCATTTACATTAAATAGAAATATACCGCCTTGTTTGCTAAACGTCTGGTTGGGCCAGACAAAAAAACGGAAATCACCGTATCAGTGAGAGCAGCAATAGTGCCGGGTGAGATGCATGGCATCAAGTTGACGCAAATCGACCCGCGGTTCGAATCCACCTTTTGCCGAACTCACTCTACTCCCTTTTTCCATCACATATCAGATCGGAAAGGCATTTATTTCCAATAGAAATGAAGAAAATATTAGAAAAGTTGAAATAAAGCATCTAACGTGTTTAATAATGGTTAGGGGTTGGTGCACAGGCATGTGCTGAATTACAGATGGTAAAAGTGAGTGGGTCCAATATCATTGATCGTAAAAAGTGGGTGGGTCTTGTCCCGCACACATACAATGGTTCCGACGCCCATGATCTATAGCAGCTCTGGAGAAAACACTCATGCCATCGTCCAGCTCACTTCAGTTCTCATATAGTGCCAATGCAGTCAGATCAATAATAGTTTTGAAACGTATAATAATACTATTTCTTTCAAGAACAGTTCAACTTCTAGATGTATAGAGTGAGCTCTTAGTATGTTCTGCTTCCCTACATAAGTTTAGCTATAGAATGAAACTAACAAAACCCACAACCAAAATAATAATCCAGCATCAAATGAGACACATGATGTAACATCGCTTATTTTAGGCTTTGCTTTTCAAGGTAATTCCTCGATTTCTTACAAAATATCTTTTGTCCTCTGTGCTTTCCCAAAACAGGATCCTCAGCGATCTTACACTGCGGTCTTTCAGTCAGTGTGGCCAGTTCTCCTTTGGCTATATGAGCCTTAAAATGTTCAATTACAGCTGTAACTTCAGCATTTGACCAGCACACGTTTTGTCCTTTCAATTTCTGCCTCACTGTCATTGTCTGTACAGAAGAACACATGCTTTTGTAAGCTCTAACTATATGAGATCTCCTGTACTTACACTGATGGAGGTATTCTGATTTAAACCTCAGGTACCTTGAGAAACTTCAGTGGTTTTCTCAATGGGCATCTTCTGAACACCTGGAAGAAATCAGTTATACACTGATCAGAAACTCAAACCTGTATCTAGATCTTAAAACTGAATATACACCTGATATCTAAAAAATCACATTTCAAATGACATTCAAAATATTATTCTGGAGAAGAAATGTTATATTAAACACCTCCTTTTTAAGTTTTTGACCAACATGAACATGATCAACTTATTGGTATAGGCCAGAATTACAATGTTGTTGCAACACTGATTCCATTAATGTTCTTCTAGAAAAGTTTCACTATATAAAAAATCTGATTATTGATAACTGATTATTACAATTAATGGCAAAAGGAATGTTTAGAAATGTAAACTGATATTACCTACTGACACACTGCAGCATTATATATTAGATATATATTTATATACACACACACACACCGTATATAACTGTCTTAAAACCACTGGCTTAAAATGAACATTTCTAACACATCATCTTACTCTAAAGGTACAAATTCTGTTGTGTACCTTATCAACATTATTTAATATTAAGCCATTGATTTTGGGCTGTTGGCAAACATAATTCTAAAGTGGAAACCATCTAAACATCAACAGACAGGTTGTTCATGTTTATACGCACTTTACTATCATTACTAACATTCAACAAAGCATGTATTGATGGATTTTGTTACCCTTGTTGTAAAGTGTACACTATTTCAACATTACCTGATGTGTTATTAACATTTGTAGACTCTTTATCAACATGACTTGTCATTAACAAAGCATTTATTATTATTTAATGAACCTACAAATGTTAACACATCAGTTAATGTTGAAATAGGGTACACGTGATAATAAGGTTCTCAAAATCCAATAATATACATGCTTTGTTTTAATAATGTTGATAAGGAATACAACAGCATTTTTACCTTTAGAGTAAGATGGTGAGTTAGAAATATTCATCCGTAGTGTGTGTGAACTGCTGTGTAAACTAATGTAAATATGTACAGTAAGATAACCTTACAAAAACAGTAAAGCTACAGGCATTGTTCATGATTAGTTCATGTTAACTAATGCATTAACTAATGTTAACTAATACAACCTTATTGTAAAGTGTTACCATAATAACTATAATACTTTTAGATCACTATTATTATAATTGTTGCTAAGATACTAATATACTACTACTGTCAATGAAAAATGTATATTTTATAATGATTATTTTATTTTACAATACTTCTTTCTTAATTTCTTCGCTTAAGCTGTTATACTGGCAGAAGCCTGCAGTTTCAGTGGAAACAGGTTTATAAACGCATCTTATTACAAATGGGGTGAAATACTGTAAATCAACTGTCCACAAAATGTTGGATATAATGCAAATGTGCTAATAGAGTGTAAGTTGTGCTCGCTGCATGTTAAACTCAAGGCACATGCAGAGATGGAGTTCACTGCATTCATTGGCTGTGAAACGAGGCGTGGGCAATGCCAGATCATGAGCTGATCGAGTGAGGAAAGTGTGCGGTTCAGTTTGAAACACGCAGCACAACAAACTGTAGACTTACTTCATTATCGTCTTTTGTGATTTGATAAGGGCACGAAGCTATATCGTGCTTTTGATTTTAATTTCATTTTAGAGACGCTTTACCAAAGTGCATGCCGCAAGATACAAAGACAATTTATGTTATTACACAAACACATTTGGAGACGGCATAAAATCCGGTGACTCAAAGCACTTCAGGAGGTGGTCTGAGACGCATTCCAGATGAAACTGGACAAGTGTAAATGCAGATGGTTGTTGAAACCGCATATGGTTTACCACAACTTTACTCCTCACAAAACTGCCAAATTATAAACAAGTGAGAGCGTGTTTTAGGCTATATGACATGTTCTAGTCAGATATGACAGCGCTCATCTTCATCAAAAGTAGTGAGAATAAATTATTTAACCAGTGCTGATGCTACTCTCTCTCCTATTGATCTTGAAATTAGCTGATGATAAATAAAATGCTTCTCATAGCGGTAGTTTTACGATGACGTGAACACCGTTAAACCAGCGTATAGCATGGAAATAAAAAATTGGATATATATCCGTTTTGCAAAGGCCTATTTATGTGGCCAAGTGTAAATGGAATTGTTTTGACAAATCATATCAGTAAAAACACATGAAAAGGTTCTTACTAGACTAGCATTTTTTAAAATGATGCAATGCTCTTTTTATTACCATCTCAGCACAGCCTTGATCATCCAATGAGAACTGGTCCTTCTCAGGGCTCACCTGAAAGCAAGATAAAGAAAGAAGAGATAAACATTCAACTACAGACAAAGATTCAGAGATGATCCAAATGAAGCAGCACAGACACTGGACTCCATCTGATAATAACAATGAGGCCGATATATTAAGATTAATAAATAATGGATTATTTCCTGCAGCTTCAGATGTGTACTGTTCACCATGATGGTTGTGAAATGTTTGAATCACTTTGAAAAGGAAGACACAGTCAAGGTGCATCACAATCAGCGCGGTGTTACAGGGAGAGTTTGTTTGTGCATTCGCAGCATTTTGTGGAATTATGTAATATTTTTAAAATGTTGTGTATATCTGATTTATCTCAAATAGGATGAGTTACTGAACGCTGCAGTAAAGTGCTTCACTGTAGGCCAACCGGTGATCATCTCTTCCACACGCGAGCTCAAACAGCAATGCAGGACAATAATAACTGACTGTCATATATACATAACATTATAATGAGAAGACTGAAGACTGCCGTGCTTCAGCGCTGTTGTGGGAAGAACGCGCTGAACAACAGGAGTTCCACATTTTGACAAACACAGTCAAGTTCACTTGTGCATTTGCATCAATGTGTGCAGATATAAGTCGTGATAGTAAAGTTATGTAGTATAAACCTTTGATTTCTCTCATATAGGATGTGTTTCCTTTAGTTAAATAACTCAAGCAAAGCTCTTCATTGTACCGCTGATGCTCATTGGCTTCAACGCAGAACATTAATAACAATAATTGGGACTGTCATATATAAATTACATTATAATGAGAAAACTATCTGAATAAAACGCTGTGAATTCTTTGGGTTTAGTTGCCGTGCGTCCACAACAGGAGTTTCAATACGTAACTTAGTTCAAGTTCATCTATGCATGATTTTGTGCAAGTATGAGTTGTAATATTGTGTTTATTTTGTATAAATATCTAATTGATCATATATAGGTTGTGTTCCATTGAGCTAAACAAAAGCGCTTGGGTTTATGGTGTCTTCATTCAGCTCTTCAGCTTTAGCGCGCGCACCTCAAACACACACGTTATTTGAAACCATCCTATTAAACGCGCATAATATTACTGTAATTTTAAAAATGTTAATATGTTTTCAAAAGTATTGATGCATTATTTATCAGAACTAGTACTTTTATTGTTCTTGTATCATTTTCATCAACAATATGAGTAAAATTATTCCCTTATTGTCCATTTGATTTGATTTATCCATGGCACAGGCATTTGATTCTTTATGTAGCCTAAGTAATGTTGCCCATGACTTGTTTGCATTTTAATTTCATTTTATTTATTATTATTTGTAAGGCAATAGATGTTTTGGGTAAAACTTTACAATACATTTGTTATTGCATTAACTAACATGAACTAACAGAGCAAAACTTTTGTTAATGTGAGTTAATAAAATATGTGAGTTGATGTTAGTTCACAGTGTGCACTAAATGAACAGATACAACACTGGATCCTAGACATGTTGAGATTAACGTTAACTAAGATTAATAATCCTGTAGTGTTGTTCATTCATTGTTAGTTCATGTTAGCTAACACTAACAACATGAAAACTTATTGTAAAGTGTTGTCTTTTTTTTTTTTTTTTATAAAGAAAGTTAATTAATTAAATTTTTACAATCATATGATAGCCAATAGAATGAATGGCTACTGTACTGTATGGGTTTGATTTATGTTGAAGTGTTTGAGTCATGGCTTTTAATGAGGAGCCTTTTGTTTTTGTAATCAGGCTCTCAAAGTATATAAAATTTGGATTTAGATTAATCGGCCAATATATCAGTTATCGGCTTTCAAATATAAAGAACGATCAGTTATCGAACTCTGCCCAAATGTTTATATTGGTGCATCCCTAATTTTAATTTCCAAAAAGAAAAAAAAAAAAAACAATACCTTCTGTACTCTCTGTATCTCTGACTTCTGACTGGGACAGAGTGTGGAGGGATCAACCTCACAGAGAGTCTACAAAACATCAAATTAGACATGAAACACTGGTGTAAATATGTGAACAGCCTAGATCTCACACGTGTGTTTGCTTGGTTTGCTCATTCTCTTACAGCACAACTCTCACTTACCTCATGTAGACCCACAGTAAGAGCAGCACAATCACCACTGCCTGATGGCTGGGTCTGACGGCTTATCTGAACATATGAAATAAAGCGTTACATACAGAAACACTTCACCTAAAAACATAATATATGGAATATAGCAAAGGGATAATGTACAGTCAGCCAGTAATTAATACAAAATAACCATGGACAGGATAATCAGATAATCATACATAACTACCCATCAATAAATATTTGCACATGAAATATTGATTTGAGATAATATACAAGATTACAAAATAGTTCAATTTCAAATCAATATTTCAAGGTAATGTTAATGTCTTTTATGCATCACATTAGATGCGTGTTCATTATAGTATGTCATGTTGTGTGTGTGTGTGTCTTACAACAGTTTTATGAGGACACCGTTTTATGAGGACATCATAAGAACATGTTCTTGATGTTTGACTTTGACTCAGTGTGTTGTGTTAGTTTGACAGAAGTCTGGTCTATAAGGACACTAGTTTTACCGGGACACTGGTCACTAGACACATTTGGACGGCACCTGAGCTCCAGTATTTGTGTGTATGAGAGAGTGATACGAGACACTGCGTCTGTGCTAGTTGTACAGTAAGTGATCCTGACTCACTTTTTACACACAATCATAATTCAGTGACTGATAACTCTGGCAAACGATCTGTTTCTGAGCTGAAATCTGTTCTATTCTTTAAGGAATAACTCAATTATTACATTACCTTCTTGGATACCTTTAGAGTTGCTGTATCTTGTTTGGTTTAATCTGATTCTTCTCAGTTATCATCTGGAAAAAAAGAAGAGCAAATAAAAATCTAAACAAAATAAAGACAAATAAATACTCATTTTAGTATTACATATTGAAAGCCAATTTCAACCGAGGGTCCTATTTTTTTCTTCTTCAATTATTATATATATTATAATAATTATAATAAATATTTTTCGATATTGGTATTAGCCGAAATGAGCTGTGAATTATGGGTTATCAGTATTGATCCTAGTATTCCATATGTGCACCACAGTGTCCCGGTAAAACTAGTGTCCTCATAGACCAGGATTCTCAAACTAACACAACACCCTGAGATCCTTCAGTCAAGTCAAACATCAAGAACATGTTCTTATGATGTCCTCATAAAACGGTGTCCTCATAAAACTGGTGTAAAGCCACACACAACCTGACATACTGTAATGAACACATATGTAATGTGATGCATTAAAGCCATGAACATTAACTTGTAGGGCTGCACAATACATTGCTTTATCATTCATACCTATTCATGGTAGTGACATTGGAGTATAGCCCTATGTGAAGTCAAGTAGGCTATATGGATCATAGTGGATCTCTTATAGTGAAAACAGCCTAATAAACTGCTGCGGACTGTCATTAATTGCAATAAAACATCCAAATACAAAGAAAAAAATCTGTTTTGTAGCTTTAACCAGGAATAATTATATCTGATGTATACAGTAAAGACTATGCAGTGTTATTTTACAGTTGATTACTCTATATACCCTTATTACTGTTCCTAAATGCTATTAGACTTACCTGGAAAACATGAGGCACTGTTTATTTCATATTTTTGTTCCATTTTTGTATCTATGCTTGCAGTTTATTATTTTCTATGCAGACGCACACCCCTACAAAATCACACCAATCATTCTAGAATGATTAGTTATTTCCAAATAAAGCTATTTAAGTCATCTGGTGAAATTGTTTTTCATATTGCATTATATATTGCAGGGGAAAAAAACAATATTGCCATATCAGTTTTTTTTTAATATTGTGCATCTCTATTAACCTGGGTAACATTTAAGCTTTAATATTACCTTTAACAATACTCTGTAAATAAAATATAATGTGCCAGCTTTATTAAACAAGTTTTAAATGACGAGCATCGCTGATTGTCTGTAAATAGAATCACTATAAGTGCGCTAGCACCGTTAGCATCAAGCGCTAGCTGCTTTCTAAGTGTAAAACGAGCTGGGAAGAGCTAACAGGACATGCACAAATAAGACAAACGGACCCACAGGCTATTAGAGAAGCATTATAACATTATTAAACAGTGTTATAACTTACCTTTAAATAACAGTTGCCTTCATCAGGTCCGCAGTCCTCTCATGTCCGGTCCAAACAGGAATTAACTTGCCCCATACACCTCTGACTACACCACACTTATCATAATATAAACGGGATTTTATCATATAATTAATATATTACTTGCAAAAATACTTAAATAATTAGTATTTTGCATTATGTTGCTTATTATACAGACTTATGCTGAAGCTGAATGAAGCTCCGCCCACCGGCACCATCTTGTTTTCACGATTTCCCGCCTACCGGAACCGATCTGTCCAATCAGAGGCCTCAAAACTTACACTTGTGTGTATTATGCAAATTTTTGATGACGCAGGTGTTATACCGGGACCTGGCTCCAGGGGCGCACTCCCGAAATCAGGGATACACTGTGTATAGTAAAATTTCAGGGTTTTGTGGTATGTAAGGACATCGCGCCAAAATTGGAGAGGATGCTTCTGGGACATAGTAAATGACATCCACACTGCCGGAATTATGAGGACATGGCCCCTGTCCTCATAAACCCAAATGTCCCCGTAATGCTGGTGCGTATTCAGGTCAAAAGTCCTCGTAAACCACAAAAACAACACACACACACACACACACACACACACACACACACACACACACACACACACACACACACACACACACACACACACAGTTTAACCCTTTCTTTCCTTTTTTTCACCCATCCATTGATACTCTACCAGTTACATCTTGATTGCATCACTACTCTAAACTAATATGACCATTCCTCATAATTCCACAGTACGTTTTAGGATGATTCCAGGTTGTATACAAGTTAATCTCTATGGACAGGATTTGTGGCATGCAATAAAATACCACAGAAATATAACAGCATGCCCTGATTTTACAGAGTTAGACACATTCCTGGGTCAACATTTTTTAACATTCCTTTCTGCAATTGTAATCCTAACCATATCCCTACCCCTTAACCTAACTCTGCCCACGAGTTATCCCTAAAATCAGAGGGAAATGATAGGTAAATAACACTGATGTTGAAGCACCTAACCATGGTTGTAAGCCTAAACTTGTAAACTTGTCACTCAAATCTAATTGGTTGATTGTAAAGTTGGTCCAGGATCAACAAAGGTGTTGATCTAGGAACATGTTGCACTTGGTGAAATCAGATTCTGCAAATTAACCACAAGAGGATTGTAACAAGAGGGAAGATGTAGGATTTCTAGTTGAACCTCTTAAACCGTTTTTAGGTAACACTTTATTTTAGAGTGTTCTTGTTACATAATGTTACATGTACTGTAGTAATAACACTAAATGCTACATAATTACATGCAACTGACCCCAAATCAAACCCCAATCCTGAGCCTGATGAAACCCCAATACTTGTTGCCAAGCAGTGTTTATAAATGACATTCACAGATGTCATTCCATGTTGTTGAAATGGTTTTTTATTTGCTAAAAATAAATAAAGATTATATTTAAATAAAATTTGTGAATAAAATATATCAAATAAAAGAGTAACAACACATGCTCCGCCTCTTTGCCATTGTGTCTATCTGTGGCCAAACCTCAAGCCTCAGGCTATCTGGGTCCACAGAACCATTTAGGCTCACAGTGAAGACCACTGGTTTGTGTGGGAGCTGGGGTTGGATAAGGTCAATTTCCAGCTGTATTTTTGGCTGAAGAGAACTCTGTGTGATTACAAAGGAGAAAACAAACACCAGCCATTCCCCCAAAGGAAAGCGGGCATATTTTTTTGGAGTAGCTTCATAAGAAATATAATAATATTGATTGCCTTTTTCTTTTTCCGTTTGGACTGAATTCATTGGCACCAATCTGTTCATTCTTGAATTTAAGGTTTGCTTGTATACTAGTGATTAGATTCACTGTTTTGAACTGCTGCCTTGAATTTGAGAATGTGAGAACAGAATGACAGTGCACACACACTACATTGCCAAAAGTATTGAGACACCCCTCCAAATCATTGAATTCAGGTGTCCCAATCACTTCCATGGCCACAGGTACCGCCTCCTTCTCATATCAACATACTCTGTTACTATATATATATATATCTCAGATAAAATGGACACAAAACAAAACAAACTTACTAAAATTGTAACAAAAATGAAAATGGAAAATATAACAATAAAAACGAATTCAAACTATGAAATAAATAATTTAATAAATACTATAATAGTATCATTAATATTAAAATAACACTAAGACAAAGGAAAGTGTGAACTTCATAATATTCATAATGAAATTTGAGAACCACCCTTTTTTTGAAACATTTACCCACTTACATTTAACAACCTATTAAAATAATACAATTATCTATCTCTTGCTCTCTGTGCCCCTTCCTAATTTTCTTTCTTTTTCTTAGTCTCTTTCTCTCCATGTGTGTCTCTCTGCAGCTGCTCTGTGGTTTACTCCAGCTGATCAGCCTTTTGGGTTCTTTACAATCTGCCCCCCAGCTGCCTCAATTAGAGTCACGATCTTATGGGCCATCCCACTCCAAGGACAGAGCTGTCTCTCTCTCACTGTCTCTCTCTAACCAGCAGATGGTTAATGATTCATGGATGGGATTGGTAGCTGTGTGCACGTGTTTTGGTGAGTGTAGCATTTCTGAGGACGTTCCAAGGTGTGTTTTTGTGCATGTACGTGTGAATGCTCTGAATGGGGGATGGTAGGTGAAGGTGACTTGAACACAAAAACATGTTTTTGTGTTTCCCATCTCTAATTGCTGACATAGTCAAAATCATCTAAAACTCTGATTCTCATTGTATCTCATGGTTTATCCATTTATTCATTCACACACAACTCGCACATGCATTCAGGTGCTACATTTACATTGTCGTACAAAACTTGGACAAATGTCACATTTATTTGTATAGTTTTACTGTGAACATGTCTCTTTTTGGTTTAATTTTTGTTTCATTTGGCTTAAAAGTTTAGAGTGGAAAACCAGTTTTGTCTCAGTGCATAATAAGAGGAAGTGACTCTGGGCCTGGGGGGCTCTAAGGGAGATAACACACTTCAGCAATGTGGCCGCTGTCAATCTCACAATGATTATGTGAGTAGTTTGGTGCAGGGGTATACGTGTGTGTGTGTGTGTGCTCCTCCAATCCTCTCTGGTCTCCTCCTCCTAAAAACAGAAACACAATAGCCCCTATGAGAGAAAAAGAGAAGTGCTCACATTGTGAGCAGACAACTTTCCTTGTGGATTTGGAAACAAAGAGAAGATGGAGAGAGACAATGGAGACAGTCAATGTAGTCAAACAGAGTGACACACCTCTGGAGCAGAAAATAGAGATAAAATCAAATGGCTCATTTACATGAAAGGCCTGTGGACAATATAGCTTCTGCCTGCATATGAAAATCACACACTGACTCTCAGAGGAGTCAGGCTCCATTATGGAAAATGAATGGATGGTTCACCTCAAAGTGTGCTCAGCAACAGCCCATTAACTGATCTAAACGTGATCCAACTAAGACCAAATTCATCATTAACTATTAGATTTTGCTGCCAATTATTTGGCACATTTTATTTTGCACCCTTGTACTCTTTAAAAGAATGAGGCATGTCAATTGCTGACATTAAATAACTTGTGTAGCTTTTGCATATCTACTAAATTTGTGCAGTAGACCAAACAAACACGGAATAACTTAAATAGCATTTAAAAGGCAGGGTCCATTTCTATATTTAATTTCATCCAAGCAACACTTTTCAAGATGTACAAATGCATATTATCAGCATGCACATTCCCTGGGAATCAAACTCAAGATCTTCACATTGCTAATGCCACGCTCGTCCAGTTAATCTTTTTGAATGGCGTCTGATATTCCACAACTTTTTGAGGTGTGTTTTGATGCTTTACCTGTCACATCATTTATTAGATATAGAGACTTACTCTCCTGTCCTTCAGTGATCTAGTAAGGAAAAAAACCAAGCAAACAGATAGTGTCTCATCTCAAGAGACCTGTATGTTTCTGTCTTCATAACATATTTTATGGACAGGCTGAGCTGTAGCCAGCCTCCCATTGTAAAGACAGCAGGTAACTTGATCTATAGGCAGATTCAAGCTGACAAGTATCACACTTTCATTAAGCACCATCCATTGATATCTCTGTAGATCCGCCTTTGGTGCTTACAAAACATGACAGACAAACAGAATCTGGAGAGTATATGTGTTTCTGACACACCAAGCCAATGGTTGGACGTTGTGCAATGTTGAGCTGTTTTCGAGCATCGGTCTGCTTAGTGTTCCACTAATTCCATGTTGGCTCTAGTCGGGAGTCATGTTTTTTTTTGCAGATTCAGCATGTTGAAATGGTGTCGAGCCATTGATGAGAGAGAGAATTCTGTTTGGAAGTTCAGCTTAGCGAACGAGTGCACAAGAATAAAAGCGAAAGTGATGGAAGTGAGCAAAGAATGATGGTACACACAAATTTTTATTCCACCACATTTCGTATAACACGTTCATCGTTATTTTGAACAGAAAAAATTGTCATCTGCTCCGAGACGTGATAGTGGTGTACACTCAAAAAAATGATTCAAGCCCTTCATAGATGTGACACATTTAAATTCTGTTCACTTTACTTAAACATATCTAATTTTGTCACAACTTAATTTAATTGTGTTCAATCAACCTAATATATTTAAAACTGAAGTTTACTTAATTCAGTTGTGTTAAAACTACATTAAATATTTGTGTTGACATAACTAACTGGGCAGTTCCCAGCATGCTTTGCAAGGGACTCCATTAGGAGAGTAAATTTAGCGATTAAAGTGTTATTTTATATGTTTTTCTGTAAAGGGAATGATGTTGTTAGTAATGTTAGTGTTTAATGTTCAGTTATGTTGGACATTTAGAGAGGTTTCTGTAATGTTTTTTTAATTTTGTGGTTACCGTTATGCTGAAGAGTGGCGCCAGTGATCTATGCTAATGTCAAACCTCTTTTCTTATATATTCATTATATACATTGTATATGATGATGAATTAAATTGCTTATAATTGGTTTTCCAATTATTTTTTTAAATTTAAGTTTGACAAGAAAAAAAAGTAATGTTAAACGTATATAAATATCAATTAAACTATTAGATAAAATTGAGTTGAACCAACTCAATTACATTTCATTGTATGAATTCGTTTTTTATGAGTTGGGGTTACACATATTTATTGGATGGAAAACCTCCCCTCAGGTAAATTGAGTTTGTCCAATGAGTTATTTTTTTGAGTGTGCATGTTCATTTAACTTAACCGATTTTATTTATAGGGAAGCAATTCCACTGATTTAGTTCAACATTACTATTTCACATAGATTCTTCCCCATTCAGTCGTGTTGTCCCAACACAAGGAGTTTACATAGATTAGAAAAATTCCATTAATGTTAATAAAAAGCAATTTGCTTGTGTGGAACCACTGTCCATAATTAAATTAAGTAAGTTTAAAGAATCATTTTTTTGAGTGTATGATTCGTGAACGATCTGATTATTTTCAGTGAACGTGTTAAATCGGTTCGCAAATCGCACCGAATGATTCATTTGCAAATTGGACCAATCCGATTGCAGCTGTTCTCAGCTGTTCTGAATCAACAACTCACTGATTCAAATGATCTGGTGTGTAGATGTCTCCAGTTAACAATTCACTGAATTCACATGTCTGACTCAAAATGAGCCAAGAATTAGAGATGCTCGGAACATGAGTGTACGCGCAACTGTTGGCGCAAAAAAGTAAGTTAATGTTAAGATAAATTTTTTAGGATTGATTATTGTGAATGAAAATCATAGTCACGACTGTCTGTTGTTTATTAACTAAATCTGCTGTAAAAGGGTGAGCTGTTTTGCCCACTGTAATGCTTGAATGCTGACATGTCCACATTCATGTCACCATTTTAAAGGGGTAAGTTTTTATAAAAATAAATAAATAAAAAAAACAGAGCAAAACAATAAAAGAACGCAAATTAATCCCCATGCCTCTTCCCTGCTGCCATAGCGGTTTCAAACTATATAAAACTAGTCTAGCATAGTTTATGTTCATAAAATCTTTTGCATTTTGCCCTATGTGACGTCGGATTTCAACACACATTTAGTTTTTTGTCAATTTTAAATACTATCCCCCGCTTTCATGGACAAGGCTTAAGCTAGTCCTAGACTAAAATGCATGTTTGAGCTGTTTTAACTGAAAGCAACTTGCACTGAAAAATCTTAAAATGTATTGTTAAAATATAAAATAATTGTTTTGTCTCAAGATGCGCATCAGTAGTGTTTTTTGTAATGCGTTTTTTCTAAGGCTTGTTTATTAAATATTGTACTTAAATATCCTAATTGAACTAAGGACTAATCCTGGCTTAATCTAAGCCCTGTCTGTGAAACCAGGCCTATATATCTTATATCATATGAAGTAGAGGTCGACCGATAATGGATTTTACAGATACGATAACTAGGTTGGACCGCACTTGCCGATAACGGATTAATCGACGATAGTTTTTTTTAATGGATACTGGATTAAAAAACATATCAAGTAAAACAGTGCTGAACTTTATTACATGTAATAAAAGAACAGTACTGATCCATGAAAATGTGCTAACTTAAAAACATATAAATATGAATATTAAAATGAGACGTTCTAACAGAGAGAATTCCAGAGAAAATAATTTAAACATTAAATATTACAGGTCAAATTTGTTTCTTTAGCTATAACCTAGATACATGCATGTACATTTTCATAGGTAACACTATGCAAGTCCATATGCAACAAGTATGTATTAGCTTACATGAACTATACGAATTATGCAATATATATTTTTACAGCATATATTAATATGAGCAATACAATTGTACCTTGATCATTATTTATGTTAGTTCATAGTGCATTTACCAAGGTTATCAGATAAATTAGAAATTCAAACTCAATTTAATGTTGAAATTAGCATACTAATAATGAACAATACTTCCACAGCATTTATTAACCTTACTTAATGTTACAAAGGGTGTTACCATTTCATACAAATCCAAACAGTCAGCTTTTTTAGAAGGCGATTATCGAATAAAAAACAAATGTATTTCTGTTTTATTTATATTTCTGTCGGCAGCATGACGATACAGTTTGCTTTCTCACGACACTAATTTTTTATATGCAAAATTTGGGTCGGACTTGCATGTGTTTTTATCACATTGTTTTAACTGCTTGAGGTACTGCTAATGTTAGCGTCCTCTCAGCCTCGTCGACAAAAATACACACTGCTGTTATTTACCTGTTAATGTTAATGTTAATTACTTTATAATGATTTGGCAACAAGTACTGTAGTGCTCTGTATTCATACCGTTTTGCTGTTGTGTTTTAAACGGCCATCTGATGTGTGAGCGCTCTCTGTGCAACGCTGCCTCACGTGGTAATATAAACAACACGAGGCGTCAGTGATAGTTGTTATTTCGCCACTAGAGGCTGCTCTCGTGCTATATAATGCCATCAGACCCTTCTCAGAGCTCTCGAACTGTGTAATAACAGCGCACCCTTCTCAGCCGCTCCAGCAATGGACGCAACCCGGAAAAACTATCGGTGTGGATTTTTACAGATAACCGATTGTTCCGGCAATCAACCATCGGTGCCGATTAATCAGCAAAACCGATGAATCGGTCAACCTATAAAATGAAGTATCAGTAACCTAAATTGATATTTTAATATATTTAATGTTTTTGATAGTGACAATTAGGTTTGGTAAATAAATAAACAGTTTTCTTACTTGCAGATCAATAGATATCATGTATCTGCATCCACTAATTCTTACTGACTAGTGCTGGCTACTTGACTGTTTATAATAATTCATGATATCATACCCAGCAACCCCACCACCCCCTGGTTTTTCAGCAGTAGTATTTTATAAAATATATAATGTGTATATCAAAATCAGGTGCATGCAAACCACCTTCAGAAGAATTAACAATTTTTCTTCCTCTTTAGACCATGGGACCTTCCTAGATTTCCTTTTCTAGCAATGATACTGTACCCCTTATTCTGGCCTTACAGTCAGAAAACAAGTTACTGTGTCTTTGTCCGAGGTTGAGGAACGTTCCTAAGTGCTTCCACATTCTTCCCATGGGATCCTTTCTCCACCCTGCTCAAGCACTTGATCTTATTGTCTCAGCTTATAAGTCTCAGCTTCACAAATCATTAAAGAAGAGAACATCTTTCCTTCGGTCAAACATCTGCCAGGTTTTGTGTTGATTTACTGGCACCTTAAATGCAACCTTCAGAATAATACCAAAGCATTTTCGATTGTAATAGCCAACTTCCACTGTTTAGACTAGATCAAAATTACATTTTAAACTTGTGCAAAGATCTGAAAACAGCAGTGGGAATAAGGCACCTTTCAAATTTGAAAGAAATGTAACAGTTTGGACATAGAAGAATGAGCCAAGCTCTCAATACAGAAATGCAGGTTTAGGTAACAAGGATATTATGCTAGTTTAGAATGATCTTACTTTATAACTTTTGAAGTTATACTCTTGATATTATAACATTGTTATAAGGGTAGTTTAAGTTATTTGGCTTGCAGATCCAAAATCAGTACTGTCTCAACACCCACATGTTTGTAGATAAGAACTTAACTTTTCATCCCAAATCAGCCGCAGGCAGAGGTGTAACTTTGCGAGGTAACAATGGCTTGCGCCATGTGCCAGAGCAACAGGAAATAAAGACAGGCCTATTTTCAGAGATAAGATGCTACATTGTGGGGCAATGGAAACGTAGGTGCTTTTCCATTTGTGTTGTGAAATTGGAACCTTCTAGCAGTTGAGAAATTGAAAACCTATCCAAAGCAAGCAATATGTAGATGTATGTTTAGATACCACCAGGGAATTCTTGAGGAACGACCCAAGTAGTTTTCGCCATGTTTTACAAATAGGTGGATTGTTCTAAGCGAACCAACAAGAAGATTAACTTGCACTTAGCTTAGAATTTATGCTTGTAATTACTGTATCTATGCTTTGCTACACTGTAATCACATTTAAAAAAACTGCATGTTATTACATCTGTCATTGCATTTACTGTTGTGAATACACTGCAAAAATGCAAAAAAGTATTTTTATTCTTGTTTCCAGTCCAAATATCTAAATATCCTTAAATCAATATGCTTTTACTAGATAAGTAAAATGACATAAGATATTATTTCTTGTTTTCTGGGGATTTTTTGTTTGTTTTTTGTTTTGTTTTAAATATTTAGACTGGAGACAAGACAAAAATGCTAAATAAGAAAAAAAAAATGTTTGCAGTGAGTGTATCTTAATTTGCACCTCAGTATGTGCAAATAGTTACTATAATAATAACACAAAGGTAACATATTGTATTTTTAAGTTTTCATTCATAAAGTCTGCGGAGAATAAAACAATCAAGTCAAGTCAAGTCAACTTTATTTACATAGCGCTTTTTGATTGTTTCAAAGCAGCTTCACAGTGTTAACCCTTAAATGCATGACTGTTTCACCAAACATTCTTACATATTCGAGTCTTTAGCGACCCTGATCTATATCTAACATGGATAGATCTATACCTGCCGCGATAATATATAAAACTCCTGATATTAGAGTAACAATTACAGAAGAATAAAATAAAGCATATTTTGTTACCTTTTGGAGCTTGTAAGGGTTCAGTTTGAGCAGATGTTTTATACCATCATCACTGTCCTCGTCAGATCTAATTTCCTAGTACATTCTGCATTCTGCAATGTGTTCAGTACTTGCTCTGCAGTAAATCGGTGTAGTATCATAATCAAATCGCTGTAATAGTATCGCTGAGCCATTTCAAGTTTTGCAGATTATAATTATTATTGTGTAGTTTTCTGTCTTAGGTAACTGTGAGTGAAACGTCACATCATCGCTGTGTATCAGACATTGCCACCTTGTGGAATAAAGGTGAATTGCACTTATTTCGTCATTATAGATTCATTTATTATTGTGCAGAAAAAAAAGTAAAATCTTACACACCTCGGCAGAGTCCTGCACGGGTCCGATTTTGTAAATCCGCACCCGCCCGTACCGCAGTGCTTAAAACCGCATCCGACCCGTTTTCCGACAACAGCATTAAATAAAATCCGCTTAAAATAGAACCGACACCTGACAAGCACCCGCAATAAAATCAATTTAGCATATCACATTATAGACACACTTACAAAAATGTTTATTGCCTGCATACAGAAGTTATTACACGACCATTAACACAAGGACAACTTCAGCCGGGACATTCTAAAACGCTTCACATGAAAAACGCTTAACGTGGCTTAATGTACTAAGACACTGTTATTAAGAGACCAAACTCAGTAAACATAATACTAATAACATATACTATGTACAAAAAAATCAGATGAGCCCAGAATATGAACGCAACGCGTTTCATTACACAAGTTTTCCTCCCATATAAAACCATTATAAGAAAACGCTTAATGTACTAAGACAGTGTTATTAAGAGACCAAACTCAGGAAACATAACAAAAATACTGTTCGATAGAACTGCTTGTGCTTGGTTTGTTACCACAGTTATCTGCGTGCTACCTCAGCGACGAAGTTCCACATTTGCGGCTATCATTTCTTCAACTCCTCATGATCCATCTTGACGACTGCAGTGCAGGCAGATCGCGCGTGCGCGGTTGTGATTCTTCTGGGAGGGCGTGCCACAAATAAACTGATATGGATTTGACCTAAAACTTAAAATACAGGCAAGGTATATTTTTGTATATGCATATTTTTAAGAACACATCTACAATATACATGTATATATTTTTATATATAGGCCTATATTCGTTTGCACGTGACTGTTTAAAACCCGTGTTTAGACCTGTGTTTCTCCCTTGTCCGACCTGACCCGCACCCGTATCCGACACAGTAGGATGTTTTTCACCCGTTTCAGCAATATTTGCGGGTCACCCGTCCCGTGCATGACTCTTCACCTCGGGTCGTTAGCGACCCTATACAATTTTGACAAAAAACTAGTGGAAAAACATGCATTCCATTATATTCCATTCCATTATATATATATATATATATATATATATATATATATATATATATATATATATATATATATATATATATATATATATATATATATATATATATATATATATATATATAAAATATATATATATTTTTTAATTTTTTTTAATTTTTTTTGTTATATTGTTTAACATGGATTGTTTGAGGAATACTAAAAGGTTTGTGTCTAACTTTAAAAAATGAGTGAGGAGGAGGGTAGTGAATGACGTCTCGGGTCGCTAAAGACGCGAGGTATGCATTTAAGGGTTAAACAGGAAAAAAATGCAACAGAATTGTATTCTGCCGTACAGCTGCTCCCGAGAAAACGGTGATGTCATCTAGCTTATTTCAATTACCATACAGTGACAATGTGGGTATTAGATCAGTAATTTAGTTTATATGGTTAATTTAGTTTACTAGTTAGATTTATTTAGATATTTAGTTGAAAAATTTAGTGTCCCCAACTGAGCAAGCCAAGCCAAATGCGACAGTGGCAAGGAAACATAAAACCCCATCAGGAGCCTAATAGAGAAAAATATAAACCTTGGGAGAAACCAGGCTCAGTCGGTTGCCAGTTCTCCTCTGGCCAATTAACCAACAGTGTATGATTATTATTCTGGCAACTTTAAAGGTCAGGGGTCATATAAGATCGGAATATTTGAATGATCGGACGCAACACGCCGGAGACGGGTTTATTGAGGATGATGTATCGATTAACCAATTATTAAATTGCAATATTCGAAAGATCGGAGCCGTCAGGCCGGAGACGGGTTTATTGAGGGTGACATATTGATTTAACAATAATTAAATTGGAATATTCGAACGATCGGAGTCTTCACGCCGGAGACGGGTTTATTGAGGATGCCGTGTTGATGAGGTAATTTCAGGGGGAGTCTAATTGACATGGTCTCTGCAGACACTTCAGGGCCATGTGCTGGTCATGTCTGGCCGCAGGTCCACCATCTGATCTGGATACGGCCCGGATCCAGCTGACTGCAGTACCTCGGGATAAAACATTTCAACAATGGGGAAAAGAGGTCTTCATATTTCATATTCATGTGATGCACTATGTTTATTTGGAGTCCCACAATCATACCACTAACCTAATGCCATCTCATGATATTTTCACAGAACAACATGTACACAATAAGTTAATATCAAATGCTCTAACCAAGACTAGTAGTTAAAGACAACATAAATCTCTACCCCAAGCAGTGTCCTACCACAACATATTAAATAGCTTTATCAAATTGAGATGATATCTCACACAAGACCATGCTTGACCACAGTAAACCACCTCCATCAAAAGACAGGAATGACTTTGCCCTGAGGACTCACCACCACAGTGAAGCCTTATGGACTCACCAGAGTACACAGGGCCACTTCAGACATGAATCACTCCAGATGTTGAGTCCATCTCTGCTTCTAAAGCCTCCAGTGTTGACTGATTTAAAACATTTCTGCTTAGTGATTGGATTGACTGGATTTAATTTTTTTCAGTTCATATTGGTTAATTCACTATGCACAGAGAATGGGTACCAACATAAATCTAATTGCCTCCTACCTACATGATCGGTTTAGGTCACCTTAAATTTTTTTAAATAAATAAGTAAACATTGTGGATACAGACTGTGCATCTCACTTTGCAATTCCAATAAGTCCAGAGACTGTCTGAGCAATCTCAGAGATGCCAAGTGAATACTAACAGTACAATCGGAGCATTAATTCAGTTCTTCCCCATTGCTTCTTCAACATGGGCAGCAGAAAACTGTTTGGCCACAGTCTCCAGAAATCAATATGCTCATTGCACTGGATCCCAAGGCTGTGATGTTAGCGTTATCTCACACACACACACACACACACACACACACACACACACACACACACACACACACACACACACACACACACACACACACACACACACACACACACACACACACACACACACACACACACACACACACACACACACACACACACACACACACACACACGCAAACACACACACACACACACACACACACACACACACGCGCACACGCACGCACACACACACACACACACACACACACACACACATTTTTTTTTGTGAAATGTGAGGACATTCCATAAGCGTAATGGTTTTTATACTGTACAAACCGTATTTTCTATCCCCTTACACTGCCCCTGTCCCTAAACCTAGCCCTCACAGGAGACTGTGCAGTTCACTTTCTGTGAAAAAAACTTGTTCTGTGTGATTTATAAGCATTTTGAAAAGTGAGGACATGGGGAACGTCCTCATATTGCACCCTCTTTTTGTAATACCTGTGTCATACCCATGTCATTATACACATTTGTGTCCTGATATTTCACAAAAACATGCCCACACATACACACACACACACACACACACACACACGTGCTATTCATGTTGTAATTAACCCAGCCAATTCACACAGTCTAGCACATGAGGATTGTAGCCAATGCATATTTTCCTGGGTGGGATAGTAGAATTGGTTTGGGGTTGGGAAGAAGGGAGAGGGTCAGTTCTGTATCCCCTAATGAGACCCCTGGTGAACACATTCAAGGTTAATCGATGGAAAACAGGGCTTTTTAGGAACCACTGTAAATATATTGTATTAAAAAACAAGAAGAGCTCCATGCAGACCACATGCAAAACTGATAAGTTGCCCACCTAGACAGCATTTACTGCATCATAGGCAGGCTCCTGATGTAAATGCTAAACAGTTATCAGGCCTTGATCAGACAGAACGCGTTTTTCAGGTTTACAAACGCGAGGCGTTTTTGGTTGACGTTTTTTAAATTAAGAAAATAGCAGAAATTTTTTATGTTTCTAGGCAACCCCCGAATCAGCTGTGCTGTCAGTCTAATCAAGATAACCATCATCCCCAACAAAGGCCTGCGTCTCCATTCATTCGATTGGACAATGGAGAAAACCGCGATGATGTCGGGCGTTTTCCGCTCTGAGTTGATTTTTTTCCAACTTAATGCGCTCAAAGCGCTCCTTCAAAAATGCGAGGTGCAGTAGGCGGTTAAAACGCGACCGGGACGTACAAATAGTGCGCATAACGCTCACTGCCAACAGAAAACAATTTAAAAAAGGCGCCTCGCACTGCAAAAACGTGTTCTGTCTGATCGGGGCCTTAAGCTGTAACAATATGCTGCAACTTTGCTGCCTTCTAATATACCTAGTTCTGTCAAGACCACTATCGTCAAGATGATTGACATTTAGCATACAGTTTGGATTGGCGGTATGGTTCTGTTCTGGGCAAGAACCTAGCATGGATAAGAGCAGGGAGAGCAGCGATAACCTCCCTTAGGGTAAACAGAACAGAACCAATAAGGTAGCGATATCATTAATGTTCTTAATGACAATCATTTAATGTAACAACATAATTCGAGAAATGAGTCTGATTTTAAGAGTAATATCAGAAAGTCAAATCCTGACTGGACGGCAAGAGGAGCTGGAGATGGAGGAGGGTAATTAGGTCCTGAGCAAAGCGATAGCCTCTGCTAATTCTGAATGGACCCTATATGTAGATATGCTGTGATATGTGTCTTATTCCTATAGGTAGGAGTGAATTGGCTGAGAGTCAGCTGATGCGAGCTTGACTAACGCGACCTGCCAGAACTAACGCTACGCATGATTTTTGGACAAAGCAGCATTGCATAGAAATTCCAGTACACACTGCAATCCCAGAATACATTGCAACAAGCTCAGTGAAAACAATAACACACACCTCTTCATCATCACTTAACTAATCCACAAACAAAGATGAAGGAGTGGACTTTAACTCGCATTTATTTATGTAAATAAATAAATAAATAAATTTCTTTGTGTTGCTGCTAACTAAACAATGAATCGGCACTGCATCTCCCAGAATCCCTTCTAGTCCACCACCTGCACACATTCCACAATCATCGCCAGGTATCATCAATCACCTCATCACCCCAGCACCAGCTATAAAGACACTCAACACACACACGGGCTGGTCTTATCTAATGCTAAGACTGCTATTTTTTTAATCATGACTTACCTGATACTCACCTCTGTGTCCGGCTCCTCGTTCCTGTCTCCTCTTCATTCTCCTAGTTCCTAGAACTTGTTCCCCAGTTCCCACATGGAAAACCTGCAAGACAAATAGTCTAGTAGCCAGCCCATAGAGCCCCATTATGAACCCGGAAATGTTGAGTACACCAAAGTTTTATTGCAGAAATGTGAAGTATGGGTCCCCAGCATACAGAAACTGCTGGATGCTAATTTGCATATGTTGAGCAATTTGCATAATTAGCATAATTAGCATTATTAGCTTAATCGTCCATTTTGACCGCATATTTCGCACGGTATGGCTATTTATACAATATGTGAGTGGTTTTAGATGTTTTAGAGGATGCTGATTTCATTTCTGGCACTTTCAGACTTCAAAATGGTAATTCTATAACAAATTTGGATACATTTAGTAATTGTTTTTATTAATTTCGGACACAATTTTAGGTTATTTTCATGGTAAACATCTCACATTTCAGAATCACAAGAGCTCTTGGTCTTTGATGTGAATGTTGATAACCTACAATTGTTTACATTTCTTGAGTTCAGGTAATGTTTTTATGCAAATAAGCTGTTGCAGCTATCTGTTGTTGTAATAAGTATGTTATAAAGCAAGGGAGCATATAGTCTATAGTTTTAAAGTTGAAATTCACCTTGCAAATATTTTTTTCTTATAATCGCCTTAATATTCGTACAAAAGTCAGTCATGGGATTTAATGTTGACATTTTAATGTTTTCATATTAAGCTAAAAGGTGGACAGAGTTATAATGACAGTATTGTTCAACACATTTTAATTTTCTAGTCAGATCCATTTTGTGCATCCCATTAAAATTAGTTACCATTATTTTAAAACTTCGGATTCTTGTGGTTTGATAAGGAAAGGATTAAAAACAGTCAAAATTCAGTGTTATTGCTGCTTTATGAAGTTGTTGTGGAGGATTATTTAACCATTCGACTCTAGGGTTAAGTACTTTCAAAACAAAGAGAGATGGTTTGATCAGGTCAAAATGTCGGGAAAGAAGTGTCTGTTTGCACCATGCAGTGGCAAAGATGGCGACTTTAAAATATTCCAAAGGAATCGCTACTATGCTAATTAAGAGCTCGGAGCTCGGAGACACAACCATACATGACTTTGCCAAACAATATTGCTACGGATGGTGCTTCATCAGATTCTGTGCTATGTCACAAATCTTGCTAGATCTCATACTTCTCGCTCTAGAAATGTGAGCAAACGCAAGTCAGACTCATGTCAGAGTCAGTCTGGAAAGCGAATCATTCGCTCTCAACTCTCTGCCTTTCAAAACAGTGCTTGTTCTGTGGTCTTATTTATGAAGAAAAAGACTGTAAAAATCCTAAAAAGTGGAATCTAGTTAAAAAACATTAGACTTTAGATAGGCCAGGCCTCAGTATCACTCCAAGTGTTACAATGCTTTCAGGAAGGTAACCAATTGACAGCTGCCTAGCTTTGGTCATAGACCACATGAGTGCAATCATCATCGAATTACATGATGTTTTTTAAACTAATTCTGGGAGTTTGTATTGGAAGCAAATGCTAGCCAACCTGTGTGATTTTTATGGTGATGCTATTATTGTACTGAGAGTTGAAGGATGCCAGACGATTGTTGGCTTTCGACAGTACATTGGTAAATCACTCAAATTAGTAGGATAAACTGGCCTCTCCAATGACAACGATGATGATGTCATCAAGGTTGTCAGAAAAGTGCGGGCAGAGGTTCAGAATATTCCATTGCCTCATGAATACGACCTTGGCAGCTTTAGGCATGAAAGTGTAATTCAAGTTGGAAAAATGGAATGGCACTGTTCTCAGCATAAATGCAACTGCAGACAATCAGGGTGACCAATGTGGTTCCATTCTGGCCATGCATGCTCTTTCGGGATGTGATACCACCTCATATCCTGTCGGGAAGGGGAAGGTGTCTGCACTCAAGGCCATGAGAGTCATACCTGTTAAGCTTCTCCACTGTATTGGAGAGGCAGAAGCCACAGATTTACAGACCACAACACAACGAGGGCTTTCTTTCTGGCTCTGTACAATCAGAAGACCACTGTAACCTTGGATGCAGCCCGGTATGAAATTTACGAAAGCGCAAAAGGCCCCCAACACTGAAGACACTACCTCCTACAGAGCGCAATATGCGCCTTCATGGAAGATGTGCCCACCTAGAGGTGCTGCTATGGAAAGCAGCAGACCAGCCTGTGGATATCACCTTGTTTGGATGGAACAAGAAGATGGGCCTAAAGGAAGGAGAGGAACTTATGCCTACCCTGGATTCAAGTCCAGTTGCTCCTCCTGCTTTGTTAGATGTTGTTAGCTGTGGTTGCAAAGCCGGGTTGAAACCTTGCACATCAGCAAAGTACAGCTGTGCAGCTGCAGGTCTGGCCTGTACCAGTTGTTGTTCCTGCAAAGGCAATGGTGGTATATGCTGCAACATACTTACACAACACCAAGAACGCAAAGAGAGGGATGAAGGGCCTGAAGAAGATGATGACAGAACAGACGAGGATGGTGAAGATGATGAGGCTGCCTTTTGTTCATTAATTGTGAGGCATAGCAGTTTGCCTGAAGGTGGTAGCCAGTGTGTGCTTTGTGTGGTGCGGAGGTGAGGCCCTCTTGGTTAGCCTTGCATCTGGCGGGCTGACCCGGGTTGCCCAGACGGAGTTTTAACTGGGTCCTCGTTGGATCTTGCGACTTGCGGACTAACCTGGACAGCCCTTCTGCAATTCAGGCATGGCCCTTGCGACTTGCGGGCCTGTCTTGTATGGCATGTATATATTCTAAATGTTTGGTGTGGTGCGGAGGTGAGACCCTCTTGGTTAGCCATGCGTCTGGCGGGCTGACCCGGGTTGCCCAGACTCAGTTTTAACTCTTGCGTCTAGCGGAGTTTTAACTGGGTCCTCATTGGATCTTGCGACTTGCGGACCAACCTGGGCAGCCCTTCTGTTGCCCTAGCGACTTGCAGGGCCTGTGTTGTATGGCATGTGTATAGTGTATATTTGTACATAGTTCGTTGATCAAACATGGTGATGGGCTTAGGTGATGTCATCTCATTGGGTGTCATAAAGAGCTACGCCATTAATATGTATCGTACAGTTGCAGGATCCAAGTTATGTCAAATACCCGCATTGATTTTTCCTCCAGAAATGCATAACATTTAGTCTAACAAAGATTCAAAAAGCAATTTTGAACCCTCAAAAGTGTCAGGAGGGGATTCAGCATCACTACACCCTGAAAACAATGCTTCAACATTCACAAGAGCACTCATGATTCTGAAATGTAAGATTATTTTGTTTACCATAAATATAACCTAAAATTATGCCTGAAAGTAATCAAAATTTGCCTAAATAAATCAAAATATGTAATAAAATTAGCTCTTTGAAATCTGAACGTGCCAGAAATGACATCAGCATCCTCTAAAACATCTAAAACCACTCACATATTGTATAAATTGGCCATACAGTGCAAAATATGTGGTCAAAATGGACGATTAAGCTAATAATGCTAATTATGTTAATTATGCAAATTGCTCAACATATGCAAATTAGAATCCGGCAGTTTCTGTATGCTGGGGACCCATACTTCACATTTCTGCAATAAAACTTTGGTGTACTCAACATTTCCGGGTTCACCTAGTTGGCTACTAGACTAAAAGGAAAGTTACCAGTGCCACTCTGTGACCGTTAACGTGTGTATGTATGTATGTGTGTGTGTGTGTGTGTGTGTGTGTGTGTGTGTGTGTGTGTGTGCGCGTGTGTGTGGATCTTCACAATCAATCTTTCCAGTGTGTGTCTCCTGACAGGCTGTCACATGGTGTCTTGGTGTTGGTTCATGTTCATTGTTCTTGGTTCATGTTTTAGTTTATCATGTTCTTGCTTTGTTTTAGTGTCTTGTTCACAGTCTTGTCATGCACTTCCTGGTTTTGTCATGTTTCAGTGTCATGTGAATCCCATGCCCTCATGTGATCTTGTGTCTTGTCCTGTCATTGGTTCATTGTCTCATCACTGTTCACAGGTGTCACTTGTCTTGTCATTAGTCTGTGTGTGTATTTTAGCCCTCATGTTTGCCATGTGTCTTTGTCTGTTATTAACGTTGTAACCTGCTGGTGGTGAGTTTTGTTTAGCCATGCCATGACTTTGTTTTATGTTTTGACCAAGTTAAGCCAAGTCTTTGTTTTAAGTTTTGTTTATTGTTAATAAATGCTGCACATGGGTTCTGAACATTTGCCTCCAGTGGAATTATGTTACAGAATAACAGACCTACAAAATGGACCCAGCAGTTGTATCCTTGCTTCATCTACGCCAGGGAAACCAAGCCATAGAGAACTATGTGGAGGAGTTTTGTGGACTTTGCTACCAGGTGAACTTTAATGATGTTGCCCTCAAGGGTATTTTCTTAAATGGACTTAATGACCTTTTAAGGTATTTGATGCCAGAGAGCAATTCTCCAGGAACTCTAGCTGGATATATTGACTATGCACTTCAGTTGAGTGGCTCATCTTTTACTGTGGGAACGGTGGATGAGGAGCTCCACGTTCCCACAGTACTCTCCACCCCAGTGAGCCCAGCCCACGTCCATGCTCCAGCCCACGTCCATGCTCCAGCCCACGTCCAGGCTCCAGCCCACGTCCAGGCTCCAGCCCACGTCCAGGCTCCAGCCCACGTCCAGGCTCCAGCCCACGTCCAGGCTCCAGCCCACGTCCAGGCTCCAGCCCACGTCCAGGCTCCAGCCCACGTCCAGGCTCCAGCCCACGTCCAGGCTCCAGCCCACGTCCCCGTCCAGGCTCCAGCCCACGTCCCCGTCCAGGCTCCAGCCCACGTCCCCGTCCAGGCTCCAGCCCACGGCCCCGTCCAGGCTCCAGCCCACGGCCCCGTCCAGGCTCCAGCCCACGGCCCCGTCCAGGCTCCAGCCCACGGCCCCGTCCAGGCTCCAGCCCACGGCCCCGTCCAGGCTCCAGCCCACGGCCCCGTCCAGGCTCCAGCCCACGGCCCCGTCCAGGCTCCAGCCCACGGCCCCGTCCAGGCTCCAGCCCACGGCCCCGTCCAGGCTCCAGCCCACGGCCCCGTCCAGGCTCCAGCCCACGGCCCCGTCCAGGCTCCAGCCCACGGCCCCGTCCAGGCTCCAGCCCACGGCCCCGTCCAGGCTCCAGCCCACGGCCCCGTCCAGGCTCCAGCCCACGGCCCCGTCCAGGCTCCAGCCCACGGCCCCGTCCAGGCTCCAGCCCACGGCCCCGTCCAGGCTCCAGCCCACGGCCCCGTCCAGGCTCCAGCCCACGGCCCCGTCCAGGCTCCAGCCCACGGCCCCGCTGTCCCACCCAAGAAAATTTTGGGGGGGGGCAGGGGGTACATGGAGGCCATGAAGGCCACGCCTCTGTGGGCCCCTGAACCGCCATTACCGCCATGGCCTGATGAACTGCCGTTGCCGCCATGGCCTCCCACGCCTGAGGGTCCAGGTCCGCCCACGCCACAGGGTCCAGGTCCGCCCACGCCACAGGGTCCAGGTCCGCCCACGCCACAGGGTCCAGGTCCGCCCACGCCACAGGGTCCAGGTCCGCCCACGCCACAGGGTCCAGGTCCGCCCACGCCACAGGGTCCAGGTCCGCCCACGCCACAGGGTCCAGGTCCGCCCACGCCACAGGGTCCAGGTCCGCCCACGCCACAGGGTCCAGGTCCGCCCACGCCACAGGGTCCAGGTCCGCCCACGCCACAGGGTCCAGGTCCGCCCACGCTCCCAGGCCCGGCCGTGTCATGTCTGGGTCCGGTGCCCCTGCACGGGCCTGGCCCCCCATCCCTCCCCCAAGACCGCCCCCCAAGACTTTTTGTTAAGACTCTTTGTTAGGTTATTGATGTGTTGGTGTTGTTTGGGCGTCAGGGGCCGCCCATAGAGGGGGGGATCTGTCACATGGTGTCTTGGTGTTGGTTCATGTTCATTGTTCTTGGTTCATGTTTTAGTTTATCATGTTCTTGCTTTGTTTTAGTGTCTTGTTCACAGTCTTGTCATGCACTTCCTGGTTTTGTCATGTTTCAGTGTCATGTGAATCCCATGCCCTCATGTGATCTTGTGTCTTGTCCTGTCATTGGTTCATTGTCTCATCACTGTTCACAGGTGTCACTTGTCTTGTCATTAGTCTGTGTGTGTATTTTAGCCCTCATGTTTGCCATGTGTCTTTGTCTGTTATTAACGTTGTAACCTGCTGGTGGTGAGTTTTGTTTAGCCATGCCATGACTTTGTTTTATGTTTTGACCAAGTTAAGCCAAGTCTTTGTTTTAAGTTTTGTTTATTGTTAATAAATGCTGCACATGGGTTCGAAACACTTGCCTCCAGTGGACCGTATGTTACACAGGCTATACATTTCCTATTTTTTAGGTGCAGATGCATAAAAGCATTTGCTAATATAATAAATGTAAATGTAAACACTCAAACAATATAGTGGACAAAGTTGCACAATTATCATTTTAAAATAAATGCAACTTTATAAATGCATGTAATTCAGTACTAAAAAGTATTGTTAAAACCCATCAAGTCAAAGTTTTTGTTTTGTTTTTGTATTATCACTTTATTAGCTTAGCAACATGTGCTAACTCTAAACTCCACTGGAATCAATTGAGTGCTCAGTGTGCTTCACGTGAGTTTGCTATTTGTGTGGCATGCATGATCAATGATGATGATTCAAATATGTGTCTTTTTCCATGTTGCTTAAGATGCCTATGTACATGATTTTTTATATTTAAAAACTTTTGTTTGCATTTGTCATTTGTTTGACTATAGCAAAGCTGTCCCAGATGCAACCTATAAACACAGTGATATTGAGCTGTTATCCGTAACTTAAATTAGGCACATTATATCCATGGCCTACAACATCCTTAATCAATTTTATTTTGAATTATAAGTCACAGACCCCTGTAAGACAAACAGGATTATACCGACATGGTGATCACTTTCCTCCATTATCTTTCTCCATCTGAACGAGAGAAAAAATATGTAATAGGTAATGGGCCATCCTAACATCTGTAAAATGGGAAGCGGTTGATGCAACAGTGTGCATTCTACCTAAACACATATGTGATGGGGAGAAAACAGGGTATAGGGTGAATAAATAAAAAAAATCCGATACAGGCAAAACGGTATACCTATGCATGCACAATCATTTTTTTTTCTTCTTGAGCACATGGCTGCCAAGGCCACCATTCAAATACTGGTTGTGTAGCTCTAAGCCTGAAATTCTACCAAGTCACCTGCATTATCCAGATACTGAAACTACACAATTAGTTCCTTGTTGCAGATGAAGCATACTGAAAATAATACATGCTATACTAATAACAACGCTGATACCAAAACAGAATGAGATCATTAAACTGCTCATTAACCATCCATTTAGTTTGATCGACGCTTATTCTGAAAGTTAAGAAGGAACAACATTTTAATGACAATTATTTTTGTGAGAGAGAAAGAAGATAGTTGAACAATATTGCATTTGACCTTTCAGACTTGTGCAATAAGACTGTCATAGGCTATGCTGACAGAGCCTTGATTATATTTATACACCAGTATTCTAACTACTTTAAATGGAGCAAGACTTTTAATTTGTCTTGATCACTTTTTGTAATGAGCAATATTCTCTATTGTCTAAAATGGCTAAAAGAGGATAAAGAAATATTTGCTGACAGTAAAAATTGTTAACATGTAATTGGTACCTTAAATATCTACCTGATTTAACCCTTAAAATAGATTTGTTTGTAAAAAGAAAAATGTAAATATTGTTGCTTCATCTGTATTAAATAACATTTTTGACTTAAATAAAACAGTTCATTTAAAATGTTGGACGTCCCATTTGGAACGTATGTATTATTAAGCTTAATTCTTAAAATTCTGTCTAGCTTTTGGAACAACTCTTGGCCAGTTTATCTGTACATCTCTTTGTACATATCTTATGTTCATTTTAATTGCACATCTGGCAATGCATTGGAGGAAGATGAATAAACAAATCTGAGAAGGAGGAGATCTCAGTTTCAGGAAAAAATGATCTAAGTTGCAGATAAACAAGAGCTTTTAAAAGCTACAGACAGAATGGATAGAACACAGCACATAATAAGTCAACAGTTGGATGTGCCAGTGCCTGCGAGAGAACCAGTGTTAGTCATATATGTGAACTCAGCATCTGCTGCAAACACCCACAAACGCAGGATGCATCTACCACAACAGATGTAAACTCACACATAAACATGCACATTGCCACCATTCGTGATTCAGGTGAGCTTAAAGAAATACTTTTCAAAAAAGAAAATGTAATATTCATGCTTCTTTTTTCAATCCAATGAATGTGAAAGGGACTGTGAAGTCTTTTTACCTTGTGTGCTAAGTCTTCTGAAGCCATGCAATAGCTATGTTTGAGGAATTGAGCGAAAAATCGTCCATGTGTATATTTATGGAGAATCAGGGGTGGTTGTTCTTTTTGAAAATCAGCCACATGTATATCATTTTTAATCTCTGCTGTATAGAAAAGACTAGCGAGAAACATTCTTCAAATATCTCCTTTGTGTTCCACAGCAGAGAGTAAGTTAAGTAACAACATGAGGGTGAGTAATGATGACCAAATTTTTATTTTTGGATGAACTATTACTTGAAATTGAAATATTATTCACCATGACACGGAATGAACATGTTTTGTTTCATTTGAATAAAATGACAGCAAATGAAAAGCAATATTCATAAAGTGCCCATATACAGTCCTGACCACAAATTCTCACACACCCACACAAGCAAAATAGACAGCGCTGCTCGGGCGCCACTCTGTCACGCACCCTGTTGTGTTGAAATCATTTAGTGTCACTCAAATATTGATATGGAAATCAGCACTAAGTGATCTGACAGAGTGATGGAGAGACCTTTATTTCTCTCTCACACTGTCTTTTCGCCCGTATTCGCTACTCTTCTGTTTACAGCAGCCACTCTATGTTCCAGACGCTGTGAAAATAAAATCTTTTACCAGAACTGCATTATGCTGGACAGATCACAACACATTTTTTGCATTATTTTCATGTTAACACTGTAAAGCTGCTTTGAAACAATCTGTATTGTAAAAAGCACTATATAAATAAAGGTGACTTGACTTGTCTCTAATCAACTCTTAACTTTCAGATTTATATTCAGTGAAAAAAACCCAAAAACAAACAAACAACAACAGCAAAACTGACTTGCTTTTCAGGCAAGCTTTGCCAGAACTTTGAAAAATACAACGATTATTTCATCCTCAAAAGTGCTCAATCAACCCAGAAACCCAGTTAACATGACTTTCTCTTTAAGAATACTTGTAAAACTAGCAATGATCCAGTACACTTTAGGAACAGCACAGCCATGCAGAGAAAACCAACTGCCATTTTTTTTCCCTCCAATGTAAAGTAAAGTAAATGTCAAATTTGCATTCTGATTATCTCATCCTCAAAAGTGCTCTATCAACCCAGTAATGTGTTCAAGCAACACGATGTAACTTTTTGTGCTCAAAAGGTACAAGATTTTTATATATATATATATATATATATATATATATATATATATATATATATATATATATATATATATATATATATATATATATATATATATGTATATTATGTATTATCATTTGTATAATTAGTGTTTATATTCAGATTATTTTAGTCCGGTGCGGGTTGGCACCGTTGCGGAGTAGCCCAGTACCTGCGTGACTCGCCATAGACATAAACAAAGAGAAGTACCTCCGGCTACAATGTTCTTCCACAAGACAGAATGCAGTTCTGTTTGTAAACCGCTAAAGTGCCAAAAGTTACCTACTGTTGCTTTAATATGACTTTCTCTCTAAGAATACTGGTAAACCTAGCAATGATCCAGAAAACCAACTGCCAATATTCTTTTTTTTTATGGAAAGTAGGTAAAGGCTGCTCAAAAAGTCGCTAAATGTCACTAGATGACGTCACGCTAATTTTTCTAATTTGCATTCTGCCTACTGTCATCCCTTTTCATTTAGAACATGTAATTTCTTGTTTATTTTACTGTCTGTTGTGTTATTTTTAAAGTTAAATTATTTTCTTTTAGAAATTACATTACAAGAATAATGCTAAGTCTGCTTATTCTAAATATACAAATTATTATTATGCACATATTAATCAAATTAACACTTATGAGATTCTGCACTCAATTTCAACATTCGTCTTTTGTAAGCATGCTTCTGTGGGTACTGAGTGCATGTAAATGGAGTGGTGTTTGCTCCTGATAAGACCTGAAGCCTAAAGAGGAAGAGTTAAATATGCCAGACCACACGCTCTTGCAAAATTGTAACCCAGGCAGCGCACACACACACACGCACGCACGCACACACACTCTGGCACATATTGTGCTACATATTCTAGAATGCCAGTGATAAAGTCAAGAAAGAATATGTCACATAACAATGAACTGTAGTGAACATGAAGCACAACTTTTAAAAAGGATACAGCTTGGTCCAATGATCACAAAAGACAATGATGAGGATAAAAAATGTCATTCTTGTTCTTGTACTGAATTTTTTTATTTTATTTAACAGCGTAATTTCTGCACCACTTGTGGCAAAAAAAACAACATCATCACAATACTAAGGTGTACTTAGTGGTTCCTAACCAGGGGTTAAAGTTGGCCGGAACGGTCCAGAACTGCGTTGTATATCTATATATGTTCTATATAACTGCATAATATCATTGATAGCGCGATGGCCTTCACAAACACGCTTCCCGACCATGTTCCCGACGCTATGTTCTCAGTCACAGTGCTCCTGTCTGATTTGAGTGCATCTACGCTGGTTCACACATGTAGACAAAGTCATTGTGTTTACAGTTGCTATTCTAGCCAGAGCAAGTGAATTTTGCGTTAAAAGTCGAAGGTGAAGTAGACTAATGTCAAATTTCCATAATTTAAACAGGGAAACAAACACAACTTAAAGAAAGAACTAGGCTCTGAGTTAGACTATGGAAAGACTATGTTAGGTATGGCTCTAGGAGCTAGCTGTTCATCTGCTAGTCAATGACGAACGTTAGGTTAACTGCAAGTTAGTTGGCTAGCACTCCAGCTTATTGACAGAGACAAACATTTCCATGAATACTTGTTTCCTAAATGGAAAACACGTTGGTAATGTTAATTTCTTCATAACTTGATGTGAGAATAGCCACAATATTTGGATCATCATACATTGTTGTTTTGTTGTTGTTATTGTTTCTTATGTTTTATGGTACAGCAAAACTTTTGATTCTGCATTTTGACTTCAACATTGACTCTGCAATTGGTATGGTTTTGATTTATTTCTATAGTTGTTTCTTCAGCCATTTTGGAGTCAGTTTTGGGTTTCCCATTTTTATTTTTGAATTTAATTTAAAAATTAATGTGAATGTGAAAAACAAGGTTGTGTTCCATATTGAGGAGTTCAGCAATTTTAACATAGCACCGTCATCATATCAGTGTAGATGTTGATGGACCAAAATAAAACCATTAAAATATCAAGTAAATAATTATTGTGATAAGGGCTTGACATTAACTTTTGTTTTGCTCAGCAGCCACTGTGGCTAGTGGTTTTCCAAAGTTACTAGCCACTCAGCATTTTCACAGGCCACAATATTGTTGTTTGGAAATTTGTTGTTGGTTATATGTAAATGACCACTGTACACACCTAAATCAAGCATATGAAATGTGTAACATCAAATAGGCCTATTTAGCTCTGAAAAAGGTTTTGTGCAAAGCTCCTTAATCTACATAGACAGAGACATTCTAACAGTTGCTTGTCTGGAAAAAGAGTTTTTGGTATGAATACAATTTATTCTCAAGCAATATTCTCATCAGTGTTCTATCAGCTATGACATTTAAATCTAGCATATTCTGCGTATGAGCCCATACAGTACCCTAGTGAAATACATATCCATATTTTCATGTGATTTGACAGTTTATTTATTAAATATCAAAACATCTAAAAGGTGTTCTTTATACCTGACACCTAGATGAGCACTTTACAGTTGGTTTTTGTCATTCTCTTCAAATGCTATAGAAGTTAGAAACGTGTATACCAATGTTGCATGTAATTTTAGAGATGGTCTCTAAATTCACAAATATTTATGCCAATCACATCAGATGCGCTATGGTTCTGCTCTGATCTTTGTTTGAAACTATATTCGCTGCTGAAATAGAACAAACACAGTCAATCACTAACTGTATGATGAATGAATCTCCTAAGTACATCTCTGCTTTGTTGTTTATGATGAGAGTGCAGATTTCAGTGAGTGAGTGCATGCTCTGAACAAAACTCTGGCGTTTCAGTGAGGATCTGAACGCCTCTAATTATTATACATTGCATTCATAAGCTCAACAGAATAGTGTGTGATTGGTTATAATGCGCAACGCGATTACAACAGATGCCTTCCAAAAATTCAACCCGCCAAAGTGGCTAGTGGGAGTGACGGTGTTACACGCCACAGCTAAAATCCACCCGCAAATGATGGGTTGGCGTGTGTTAATGTTAAGCCCTGATTGTGATTCTTGGTGCCACAGTGACACTCTTGTCCCAAAAATTATTGCTATACCATGATACTCAATATGTTGTCCTACGGTGAGTCATTTTTCCCTGTTGCAATTACACAAAATTTGAGGGTTCCCCCACCTGCCAAATCCCACTTTAACCACTGTTCCTAACACATTGCTTGGGGTGGTTACTAAGTGACTGCTTACTGGCCTTAGTCAAATAAGCCCAATGCCAATTGTCTATAATATTCTGGTCTAAGAGATAAAAAAAATATTATAAAAAACAATTATCATGTGCAAGGCGAAAATTGCAGGTTCATATGCTTAGAAAAGTAAAAGGCTTTGTACTGAACATCACATGACCAAACTGGAAAACTACTCTGATTTTATATTTTTTGTCGGAGAAGTCTGAACTGACTAACATCAGTATGAACTGACAATGATAGCTATATACAAAGTTCTGTCATGATACTCTAGATGGCGCAGCCTAATGTGGCGTTCACACCGGACGCGATTCGCGCGAATAATTCGCGCTAATCGCGCGAAGGTGGACGCGTGTACATTATGAGTTTACTCGCGTGAATCGCGCGTGACATTCACTGCACAACAGACGCGAATTCGCGTCATGGGCGGGGCTGATGTCTCTGTGGTGTGTCTCGAGCTATAATTCGTCTTGTAACGGCCGATCTTTGGTCTCATGGATCTATAATTTGTTCCCTGGCAAATCGTTTAGGCTGAGGGCAAAGATAAGTTTCATTACTTTATATTTTTAGGCTATAACTGTATGTTGCAGTTGTAATGTTAGCCTACTAGCACTGACTTTGAATGTTTGACTGCATTGTTTGCTTTATTTCATGTATAGCTTGTTATACATTATACTTTTGTATTATTGATCATACATAAACTTGCATTTAACAAAAAGAGACTGGGTTGTGTTTCATGTCATTTAAAGTTATCACAGTGATAATCATATTGTCTGAACCAGATATTAATATACAGATTTTCTCCTCATTGTTGTCACTACTAGAGCAAGCTCCTGATTGGTTAACGCGGCGCGAAATATCCGCCAAAGTTCAGATTTTTCAACTTGAGCGTTTCGCGCGAATCGCGCGTTCAAAACGCTCAATTCGCGTCCTTCGCGCCGCCTCAATCGCGCGAATCACGCCGCAGAATGCCATTTCGCGTCTCTGCATTGACTTAACATGTAAATCATTTGCGCGAATCGTGTCCGGTGTGAACGCAGCATAATAGGTCATTTAACTACCATCTTTAGGGCACAGCTGATTGGTTCCTGCTGTATCATTAGCCAATGAGCTTGTGTGTTCAACCTTCAAATACTTGGGTAGCATTTGCCTTAGCAGTGCAGCACACTTTCAGAAACCTTCCACCTTCCCCAGCTCCACCTGTATAGATCTGCTACGGGTAATTAATGTACGCTCTATTGTACAGCAGCAGAATGTCTTACTTGCTCACAGCAGCGTGTCGTGTATGTATTGGCAGTAGCAAGTCCCGTACTTGCTCTGCAGCAGCAATGACCTACAGCAGCAGCAGCAATAAAAGCAGCAGCAGCGAAGCAGATCTATTCTGCCAAGACCAAACATATTAACATTGCCATACCCATTACCATGCCAAACACTCTGAGAGTTGTCATGACAGAAATAAAGTGTTTGGCATGGTAATGGGTATGACAAATGTTAAGGCAAAATCCTGTGTTTTTTTTAGCAGTGAGTGATTCTGACTCCTGATGTTCACCACTCAAGATCAACGAACATGTCCGTGATCAGCCACTCTGCTGCAAAAGGAAAACAACTGATGACCAAATCTAATTCTGCCGGAATATCAGCTGCTAGCGTACTTCGTATGTAAATAAAGTGAATACATTTTTTGCATATTAAATGATAATGCAACATTGCAAACTGAATTTGTTATATGTGCTGCTGCTGCTGTACAAAATTACCAGGAATTGCTGTAGCTCCTTTGATATGCGCATACAAAAGCGAAAGCCTATCTCAATTCCAGAGTTCACATGCGAGCGATGCTTTGTCTCTTTGTATCCTTACGGTAACTACGCTATGTGCTTGCTGCTGCTGCATAAATGCATATTTGCTAGCTTCTAATATGCTTAGTAATTCACTCTAAGCATTAAAACAGGACTTGATAACATTATACATGATTTTGAACCTTGTGTATGGTTACTTCATAAGGAATTGATAAGCAGATGCAAAACGCATAGTGAATAGCATAAGAAGACTGTTCACTTATCTTAGATGTTGAATCTTAGAGGAATTCTGAAAACGTGCTGCTCTGCTAAGGCAAATGTTAACCAAGTATTAGAAGTACAACAGGTTCCTTTTTGTGACGCGTTTCAGAAAGATGTTCACAGAGACTGAGACAGCAGAAAGCGCACCATGTTTGTTTTATTTATTTTACAAAAGCACAAAGATTGGTCATTATTGTGAGTGCACACAAATAAAACAGTTTCCCTTTACAGTTTCGAATGATGCATTACTCATTTCTGTGTGATAAAAAATGACGGACCGGATCGTGGGCGGGGGGGTTGACGGAAGTGGGCTTGTCTGTACTTTTATTTACTTCAATCAACTATCACAAACTATGCATCATTTGAAAGCTAAAACACTCAAGATTCATGTTCTGAACTTGTTTTTGTAATAAATACACCAGAGAGAAAAGGGTTAAATGAAATGCTAATTTAAACATTAGCATAATAAACGCAATACTCATCTTTCATCTCCTATCGTGCAGAACAGATTGGACGAATCCAAAATACAGCAGTACACATGTCAGTGTAAGGGTCCACTCTTCAAAATGCATCCCACTTTTTAATCCAAAACAACGAAAAAATAGGGGGAAAAAACTAAAAATCCTCCTTTGTTTACATGAGCATTTTGAGTTAGAGTCATGTCCACTTTCAATGAAATATCGATTTTAATCAGTATTCTTGCGAAGACCAGCTTTATGAATTTAGACCATAGGGTTTAAGAGTTGCAGACATTTTTATTTGGGTATGTCGTTTTCAGAAAATTCTCAAAAATAGGGGCGCAGGTTAAGTGGTTAAGTCGATTTTGCTGCTATGTGGAAAAAATCCTCCAAAACGCGTTAGTGTGTTCAATGACTCCAGAGGGTTCAAGTCTATGAAATAGCAAAATATAGAGAAATATGTACCCAGACTCCATTAGGTGACAGAATGGAGAAAATCACAGAGAAACCCTTGGAAGAAACCAGGCTCAGCCAGGGGGCCAGTTCTCCTCTGGCCAACAAACAAACACAGTGTGATTATAACTCAGGCATCATTACAGGTCAGAAATCAGATTGGGATCTGAACATTCAAAATATTGAATCCAGTTCCATCTGGGTAAAAGTATGATTCATCACCCTGGTATGGAGACGGTATGTTGAGGTCGCAATAGATCGCAATAGAGACGTGAAGGACTATAATGTGTTAAGAGCTTGCTCAAGTACTGGTTAGCTAAACCATTTAGTGCTTTGTAAGTAATTAGCAAGTTTTTAAAATGTATACAATGTTTTATAGGTAGAGAATACAGTGTTGACAAAACTGGGCTAATATGGCCATACTTCCTGGTTCTAGTAAGAACTCTACCTGCTGCGTTTTGGACCAGCTGGAGTTTGCGGTTTGCTAGAAGAATGCGGTTTTATAGATGCTAGAAATATGGTATCAAAGAGTACACCCAAGTTCCTAAATTGATGACGAAGACTTGACAGAGCAGCCATCAAATGTTAGACAGTATTCTGGATTATTACGTGCGGAGGTTTTTGGTCCAATAATTATAAACTCTGTTTTCTCAGAATTAAGTAGTAGGAAACTACTAGTCATCCAATTTTTTTATATCCGCTATACATTCTATTAATTTTGTGAATTGGTAAGTTTTATCAGGGCAAGAAGAAATATAGAGCTGAGTATCATCAGCATACCAGTGAAAACGAATGATATATCCCAAGGGTAGCATGTACAGGGTGAAAAGCAACGGTCCTAGTACTGAGCCTTGCGCTACTCCATACTGAACTTGTGATCGATATGACTTCTAACTGATAGCGGTCAGATAAGTATGATTTAAACCATGCAATATGCAATTCCACTACTGCCAATATCATTTTCGAGTCTATTCAAAAGAATGTTGTGGTCGATAGTATCAAATGCAGTGCTAAGATCCAGTAACACTAATAGAGATATACAACCACAATCGGATGAAGAGTAAATAATTTGTAACTCTAATGAGAGCAGTCTCAGTATTGTAATATGGTCTAAATCCTGACTGGTCTTTTTTTCTTTCTAAAAAGGAACATAGTTGTGAGGATGCTGCCTAAAACCTAAAGATCTGTTTTCATATTTGCGGGGGGCCTTTAGGGTGAAACGTACTACACCACAGTTGTTGCAAACTTTTTATGCATCCAGACAATTGGAGGAAGAAGACCTCCATGACTTTTCCCATGCTCTCTCTCAGCTTCTTAATTCTGCTCTTCAACAGTCCCATAATGCTGTGTCTGATCCCCAGGTTGCTTTAAGAGATGCTAAGGCAAAAGAGATGCAATCCTGTGTAGAGAGTTGCGCAAGCTTTTCAGAGAAAAGCCTCAGTCCACGCTATTAGATGTCAATGGAGAGGCTATGATGTGGTTTGTGGAGGACAGACCCCATGGTTCTAATGTTGACAGGAGTCGAAAAATTGTGAGTACATGTTCTGGGGAGATGTCAGAACATTAAAATCTAGTCAATGCTGCACATAGCGGTGACCTTACATGAAGTTCACTTCAGACCTCACTCCGTAGGGTAAAGCTATTGGATAACTCACTAATGCAGTTTGTGAACTTACTGTACAAAAGGTTGGTTCAATTAGTGGCCAGAGTGGAAAGGCCAAGGTCAAGCTCAATATACAGATGACGGCCAACCCATCTGTTCAAAGGGGTGGGACATGTAGCTAGACAATGTACCGTACCACATAGTTCCAAAGGCCAGTCCACTGCCACCACAAGGTTTGTGTTACAGGGAAATGGAGTCCCTCTGTTGCTGTGAAACTAGAAGGCTAAAGATTTAGCACATTAACAAAAGAATGTTTCTTGGAGAGTGCAGTTGGCAAGTGCCCTGAAGTTGATATTCACATTGGTGGTGTTCCAGTTAAATGTCTGGAATACACAGGATGTAATGTAAGTATCCTAACAGAAAGTCTCCTTAGAGAAAACCGCCATGGAGAAGACAAGGACCTTCACTTTAAAGCTAAGTGGCCAAGGATAACTTCAGCAAATAAGATACCCCTGCCATACTTGGGGCATGTTGAATTGGACATCCAAGTGATGGGGCTAACTATACTGAGTGTGGATTTTCTGATATTCTGAGATGGGGCTGCTGCAGAACGAGATCCAACTCCCCCTGGAATCATTGGCATGAATATCACCCAGAGATGCAGACAGTTTGCACTGACTGAGTTTGACACTGAGTTTGAGACAAGCTTGACTCTGTGTGGACGGAAGCCTTCAATCGCGTACAGGGAGTTGAACTTGTAAAACCAATGTCAGCAGCCAGAGTTTGAGGTAAGGGCAAAACTCATGTTCCAGCATACTCTGTAACCATGGTCTATGCCAGAGTAAACGAGAGCCACTGATGCCAATGCTTGGCTGCTGCTGGAACCAGGGAGCACTCCATTACATTATGATTGATCCCCATGCCCACCTTAGTGTCATCCTGAAGTCAAGTGTTTCCAGTTCAAGTGGTCAACTTCTCCCAAGATTATGTTTAGCTGCCCCCTAAATTTCACCTTGGGATACTTACCCACTGTCGGTGTATCGAGAGTGATGCTTCCGAAATGAGATCTCAGCTGACCACAAAGAGGTGAGACTTGACCAGAAAGGTAAGAACCAGAGTCTGATACTGACCTAAGTAATCTATTAAAAGGGTACTTCAGCGCTGGGAAAATGAATGTGTATTTAAACTGGGTCATTTATGTAGTAGAAATGTGAAATTATTTTTGAATTTGGTGCCTTCTAGACCGAGAAAAGACAGAAAATGTATTTTTGCCTCATGTGGGTGAAAGACAACAACTCCCAGAATGCACTTGCTTTGCTGCCCTACAAGGCCACTCCCAAAGCCACGGCTACTGGTTACATCTCTTGCCCACCGCGGCACCACCCCCACCCCACCCCACCGTCGTTTTGCTTAACTTTCATAGGAATTCATTGAAAAGTTGAAATACTCAATTTGCTCCGTACCACTCCGTTATTAATGCCCCAGCCAAACGGCAGCAGCCGTGTGCATTTACATTCTCTGAGTGAGATCCCACCCCTATGGGCGGGTTGAAAACATGCGGAACTAGCTCCTACTACTGGCTGTAGTCTATAGCCTCTGGCCAAAGAAATCTTCCGATGACGCAAAATGACGGTATTTGTGTCATCTGAGGATTTTTTCCAGAAATAAAATGCATAATTATCTCGTCTCAGGGGGATATGAGGAGGTTTCTACTGATACAAAGCTTAATGCTAAATCACTGAAGTAACCCTTTAAGTAAGCTGCATATAGGAGGTACTCTGGAACAGCAAACAAAGCTAGGTGTACAACTTATGAAGTATGAAGATTAAAAGGGAGAAGTGCCATTTCCTGCAGCCGGGAGTTAGATACCTTGGCCATCAAGTTTCATCCCAAGGTGTGAGTACGGACCCTGACAAGATAAGTGCAGGAGTGGCTAGTCCCAAGCACTCTCAAGGAACTCAGATAATTATTGGAGTTTTGTTGCTTTTACAGAAGATTCATTGAAGGGTTCTACTGCATAGCAGTAGCGGGCCATTGCATGACATAGTGAATGTGTGCCTTAGAGGGACAAATTGAGATTTTGTGATTGAGACTGATGCAAACAACCTTGGGTTGGGAGAAGTTTGTACCAGCATCAAAAGGGTAAGAAGACTGTGATTGCTTATGCCAGTAGGAGGTTGAGAGTGGCTGAGAAAACTGATCAAAACTACAGCAGCATGCAGCTGGAACTGTTAGCGTTTAAGTGGGTGGCCACTTAAAAGTTCCAGAGTTATCTGCTGGGGTATAAGTTTACCATCATAACAGACAACAATCCCCTCTGCCACCTCACCACTGCCAAATTTGGCCCCATCGAACAACGATGGGCTGCTCAGCTCGCTGTTTTTGATTTCGATGTCAAGTACCGCCCTGGAAGATGAAACATTGCAGCTGATGCCCTTTCCAGGAGTCCAGGATCACTGCCCTCACCTTCTATTTGTCAGACAATCAGTTAACTCCACCTCCAAACTAAGGCTGTGGCTGACATATCTAGCCACTTATGCAAACTTCGACTTCGACTTGAAGCAGCACTGCGCAGACTGATCGGTGTATGATATCATCAAGTGCAGCAAGAGCAATTAGAGAGAAGACGGCTCTGTTTGCTTTAGAATCGCTCTTGCTGTAATTTGATGTCATACACCTCTGCCCAGTGCCACTTTCACGAGTTTGTGTGTCTGCTATGAGGGGCTCGGAGAGGATATTCTACCCGAGCTCCGATTGCCCCCCTATAACAGGCAAAATTATACAAAAGGAGGAGCAGGGGAGGAGGAGGGATGCTGCAGGAACTAAAAATGGGAAGAGGTAAGCTGCTGGTTTTATACCTTGGTATTAATTGGAAGATTAGATGGGCGTACTCCTCCCGAAATTACGTTTAATAACTTCACTAAAGTCAAATACACCTACAGTGTCTTTTGGAAGTCAACCTACCAATGGCTTACTTCCAGTTTTTGCACATTAAATTAGGAGAAGATAACAGGTTTTAACATCAAAGATATCAGAAAACACTTTTTAAATAGGACTGAATAAAAAGAAAAAAAATACTAAGGAAAAAAGTGATGTGTGAAACGGCATGAGTTGTAATGATGTGTATCTCCCTCATGCTGAGAGTGTTCTAGCACAGAACGCTGAGTGTGCTTTTCTATGTACAGTTCATGAACTCCCAGTGTATGTGTGAGTGAACATTATCAGTTTTTGTACACTTTGCACTCGGCTAAAACTGTTCACTTTAACTGTACCCTATCCTTCTCTGAGTGTGTTTGTGCAAAAAGGTGTCTGTTCTTGTTGTTCTTGTACTTGATGCACATCTTGCTCCACCTTAGTGTGTGTGTGTGTGTGTGTGCCCTCAGGCCTGGCAGAATTAAGGAAGCTCTATTGTAGCTATCAGCGCTTGAGTAAACAGCACAGTGCGTTCCCTCTCACCTCTCACAAACAGCACATTCCTCCTCTTCCTCATTCTCACCACACAGCTCTCACTCTCTCACTCTCTTTATAAGGAGATTGGCTAAGCTCCCAAAGCTCATTGCATCTGAAATGCTTCTTTAGCTCAGTGTACGTCCACAGCCTGGATAATTACAAATATACCTAGAATAATTTTACATTTTCTAAAGAAAAAAAGAAAGAAAAATGTCACTGCCACATTGTTGTGAGTGGTTGGCATTGCTATGCAGTTGCCCAAGGTTTTCTGAATGTTTTATAGCATTGCTATGGTGTTCTGCATGGTTGCTAGGGTATTGCTAAGGTATTCTTCTAAGTAGTTTTTACTGCATTGCTATCGTGTTTTTGGTGGTTGCTAGGGCATTGCTAGGTGGATGCTAAGGTGTTCTAGGTAGTTTTAGTGCATTGCTATGCTGTTAGTTACAACATTTCTTTGGTGTCTTGTATGGTTGCTGGGTAGTGGGTTGCTGGATGTTTTGGGTAGTGGTTTGGGTGTTGGAAGGTAGTTGCTAAGGAGTTCTTTATGTTCTTAAGTAGCACTTGCTGTGGTGTTATTTGTGGTTCTGAGTGGTTGCTACAGTGTTTTGTGTGTTATGGCATTGCTAGGTAGTTACTAAGATGTTCTAAGCAGTTTTATTGCATTGCCATGCATATTCTGTGGTTATTTTAGTTGCAATTTTTATTCTGGGTGGTTGCTACAGTGTTTTGCGTGGTTGCTAGGGCATTGCTAGAGGGTTGCTACGATGGTTTTAGCAGACTACTATGCATTTGCTATGATGCTCTGGGTGGTTGCTATGATTGTGGAAGTGGTATGGTGACATGAGTGGTTGCTAGAGAGCTTTGGGTGGCTGCCAAGGCATTGCTAGAGGTTGCTAATGTGTGCAAACCACACAATCTGTGGCATCATTTATGTCTGTAGCGCAAACGGTATAGTATGAGTTAAATATCTCAGGTTAAGGGTTTGTCCAAATAGTGATGATTGACTTTGCAACACATCACACTTGATATTGTTATCAACATCTAACTTATAGACCAGTAAACCATTGACACAATATTCAAGCCTTATGTATGATGTAAATGTATATAACTGTATACTTAATTGTATATAGCGTTGCAACAATAACTTGTTATATGACAGTATTCAAAGCATAACAAATCTCATTAATATCCAGTCTTATTGTTATGAATTCTCTGATGACAATGGACATATTTTCTGTACTTAATAGTGCACACAAAGTCTTGTCGTGTGAAGTGTTACATAAATGTTTTGTAGGTATGTGTGTGTGTGTCGGCTTTTGTCCTGAACTCCTAAACTACCCAGGACTATCTGCTATGCAAACAAACAGCAGTTGCACGGGACACAGCAATGCAGGCGCTCTCTGATTGGATAACAACTTACATAATCAGGCTGCCACGGCGACGGCCCTGAGAGGGAGGGGGAGGGTCCGGCAGCACATGCACATACACTCACACAAACCCATATGCATGCACGTATGCATGTTTGCTCTCCTAAATCCGGTAAGTCAAGAATATTTGCAGACTAGTTAAACTGCTCTCAGTGATGTTGTAATAATGTGCGGCATGTAATTGCTCTACTTAATACTTTTCTGTTGGGTCCAGTGATTTTCGTTTTCACCCAGTGTGACACTAATAATACAATTCTTCATGTTTGTAATGATGCCCAATTTGTCATCAAAAACTCAAGGTTTCAAACCAGTAAGGGCCCTCTGCATGTCATACACTGAAACATTGTGTTGTACAGAGAATGCATCATCACAGTGGCACGTCATAACACATCTCACACTAATTACTTACTTAAAATGAACTTAAACAACACACTCTCAGACTGTCAAATGGTAAGTGAGACAAACCATAAGTGAAATGAATTCAATTACATCTCTCTTCTATCTCTTGGACAGCAATGAAATGGAGAGCAAATGACTCAAGCTTCTTATATGTTACTCCTGAGAAATAATGATGCCAGTAATATCATATGTGGCTTTAGAGTTTTAGATTCCAACAATGTCTCAAACTTTCCTCAGATTTGCAAAGATACAAAAGTTATGCCTCAAAATGAACTCCCACATTTTTCATCAAATTCTAATACGACCAAATCATCTGAGCTATATAGCTCTATTCACACTGTATATCAACAATGGACTGAGACAATCAGATATGAAAAAGAGGAATACAACTTTCTACTGGCTGTGACTCATTGTAAAGGGTGAAAGTACTGATGTAACTCAAGCTTGTCTTTGTCCTTCATTTAATCCAAGGCCTCTGTCCCTCTTCACCCCCACCCCACTCTTCTCCATTCCTTGTTCATTGTTTCTTGAAACAGTCTGTGGATGAGTCGTGTTTCCTGTTTGAGGAGGGAGGAGTTGAACTCCGACAGCAGTGGCAGGTGGCTTCATGCTGCTTTTGTGTTTGTGTGTGAGTTCTTTTCACAGAAGTCTATCAGTTCATCCAGAAACAGAACCTCAAGAGGCTAGAGACAAAAATAAAGTTTTACCAGCATGAGCAATGTACCTTTTCTCACATTTCTTCAGACTCTCTAAAGTAAACTAATATAATCCTCCCTCAACCTCCGGCACAACTGATCTCAGAACAGTTAAGCCATGGGTTCTCAACCTTGGAATTGCAAGAGATTTCTATCAACTGCGTCTGATTTATGCTATACATTTTTGTTTTCGCATATGTTTTATTCTCACGGCATTTCATGCTTATTTTACAAGGTGGCTAATTTATACAAATTTGTGTGATTTTTCAAAAAGCGTCATCAGGAAGGACCACCCCAAACCCCGCCCCTAAAAGTACCATCACATGGGTCTAGAAAAATCATACGAATTAGCCACCTCATAAAAATCATACGAATTGCTGTGAAATTTTGTTGGTTTTATAGCCGTATAGGCTTGATTTATATTAAATTAGCAGCTTCTTGTTACGGTCTGCAGATCCAAATGCAGCTTTTATTGTGCAATCCAGAATCATAATCCATGTAACAGGCAATTGGTCAAAACACTGTGCAGAAAATCCAAACAAACAACAGCAGGGGCAGAAAACACAAACTGGGAAATCCAGGACAACAGGCAGAAGATCAAAACTAAGACACTGGAAACCACCACTTCATTTCACCACACTTGTAAACTTATTTAGATAATTTCATCACATAACCAGTTCTATGTGTTTGTTTTCTGACATGGTAAACTGACATAGTAAGCAGGGAAAGCACCGATAAACCCGCAAGGGTAAACAGAACAGAACCAACAATGTATTGCTGATATCATTAATGTCAATATTAAAAGGTACAACATAATTCAGGAATTTAGTCTGATTCAAGGGGAATCAGAAGGCCAAATCCTGACTGACGAGAGGAGGAGCTGGGGATGGAGGAGGGTAAATAGCTCCGGAACACGATAGCTGCTGATAATACTGAAGGAGCTTATATGTATGCTGTGATAGACATTGTATTCCTATAGGTAGACGTGATCAGATGACAGTCAGCTGATGCGAGCTTGACTAACGTGACCTGCCAGAATTAACGCTATACGCTTGATGTGTGGGTAGATGACATGTTGTTGCAAAGTTACTTAAAGTTAGTAGAATGTCTGAAGTGGACAACAAAAATAAAGTGTTATTCTGTGAAACACAAGATGCAATGAGCCTAAGTTGGAAATATAGGTAACAACCTATGCCAAGGCGAATATGCACTAAAAATACACTGCAGCATGGGGATGAAAATGTAACTATATTACGAATTGGTAATTTCAAATGAATTTGTATAGCCCTAAACCTAACCCTCAATTGCGTGAGAAGATTGAATGAAAACATACAAATGAGATACAGATAATGATTTGGGCACCAATTTTTGAATTTAAACATTGTCACAAATGATTATGTTGAAAATTGAAATCAAATGATACTCCCTTAATCATATCCATTGTATATATATCTAATAAACAATACGAATTAATCTATTTTCCACAATATTTTATGTGTGTATTTCTGTATTTTCTGACTTATTGCAGTTCTTAAACATAGCCTAGCAACATGCTAGCATAGACTCTACAGGATTAGTTATGTCTCCTGTAACTCTTACTTGAGAAGTGCTATTTCTGTCAAGTCATTATCTTTGCAAAATGCTAACATCAGGCTAGTTTAAAAAGCAGCTGCTTATGTAAAGAGTAGACAGCAAGACAGCACACTAGGTTTTGGAACAAAGCGTTAGTGTCCTCTTCTCTAATCTCTCGAGCATTTTAACCTTACTCCATTTCATTCACTATGGCTAGTTTGAAATCTATCACTCTCACACTCTTGTGACATAAGTAGCACATAACTGTGACTTGTCCTTATTATACTTTGGACATGCCAGTGTTGATATTCATGGAAAAGCCAGTTGTCAGCCACCTACAAAGTAAGTTTTTCTTGGGAGACATGAACAGGATGTTTTCTATTTTTTTTAAGTTAAAGGAATAGTGTATTCGGTGCATTCATATGCTGTAAAAACGTATTTCTTCCCCGGAACACAAATGTGTTTTAACAGACATGCTATGCAAACAAAAAAGACAATGTTAGGGTTAGGTTTTCATTCCAGTGAGATCATCATATGCCATATCTTCACCTCATTCATGTTTTTGTTTTTCTAATTGACTTTAATATTCTTAGTTCCAAATATATTCTTATATCAACAAAGCATGTATGCATCAGAAAAAGAAAAAGAAAACTAAAAGTGAAAGGCCCTTCCCTGTGGCTTCATGTACAATGTGATTCCACTTGTTATTTGCAATGCAGTTGTAATGATTCACAACGGGAGAGGCATAACAGTGAAATACACCATCCCTTCATTAGCAGCAATTATTCTGAACTTCTCTCCGACTGAGGCTGAGAATAGCGAAGCCCAGCCAAGCAGCTTGGCTTGGGCTGGTCAGCGTGGCATATGTCACTGGGCGGCTCCAATTTGAGGTGGAGCTTTTGTCACGTACAATTAAAACTGCTGAGGCAGCTAGTTAGACATGATATTTTTGTTTTTACAGATGACTTGACAGTGACTTTCCTATGAGTGAATTTTTCTAAAGAAATATTTCTAGGTAAAATACAAGTTGAGTTCTATAGGCCCAGTAGACAAGTACACAAACTCGAATGGTACATTGCCGAAAGCATTGTGAACATGCAGTTCTATTGCACATAGTTCATTTGTAGGCCTGCTCTGGTTCAGAAAGAAGAAGGGGGAAATAGAGTTATTATTTAGGCAGCTAATTATAAACATCTAGACAGTTTAACTAAGCTAAGCAAGATTCTGACAGTTCTGGAACTCAAGAGAAAACTGTTTACACTAATGCCTGCTGTCTAATGCAGCAATGTGTATGGTGAGAATGTGACACATTATGCGCAATGACTCATGGATTTAAGCTTTTGTTACTATAAGCATTACTTGCCTAAAGGATGTTATGTTTTATGCGCCTAAAGTAGAAGCTTACGGGACAACTGTGTAATAGTTCCATAGATCTCAATGTGCATTTGAGCTTAAATTGTATTAACTTGCAATATTCCTTAAAGAACAGATGAATCCTTTTAATTGTTAATGTGTTTTTGCATTTACTGAAAGAAATCATAAATTAAAATTTGTCTCATTGCCTTATAATTTCGCTTATAATTTCGTATTTGTTATTCTCAGGAGAACTTATCACACACATTATTGCCTAATTCACTACACATGCATATACACATGAATTTGTTCTTAACCTCATTCAAATGTTAATGAATTTGGAGTATTCTAAACGAGCGACCATGTGTTCGATGTTAGTCATTTGCATAAAATATGCCCAAACCATGTCCATATAAAGTCTTTCCACAAAGCATTTAAGCTTCTCAGCAATCATATGCTGATCTCTAAATACATGCTCTAGATCTTTGAGCAAAAGTTTCCTATTCACAAAATCAGTTCTGATTTCACCTGTTCTTACATTTCTTTTTAAATTTACAATACATTTTAGTAACGTTATTGGTCAATCATGATTTATTTGTGAAAACATTTATAGGCTTATTTTGTGGGCAAATTTGTGTGTACACACACTTAGTGAATGAGACCCATTGTCTTTGTGGTGTAAAGGTGCTGTGTAAAGGAAAGAAAAGACCAATCACAATTTATATGCAAATATATATTTATATATATACATATATATGTAGAAACAAACAATATCAAATGTAAATGTAAAATAACTCGATCACCAACAAGAAAGGGCATTTAAATCAAAATTGCAGAATGTTACTGAATGAAATGTCGACCCAGGGCGAGCTATACGATTGTGCACGCATGAGGGGTGTTGATGGACTTGATCTACTCTATTTGTGTTTTGATCATCGTTCTGCATTCAATCTGGATGTAGTCTTTGACAAAAACTAGACATTCAAGTGTTGATAAAACAATAAATGAAACTAGAATACAATTTTTTTTTTGTTTGTTTTTTTTGTTTAAAGGCTCAGGCTTCATATTCATTCAACAAAATATTCCGGTAACCATGATATTTTTGTGAAAATGATCAAAAACCATAGCTGTGGCTGGCAACTTAAAAAAAAAAACACTGGCGGAGTTAGAGTTAACAGGTTCAAGCTGAATTCATTGCAGTTTGATACTTAATTTTTGGGAGTTTAGAACAAAACAAACAAGGAATATTAATACAGTGCTATGACACAAACACTGAAAAATATTTAGAAATATTTATCAGTGCAGGGAGACTATTGGTTTATTTCATTCTAATCATGTTAGTGGTGTAAATGTGACATCTAAAAGATGTTTCATTGATTTGTGAAAGAATGGAAATGCATAGGGATGAGTGTTTGTGTGTGTAAAGGTCAGCAGTCAGTGTTGTTCTCAAACTACCTTTGAGCGTCAAACACCCCTCCCCCACCATGAGTGTCCACAGAGAGACACAAAGGAGAACAGAAAGAGAGAGAGAGAGAGAGAGATAGAGAGAGAGAGAGAGAGAGAGAGAGAGAGAGAGAGAGAGTATGTGAGAAATGTGAGAGCCATTCAGAGAAAGTATCAAACGTTTGTGAATTTACATGAGGTCCTGAAAAGAAACTGAGAACATTTTTTAAAGCCACATTTGATTGAAAGCACAGATAATTTGCAGAATCATTAATGGAATTTGCTAATGTGCTATAGTGTTCAGAATTTCAACTGGTGGTTGATAAAACAGACAAAAAATTATTTACAGGAGGGACGGGAGCCATTTATAAAACCACAATATCATAGAGACCTGGGGTGGACTTTTGATTTGGGCCAATAAGCAATGACCTGACAACTACCCACAATGCCCTGGCAACCGCAATGCCCTTACAGTCACCTATCGGCCATTATAAAATTAGACGTAGACAGAAAAAAAAGTTTTGTAGTTAGTGATTAAGCAGATATGTATCTAAAATAAATATTGCCATCTCATCATATTAGTGTGTTTATTAATATAAAAAGTATTTCTACATTTTTACGATATCATATCCTGCATATACTCTATTTAAACATAGTCACAAATTAGATATCTAAAAAATCTTTTCATTTAGATTAAATGGGGAGCAAATGGGAAATTTAACTGAAGGCTAAAGTTCAGAGAAATAGACTTCACTCTCAAAAGAGAGCTCAACTCTGCTCTGAAAATAAGATGAAATAAGATGAAGCAACATTTTATATACTATATATATATATATAAGACTTTGTCCATATCTACTGGATAGCATGTATATATATATATATATATATATATATATATATATATATATATATATATATATATATATATATATATATATATATATATATATATATATATATATATATATATATATATATATATATATAAAAAATGGTTTTTAATGGTTTTAACTAAAATCGGTTAATAAAAACAAACTTAAATAAAAATATAGGCTAAGTCTATTAGTTTTGATTATCACAAATAAAATGTATCTTGTTTTTTGGAAAGCGACTTTTTGTAGATTATATGTCCTATATTTTAGCCAATTTAACTAAAATTAGTGAGTTAAAACAATGTTGAGTCTACTTGGAACTAGTTAACCTAAATGGTTAGGATCCCTCTTTGTGAACTTGATTTATGAGGTACTCAATTTTACTTAATTGGACACAAGTTGTCACAGTAGTGTAATTTGTTTGGAGTAAATTCAGTTTTAGTTTACAGTGTTTCTTTTCTCATACAGAAACCTACTTTTGACCATGAATTCACATGATTTTGCAATTTAATTTTTATCTTTCTGACTTGGTCACAACCAAATCTGTAATTTCACAAGTAGGATTGAGTAACCTGCTCCTAAATTCCAATTAATGCTAGGAAACAATGACTGTAAGAAATATTTGTTTGAACAAACAGCCAATGAGTTAAAGAGCAGATAAAAAACAAAAAAAAAACAAAAAAAAAACAGTGTACTAAAAACAAGCAGACAGGGCAAAGATCAGCCGCTTTCTGCTGGCGTGTGTTTCCACCAGACCTTCAAACATTCCCAACCCGCAGTCTGTGACCTTCCCCACAGGGTCGCCATGGAGACACCGTTAAGAATCCGCTCGTTCCTAAGCAGCAGTGGTCAGAGTGACTCAGCCAAAGAGAAAGAGAGAGAGAGACAGAGAGAGAGGGTGGAGGGTGTGGGAAGACAGGGAAAACGAAGCTTGCACCAGCAGTTGAACATTGGACCTCATCATGACATGTTACATGGTACACGTTACGTCACTTGTTTCATAATTTAATGGAAAACTGTCTCATCTTCAGTCTTCACCCACCCACCCAAGACATTTTATTTGAACCTTTTTTAACATTGCAAAAAAACAACCTTCTTTGCCATTATCTTGTCTTATTTTCCATTGAAAATAAACTGGAAATTAAAGTTAACTTAAATTAAAGAAATTTAACTTAACTAAATTATCTTAAAACAAAATAAATAAAACTGTGATTATAAAATTTTCTCATGATTCAGTCAACACCATGGTACAGTGATGGTCTCAGATGTTAATAACACAGTGCTCGACATCTACCATGATAACAGACTTGTAGTCGAGACCAAATCTAATACCAGATGAAGACCCAGACCAAGTGCTTTCAGTCCAAGACCCAGTTTTGTAAAGTGGCTAAAAATCCATTCAGATCCATTAGGCAATTCTTGCAAATTCTCTTTAATAGTGAATATGGACTGTCCCAAACTCTGGTTGAGATACATACCATCTTTAGCACATAGGGAATCAGAGACCTATAAGACTACAATCCAAGTCCAAGATCCAGACCAAAACTTTAAGTTTCAAAACCCAGACCCATAAATAGATAAATATGTAAAATGATGTGCGCTATCCTCTTAAGAACACAATAAACACACAACATAAACTTTACTGGAAAGTTCACTTTGGCAAGATATTTCGGATTCCTGAAACAAATCCGAACAAACTTAATTTTGGCCTGAATTTGTTCGAAATTTCTTCGATTACACTTGCTGTATATCGGACCCTTTACAAATTTGATTTCGAAATTTGATTAAAATGCTTGGACTCAGAAGTTATTTGCGTCTATGTCAACCTTTATAATAATACCAGAATGGATCCATGTGACGACAGCAAAACTGAGTCATATTCACTTCCATATTCTCTAAATTTTGAATATTGAAGGATGTGCATATTATCATTAATTACATATCAAAAAGGTAAAAAACCTATGTACTTTCAACTACTAGTTGCTGCTCTTTAATTGTTCTATATATATATATATATATATATATATATATATATATATATATATATATATATATATATATAATGATGTCACAATGTTCATGTGGGTGAAAGGGGAGCTTTCATAAAATTCAGTTTCTATCTTGCGTGTGCACCGGTCCTCCCTCACTGCTGCACTCCCTCACTTACACTCAAGACTACAATTCCCATCGTCCCTCTTGGTTCTCACCTGCAATCAGTCAGCCATCACCTGCACCTGACACCAATCACTAGCCATCAAGAGCTCTATAAATGCACACACTTCACATTCAACATGGTCCAGTGATCGTCCAGTGATCGTCCAGTGATCGTCCAGTGATCGTCCAGTGATCGTCCAGTGATCGTCCAGTGATCGTCCAGTGATCGTCGCAAGCACCACGAATGAGTCATATGTTTTGCCAGAATGCCCACCACTCCCCAGCTTATCGGTGGAGAAGAGACAGAGTAATGAAGGGAATCAGTGGGACTGGACAGAGGCCAGTGGGCAAATTTGGCCAGGATGCCGGGGTTAAACACCTACTCTTTTTACAAAGAACATCCTGGGATTTTTAATGACCACAGAGAGTCATGACCTCGATTTAACGTCTCATTTGAAGAACAGTCAATTCTCCAAAGATTTGCCAATGATTCGCCAACAATCTCCTATCTTCTCCTTGTGTCTCAGATTCCCCAACAATCCTCTTCTCTACCAGTAAGCTGCTTCTCTTACCTGTGTACTCACCTGTTTGATCATCCCTGGAACTGTGTGCTCTTCACCATCTCCTGTCACATATCCACAAGCTCCATCACCACCTGTAACACCGTAAAGACTCTGGTTATCTTTCGTTTCTCATCTGATCTACCAAGTCTGTCCCATTTCTGCTACACTACAAAATTAATCTATGTCACCATATTGCTGTCGTCATTCCTGGTATTTCCTGATAGAAAGGATGTGAGAAGTTTTTAGTAGTCGGATAATCAAAATTACAGTAATGACACAAATGCACCACAAGGCCAAGTTTTATGGACTCGATGTCTCAAGTGCAAGACCACAAGATTCCAATGATAACTGAAGTGCTAAGGCTGGTGGGATACCACAAAGTCTGGAAATTCTGGTGGGACACCATATTAGCTCGATCATTCAATAGTAATACTGCGCTCCAGCAAGATGACCTAGAGTGTGACGAAATAAGACAGAAGTGTCTTGATAAAATCCGAACACAAGTTGTCACAGAAGACACATTTGAAACGCATTAAATCCAGGTGGAAATGGAAATGTATTTCTGTTGACAACTTGTGTGATTTAATCACTGAAAGTGCATCTTAACACAGAATCCTAACCAGAAGGGATGTGATAAGATTTCAGTGACAAGCTATTTTTCTGTCCACACCAGATGTGACACAGCTGAGATATGACAAAATCAATAAAAACAAAAAATACAACCAATCAGAAGAGTTTGTGGGGGGCTCTCTGCAAGCACAATGCATTCACAACAAAATGTATAAGTACATAATGTAATTAATAAATATTACACAATTGTATTAAAAATACACAAGTGACTGATACAATCTTTGTCATAGAACACACTTGTTTATTCACATAGAGTTCACAGTGTAAGGTGTAAATGAGGTAGAATTAGGATATTGCAATGGTACATATCCAAAAACTTTAATACCATTTAAAATTTTGAAAGTTGAGACAAAGTATGAAAAGAGAGTTCAGCCAAGCAGATGTGAAAAGACGTTGAATGAATCGCAGAAGGGTTATTTGCTATGGTCAGGCCGAAGTATTAGTCCAAGCTGTGGTGCTTTACAGATGTGTTTGTGTTGAATGTGAGACCGCAGCAGTGCTCGGAGTCATTGAGGGCTCTTCTGAGAAAGGACATATCAGGTTGCCTGGCATGTAGCAGCATACGGTGTGTGTGTGTGTGTGTGTGTGTGTGTGTGTGTGTGTGTTGGCTGGACGGAAGGACCTGATGCTATGTTTGAAGAGAGGGGGAGGCTGGAGGAAAAGAAAAGAAGAAAAACAGTGGCCTAACGGCTTTCAGTACAGCTGAAGGAAGCTGGGTAAAACCGAGCTGATGGGGCGGAGCAAAAGCAAAACACAGCAGGTGTGCAGAAAAATACATGTGTGTGCTGCTTGTTTGTGGTACAACAGGATATAAAGTCCCAAGCCACAACTTGTTTCTTGGCTGTCTTGTGTGTCTTTGGCTGGTTAACCATGCCTCTTTAGCTGCTTTCACACTCACTCTCACTCCCTGTTCACCTCCACATCCCCCACTTCTCCTCACGTGTTGCTGTCTTTATCTGTCTATCACCCAGCGGGAACATGGACGCTCGTTGCACGTGCTCGGTCGCAGTCTGCACCCAGCGCACTTCACACAGAGCTCTCTAGATATGCATGTGACCGACAGCAAAGTCATTCATTTACTTTATTAGGGGGAATAAATACAGTTTCCCAGGACGGATGTAGAAATAACGTGAAATTATTACAAACAGCCAAACAAACACAGAGCCACAGCAATTGCCATGTGCAGCTTAGATAAGAACTTAAAGCCTTCTTATCTGTGCAAATGTTTTCTGAGAGCTAGTTTCACTTTTACACAAACATATATCTGTGCTCATGGGCTCACTCAAACAAAAAGACGTGCAGCATGTATAGTGTAACTTTCGTCAAGCAATACAAAAGGGGAAGTTGTTATAATATTGAAAAAGACCTGGACCGTAGTGCTTTCCCAGTGACTATTTTTGTCTTGTTTTCTCATGATCACAACTTCATTTTCTTGTGATCTCAGCATATCACATGTGCTGATGTCAACTTTCTCACGAGAAAAAAAAAGTTGTACTATGCCCACCATCTCTCGATTCAGGCACAAACCATTTAATTGACATCTGACAAATATTATTCTGTCACAACGCAGACGTCTTAAGTAGTTTGCCTGGCACTACATTTTGTCACATCTCAGTCACTACATACTGTCTACACCAATAAAGTTGCAGCCTCCTTCTTGAGAGTCAGAAAACGATTACGGAAGTGCTCAAATATACTGACAGATGTAGAGATATTTCAGTGAGAGTAAGCCCAGATGAAAAGGGAAGAAAACAACAACATATTGCTCATCCATTGCTTTTATCACCTCAAGATCTAGGAAAAACTAGAGGAAACTACTTTTAAATCAAGTTTTTGAGAAAGCAGGTTGTGTGTTAAGATCACAACAAAACAAGACAGAAAAACATAATGCATGGGAATAAGTGATAAAAGCTACAATGAAAAGCTAAAATAATTGATAAAATTAGTAAAATGTAAAAATAAAATAAAATGTATATATATATATATATATATATATATATATTATATACACACACACACACACAATACATACATACATACATACATATAAACATACATACATATATAATAACATAACATCACTGAATAAAAATAAGCTGAATTCAAAATTAGCACAAAAAAAGCTCCTCAAGTCAAAAGTGTTTTTTTACATGCACGCTAGAGTATGCGTATAGTGCGTGTGATGTAAAATTCGACATCAGCATACATGCATTTTTTTAGCCACAGATAAATTGCACACTCAGCTCGCACATATGCTTGCTTTTTGGACACTAGTTGCTCAAATTTAGTATAATTTACAAAGCTATGTGTTTGGCTGTATAAGTTCACTCAATTGCCCCTTTATTAGAGCTGTTCAAAATGCATATATCTAATCACATAGCAGCAACTCATGATTTAGGCATGTAGACATGGGGTGCATCTGAATCAGGTCTCTAGCTTCCTAGATCATGAATCAGTATATTGTGTGCATGATTTCGGGCACTGGTAAGGACAGTAAGGACCCTGACTCACTACACATTAGCCGCTTTTCCACTGTCGGCCAATGCGAGCCAGGGCTAACAAAGTGCCGGGCAAGGCCACAAGCCTTGTATCTCAAGCACAGAGCCCAAAATAAAGTTTGCTTTTCCACTATCCTAAAACCCGCCCTTAACACGCTTCCATAGAATGACGTCACACAACCCCACTGCTTCACCAGCTGACTGAAAACTAGCTAGACCACACAATGAGCATGACAGAAACGAACGTTTGGTCTTTACTTAAAGACTTAAGATTCCACCATCTATATTTGACCAATGTTTTACAATAAATCAAAAGTTAGGAGTGCACATCAATCATGCACAGACCTTTCGGTTGCACCTGGTTCCATTTATTTGCAATCACAGCAATGCACAAAACAACTCCATTAAAGCTTTTAAGTCCAAAGGCTTACAAATTAAAACTAATATTGATAAAATATAATGTTTACGTCACATTTCTTTAGAAAGAAAGAGTAAGCATTTAAATTTATTTTCCAAGAAATGATGCGATCTGAGAAGGTTTTGAGCGACCTCTCCTATCTCCCATCAGCCCCAGTTGGCCCACTTTGGACCAAGGTATTCGGCGAGACAAAAACCACTGGCCATTGGCCACGAAGAAGTCCTGACATGGCCCGATCGAGTCCCAGAAGTGACAACAGGGCAACTGGCCTTGGCATTATTTTTAGTACATTATGATAAATACTTTGCTTGCTACATATATGTACCATTTCAGCCCTAAATAAATTATAAATGTTAGCTAGATTATGTTCATTACCCCTCGAGCAATGTATGTTTATGCTGAAATGTAATTAAATAATGGTAAAAATGTCTATTGCGTGTCTTTATGTGTAGTTAGTTAGCTGACGTGATTTATGTTTCATGCTTCAGAACTTCCGTTAAGGGAACATAATGAGCATCGATGCTCCCTGCTTTACAAGGTGCATTGTGGAACTTTTTAGGGAGCAAACATTTCAGGGCACTGGTAGGATTTTGCGATTGAGATAGCCCTTAAAATGGCCAACTCCCTGATTAGTGTCCTGGTCAGGACCATTGAACTAGGGAGCTGATTTAGAAGCACCCATGGTCAAGACGATCTGCTGAAGTTCAAACTGAACATAGCGAAGAAATGTGATTTAAGTGACTTTGAACATGGCATGGTTGTTGGTGCCAGGCGGGCTGGCCTGACTATTTCAGAAATTGCTTATCTACTGGAATTTTCACACACAACAATCTCTAGGGTTTACAGAGAATAGTCCTTACAGAGAAAGTGCCTTGTTGATGCCAGACGTTAGAGGAGAATTGCCAGGCTGGTTATGAGCTGATAGAAAGGCAACAGTAACTCAAATAACCACTCGTTACAACCAAGGTATCCAGAAGAGCATCTCTGAATGCACAACACATTGACCCTTGAAGCAGATGGGAGACCACAGATGTGTTTGTGTTGAATGTGCAGAAGCTGAAGACCACACCGGGTGCCACTCCTATCAGCTAAGAACAGGAAACTTAGACTACAATTCTTATTGGCTCACCAAAATTGGACAATAGAAGAGTCTGAGTCTTGATTTCTGCTGCGACATTCAGATGGTAGGGTCAGAATTTGGCGTAAACAACATGAATTGTATTCTTGTATTCTTGTCTTGTATTCAATGGTTCAGGCTGCTGGTGGTGTAATGGTGTTGGTGACATTTTCTTGGCACACTTTGGGCTCTTTAGTATCAAATGAGCAGTGTTTAAATGCCACAGCCTATTGTTGCTGACCATGTCCATCCCTTTATGAGCACAGTGTACCCATCTTCTGTTGGCTATTTCCAGAAGGACAACACGCCACAAAGCTCAAATCATCTCAATCTGGTTTCTTGAACATGATTTCACTATACTCAAATGGTCTCCACAGTGAACTGTACTTTGGTAACAATTGCAGATCACCAGTTTTTAAAGTGTATCTTTGCATGTTAACCTGCATTTTTGCCCAAACCAGTCACTTCCTCAACGACCAATAAGACATTTAGTCAATTGCTTGGTTTCTATTTCTGCACCATCATACTGGGTAGCTACACCCACAATGAAATCTCATTGGTCCAAAATCCAGCTCCTCATAACTGTACATGAAACATCAAGTATCTTCTGATTGGTTGTGATTGTGTCACGTCGTACAGCAGTTTAACATTCAGAGATAAATTGCTTGTTACTAGACTCTGGTTATGACATGTTTTATTGTCTGTTTAGGACATGTGTTTGGCGAAGTAAGTATCCACTGCCTTCTCCGCATTGTAAATGGGCACTATAGCGGGCATTAATTTAAATGTGTAGGCATTATTCTTCTTCTATTGCCATTTTTCAATTTTAGCTAATCTACAGTCATGGCAACAGTCTGAAGAGAGTCTTCCACAAGTTAAAGCACTTACAGTGTAAATGTTAAAATGCTTGTAATTGTATAGACACTTTTAACATGTTAACATGACTTAGTGTGAAAAAAGTTTATAACCTTTTCTTTACAACTTTGCCATGACAACTTAATGCCTCAACCCTAAGACAACCATGACAACTTTTGTCGTGAATATTAGCGATTTTATAAAATCACATTCCTGCTTTTAAATTTACACCCATTTAAAATGTTTCACCATAACCTTTGCTTTTATAAAATATGAATACAAAGGCCAAATTGAAAAGATTTTTTAAGTATGCCACATTATGAAACATTAATTACTTTACTGTTTACTACTAAAACTTCTAAATGAAAATAATGTAGCACTCTACAGCAGATGACTTTGTGTGAAACTGTGTATTGTGTAATGTTTCTTGAAAGCGTTTTGCAACTGAACCCTCTCTGATCAGAGTCCAGTGTTCCCTTCACTGAGCGCTGTGTCATAACCAGCCTCTGACCTACATGAACACTGAATGCCAGATGTAGATCCAGGACAAGAGCCGGTCTTGCCCAGCGCTTAGCACACACACATGCACAAACACAGCATGAGCCAGGGTGGAGAGAAAGGAGGAAAAAAGAAAGAGCAAACAAATCATGGGGTGGGGAAACCACATTCCTTGAGTGCTATGAATAGCTAATGTTATCCTGGGGGGAGAAACGAGAACCTGCTTTGAGGCGAGGAGAGACGTCTAGTGTACATCCATGGAGGAGACCAACATATTGGCATAACTCAGAAAAGCATCTTTAAAGATAAGATTTCCAGTCTTGCCTGAGCCTTGAAACTTTTTAAGTTCTGTAAAGGACATTTTGTTCTCTAGTTCTTTGATTAACTATCTGTTCTTCCTGTGGCGTGTCTTCTAAAATGAGGCAAAGTTCCCTCTCTGTGTTTTTTTCTTCCAGTCCAAAGTTTGGACTAATCCAGCTATTTTGTATTAGTTATTTTATTCCTAATTCATGTTTCACCTTGGTTTCAACAAACAAGTAACATTCAGACCATTTTTCAATAAATCTTGTGTAAATACTTCAGGTGTCAACAAGGAGGTGTTGGTTTAATTTAACTGAACTGAGTCGTCACTAAAAACTGGCTCTCTCACAGATGTATGAGTGGTTGCATTGCTTACTGTGTATTAGTCCACCCATCGTTCATCGTAATAATGATACAAAATATCAAAGTGAATTTAGAAAGTAAATAGGGTCGGTTTTTATGTTAACTTTAAGTCTGCACACTTTATATGCTGAATGCATGTGCATCTCCCTACGCATGGACAACCACAACATCTGTGAGCATTTAAAAACCCAACCAAACTCAACCAATGTCAACCAAACTTAGATTGCATGGGTTGTCATTGTAGATGAGCATTTGTTGTCATACAAATCACCCTGTAGAATGGGTGGTTATGTGATATTGAAGTGGTGTGTTGTGTGTTATTTTGTTGTTTTGCTTGGAATTGTTTTCGGATGAGTGTGTCGATGAGCTCAGTAAGCTCACATGGCTGTGTTAAATCTTAAGGTGTTTGTTTTAAAAGGATAGTTCACCCAAAAACAAATATTCTGTCTGATCCAAATGGATGTGAAACTTTTTCAAACTCCAGAAAGGAACATCAAGCAAACTTTGTTTTTGCCTGATTTTATTTTAAATGACATTACACCAGTTGTGTATTGAGATGACAATATTGAGTAAATGCTCTCAACACATAGTAAATGCTCATCAAATACTTTCGCTTCAAACCTGCTAAATCCCTGCCTCAGCCTATTCAGAAATACCGGTATTTTGGCAGAAACCTCTAAACGCTACTTCCCTTTCCCAGCAAAAGCCTCTAAGTTTCAGAAGATGTGTTCCGATATTAATGACGACGTGCATATGAGCCTATGAGCTGGCTTTCATTTCACAAAAAAAAATCAAGATTTTTTACTAAACAAAATGGAGGAGTATGATGAAATGGATGAATCTGTGGTAGTTTCAGTCACTGGCAAAAGGAAACATTGTCAACCTCATAATTTTGCCCGTTCTAAGGCTTAAGAAAATCGCTACAGTGGCAATGACAGGATTTTGTGAGTAGGATGTAAACATAACAGTGTTTCATGTGCTGCTGTAACTCTGACAGAAAAGGACATAACCTACATTAAAGAACAGCTCTGTTCCACCCACAACAAAGTGAAACAAGTCAGACTTAGAGAGGTTTTTTGCAAAAAAGCACACATGATTGTCACACAAAAGACAATCAAGTTTGTTAAATACCATTGACTAAAGTGACATTTTTTTAAATAAGGCATTTCAATAACAGACTAATAACCTGGCATTCACTGGCATTAAAGTGAACTTACTGAACCTAAACTAAACATAGGAGCATGCTAATTTAAAATAAAATAAAAAGTCAAGATTTTTCTTTTTTTGCATCTGAAATCTTCAAATGTTTTAAGGAAATAACTTAAATTTGGGTCTGTTCCTCACACAATGTTGTATGGCTTCAAAAGACTTAAAAAAAAGTAATATAGTGCTCAAGCCATATGAACTACTTCTGTGTTTTTTATTATTCTTTTTTTTGGAAAAGACTGATTATGCTTGCAAAAGATCAATGTCAACATTTTGCCTAATGTCTCCTTTTGTGTCCCCTGGGGGTAAGTACATTATATTTTCATTTTTAGTTGAACTGTCCTAGGCACTGCATAAGCTTCATCAAGTACTGGATAGTCAGGAGTTTGGAGGCCGGTCTTGGGAAGGTAGACTCATGAGGGGGAGGGGTCAACGACCGCCAAATGGAACAAGTGAAGCAAAACATGACTTTAACACCACGAGACACAGGCATGCAGAGCATCACCCCTCCCCCTTGCTTTTCATTCTCTTGTTCTGTGTCTTTTTCCTTTTCGTCCTCTCTCCTAATCACAAACGAACCACATGTGCACACACTTACAGTGGTGTGAATCAAATGCAAATGATAAGTCATACACACAAAAGGCATAAGCATTCATAAAAACACAAACACATGGACACACACGATCAAGCGAGCAGCCTATAGCACAAACATCCTGGTTACCTGAAGCCACAGGTGAGAGGCTCCACCCTTTGAACTGATAAACACACGGGGTGTGGAGAGATCTTTGTACACAATGCATCATGCACTGGAGATAATGTAGGCTGGTGTGTGTACATGTGTTAACTAGCCGAATAGGAGTATGTACAGATTGGCTAGCTTAACCTGTTTTCCCATACTTTGGTCAAAACTGAGCTGATTATGAAAATCAACAATTACCCATGTTTCCACAAAATACTAGCATAGCAAGATGCCTTAAATAAGAAACATAGCTACTTTATGTTGTTGTACATACGAGATTTGTTGTTGTTCAGGTAACTACAATAGCTATAAACATGTTTACAATCTATCTTGCTCAGCAAGATCATCTTCAAACTGTTGACATATATAGTTAACCTGACAGTAGGTGTTTTGAAAAAGAAAACTGACCACATTTTATAATATGCTATAGAGAATTTACACTAGTTTTCGTATTTACACTGCCGGGCCAGTGCATGTCAGGGCTAACAATGGGCTGGACGGGGCCAGTAGCAATAGCTTTTAGCACAAAGGCCAAAATCAAGCTGTGTTTCCACCACTATCGTGTCAGTAGCTTCGCAGCGCTACCCTAAAACCGTCCATTAACACGCCTCCATAGAATAATGTCACACAACCCCACCATTTCATCAGGAAGCTAGTTGACTGAAAATTAGATTGCAAAATAAACATGACAGAAGTGGATGTTTGATCTTTAGAGACTGCATTGATATTTCAGGAAAATGTTATAGAGACAGTAATTTATTAATTTGAGTCAGGAGTGCACATCAATCATGCTGAATCAACCCGTATTTATAAATGTTCTTATTCAGTCATGCCTGCATCCATTTATTTGAGGCTCACACACTTAGAAAAATATTG